>NC_139143.1:15808387-17008387 GCF_964270905.1 Leucopleurus acutus
TAAGATATACAGAAAGGTTTTCACTCAATAGTGGGGAATAATTAGCTCTAGACTGACCACTGTTCCAAGTAAACAAATCTTAAAAGTAAGATCCTAAAGAAGCAAACTTTTTCCAAATAACTGAATTGCATCTCAGACAGAGTTCAAGAGTATTAATTGAAATAAAAATACATAGCACACAACAAGGTAAATTCTCACTGTCTGGTATCCAATCAAAAGTTATCAGATATTAAAAAAAAGCAGGAACATAAAAACCCAAATGAGGAGAAAAAAATCAATCAAGACAGACACAAAACTGACCCAGATGTTAGAATTAACAGACAAAGCCATTATAACAGTTATAATAACTATAGTTTATATGTTCAAAAGTTGAGGCAAGGAAGATTTATAAGACTACAGATCAATGAATCTCCACAAACCCCAACATAAGAGATATAAAAATCTAACCAAGATATGTCATAATCAAGTTTTTCAAAATCACTGATAAAGAGAAAATCTTAAAAGCGGTTAGAGACAAAACACACTGGTACAGAGACATAAAGGTAAGTATGAGAGCAAGTTTCTCACTGGAAACACTGCAAGTAAGAAAACAGTGGATCAATATATTTAAAGTACTGAAATAAAAATATCTTTCAAAAACAAAGCCAAAAAAATACGTTTACAGACATACAAAGGCTGAAATAACTTATCACTAGCAGACTGGCACTACAAAAATATTAAAAGAAGTCCTTCAGACAGAAAGAATATGATATCAGATGGAAATCTGGATTTACACAAAGGAATGAAGAGCATCAGAAATGGTAACTATATAGGTAAATATTTTTTTCTTATTCGTTGCATCTATTTAAAGGATAATTTACTGTTTAAACACAAAATAATAATAACAATGTAGTGTGGGGCTTATAATAGTTATAGAAGTAAAATATGTGACAATAGCACAAAGGTCAAGAGGAGAAAAATGATAGTATACTACTGTCAGTCTCAAACTATAAATAAAATGGTAGAATATGACTTGAGCATAGCCCATGATAAGTAAAAGATGTATACTATAAGTCCAAAAGCAATCACTACAACGAATAGTTATAGCTAAGAAGCTAACAGAGGTAATAAAGTAGAATCATAAAAATATTCAATTAATCCACAAGATAGCAAAAAAGAAGAAAGGAAACAACGAAAAGATGGAATAAATAGGAAAGAAATAGCAAGATGCTAGATTTAAACCTAACCATATCAATAGCCACATTAAATATAAGTGGTCTAAATATCTCAATTATAAGGTAGAGATTGTCAGTTTGGATAAAAAAAAACAAAATCCAATTATATGTTGCCCACAAGAAACATATATAGGAGAAAACTTCTGTGACTTAGTCAAAATGTTTTCTTTTAGTTACAAAACCCAAATCACAGTCCATAAAAGATAAAATTAGACTTCATAAAAATTAAAAATGTATGCTCTTTGAAAGACACTGTTAAGAGAATGAAACGACAAGCCAACTCTGGCAGAATATATTGCAAGTCGTAAAATCTAATAAAGGGCTTGTATTTATAATTTATAATATATAAAGAACTGCCAAAACTCAATAATAAGAAAACAAAAAACCTAATATAAAAGTGGGAAGAGATTTGAGTAGACGTTTCAACAATGAAGATATACAAATGACAAATGAGCACATGAAAAGATGCTCACCGTCATTAGATAAATGCAAATTAAAACCACAATAATACACACTTATTAGAATGAATACAATTAAAAAGCCTGAACATACTGAGGATTTAGAACAAATGAACTCTCATGCACTGTCATTAAGAATGCAAAATGGTACAACTGCTTTGGAAAACGGTTTGGCAGCTTCTGTAAAATCTAAACATACACCTGACATATGATCCATTCCTAGACTTATACCAAAGATAAATGAAAGCCTATGTTCGTACAAAGATCTGTACACAAATGTTCATAACAGCTTATTTGTCAACATTCCAAACTGGAAACAACACGAAAGTCCATCAACAGATTACTGGATAAACAGAATGTGGTATATCCATACAATCATATAGTTCTCAGTAATAAAATGGAACTATTATTGCAACACATGGATAAATCTTAAAATAATGATGCTGAGTGAAAGAAACTAGACCAAAAAGAGTACATACTCTATGATTCCATTTATTTAAATCTCTGGAAAATGTGAACTTATCTCTAGAGACAGCTGATAAATGGTTGCCCTGGGATGGGGAGAGGAAGTCTATAAAGGGCCAGAGGGAAGGATTGCAAAGAGGCACAAGACAACTTTTAGGGCGATTTACCTGTTCATTATCTTGATAATAGTGTTGGTTTCATAGGTATGTATGGATGTCAAAACTGATAAATTGTACACTTTCAAAATGCAGTTTATTATATGTCAGTTATATCTCAACAGGGCTACTGAAAACAAAGATAGGATGATTGCCCACAAGGAATTAAAAATCTTCTTATTGAAATAAAACATATACACAAAATTAATGTAATGAATGAGAAGATAGTGTTTCCCACAGAAAGCATGACTAGTACACAACAGTGGTTCTCAGACTTTCACGTGTATCAGAATCAACAGGAGGGAGTCTTAAAACATGGGCTTGCTGGGTCCAATTTCCAGAATTTCTGATTCAGTATGTCTGGGATGGGACTTAATTTATATTTTAAACTAGTTCTCAGGCCTTTCAGGAATAGCTCATACAAGTTGCATTGGCTTAGAGAAACCACCACCCTTTCAGAAAACAATTAAATCTCAAACTCATGAGTAAATTAAGAATCAGGCAAGGGTGTTTCCTAGTAGTCAAACCCCTAATTCCCAGTTTCTGCTGTATTTCAGCTACTCTTCTCTTACATCCTGTTGAGAAACAGTTACTATGGTAGGTCAAAAATGATAAAAATAGTCATCTCTCAGTATCCATGGGGGATTGGTTCCAGGGCCCCCTGCAGATACCAAAATCCGCAGATGCTCAAGTCCCTTACGTATTTACTACCTCTTTCTCAATCATGGGCTTTGGTGCTCGCTATTCCCTTTGAGTGTAACACCTTTTATCCCCTGTGCTTGCTTTTTCATCCGGCTAATTCTAATTCATCCTTTAGGTCTGAGCTTAGACATCAGCTCTTAGACATCAGAACTTTCTCTGGCACACTCCCACACCCACCCTGCTGCTAAGGCAACCCTTCTGCTCCCCTGGTCTTTACTGCATGCCTCCACCTAAGGTTTACCCTTGAGTGTACCTTCTAAATCAGTTTACCATGCTCATCCCATTTCTTTCTACTTCTCAAAGAAATAATTTATTTCTCTTTAGTTGACTACAGCAGCATTTGGGACATTCCAGCATTCCTGATTCTCTCTGAGTTACAGAGCATGTCAGGGAGAGAGAAGGAGGGAAAGAGGGGTAACAAAAATCTATAATCATAAAACGGGAGAAGAAGGACATGGGATAAAATTATAACTCCACAATGTCACATGCATACATGCACACAAACTATTTGGGGGAGGCTGGTGACTACTCTAAGGGTAGTAACGGCAAGTGGCACCAATCTTTAGCCCAGATTGGATCGTGGGACAAATCAAGTTTCCCAATTCCTACTCATGCATTTGACATATTTATGGCTTTTATAGCTTTTGATCACAATTTCTAGGAGGCAGCTGGTCCCTAAATCAGCAAGTCAGTAAAAAGCAACCAAAGCCCAGTCCTGTTAACAGAACTACCAATGAGGAGATCAGAGCTGTTTTGGAACACATTTAAAACATTTCTGAGAGCCACTGAAAAATGTCTGCTCATGAATTTGGGTTACGTTTAAGGATTCTGATTGTACTTAACCATGATTCTAGACTTCGGCTACAACAGCCCAAAATAAGGATTCAAGCAAAAGAATAAAAATGATCCAGAACAAAAAATCGTTCCTGAAACTTTTTATTCAACCAGAGGGAAGGAAGTTCCAAGGACAGAAAGTAAAGTAGAGGACACCTAGGCATCTCTCTCTGGAAGACAGTGGTCGTTTCACACTTTCAGGGGTTGGTAGTCAGCATGGAATAACTGGTCTGACTTCAGCAGGGAGCAGCTATCCACTTAAGGAGACGCTGCCTAGAGGTCCAGCCTTGGAAGAACACCCCGAGTTCTCTGAAAAGGTAGGCCAACATTCAGAAAGTAGGATGGCACTAAATAACTCCAGGCCATCGAAGAAGCTAACTTGGGAAACGGGCTCCTGGCTTCCAGATTCTACCACCACTGCAAAGACTAACAGTTGGGGGCCACACCCCAAAGAGCATGACAAATCCTAGCTTTCTGCACAAAAGGAACTGACCTGGAAAAGTCTTTATTCCTCTGACCAAAAAAAAAAAAAAATCTGATTCCCAAAAGAGTACTTTGACTTCACAGTTTCTGGTGAACCTATATTTTGATGACTATATGCTAATGAATGAAGAAAAAAAAGTTGGACTCTGACTAGGAAAATTTCTCATAAGGTTTCCAATAGGCTTTTTTATGCTATGCAGAAAAAAAGTATTACCAAAAAGGAATAAAGAACACTAAACAAAGAAATTTCCCTCTCCCAGATTTGCAGCACCTCAGAACTTCCTTGAAAGGGAAGGACAAAGCGGCCGTTTGCTCAGCTTAGATCATTTTGATTGAGACTCATATGTTATTTTAAATGAACATTGCTCAGGTAGTTAAGCCTTAAAAACCAACCATCCTTGACAATTGTCCAATTCTCTTTTTTTAAAGTCTTACCTTAAAGGTTTCAAAAACACATTTTCAAGTCTGCTCTAGTGGGAGGGGGCTAAACTTCCTACCTGCTTCACAGCTCCATGGGGCTGCTGGACTTTTCATTTTTGTCTTTGAAAACTTTATGGTACAATTAAAAAGGAAAAAAAAAAAAGAAATGGAGCAAACTTAAAAAGCAAACACGGTGCAACTTCTTTAAGCTACTGGAACAATACAAAATTCCAATGCACATTAAATATATAATCCAATAGAATGCTAAATTTTTAAGATTTTACTCTTATTACTCAACTAATAATGTTAAAAAGGAAAGAAAAGGGCTACATTTCTCCGGTGACACTGGGAGGTTACTTACATTGATTTTTTTTCGGGGTGGGGGGTCGGTGGGAGGCGGATGGCACCATAGCAAGGGAAGCAGAGAGAACAAAAGCTAAAGTCGCCTTTGCATTTTCTATACATTGACTCCCAATGTAAGACAATGTTTGCAACTTTTACTTCCATATTTAATACAACATATATATTTCTTACTTTGTAGAAGCTCCAGAGTCATCTTACATCTTATAGTAAATGCCAACAAAAATATTTAAGGAAAGATCATCCAAAAGAAGACATGATGTTTTGCAGAGCCTTCAGTTTATCTTTAGAAAATGCAATTATAAAAGATGCTTGAATCAAGCTGCCCAGACATTTGTGTCAACACAGAAAATCTGTTACCATTAGTTCTTGCTCAGTAAATGCAAATACTGTGAACACAGTGTTTAATGGCAGCAAATGTCATATCTACCACTTTTATGACCAGTAATAATGTAAAACACTCTCTCAAGTAATAAACATATTTATTAAATGGACCGCCATTCAAGCTAGGTATATATACATACAAACACACATTGTATTGGACAGACTATTAAGTGGTCAGAGCCTACGTGTTCATATACAATATGATATGTACGCACATCCCCTTTACATTGTGCAACTATAACAACTCAATGACATATTTCAAAGAATGCTTTCATTGTTATTTAAATATATATGTTCTTATCAATATTGAAATATGCATTTTTTTAGGGGAAAGCAACAAGCGTGCATCTTAGTTTCTACTGAAAGTCTGCTTTAAGCTTTCCTAGGACAACCATATTAAAATCACATTACTAGCTCCCCACTGTAGTATATATATATTTTTTCATGCTATCTTTATCTTCTAAAGGGGCTGGAGGTATGTCCATATTTCTTCTTCCACATCATTTTTACAGCTTTAAACTCTGGCATCTATGATTAAATTTCACTCTTTGATGTGGGTTTTCAAACTTAAAAAGAGAGTATCTTTTTTTTTTCTGTAACAGACATTTTTCAAACTTTAAATATTTTTGATATCCCTAATTACAAGTTTCTGTCATTTTCTCCATCAGTGTTCAAACTGTGAAATGAGAAGACATATTTGGTTTTAAGAAATAAAATGATGAAACTTTGTAAATATCGATGCTCTACTTCAATGGTCTTTAAGGGTCATGCTGAAATATGGACGCCGTATGTATTCTGATAGGGTCTCAGGAAAAACATCAGCTACCAGAATAACTATCCTCATATTATGCACATGGGGAAACTAAGGCATAGAACACAATTCCCTGTCCAGTAGCTTATAAAGGATGTATCTACACGTACAAACTGATAGAGGGAACTGAACAATTTAATTCAAATCATTTTTCAAAATAACTCTCCTTTTGCTTTAGTAATATTTTTCTTACCTTTCATTTTTACACACAGCCAAATTCTCTGCCAAAAATGGAACATCAATTCAAATATCATTATCTTAAATTCATAATAATTTTTATAGCTTGGGCAGAATTTTGCCTTCATATATCTATGAAGAAAAAATTCTCTAAGTGAATTAACAGCAAAACTAATTTGCACAGAGGATGTTTAACTACGTAAGATAAAATAGCTTTATGGGCTGCTGCTGATTTAGAAACAACCATTTCACTACAAAAAATTAACAAGCAAATAATTTAAAGTTTATTTTAAAAAATATCTACCTCTATTAGCATGCTTTGTAAATCTAATCCCAATTCTGTTTAATTTTATTTCTTGTCTGTATCCTCCCCTTTCCCCACTATACTGTAATTGCCATGATGGCCAAAAAATTTATTTTCCTTTCCGGTATAAAAAATTTTTAATTTTATTTTCTAAATTATAATACTCCTGGCAATCATTGATCAGTCTTCAACACTACAATTTTGTCTTTTTGTGAATGTCATATACAGTTGACCCTTGAACACACAGGGGTTAGCGGCACTGACTCCCTACACAGTTGAAAATTCATCTATAACTTTACAGCTGGCCCTCCATATCCATGGTTCTGTATCCTTGAATTCAACTAACTGTGGATCGTGTAGTACTGTAGTATATATTTAATGAAAAGTACATGTATACATGGACCTGCACAGTTCAAACCTGTGCTGTTCAAAGGTCAACTGTAAATGGCACAATATAGTATGTAACCTTTTGAAACCAGCTTCCTTCATTCAGCATAGAGATTCATCCAAATTTTTGTATGTATCAATGGTTTCTTCCTTTACAATACTGTGTAGTGTTCCATTGTATGGATATACCACAGTTTGTTAATCCATTCACCCTTAAAGACATTTGGATTGTTTCCAGTTTAGAACAATTATGAATAGACCTGCCATAAAGAGTCAGGTACAGGTTTTTGTGTGAACATAAGTTTACATTTCTCTAAGTTAAATACCCAGAAGTGGGATTTCTACATCATATGACAGGTGTATTTTAACTTTATAAGAAATAGCTAAATTGCTTTTAAGAGTGGCTATATCATTTTGCATTTCTACCAGCAATTAATGCAAGTTCCAATCACACCTCATCCTCATCAGCACTTAGTATTGTCAGACTTTTTAAAATTAGCCATTCTAATAGATGTGCAGTAGATCTTAAAAAGGTTTTAATATGCATTTCTCTAATGACTAATGATGGTGGACATTTTTCGTGTGCTGCTATCCATTCTGTATATTATCTTAGGTGAAATGTCTGCTCATGTCTTTTGCCTATTTTAAAAATTAGGTTGTTTTCACACAGCTGAGCTTTGAGAGTTCTTTACTTACTCTTGTCACAAGGGCTTTGTCAGGTATGTGCTTTGTAATTCCATCCACCCCCGCCCCCTCACTATGGAACTTATCTTTTCACGTTCTTAACACTGGGAGATCAAAAGTATTAAATTTTAACGAAGGCCAATTTATCAACTCTCTCTTTTGTGGATTATGTACTTTTGGTGTCATGCCTGAGACTTTTTGCCTAACCCAAGATCAAGAAGATTTCTTCCTGTGTTCTCTTTCAAAAGGTTTATAGTTTTATATTTTACTTGGTATTGGTCAACTTTGAGTTATTTTTGGTATCAGCCATGAAGTTTAGGTCAAGATTCTTTTTTTTTTTTTGCATATTGATGTCCATTCAATTGCTCTAACACCGTTTGCCGAAAAGACCAAATTACTTTTGCACCATTGTCGAAATCCATCAGCCACATTTGTGTGGGCTTATTTCTAGATGCTCTGTTGTGGTCCATTGATAATTGTCTATTCCTTTGCAAATACCACACTGTCTTGATGAGTGTAGTGATAGAAGAAGTCTTAAAATCAATAAATGTTATTCATATGGGCTTTTTTCTTCTTTTTAAAAATGATTTTAGTTATGCTAATTCTGTTGCCTTTCCCTAACATCTTGAGAATCAGTTGTCTATATCTACAAAAAAAAAAAAAAAAAAATCCTGCTGGGAATTTTATTGAAGTTTCATTAAATCTATTGACCAAATTGGGGAGACTCAACATCTTTACTCTTTTCAGTCTTCTGATTCATGAACTTAGTATATCTCTCAATTTAGGTCTTCTTTGATTTCTTACATCAGTATTTGCAGTTTCAGCATACAGATCCTGTAACAATTTTGTTAGATTCATATTTATGTATTTTATTTTTGGAACTATTCAAAAATTAAAAAAAAAACGTTTAAAGTTCAGGTTCCAATTGTAACTTGCTAGTATACAGAAATGTCATGATTTTTGTATGTTGATCTTTTATCTTGTAAACTTGCTGAATTCACTTATTATCTCTAGGAGATTTTTTTGTAATTGGGCGGGGGGATTTTCTATGTAGACAATCATGTTGCCTGCATAAAGAGACAGTTTTATGTCTTTCTTTCCAATCTATATGACTTTTTTGTTTTTTGTTTTCATGATATACTTCTTTGACTAGGTCATCCAGTTCAACATCGAATGGGAGTCATATACTGGACATCCTTGATTTGTTCCCAATCATAGGGGAAAGGCATTTAGTCTTTAATCATTAACTGCATTAGCTATAGGTATTTTATAGATGGCCTTTATCGGTTGAATTTCATTCTATTCCTACTTTGTATATAATTTTTATCATAAATCGATATTAAATTTTGGCAATTTTTTCTGTATCAGTTGATGGGAACTCGTGGTTTTTCTTCTTTAGACTATTAATATGGTGGATTACAATGATTGATTTTCTAATATTGGACCAGCCTTGCACTCCCAGAGTAAGCCTCGCTTTGTAATTGTGTGTTATTCTTTTTACATTTTGATATTGATTTGATCTGCTAATATTGGTTTGCAGTTATTTTATTTTACTATCTTTATCTGGTTTGGGTATCAGTGTTACTCTTCTGATCTCATAAAATGAGTTGGGAAGTGTTCCGTTGTCTATTTTCCAAAGAAGATTTTGTAGAATTGGCCTTAGTTCCTTTTTAATTGTTTTCAGCTAGAGATTCCTTTTTCAGAAGAATTTTAAAAGGAATTTGATTTATTTAACAGGTATACGAGTATTTAGGTTGCCTAAATTATCTTGGGTGAGTTTTAGTAGTTCATGGTTTTCAAGAAATCAATCCATTTCATCTAAGTTGTCAAATTTCGATGCATTGAATTGTTTATAGTATTCTCTTACTATCCTTTTAATGGTTGTAGGATCTTTAGTAACATCCCTTATTTCATTCCTGATATTGTTAATCTGTGTATTTGTTTTTTTCTTTGTCAGTCTTACTAGAAGTTTATCAATTCTATTGATTTTTTTTAAAAGAATCAGCTTTTGTTTTTATTTTCTCTGGAATTTTTAATTTTATTAATTTCTGTTCATTTTTATTATTCTCTTCATTCTGCTTCTTTGGGCTTACTTTGCTCCTCTTTTTCTAGTTTGTTAACGTGGAAACCTAGAGTACTGATTGAAGATCTTTTTTCTTTCCTAATACAAGTGTATAATGCCAGAAATTTCCCCTAAAGCACTGCTTAGCTGTATCACACACATTTTGATATGTGCACTTTCATTTTCATTCAATTAAAAATATTTTCTGATTTTCCTTGAGACTTCTTCTTTGACCAGGAGTTATTTATAAATGAATTCTTTAATATTCAAGTTAGGATATTTTCCTGTTCTTTTTGTTATTAATTAATAAATTCTTTATGACCAGAGAACATTTTTTGTATTATTTCAATTAAAAAATTTTCAAATTGTTTTTATGACCTCAGATATAATCTATCATGATGAATGTTCTCTGTTCCCTTGAAAAGAAAAGGTATTCTGCTCTTACTGGGTGGAGTGTTCACATATGTCAATTAGATCTAGCTGGTCGATGCTGTTGTTTAGTTCTATAATCTTGTTGATTTTCTTTCTATTAATTTTATCTATTATAGAAAGGGTAAGTGTTGAAGGCTCCATCTATAATTGTGGATCTGTTCATTTCTCTTCTTAGTTCAGTTAGATTTTGTTTCATGTATTTTGAAGCTTAGTTTTTAAGTTCATACAAATTGTTACATCTTACTGGTGAACTGATCTCTTTCAAAGGTATATCTCTCTTTATGTATTTTTTTATTCCTGATATACTTTGTGGTTTTGGGGGGGTGGCGCTAAAGCTTCTTTTACCTCATTAAGATAGCTGCTCCAGGTTTCTTTTGATTAGTGTTTGCATAGAACATCTTCTTCTATCCTTTTACTTTTAATCTACGTATATCACTATATTAGAAGGGAGTTTCTTATGGGAAGTATATAGAGTAGGGTCATGTTTCCTTTTACTCCTTTCTGATCATCTCTTTTATTTATTGCATTTAGATTATTTCTATCTAATATATTTATTGATACATTTGGATTTATATCTACCAATTTGTTATTTGTTTTCTCTTTGTTCTCTTTTTTATTCAGGTCTCAGTTTCTAAGGAGAAACTTAGGTTACCTGAACATTTTTTAGCTTTCTATTTTAATTTATCTATTGTGTTTTTAATTATCTCTTGTATAGTTGTGTAGTGGTTATTCTAAGGAGTATAATATATATCCATCACTTTTCACGGTCTACTTAGAATCAACTTTACCACTTCAAGTGGAATATGGAAACTTTACCATCTAAGAGCTCCCTTTATCCTTCTCCATTATGTTATAGTTGCCTTAAATATACATTTAAAACTCCATCATTCAGTGTTAAAATTTTGCTTTTAACTGTCAATCATGTCTTAAAGAACTCAAGAGGAGAAGAATAGTCTATGATGTGTACCCAAATATTTACTATTTCTTTTGTCCTTCTTCCATTCTTGATGTTCCAATTTCCTTCTGGTGTTATCTTCCTCCTATCTGAAGAACTTCCCATAGAAATTCTTTTAGAGGTGGTTTGAATTCTTAGGTCAACAAATTCTTAGTTCTCCTTCATCCAAAGATGTCTTTATTTCATCTTCATTTCTAAGCAGTATTTTTGCTGGATATAGAATTCTGGGTTGGAAGTTCTTTTCAGTAATTTTAAAATATTGTGTTGCTTCCTTCTGCCCTCTGTGGTTTTTTCTGAGAAATCCACAGTCATTGAAATTATTGTTCCCTAATAGGAAATGCATATTTTATCTCTGGCCACTTTTAAGATTTTTTTTGTGTACTTATTTCTGTAGCATTTTGATGATGATATGTCTGAACACAGACTTATTTGAGTTTATCCTGTTTGGTTTTCACAAAACTTCTTGAATCCATAGGCTATTTTCTTTCCCCCAATGAGGGAAGTTTGGGGCCATTATTTATTTCTCTTCTCCTTCTAGAACTTTAATGACACAAATGTTAGAACTTTTTTTTTGTCTCACAGGTCTGTGGGGCTCCCTTTATTTTCCCCCCAATCTTTTTCCTTTTTGTTAACTGGTAAGATAATTTCTATTGACCTATTTTCCAATTCACTGACTCTCAGTTTTTCATTTCCATTCTGCTATTGAGCTGATCCAGTAAGATTTTTATTATGATTTTTGTACTTCTTAGTTCTAAAATTTGTATTAAATTCTTCTGTATATTTCCTATTTCTTTGTTCAGACTCTGTATATCTTATCATTTGTTTCAAGAGTGTTTGTGAATGCTTGATAGAGTGTTTTTTAAGTAACAGCTTCTATAAAAATCTTTGCCAGGTTATTCCAACGTCTGTATATTCTCATCAACAGCATCTGTTGATTGTCTTTCCAATGGAGGTTGAGATTTTCCTGGTTCTTTATATGCCAGGTAATTTTGGATAATATCTTAGACAGTTTAATAATATCTTGATACTATGTATCTTGTTTAAATCCTGTGGACAATGTGATATTTTTATTTTAGCAGGCAATCAAACTAGTGAGGTTCAGCCCACAAGTTCCAACTTGTCTTTCGTGGGCTAGGGTTCCAGTGTTAGGTCAGTTTTCAAAGCTTTGCAGTCCTCTTCAGATTTTTCCTATGTGTGTGCCACCCTGTGGCCAGTATGGACATAGGCAGTGGTTTATCTGCTTAGTTCTCAAAGTTTTGATACAATAAGTTAGAATCAGATTTGTGTACAGCAGGTCAGGAATGAGCCCAGGAGAACATAAATATCTTTATGGTGTCACTTTCCCAAGCCCTTAACCTACTGCATAAACCCTGGTATTTTCTATTTCCTTGGGCTCCCATTTTGAGCCCTCCATCTATAAATTTGGAGCTTTAGTTATCTTACTCAGTTGCCAAGTAGTTCAAAAACAGAGAGAAAAAAGCAATGTGTATATGCTCCACCCCCTTGGGACCACAGATCCACTGATGTGAAAAGAAGGCTCCCGTCTCTCAGAAGTTTGGCTCCTGTTGACATCATTATTGATATTGTCCTGGAACTGCTTGAGGCCTGGCTACAAGGAAACAGAGAAAAGAAAAAACACTTGCCTTCACCTTTACCACTCCACAAGCTGAACTAGAGGCCTTCTCCGGGAGCTCTCTCTGTCTGAGCTCTGGTGCTCTCTTCTGGGATTCAACTCCAATAAGATTAGGACAGAAGATACCAGAAGGGGAACAATGGTAAACTCACCACCAGTTTAGGGGTACTTTCAATTCTGATCTACTTTCCTGATCCATCTGCTACTATTTGCTTTTCAGTATCCTTACATAGTGGCTCCAAGAATTCTGTCCAGGTTTTATAGCTGAATTCAGTGGCAGACACAAGGTGGATTGTGCCTATTCCATTTTATGTGGAACAAAAACTCTGCTAAAAATTTTTTTCTCTGGGACTTCCCTGGCAGTCCAGTGGTTAAGACTTTGCCTTCCAATGCAGGGGGTGCAGGTTTGATCCCTGGTTGGGGAGCTAAGATCCCACATGCCTCGTGGCCAAAAAACCAAAACACAAAACAGAAGCAATATTGTAACAAGTTCAATAAAGGCTTTAAAAATGGTCCACATCAAAAAAATTTTTTTTCATTGTGAAATGACTGCATCAAACACAAAAAATATAAAACACATATGTAAAGTGAAAAGAATAATATAATAAATACCAGTATACCCCCACCTATGATAAAAACTGGAGGATACTAACTAGTCCCTGAAAAATCCCCCTGTGTGCCCTTCCCATGCTTATATTTCTTCCCACATAGAAGTAATCAGTAACTTGACCTTAGAGGAATCATTCTCTCACATCCTTTCATAGTTTTATCACTTAAGTATATAACCCTGAACAATATACTGTTTAGCTTTTATTTTTATATTTTCATAAAATCTTTAAAGTATCAGATATATACAGAAAAATACACAGATCACTCATATGCAACTTAATTATCCCAAAGTCAACATATTTTTAACTACCATCTAATCTACATATAAAACATCACCTGCACTCCAAAGCCCCTCTGACTTCTCTGGATCATCATTTCTACCTTCTTCCCCAAAGGCAACCATTAACCTGACTTCTAATATTCCAGAGTATTTTTATCTGTCTTAAACTTTATGTAAGTAGAATGATACAAAATATAAGTTTTATGTCTAGCTCCTTCACACTGATATTATACTTATGAGATCTATCCATGTTGCATATAGCACTAGTGGTATATTTTCACTGTTATACAGTATTCCTTTATATGAATTCTATATTAATACTATATTTATTTATACTCATTTATTTCTTCATTCTCATGTTGATGGACATTTAGGTCCCTTCTGTTTTTTTGTTGTTATGAATGATGTTATGAAGATATTTTGTGCATGTCTTTTGGTGCATATATGTATTCATTTTTGTTGGATCATTCCTGGAGAGGAATTGCTGGGACAGAGGCTATGCATATGTTCAGCGTTAGTAGATATTACCAGTTTTTCAGAGTTGTTGAACAACCTACGCTTCCACCAGCAGATATGAGCACTCTAGTTGCAGGAGGAAGGTTTTTTGTTGTTGTTGTTGTTTTTTAATAAGCAGCCACTGTTAGAGAGAAATGCCATCATATAAATAGACAGGTGAAAAATCAAAAACTAGAATTACAATGTTCCCTAGATTTAAACCTGGGCCTTCAGTCTTGAGACTAACGTCATCACTGGAAGATACACTTCTAAACTGATAAAACTAAAAAAACAAAAGAAATAAGGGAAGCTTTAAAATATGAAAATAAAATAAAGGTGTACATTCCCTGGAATAGTATAATCTTGGATTATCCTGCATAGAGATTATAATGTTATTTTTTAATAAGAATTCTTTTTTTAATCTAAGGGCTCCAAACAGTAAACAAATGCTTTGAAGAGTTCCTGATATTTTTAAATATATAGGTAGTACTAATATTTTTGAAAAGTTTTATACAATAAATAACCAAATATATAAAGTCATAAGTTATCTTTCATTACTGACCCAAGTTCTGTAGGAAATAAAGAGGCTGCCTAGGGAATGTTGTGAAAGCTTAAAAGGCCCTACCTGTTAAAACAAGAATCCCCCACAAGCCCATTATAATGTCAGAAATTCCCCCTTAGAATGGGAATAAATATTTATAATGTTATAAATTCCCCATTTATATTAAAGACAAGGTAATCATTATAAAGAGAAATACATACTTCCGGGGAGGTAAAAGCAACTAACAAAGGAAATCTACTTTCCAATCTTTTTTTTTAAACCATGGCATCACTTCCATCATCCTTCAGTTTTTAGAGGAGTGATCGATTCGTGCTGAGGCATTTGCATACTTGCATCATACTTTTTTTTTTTTTTTTTGCGGTAAGCGGGCCTCTCACTGCTGTGGCCCCTCCCGTTGTGGAGCACAGGCTCCGGACGTGCAGGCTCAGCGGCCGTGGCTCACGGGCCTAGCTGCTCCATGGCATGTGGGATCTTCCCAGACCGGGGCACAAACCCGTGTCCCCTGCATCGGCAGGCGGACTCTCAACCACTGCGCCACCAGGGAAGCCCTGCATCATACGTTTTTGATAACAAGTCGCTAGAAATTGTGAGATGGTTGATCATGGCCAGTATGATTCACGTCAGCCACAGAACCAACTGTTGTCATGAAATACCTGATCTGAAGCAGATTTAACCACCACCATGTCATAATGTTTTAGTCCACTGAGCAACCTGTAGTCAAGCTACATGCTCAACATGAAATAATATGCACCCGGCTAAAGCCTCTATACATTTTAATTGAGTTATACTCAACAAAACCAAATCCATAGTGTCAAAGACAGGAAAGTACTTTTCAACTTTTCCCAGTGATTCAAAGACCTCTCTGCTCTATATATACATATATATATATACACATGTATGAAGTATGCAAGAACGTAAGAGTAAACAAAAATAACAACAAAGAACAGTATTTGCCCTAATGGAAACCTTAGCCTGGTAGAAAAGTCATACATGTTAATACTCTGTACAGATCCCTATAAATGTACATACCCATTTCATTATAGTTATTTATGTGTCTGTCTCCCTCACTATACTGTGAGCTGCTTATGGATAGAGAAATTTCTCACCCACCACCCAACCATTACCATTCTGAGCAAGACCCATCTCATGTTCTACATGTTTCTATTTCTCATGCCCCTCCTGTAAAACTTGCAAGTATTTTCATTCATATATGTTAAATGTTCTTGCAAAGTATGCATTGTTATTTTGTGTGCACGTGTTTTTAGTATATGTAAATTGTATCACGTTATATAATTCATTCTGTTTCCCTACTTTTTTCATTCAGGACTACATTTTACAGATCCATCCACATTGCTAGGAGCACACCTAGAGTACGGCTCCTTACTGCTGCACAGGACTCCAAAGAATACACCCACCATTTTTTATCTATCCAGTCTTCCAACGACAGACACTCCAGCTCCTTGCCACCACCAACAACATCCATACTGCAATAAGCATCCTTGCACGTATGTCATTATGGACAACACGGGAAGTTGTCTGGGAGGTAGACCAGAAACAAATCTGCTGTGCACAGTTTTGCAGCATGCAGTATGCCTAAATCGGCTACATCAGTCTATAATTCCACCAACCACACGTGAGGAGTCTCAAATCTGTTTTTTGCCAACACTTGGCATTACGCAATTCTAATTTCTAGCTTTTGTCTATCTAATTCATGCTGTTAGAATCTGCATTTCTCTTATTGTTAATGAGTTTGAACACTTCTAACTATGCTTGCTAATTCTTTGGGTGTTCTCTATAAATTGCCTGATCATAACCTTCATATCTGTCTTTTCAGTTGGGATTGCTATCTTTTTCTTCTTAATTTTCAGGAGTTCTTTTTATAGCCTAGATATTAATCACTCATCATATTAGACACCATAAGTAATTATTTTATTCTATTAACTGAGTATGAATTTTATTTTGTTGTTGAACATAAATGTTTAAATTCTTTATAAATAAGTTAATCAATATTTTTTCTTAATTTATCCTTTTGAGGTTTAAAAAATATTTTTCTATCTCTAGGTCACAAAGCTATTCTCCTGTGTTTTCGTCTACTATTTTTATAGTTTTACTTTCCACATTTATCTTTATAGAGATTATCTTCGTAAAAGGTTTAGGAAGGGATCCAGTTTTATATTTCTCCAGGTAGTAAGCATTTTCTAAAAGTCACATAAAATGCAATCTGTCCTTTCCCCATTACTTTTTTGATGTCACTTTAATACGTATTAAGTTTTCACAATTTAAGTTCTCTGTGCTTTTATTGCATACTATTGGTCTCTCATCTGTTTGAAATATTCAAAATAAGTCGTTGAATAAACACATTTTTATTTTAAAAAAATTATAATTTTACAGAAGTATGGATAATTTTATGAAAAGTATGGATTATATTATAATTTTACCAAAATATGGATATTATAATTTTACAAAAGTTATAGAGAGTGCTGGGAGACCTCTATTCCTCCATGTACATTTTGGATTTGCTTATCTTATTTATCCTTGTATTTCCTATTATGTAGCATCATGCCTGGGACAAAATAGGCCACAAAATACATTTTAATACATAGAGAAATGATTAAATTACAGCTCTATAGGCATATAAAAAAGTGCAAAGTGAGCACAGAGGACAAAGACCAAATGGGAGATGAGAGAAACTGGATGTGAACCAATCCTGGCTTAAGCACAAACAGTTCAGTTCTAAAGGCAAATAGGTGAACATATAGCCACTGGAATATAGTCCATTTATATAATTCTCTAGCAAATCTGCTTTGCCATCTGTCTTAGTCTCTAAATAACTTGGAGTTCAAGAGTTTACAGGGGGTTGCACTCAAGTTCAACTTTTTGGTAAATGGTCACGGGGCACTGAACTCACTCTCCAAAAGAACTAACAAACAAAACAGTGCTGATTTCCTGTGCGTTGCAATTCATCTCTCTCCGCAATTGCCATGACAGTCTCTGATTACTGATATTATTATCCCCAGAAGATGGTTCAAGGAAATTCTTGTCCCCTGCTAGGCTGTCCCAGTTTTATGAAGTCAAAATCTGGTCAGCTTACTCTACAGGGGAAAAAAAGGCCACCGGAAAAAAAAAAAGGCTGTTTGAAAAAGATAGCAGCTGCTACGATGCCACATTAATGCAGACACAGCAGAGTGAAGAGAGGATGTCTATTTTGCTGTTTTGTTTCTCTTTTTTTTTCTTTCCCGCTTACCCCTTTAGTGACAGTATCACTAGAGAGTTAATGGAAGCACTGTCATGGAATTTTCTGAACAACAAAATGGTTAGTCTCCCTAATTATTTCAATCCCAATGCAGTTCTCCTTCCAAAGCAGGAGAATTTAGCAGCCATCTTCCTGTCTCTAAATTCATCCTCATCTCCCAGCGTCCTTTCCAAGTAAGGTACATTCACATCACATTTAAACTAGCAAAATGTCTTGATGGCACCAGTGAAACCAAGTAAAACAGCATTAATTAGGAGTTCATGAATTCTGAATTTGTGACCTATATAGTTATTAATCTGAAATTACTCTGTACTAACAAGGTATTTATTTACACATTATTGTAAATAATATTAAACTACCTTTAAAAAGCTATTTTCATGCACCTTGAATACTTTGGGTGCACCCATTAATATCTAGAAGGTTGATATGTTACAGCCAGAAGAAACCTTTTTTTTTTGCGGTACGCGGGCCTCTCACTGTTGTGGCCTCTCCCGTTGCGGAGCACAGGCTCCAGACGTGCAGGCTCAGCGGCCATGGCTCACGGGAGCAGCCGCTCCGCGGCATGTGGGATCTTCCCGGACCGGGGCACGAACCCGCGTCCCCTGCATCGGCAGGCGGACTCCCAACCACTGCGCCACCAGGGAAGCCCCAGAAGAAACCATTTTATCTAACATTTATCTTACAGATGAGGAGCCTGAAACTTAGAAAGGGGCAGAGACTTGCTGTAATCATTTAAAAAGCCACCTAAAGATTTCTACTAAGCAAATTTCCATTAACTTAATCCAAATATAGTTCCAAAACTGCATTCACAATTGTTTAAAGTATTTATTAATGTTTTACTTGACTTTAATCAGACAAATCCTTCTAACTTTAGTACTGCATTTGTAACACCAATATCATTTACTCTCTACTTTTTATTTAGTTTAGGAAATATTTAACATACTGAGTTATAATTGTGTGACAGTAAAAAATTAACTATGGTGGGAAAGTAGATTATTAAGGAATATGAGGTATGAATCCACCATCAAGAGAAAATTAGGATTCTCAAATATATCCTCATTTATATTAAAAGTATTCAATGGAAGGACTATTTCACAAAGATAAAAAGCACTGCTGATCCATTATTGCTGAACACACACTAGGATAATTATTGCCTTTTAATATGCTCTCTTTCTACCTTAAAACAATTGAACCTACAGATAAAAAAATAAATATTAATTGAAGTGGAGATCGTTCTGCGGTGAGCCACAGGGAACTTTCCTAAAATGCAACATAAAAGAAAAAAAAGCATAAATTAAATCAACAAAGTTCAAATGCTTCTACTTTTATGCCTATGCTTCTTATGCCTTATGCTTCTTACGATGAGCATGAAAAAAGGTTACCAAAGAAAATCCTGGTAAAAATTATTTGGAGTGAACCAGTTCCTAAATAAACTGCAAATTTATTTTCCAACATTTTCCATATATATGTATTTTTTTTTTACTAAAGAAGGATACTGTCCAATTATATAAAGACTCTAGAAAACAAATACAGGGACTTCCCTGGTGGCGCAGTGGTTAACAATCTGCCTGGCAATGCAGGGAACACCGGCTCGATCCCTGGTCCGGGAAGATCCCACATGCCGCGAAGCAACTAAGCCCATGCACCACAACTACTGAAGCCCACACACCTAGAGCCTGTGCTCCACAACAAGAGAAGCCACCGCAGTGAGAAGCATGTGCACCGCAACTAAGAAGAGCCCCCGCTCGCCACACCTAGAGAAAGCCCATGCACAGCAACGAACACCCAATGCAGCCATAAATAAATAAATAGATAGATAGATAAATAAATAAATAAGAAAGCAGATACAGGTTATTCTGAAAACAATTGCAAATTGTGGGAGCTTATCAAATATTGCAACCTATCTGAAAAACCTGTATCGATTAATTAAAACTGATACAATTAGTAAGTATCATTAGTACTGGAAAGTCATTTTTCAAAGATATTAATAGACGCAAATTACATTTCCTCTGTCCGTGAATTGGCACACAACTTCCCTGGGTCCTCTTCTAATATTGCACAGAGTTACGCGGTAATGGAAGTGGAGCTAGGGATTTGACGGGAAAGAGAGGAACAGGAACCACATCAAAGGAGATGTAAAAAAAAAAAAAAAAAAAAATCAAGACCAAAAATAAATTTCCATATTTATCTAGGTTTCCCGTTGTTATCGCAAACCCTTCTGCCACCTTTATAAAAAAAAATATTAGGGATTAATTTTGCCACATAGGTCAAGGAAAAGAGTACCTGACCCTAATTATAATCTAATGTTAAGGAAGCCAGATGTGCACTACACAAACATATGAAAGGAGGATAAAAAGTTATGGACACACTGAAGCAAACATTTCAAGGGGAATGAAGATTTACTGCATAAATCTAACAAGAGAGATGTTTGTGAACCATCTGGTAAGTGACTTATATAGCCCCATACATTAGCATCTGTTGTCATGTTTTCAAAGTACAGAATTTCCAAACTGTGCTTATGAGTCTTCTGAATGCAGTGAGTTTGCAGCAATGGATTGGAAAAAAAAAGTCCTAAAGAAAAGGCTTGCACCTGACCTCTAAATAAAATTCTGTATGGTGTTTTACAGGTTAACATAAGCACTGTCTCTATCACACCCTTATTCAGCCCTCACAATCATCTTATGGGTGGGTAGGTGGGCATTAGGATGATAATGGCCATTTTACAGATGAAGTAAGTGAGAGAGTTTCAGTGACTTTCGCAGGATTACCTGGGTGATGGCTGCATAGTCAGGACTACAAATTCCTAGATCTCTTCACTTCCTTAGACTATTTGTAGGCTTTGAATGAGAATGCAAGTCTTGTTGGCTATGAGAGCATCCACCTTCTTTTGGTTTACCAGACTGCTCATGAACTAATGTAGGCTCCTTGAGGGGAGGGACAAAGGAATCCCAGGGCCAGGCACACACCCTGCCTTTCCTGGGAGGAGAACAGTGAATGCTTGTTGAATGAATGAATTAAGAAAGGATAAAGAAGATGTATATATGTATATATAATGGAATTACTCAGCCATAAAAAAGAATGAAATAATGCCATTTGCAACAACATGGATGGACATAGAGATTACTTCATATCGCTTACGTCATATTAAGTAGGAAAGCAGATACAGGTTAGTCTGAAAGCAATTGCAAATTGTGGTAGCTTATCAAATATGGCATCCTCATCTGAAAAAACTGTATTAAGTAAGTGATACTTCATATCACTTCATATTAAGTGAAGTAAGTCAGACAGAGAAAGACAAATATCTTATCACTTACATGGGGAATCTAAAAAATGATACAAGTGAACTTATTTACAAAACAGAAATAGACTCACAGATACAGAAAACAAACTTATGGCTACCAAAGGGGCTATGGGGGGTGAAGGGAAATAAATTAGGAGTTTGGGATTAACATATACACACTATTATATATAAAATAGGTAAACAACAAGGATCTACTGTATAGCACAGGGAACTACACTCGATATCTTGTGATATATATATATATATGTATATATATACATGTGTGCATATATATATATGTATATATACGCACACACATATACAACTGAATCACTGTGCTGTATGTACACTTGAAACTAACACAACATTGTAAATTAACTATACGTCAATAAAAAAAAAAGGAAAGGAATGCCAAACAATTCCTAGTACCCAGAAAACACTCAACAGCATGATAGATGCTGGAAAAGGTAAACAAAATATAGATTTTTGTCCCAATAAGACGAACACAATGGAAAATGCAAGGTCCAAGTTATTAGAACTAAACTGTTCAGTGCAAAGCATAAGTACTACAGTAGTCTGGGAAGGTTCACAAAAAGTTAGGATTTCAGTTGCACCTGGCAATAATTAACTTATTAATGGTAGCGAAAAATAGGAAGGGGTAGAAAAATGGCCTTTAAATAGACAAAAATAAAGTTGAAGCAAAATAATAGAGCTTTAAAAATTAGCATTAAAAATAGCAATGGTAACATTGAGAATATATTTGCTTTAACTTTAATTTCTGAGATGACATAATAAGAAATTTAATCCTATTCATACTCTGTCAGCTGCTGAAGAGTCTGAGACAAAATATGTATTGCTTTTTACTATTTTTTTAGAGTCACAATTTTGAAATCTTTGTCTAGATAAAAATAATGATATCAAAAAGCGTAAGTATTGACTAAGTATTGACTAAGATCTACCTCTTTCTTAACTTAAACTCTACATAGAGGACCATCAATATGCTAAGACCGCAGCAGACCCAGAGGCATGTCCAATCTTCTTAAGCCCAGTTTGTTTCTAAGACGCACTGTTCAAAGTGATTGTCATGGCACACTTATTTAAAATTAAAAGTTAAAAAATGCAGATTACAGAAAGGCATCAGTAGTGAATAGAGAGAGAGAGATTCTACTGCTTCAGTGTGGCCACGAAGTTTAGACTTAATCCCGCCAAGTGGATGGAAAGGTGAAGCTCGATGGCCCTCCCATGTGGGTTCTTTTGAATTAGGCATGACTTCCGGCTCCAAGCTGAGGTCCCTGCAGTATGAGGCTTCATCAATGGCAGGTAGAACAATTAATTAGCTGCTTCTCTGCCACAAATACACCCCCCAATGGTAGGACCACAAGGATTCAGGGGCACACTTGTCAGAGCATTTATTTGCAGGTAGTTACCATGAGGAATATCACTACAAATGAGGGTGGATGTCCCACACCACTCTGGAATAGTAATTTCTTAATTCTTATTCAAATCCAGTAAGCAGGACAATATAACTTGATCTCAATTGGCCATGTGGTCCTGATGGTGTCCTGCTAATGGGCTGTTCACTTAATTTATGTAATTTTAAAAAATTAAATAGTCATATTTTAAATCCTCACTGCAGTCCTTCAGACTGAAAGTACACATTTAAAAGTTACAGTGTCTTTATAGATCAGCATCACCGAACTTCTTACCTTGTTGACTATGCTCTCCTAAAGTTTTCCCTTTTCTTCGCTCCTCTTCTGGTTTGTGAGAAATAACTCAGAATCCCATCCACAAGTCACTTAAAGCTCTGCTTCGGGAAACTAGGTTTGCCAATTTGGTTTTAAACTAAAACGTAAATCTGTTGCTTTATGAATATAAAGTAAGAATCCAGCATGCTGGGTTACAGATATATTCGCAAAAAGGACTTACCCTAGTAGGGCAAATGCGGTGTTCAAATGTGAACAAAATCAAATTTACTCTTTGATATACATACGATTCCAAAAAACAATACATCTCAATTCACGGAACACTTACTGACAGCCTACTATGCCCAAGATATTGTGCCAGTTACTGGTAACTTTATCTTTGTTTTAAAATCAATTTCTTTACCCTGGTCTGTGTATATACTGGCTGCCTGAACTCTCCTCAGGCCCCCCTTGGATTCAAGGCTTAGAACAACCGCACCAACAAAAAGAAAGCTTCTTAGAGGCATGCAGAACTTCTCACTGGCTATTAAAATCTTTGCTTTGAGGGCTTGTCAATATCTGGAGCGCCTCAAGGTTTTCTCCAGTCTAGAACAGCACATCTTTCTCTGGAATCTTCCATCAAGGATTTTGAGAGAAAAATGGACATTACGTCTCAGAAGGCACATTTACTACTTTCTATATTAGGGGCTCTGATCTCATTGTGGTGAGGTTCATAGTTGTTTTATTCTGGTTTATAAAGTATTTTCTAACAAACTAAACTTTTGGTGATAGTCACACAGTACAATAGTTAATAAAGAGGCTAGCTAATAATTCCAGTTATTTTTATACCTTGTTCTTTTTGTTTTTCTTTTTCACTTTTGAGGTATGGGGCACAGGATGAAGTCCAATGATTTTGGATTCACCTAATTCCCTTCCCTCGGCTCTTCCTGGGTCCCTCGAACAAAGGGAAAATCAACCACTATATTCTGAAGTCCAAAAATTCCAAGTGGAAGGAGAAAAGTGGTGAGATGATTGTATTCAGAACAGATTTCAGGAGGACAGCAGGAGACATGACAGAAAGAGAGCTTGGGGCTTCCCTGGTGGCACAGTGGTTGAGAGTCCGCCTGCCGATGCAGGGGACACGGGTTCATGCCCCGGTCCGGGAGGATCCCACATGCCGCGGAGTGGCTGGGTCTGTGAGCCACCGCCGCTGAGCCTGCGCGTCCGGAGCCTGTGCTCTGCAATGGGAGAGGCCACAACAGTGAGAGGCCCGTGTACCGCAAAAAAAAAAAAAAAAAAAAAAGAAAGAAAGAGAGCTTGACTCATTTAAATATAAAAATGAATATATAATTTGTGTGTGTTCATTTTATTAATCATGTAAATAAAATACATAATATACATACTAGCTATATACTTTCTGAATATATATAGCATAATATTATACAATGATAGGATATACATTAACTATTAGATCCATAATGATGCGTGTGAATAGAAGTACGAGTCAGAGTTGCTCAGGGCACTTCTGAGGCTGTCTGGGGAGAGGGACGGGGTGGGGACGCTGCTGGGGAGGCATAGCCTGTGAAAACACTGACCCCAGGGGATCCATTTTACCTATTCTATAAATCAGGTCCCAAGTTTCTGAGTTAGATTTTGTTTGGGAAAAATCTCCTACTCCCTCACTACCTTTTTTTAAATTTATTTTTTATTTTTGGCTGTGTTGAGTCTTCGTTGTGGTGCACGGGCTTCAGTAGCTGTGGCACACAGGCTCAGTAGTTGTGGCTCGCAGGCTCTAGAGCACAGGCTCAGTATTTGTGGTGCACGGGCTTAGCCGCTCCGCGGCATGTGGGATCTTCCTGGACCAGGGCTCGAACCCATGTCCCCTGCGTTGGCAGGTGGATTCTCAACCACTGCGCCACCAGGGAAGTCCTGTCATTTCCTTTTCAGGCTGACTTTTCACTGCTCCCCAAAGGTACATGTTACCTTTTCTTCAGATAAGTTGATCTTCACATGGCCCTCCTCCCTCCCCTGATAAAACAAACTATGTCTATTTCCAATTCTGTTTCTTCCCACCCATCCAATTACTACTCATTCTTTAAGGCCAAACTCTGGCCCCATCTCCTATATGAATCCCTTCCTAGAAACTCTAGTCTACAACCACCTTCCTCCCTTTTCTTAACTCCTTTTCCTCTATTTGACCTTTTAATTAATGCTACTGGTATATATTCCACTTCTTCTAACTCACTTTTGGTTTTGAATTGCTAGACTAAACCCTGTATGGATAATCTCTGAATCCCTTAGGTATGCACAACCAGCTGAACACAAGTATCAACAGGACCCTTTTTCCTCCCCCTATTCCAGTTAACCTGAGTTTTACCCACTCCATTTTACATTTCACCCGAGACAATGCACTGTCCCTGTCTATAGCATCAGAACAGGGAGTTATCCCTCCTTATACCTCACTGGTCAGAGCAAAGACAATCTCATGTATCCTACTCTATTTGGCTGGTTAACATAAGAATACGTTTGTATTTAAAGTGGGGAAACATTAACATAAACTGATGGTTACAATCTAATATTTTAAATGCAGTGTAAAACATATTCCTAGAGGAAGCATATCTAATAGCAAAACATGTAAGAAATAAAAGTTGGGTCACATTTGGATATGAAAATAATATAATAAAGAATTGGCAACACCAACATAATCCATGAATGTGCTGCACATGGGTCTTTAAAAGTTTCCTCACCCCCCCATAAACCTGTATTCTCATAAGAATCCATATAACAGCTATAAAAACTATTATTCAATTAAAAAACAGTGTTTTGTTCTTCTGCTTTCTTAATTACTAGCTCACCAGGATCTAAATGTAATAACCACTTTCATTCTTTGGGTATTTACCCATAGCCCTTTAAGAAGGTACCATTTTCCCCATTTTTCAGATTAGAAAACTAAGGGCCCAAGTGACGACATAGCTAGTCCAGAGTCACTGAGTTGGCAGAAAGACTGGAACTTGGTTCTGGCTCACTCCGAAGCCCAGGTTTTCCCACAGGGCCACTCTGACCAACTGAATGCAATGTTTCATATGTACAGTATTTCAGCTACATATCAGTTAAGTAAGCTTTCCTGAAATAGTCCAATTGCCATATATTATATTCTTACTATGGAGAAATACCTTCTAAGTATCAAGGAACTGATTTTAAATTTGAACTATCAGAACAGAATCATTTTTAATTCTGAGATTTCCTATCCTAATTCATGTCTGACTTAGGTCAGAAAAAGGGGAAGATTTACTCTTATTCCTTAACTAGGATGCCACTTTTATTAAAAGATACTGTAGGTATTAATACATCCTAGCATGCACTTGGAATTGTTTTACAAAAGTGATCATGTTTTTTTTTTTAATTAAAAAAACATATATACTATGGTTGTGTTTATGGAACCCTGCATTTTTCTATCTGCTAACATAACAGACCTGTTCATAAGTGTTTTTCAATTTTCTGCTACATGCAGAAACACTCACCCCCTTCCTCTGAATGGCTGATTTTTCCTCTCTGAATACACTACAATATAATCATCCTCACTGAACTGTATTAAAAGATATACCTAAACACATTCCTATCTCTTCATAGACCTTTTACATGAAAAGAATAGGAAACACTCTTTCAGTGCCACAAGAAGGAATATTTTCCCCATTTAGAAATGTTAGTTTTCAGTCTCCTGTTAAACAATGGAGTTAAATCCTAGATGCAGTGAAGTTCTATTCACTTTGAGTATTCATTCTTATGGTGGCTTCTCTGCCTGATTTGTTAAAAAAAGACAACACAATTTGTAATTGATTTTTTTTTTTTATCGCTAAACAACTAATTTTGTCTTCCAAAAAAAGCTCTAGGGTTTATTAACTGTGCAATCACAATTTACTGAGGCCCTTTCATCAAATTAGCCCTGCAACAATGCAATTTTTCCCTTATTTTACTTCTGTTTCAAGAAGGGCTTTCCACTATGACTCTTATTAAGACAGACAGTCACTCTCTTCTAATTTAGGTGTTCTTCTCATGGCAACAATTCATTATTACAGCTGAAGGATTTTTTGTAACCCAATTCTGGGCTTCCCTTTCCTTATTTCCTATTTTCTAAATGTCATAAAATGAGTTATCTCCAAATTGTAGCAACCACTGGTTCTCCAAACGAATGTGCTCTGTTGTTTAGAAATAGGAATTTCAATTTAGGAATAATCCAGTAAATTCCTCCCGTGCTTTATTTTGTTTATTCACTTATTTTACACTTAGCTCTAAAATAACAAGCTTCAGTGGAATGACTGCGTCATTAAATTTTTAAGTGTTCTTTTCCTTCAGCATACCCAAGCAAGATACATTTACTATATTTTACCTTTCTTCGATTTACTTACAGGAGTATGGGATTCATATGGACTCTCATCAATAGCTATATAAAAATCTGCTCCTACATCATCAAAGAAATATTCTTTGTCTGGTTCCTAGCACCCAACTTAACTCTGGTCCCTCAAAGGCAGAGTCAGTATCCCAAATGCCAAAGGAGTACGTGAATGAGAATCCAGAAATAGAGCCCTGGAGATCAATAGATGTAACAGAGAAAGCGTTTACATTCTCAGGGGCAAAGCTCACTGTGTTTCTAAGTGGATCAGAGATATGATCCTCGGCCACCGTGAATGGAACAGAAACTAGATGCCATCAGAGGGAGACACAGGTCCTAATGCGGTGAGGTAATACGACAAGAATAGAAGAGTCAAGGAAGGAAATGCGGCCCTGAGGAATCTTAAAATAAGCTCGCACTTGCATCCGGACCCTCAGAAGAATGAGAAAAGGCGCAAGGCAGAATTTCAGTGTTTCCAACCCTTGGATCTGAGAGGCATCGACTTTTACTTTCTCTGCTTCCCCACTGAAGTTACACACTGAGAACTCTGAGAGTTATGTCAGCATGTTTTCCTAGGAATAGAATAAGCGAAAGATTGCTGACATCTTTCTAGGTTGGTGGGATGCCCTCATCAAAATGCTGACTCTCCACACAGAGAGATATCCAACGGAGGTGGCCCTGACACATGCTCTGAGTGGACATGTCTAAGAAGATTGCTGAAGCACAAATTTCAAGCCAAAATGCCTGGGAAACAGTCAACGTAGAGGGATTTTGCACATGCTAGGCACACTGCAGCAGCCTTTTTTGCAGAGAGCAATTCAGCAGTCTGTCAATCAAAGGTCCTGAGGCTGACAGACCACGAACACCCACTTCTGACCTTGCTGGGCCACCAGGACAAGGGGGATAGAAACTGGCTGACAGCAGAAATTCCCCCAGTGGAACAGAATGAAACAAAATTATTGCTAAAAGGAACTTCTCCACTCTGGCCTCCTCTGCAAATCCACTGTACACCATTCTATGCGTTCACCTCAGTCCCCAGATGGCAAAAGAGATGGTGTCACAAAGAAAAAGCCAACTCTTGAAGCTCTCCTCTTAGAAGCAGGTATTCATAGTTTTGTTTTTTGTTCCGTTTGTTTACCGACAGTATTTCTCATTGGGTAGGGCAACTCATATATCCATTGGCTTTGCTTTCTTGGTAAGCCAATTTTCGATACATCAAGAGTTAATTCTACGTGAATTTCTATGAGGTTAAGTCCAATAATTATTTTACTGTGTATAGAAAGCAGAAGAAAAAGATGAGAAGGTCTCTTTTCATTTACTTGAGGCTAGAGTTGAAAATATTAGATGGGCTCTAATATGCAGACAGCCCAGCACGCAGACTGAATAAAATTAATTTTATCTCCATGTGAGATGGTTGTAATAAAGTGAGTTTACTTGCTTGAGGACTTATTGATCTGGGGGTTTTTATAAAAGCTGGTATCATTTTTTTCCCTGGTGAATAAACATTTATAGATTAACGGGTCTAAAATCTTTTCCTGAAATCCAACTTTAAGCTATGAGTTGGCGATGCAAAACTGAGTAAAAATAGAATCCCAACTTTATCCCCCAGGAGTTCATGCCCTACAGGGGAAGTCTTATACATAATTGGACATTTATGATGTAATGAATCATGTGCCCCTCTCACAGCCTGTTGGGCTGGAAATAACAAAATCGGAGCTCTACAGTGAATATTTACTGGGCAGTTCCAATGGACAGGAGAGTACACTTAGCCAAATACATCCCTCTCTGCCCCCATTCTAAAAGTATTCTTCATTGTTCAGCTGGACACATGGATGTATCAACCTGAGACAGACGGCCTGTGATATCAAAACCCAACCTGTGGGAGTCTTACCTTGACGAAACAGACATCAACCTAGTACTTTAAAATGAATATATATTCATACACACACACACACACACACACACACACACACACACACACACACACACACACACATACACGAGTCTGTGTCCCTCCTACAGCACGCTTCTTCTCCATGTCTGTATTTTCAGTATATGAAACAGTCCATTTGCTTTCCTACCCTTTCCCCAATCTTAGAGTAATAACTTCTAGGAAAGAAGAAATAATAAAGAATGATTACACAATCTTATTTGGGCAAAAAGCTAACATATGCGTATCAAGGCCAAAAATATGGATTTCAAGATAAAACATATGGATGCCCATATGGAAAAAAAGGTTTCCTGGCCGGAAACTCTGCTGTTGCATTTTTTATGCCTATATGTGTGGTATGTTTTTTCTTTCCTTCTGCTGAATAACGCTGTCTGCCGACAGATCCAAATGTTATAAATTCACATGCAAATTTTACAAAATGCTCCACTGTTATCATCTTTATTAGATTTTTTTTATTCTCTTGATCCTTTTCATCGCTTAATAGCTCAACAAGTAATGGATTTTTAGTAAAACGGTGAGGCTTATTACAATCAACCCTGGGACTGAATCTTTTCTTGATGCTTAACAAATGAAACTTATTTGTGTTCGAAACCTCAGTAAGAAAATCCTTCCCTTCACACGCAAACGTGTGTTCGTGCGTGCACACACACATATACAACAGGTGGTGCCCTTACGACCCTGAGTAGCCATCAGACAGTTGGCAACAGACACAGGTTCTATTCTGGAGAGACACATCCCATGGAGATCATAAAACATGGGTCAGTTAAGAGATAAAATCTCAAGGAAGTTTCCATCTTAGTCTCTTAAATTGTATTCATCGAGACCTTTTTTCTTGTAAGGGGCAGAGGGAATGGAGGTATCAAGAGAAAAACAGGAGACTTTTGAGAAAATGTGTCCTTTAATGCCGTGCCTCCTTTCAAGTCAGCGGATTCTTTGTGAGCAGGTTTTTAAATTTGAAGTTATCATAAACTTTACGAAAGAAAACATTCTTTCATGAAGAACATTTAGTGTGCCTCTTCTGGCATTCAGATAACTAGACCATAAATTAAAATTCGAGCCTTACAATACTTCAGGGGCAAGTATCTTATCAGCTAAGACATGCCCACCAAGGAGCTCCTCTCACTGGATATCTGGCTATGTTGCAGTTTCACAGGGGAAGGGGCATACTTTCTAGATTTGGGGCCCCTGGAGCTCTAGATTTCAAGAGCATCACCTTCTATCCTGAAGGTTCCTTATGGGGTTTATACATTACTTCCCACAGGGGAGAGAAAACTAGCTCCTACTTAAGAGAAAGAATATTATGGGGAGTTTATCTGTGGTATTTAATGTTATAAGGTACTATTTAAGTTCTTTTTAGTCTCTTTAAGGAAGCAAAAGTGGATACTGGGCCTTTAAAGGGCCTCAGATTATCCAAGTGGAGTCTGTTGGATTCTCTTTGAATCCACTTATACCGGTGGTATCAAAGGCAAAGAAAATAAGGAGAAGCTAAATTCCCTGAAAGGGTGAAGCAGGGGCAAAGCTGATCTATAGCAACCAACACAGCCCTGTTCTTGCACACTTTCACCATGTTCAGCTATGACAGCAATAATGGCCAACACATCTCAATAATTAAATCGTCCTCTCTACCACTTGTCCTGCTTGGTATCTCTAGAACCAGAATAAAAGCCAACTCTTTATGTTCTTATTATGTGATGGCCAAGCTTACCTTGTTTTAACGTAATTTTTTTTAACAAAAGGTCACGGTTAAGGTCAGTCATTAACTATATTCAGTGTCTGCCTTCAAGAATACAGTTCAAATTCCATAGCTGGGCATTGAAAACTATTCACAAGTTGGTCCCAAGCTACCCTTCCCAACTATAATATATATATATTTTTGAGGTATACCACACTCAACAAACTATTTGCTCTTCCTTGTATAAACAAATACACATCCAGGGACTGCCCTGGTGGCACAGTGGTTAAGAATCCACCTGCCAAGGCAGGGGACACGGGTTTGATCCCTGGTCCAGGAAGATCCCACATGTCGTGGAGCAACTAAGCCCATATGCCACAGCTACTGAGCCTGCGCACCTAGAGCCCGTGCTCCGCAACAAGAGAAGCCACCGCAATGAGAAGCCTGCACACCACAAGGAAGAGTAGCCCCCGCTCACCACAACTAGAGAAAGCCTGCACATAGCAACAAAGACCCAAGGCAGCCAAAAAATAAAAAATTAAAATAAAATTTTTTTAATTAAAAGAAATAATAATAATAAAAATACACATCCAGCTTCCAAGCTCATATTCCTTCAGTTCTTCCCTCCTGGAATGTTCCTTCCCATCCATTTTCCTTCCTTCAACAGCACTGATTTAGTAAACAATTTGCCAGGCAATATCACAGACAATGGAAATCTACTGGTGAACAAGCAGAAACAGTTCCTGAGTTCAGGAAGCTTACAATCTACTTGATATCTAAACCATCCCCCGAGGCTCAGCAATAATTCCCCGATGTCCTCCTGATGCTTAGGCCAGTAAACAGTAATTACCCCAATTCTCCATCAAATCAGACTAAAATTCTACAGTGCCTAACAGAATGCCAGGGCCTCATCGGGCACACAGGAATAAATATGAACTTTAAAGATATACATACAATGAGCTTTCAAGATAAATCTTGAAGGGATGATGTTACTATTAAAGGAACATTCAACCCCATTTATTTAGCTGAGTGCATCATTTGTCCTAAGCACGGGGTTTGGCAAATGGAAAGCCACCAACACATCCTTATTTAATTGTACACATGAATAAGACATAATTCCTTCACTCAAGGAGCTTATAATCATATAGAGGTGATAAGATGTAAACAAAGAGGCAAGAAATACACAATAAAATGTCCATCGGAAAAACGGTGACAGCAAGGAAAGCTGACCGCTTGCTGTAAAGCAGAAGCAGTGTAAAGGTTGTCTGTCTAGTGACTGCTCCTCAAAGGTGCCTGAAGGAAGCCTGTTTTGGGACCGCTTAGGGGATATAACACAGCAAACTGCAAGAACCAAAACTAATTTGAAATTATTTTCTAAATGCAATGTATGTAATATTCCATTCAATTAAAACAGATGATTTGGATTTGAGTCAATACAACACATTATTCAATGATTCTGGAAAGGCTTTTCCAAAACGCATGTTGGCTTGAGTTTCTGGAAATGCTGACCTCCCGACCTGGGACAGAAGCAAGTGGTTTTTATTACGTTTATACTGTGGATTTCGACCATCCCTAATCCTGAGTTGCCAGATTGTGTATTCTTCTGTGATTTGATTATTACCTATGTTCTACTCGACTGTGGATCATTTTACAAAAGCTCTGTGGGTCAGATCAGGAAACTCAGACCTGACAGTGAATTTCATTTCACAGACTCAGGAACCATAGAGTACAGATGCCTTAAAGCCAGTGGTCCACTTCTCTTTTAAAGGTCTTGGTCTTAACTCTCTGAGTCAGATAATTTGTCCTGTAAATATTCTGAAAAAGCCTGAATCCATGAGACAAATGCAAGATGAACCAAGCCAGCTATCTCACGTAGTAGCCTGAGTGAATCACCTGCATTTACCCAGTGCCTCAACCAGATGCCTGAGTAGACTGGCTGTGTTTATCTCCCTTGCTTGCATATCATCTCTTAAATAAGTTTGCTGTCTTTACAGAGGAACTCACAGGCTCTAACTTAAAGGCTGTCTCCTTCCCTCCTAGCTTAAAACCTTATTTTTAGGAGGAAGAAAAGATGAGGGAGCTGAAGACTGGGGAAGGAGGTAGTAGGGGGAGGGGAGGAGAGAGCTATTACTTGCCAAACCAGCACATGTTCACCAGAGAGCGCGGTCAAGCAGTCAGAAGAAGCAGTGATGTTAATTAGCAATGAAATGAGGAATAAACCAGCATCAGCCCTGAGACTAATCAATGGGAAAATCACTCCAAGAAGCAGCTTAATGAAGTAGTATACAGCTGTTTATTTTTAGTCCGTTCATCCAGACCAAAAAAAAAAAAAAGACAGAGAGACAGACAGACAGAGAGACAGAGAGAGAGAGAGAGACAGAGAGAGAGAGAGACAGAGAGAGGAATCTCCAGTAAATAATAGAAAAAAAAACTTGCTGAAGTATATTTTTTTCAAAGCCCGGGTACTGCTCTGATGTACGTATTTATAGCATAACCCCCTATACTTATTTCTTTCAATTAACAGGACAAACCATAAAAATTAGGTGGGTATAAACACCTGTGCCATACCAGAAATACACTTTTTTTTAATCTTCTTTACATAGGTGTTCATACTCATTTTGATTTGTAAAAGAATATTACTTTTCCTTGAAATGTACAACTGCTGTAATTTTTTTGCAAGTGGATTATGAAAAAAGTGCTATTGACAGGAAACAGGACTCTTCTCTCATTTCTTTCAAGTGTGAGGGAAATTACCTGGAAAATATTTTTGCTTGTTTTTCACTTGTAAAAAATATGACTGACATCTATCTACAAGCAAGACCACAAAGCCTATTAATTAAGATCTACTGATCTCCGGGGTTTTTCGATAGAAGTACATCATACTATATATGGGGATCAAAAACTAGAAGCCCAATTAGGGGGAAAAAATCTTTGTCATTTTATCAGGATGGTGAGAAAACAGAGTAGTCAGTTTCAACAGAGTAAGTCTCTCTTTGAGAATCTCTTCCTCGGCTCTAACTGGAAGATAAAATTTTCTTCTGAAGGATATAAATGTTCTTCTACCTTAGCACATTCCAAATAAACAAAAGGGACTTCTCAACTGAGAAAATCTTACTCACCAATCTGGAAACAAGCTTAGAGTCAACCTTCCTCCTAATGATGGAGATATTACCGAAAGTCCAAACACTAACTACAGCCAGAGAGACTTGAATTAAAATACCATTTGGTCGGGGGATGGTTGGGGGAAGGAAAAGGGGAAAAAAAAGGAACCAAAAAGAGCTCCTCTGTCATGCCTCTTTTCTCCCCTCGTTTTCCTCCCTTTCCTTCTTTCTATTTAGTAATTTGATAAGTGGTAGTAACCCCCATGATATAGGAAAATTAATGTTTGCAAGATATGTCCAGGTAGAAATGAGAACTTAACTATAAAGAAGATAAACAATGAGCCTCCTTGCTTTCTTTTTAAATAGGGATTCAAAATCCTAAGAGATGAAGCTTCTCCTTTTACCCCTTCTTCCAAGTGTAAACACTGACTTTTCTAGTTTCCAACGGGTAAGAGTATACAAATGAATTTTTTTTTTAAATCATGCCAAGACTAGTGAAATGAACACACATTCTCTTGCAAAGAAAGTCTATGCAAACCTCTACAAACACCTGAAAAAAATCAAGCTCTCATTTCAACAGATCCATGCTTAGGTTTGTGGCTATTAATTGGGAAGAAAGGAACTCCCGTTACTGGAAGCATCTTCTGACACTTGGCCTGAGCCTCGCTGTTCAAAGCCATTGCAATTTTTTTTTTTTTTTTTTTTTTTTTGCGGTACGCGGGCCTCTCACCGTTGTGGCCTCTCCCGTTGCAGAGAACAGGCTCCCGACGCGCAGGCTCAGTGGCCATGGCTCACAGGACCAGCCGCTCCGCGGCATGTGGGATCCTCCCGGACCGGGGCACGAACCCGTGTCCCCTGCATCGGCAGGCGGACTCTCAACCACTGCGCCACCAGGGAAGCCCCATTGCAATTTTTTAAGCATACTTTCCATATGATGAAGCATCTTGAGAAAACACAAACAAAAAACAAAACAACAAACCAACCACTGAAGGCAAACCCGGGAGACAACAGTGCTCAGGTAAATCCCCTTTATAGGATGATTTGATAGCTCAAGGAAATGGAAACAAAGCACCGAGTGCTAGAACACCAACAGCTGGCTGGGAAATTGCCACAGATTGTTAGGGGGACCTGCAAACTAGAGATAGGCAATGAAAAGGTTAGAAATGATAGTTAAAAAAAGACAAATTACTCCAAAGACCATATTCTTAAATCGCTGAAGCAAAACATGTTTATTCGATTTGTTTGTACGCCTATTACAAAAATGCTACTTTGGGATTCTAGGAACCCAGTCTGTCAATTTTTCAGTTTCTGCATTTTCATGGTTGCCTAGAGCTGTTTAATGCAAATACACTTCCAATAAGAGATTTCATGCCCCTAAATTACACCCAGTTAAAAGCGAATGAAAATGTAAGGTAAATAACTATAATCAGCCATATTGTCTTTCTCTTGGCACTCCTCACTTTATAGACATGTTTAAAGACATCTCTGGGGTCCTATCTTTTTTAACAAGCAGCAGTGTATTTCCTGGAATATTACTTAAGATGCTGTGCAGTGAACATTACACAGGTTAAAATGTTACCTAGAGACCTAGAAAGAATTGCATCTGTTGCAAGAGCCATCTTTTTCGCCACATTTTGGAACATCTGAGAAGATGAATGGGCATTTTGCTGTGGAGGGGATGAAAAGAAATGAGAAGAGTTTACGTTTGTCTTTCATGTGTTCGTTCGTTGATCAGTCGTTGTGGAAGTCTGAAGAAAGTAACTCTGGGAAGAAATGAATGAGGGGGGAAGGAAATGTACAAATGAGAAGGACCCTCTGGATTTGCCATACAAAGAAAGCTCTTCAGAGTGAAACCACTAAATTAGCTCTCTGAGAAGGAGTGCATTCCATGCCCCCGAACATTTTTGCCTTGGATCACTTTTTTTTGGCATCATTGGTTCTTAAACATCAGCATCCTGCAGGATGACCCTGTGCAGTGTTTAAAATGCTGAGTTCTGGGCCACCCTGAGAAATGTGGATTCAATACCTCAAGGAAGGAGCTCAGGAATCTGCATTTTTTAACTTAAGTAGCGTTGATTTACAATATTGTGTTAGTTTCAATTATACAGCAAAGTGACTCAGTTATACCTATTCTTTTCCAGACTGTTTTCCATTATAGGTTACTACAGGATATTGAATATAGTTTCCTGTGCTATACAGTAAGTCCTGTTGTTTATCTATTTTATATATATATATGTGTGTGTGTGTGTGTGTGTGTATATATATATATATATATATACACACACATATATATATATATTTATTAGTGTGTATCTGTTAATCCCAAACTCCTAATTTATCCCCCTCTCCCTCCCCTTCTCCTTTGGTAACCGTAAGTCTGCTTTCTATGTCTGTGTGTCTTTTTCTGTTTTATAAATATCTTCATTTGTATCATATTTTAGATTCCACCTATAAGTGATACCATATGATATTTGTCTTTCTCTGTCTGACCTACTTTACCATAGTATGATAATCTCTAGGTCCATCCATGTTGCTGCAAATGGCATTATTTCATTCTTTTTTTTTATGGCCGAGTAATAGGTTCTGCATTTTTAACTAGCACTGCCAGGGAGTTTGTGGACTACCCTGCGAAAATGGCTCTATGATGTTAAGAGCACACATTATTTTTTTTAGATGGCACTGCCATTTCAAAAAGACTTCCCGCCCATTCATATAGGCTTTCTCTGCAAAGCACACAATTATGACTTACAAACAAGCCTTCAGAAGTGTGATTAGCAAGGGAGCAAAGGGGAGCAAGAGATTAGAAGAATTGATAAATGGCTCGAATATGTGAAATTACCTTGTTCGTCCAAAATACAGGATGGTATTGTTCTGTCATCCTGGGGCTCAGTTGTCTCACTCCAATTTTAGGAAAAGTGGTAATCATGTCCTTTTGTGGGGAGAACAATTTCTGAAGAACCCAGTCATTTTAAAAAGTGAGATCTCCCCTCTCTATGGACAGAGCAGCCAGTATCTCGGTATCGCGGTACCCACGTGGGCGGCGTGGCAGACAGGGAGAGAGCTGGGTCCAAGTCCTGTCCCATTCTGTCACTTATTAGGGGTGCCACCTTGGGCAGTGTCTCACTCATTTCCTGGCACACAGAAGACATTTCTCATCTGCACAATGAATATACATGCTAGGCAAAGGCAGACTTCTGCACCATAAATATAAAACTACCTCTTCACAAACGATGGAGGTGAAATGAGATAGTAAAGCTGTGTCCTTTAGTACAGAGCCTGAAACCTGAAAACTGCAGACCAAATAAGATGGTGAAATAAGCTAGTCAAATCAAGCCTCAGAACTTAAATTTCAGTGACTCAGTTTGGGGTATTCATTTTCCGACTCGATTATGAGACCTGGCATTCATTTTAGTTACTTAAGGAATTATTAAGATCTGATAGTGGGAGGAGGGGTTCATTGCATGTCCTCTTACTAATCAAGCTGAGGGGACTACAGGAAGTTAGTGCATTGTCACCCGACTTGACCAAGAAGTAGTCACAACTTGCACACTCTGAAAGTGTGTATGAATTTCATTGAATTTAAATGATGATGTTTTCCCATAGACACCAATTCACAGATGGAGCTTCGATTTCTAGGCCATTCCACCAAAGCCTACTTAACTTGTAAATAAAAAATGAACTACTGTTTTGTTTTTGTTATTTTTGGTTTTTTTTTTTTTGCGGTACGTGGGCCTCTCACTGTTGGGGCCTCTCCCGTTGCGGAGCACAGGCTCCGGACGCGCAGGCTCAGCGGCCATGGCTCACGGGCCCAGCCGCTCCGCGGCATGTGGGATCCTCCCGGACCGGGGCACGAACCCGCGTCCCCTGCATCAACAGGCGAACTCTCAACCACTGCGCCACCAGGGAAGCCCTGAACTACTGTTTTGATGGGAAGACATGTCTATGGAACATTAGGACACATCTTCCTCTACTTCTGTCTAAGGTGGAAAAAATATCTTCTTAGCTTGGCACTGAACAAAGCCACCCCGACCTTAGCTTCTTTAACTTGATACAGTCCCATTAACTCAAGCACCTCAGAAGTAGAAGGGCACGTGCTTCTCTTTGGCAGGGTCCTGGGTCACAGACAGAGCTGGAAAGGACTTCCAAGGGTCTCAGGGGAAGTAGGAGGGCACAGCAGACTGGTTATCTGTACTAATCTGTACTATCTGTACTGTTACTAATTCCCTTAAAAATATTGGGGACACTTTTAGGCGATGAATAGTTAAGAAATGTTATAGATAATAACACAGTTTCAGGGCTGAGAACCAAAGACACATGAATTATAATCTGGATTTTCTTTTCATGTAAGTACTTAACCACTATCATTAATAGTACTTTCTGGGACATTTGCGATTTATTCTTTGAATAAATACTCTCATAAACACTACATTTTAAGACAGTGTTTATGTTCTTCCATATTATTGAGCTGTGCTTTGAAAGGAATGAGTCCATGCTATTATTTCCACTTCTTCAGCCACTGACTTTATCCTTGAAAATGAAGGTTCTGGAACAGGCTCAAAGGCAATGAGTTGCCTGTTCAGGGCCACTGAAGAGGCGGAAAAGAGATACGTAGTTTACACTTCACAATTCTAGAAGATCATTTTGGAATTTCCACTGGAACACACTGTCTTTTGACATTCCCCTCTGACTTCAATGTGCAAACGCCTGAAGGGACTCACCAGCCATGATGAAAGTTTTAGGGACTTTGTACATGGTCTCTTCCAGGGTGCTTGGCTCTCCTCCTGCGTTGACCGTGGAATATACACAAAGCATATACAGAAGCTGGCAGAGATACTCAGGAGAGGCTAACATTGATATGCTTCTGAAGGAAGAGAGGGAAAGGCTGGCTAAAGCTCAAATAAAAGGTAGGTGGCAAAACTAGCAGAAGCCAATCAGCCCATCTAGACGGTGAGTCTGGCAGGTACTGGTAGCCACACTAGCCCAGAAGGTGGCTGGAGGACCTGCCAAGTCTTTGAATGCAGAGTCAAAACCCGACAGAGTCATGCTTTATGCCTAAGACTCGTATATCAGAATCGCCGATTTCAGTAGACCCGACGGGGGTTTTCCCTTCACCTCTTTGCTTTTATAAATTGAACAATTCTGTCCTCTCTATATGGTATCATAAAGCTGCTAAAGAAATCCCAATTAGTTTTTTTACCCTTCAGAATCAAGAGCTTTAATAACTTCGTTATAAAAGATTTCCATAACAAGGCACAGAATACCCTGTAAATAAGTATTAGTTGCCCTTAACACCAACCTCAATGGTCAGGAGCTACAGAGGAGAGTCCACAAAGATGAACTAAGGTACCTCTAACAATACACCAAATCTTCCAGGCTGGCAAACCACAAATCTAGAATTCTTAGAGCTTTGCCAAAGACAAACAAAACATTCTAACTACTTGGGTTTACTGTTTTTTCAGAAGGGAAAAGAAGACATCACCCACTCAAGTTCGTGTTCAGGTTGTGGGCATTTTGGAAAGCTCTCAGAGTAAAGCAATAATGAGAACAGAACTCCCAGCAGCAGTAAGAGAACTGAGCAAAATTAAAATTATATATGGGGTGTGGGTGCATGAGTGGGGTGTGTGTGTGTGTGTGTGTGTGTGTGTGTGTGTGTGTGTGTTGCACTGCGTGGTCTGAAACAGTTCAGTCTGGTTTGAGGGGAAAGAACTGTGACCTAGTGTATAAATTTTATCCTAATATACACACCATGTTATTTCAAACCTTTACATAAAGACTCACCCTCATGTTCTATCTCTTGGTCCCAAATCATAAGGACCTTGACACTTTGAGTGGACCAAGGGTAGGTTATGTAATAAAATTTTAAACCATGGCAGCTTGATGCCCTTTAGTTACACTAAGGGCTCACAGGTAATCACAATACATTTACTCTATCTGTATCTTTAAATTGCAAAGTATACACTGGAGAGAACTCGAGGATATGTAACCATATCCAGTTCTCGTGAATCTCAGTTAATGACAATGAAGAGAAACAGCAGAAGTTAGAAGTGCACTCAGGGTGTCACACTGCCAAGTGAAATATGCTTCCAGAATATTCATGCAGAGAGCCCAAATTTCTCACTCCCTTGCTCCCGCTGTCACGCCAGAGGAGACTAAAGCTAGACGGTGAGAAGCCCTCCCGGATTCACCGCTGCTGTGGTTTGCTTCTTAATCCTGTGACTTTGTGTCTGTGTCCGGAAAACATGATTGGAATTGAAAGAGCACGTGAGGGTGGGCTGGGAGAGCCAAGCAATGCAGCTACCTTGTTGTGCAAAGGGGAAGGGGCAAGACCAGAACGTCTGGAGCTAGGAAGACCCTTGCGATTTGATGCAAGGCTCCGAGCAAAGCTAGAGTCACCCAGTGGAACTGTTAATCCCCCTTCCTCCACTTCCCCTCACAGAGGATACTATGTCTTGGTTCCGAGAGATTCTTCTCGGTATATAATTTGAGTCATCCCTCCTCTTGCTAAAATGTGAATGCGTCCTCTTTAGCTATATAGCAGAATTCTCACGAACCAATCAGGGACGAGGTGCCTACGAACACCGTTTCTATACCTGAAGTCTGTCAGCATGATCTTCACAAGGCTTATCTCCCAGCTGCTATTTTCTAAACTTCTAATTCCTGAACCATTGCTTCATCCTCGATAGCATCCTGTTTCATGGTCCAGGGTGGTTCTGACCTTGAATATAATGATAATCATTCCTGCCTCCTTGGAGAGAGAAGGGGGAGAAACGTGAGTCCGCTCTGTGCCTTCTCCAGTACAACAGCTTACACACACCTCCACACCAGACCTATTTTGAACTCCTTCTAGAGCTCAGAGGTGAGTCGGTGAAGGTTCCCATCTCTTCCGATACTTCAGCAGCTAAGAAAACATGAGAGCTTTTGAAATGGCTTTGTGGCCCCCTACTGAAAACAATACTACTGGCTGAAACAGTACTCAAGACATTCCACCTCCCAGGACGTGCTGAGATATTACTGCACGGGCAGCATGGGATCTCCCAGCCTTTTTGGTGACTGTTCTCTATTATCATCACATTTGGCCTGAGGTCCACAGTGATCACCGGCCAACGCAACTTCATTCTGTTTTCATCTTCCCACTTGCCCACACAGTACAAGGCTGTCATTGTCTCATCAAGCGTTTATGAATAGCCTTTGTATGAAGAGCATCGTGTCCTGGTCGCTTCCATAGCCCAATGTGAAGGGAATCCCCTGGGTATAATTGTATGTATGTGTGTGTCTGTGTATGCACGTGTCTCTGAGCTTGGCAAAACATACCTAGAATTGTGCACTCATTCTCTTAGTCTATTGTGTGTCCAAGGCCCATGTCACCAAGCGTGCCTTGTCAGTACTACAGAATGCTGTACAGTGACAAATCCCTGCCCCAGGAAATGTCCACAGCATGTAATTCTTCATGGAGTGCTTTTTTGAAAGACTATGACTTAACTAGCATGTGGGTCAATCTCTTTTTTAAGCTAAAAGGCACTTAGGCAAAGAGATCTCTGTGTGTGTGTGTCTGTGTGTGTGTGTGTGTGTGTGAGAGAGAGAGAGAGAGAGAGTGACCAACTGCACGTGTGTATATGTGCAATTGTGTGTGTGTGTGTGTGTGTATATGTGCATGGGGGGGAGGGGCTGTGGAGGAAAGAATGGAAATAACAAGATTATAGGTCTGGAGGGCAGGCTTAGGCTCTGATTCCCCAGCTGTAAGGCACAGAGGTTGTGAAAGTGACTCAGAGAGGCAACAGCAGGCAGCAGAACCCTGCACAGCTGGTCCCTGCTGGCCTATATACTCAGGGGAGAGACCGAGCCTCATGGAGAGGAATATCCAGAGATGCGGACAGGTCAAATCCATCCGACAGAGTGAGAAGTGCCTTGGGGCTGAGGACAGTAGATGTCCCAGTTAAATTAAGTGCCACTTACATGCCATCGACCCCTACCATCTTCCATACTCGGATGCATCCTCCCAGGTACTAATCATTATTTTATTAACAAGACGAGAGGTAACTCTACACAGGATGCAATTAAATTCTTGCTTGGACACTTGAATGTTTACTTCAAAAAGGGTGTTCCAAAGCCCAGAGCACAAGGGAAGGAAGCAGAGGGTCTGGTGCAGAGGCTGGCCTCAGCTCCCTGCCCAGGCGTATTACTGAACCTCTTGATGGCTCCGTTTTCTCACCTGCAAGACAAGGATAGTAACTGTGCCTGCCTTGCGGGGTCGAAGTGAGCAGTCTTTTAAAATTTAATATTTATTTATTTATTTTTGGCTGTGTTGGGTCTTCGTTGCTGCATGTGGGCTTTCTCTAGTTGTGGCGAGCGGGGGCTACTCTTTGTTGTGGTGTGCGGGCTTCTCATCGCGGTGGCTTCTCTTGTTGTGGAGCACGGTCTCTAGGTGCACGGGCTTCAGTAGTTGTGGCACGCGGGCTCAGTAGTTCTGGCTCGCGGGATCTAGAGTGCAGGCTCAGTAGTTGTGGCGCACGGGCTTAGCTGCTCTGTGGCATGTGGGATCTTCCTGGACCAGGGCTTGAACCTGTGTGCCCTGCATTGGCAGGCGGATTCTTAACCACTGCACCACCAGGGAAGTCCCCGAAGTGAGTATTAAAGATGATTTCAGCAAAGCACCTAGCACAAACTAGGCAAGACTGAGGAAACAGGGACTTACGAAAACTCAACAGAGGGCTGGGAGTTCCAGAGTATTTACTGCAAATACTGAATACAATCACTCCCCCACTAATAGTTAGTTACATTTATTTCCTAATTCTCTAAAAAAGATAAACAACAACCACCCTGCTCATGGATGACATTTTGCAACTTCCATTCCTAAAACAACTCAAAGCCTGCTACCTACAGATAAAATGGTTCTACAAGAGACAAGAAGCTACGTCAAACCCTTTGTTCAACTTCAAAGTTTATGGGATATTCCAGATATCCTGTTAAATGTAGTGTGAGACTGCAAAAAATTAAACTAAGTCATTAAACAAGTGTACTTAGTGCCTGTTATAAACAGAATCAGCTTCTTTTCTCCCAAAGATACTTACGTTTTTTCTCTTTCTTATCTCTTTACTGCTGGGAACTGCTGAGCTTAACAAAGCAAACTTGGCTTTACTTATCAGAGTGAGCTCAGGAACCCCTAAGAGAAGGAGTTACCCAAACACCAGAGATGCTACGCTCTACGAGAAGCCCAGAAGATGGTTTAATGCCAACAACCCCCAGCAGCTCCATGACTACTAGGCAGGCTTAGATTTTAGAAACACAAATGGGCCATCTGCATTTGATGTGGCTGCAAAGCCCAGCCACTGCCTGGAAGTTTATGACAAGGCAGACATTCTGGGACTCTAAGTAGTTTCTGGGATCTTAGCACTGAGCGGAGATATAAAGAGAATACATGTAACAGAAAGCCACCCTCTTCTGAACTGCTCAAGGAAAATTCCTCACCCCAAATGAGATTAAGGGCTCGGCACAGATAAGTGTCTGTGACATCCATTTCAATGCCATCCTGCACAAAATGACATTTTATGTCACTCAAACTGGAATCATTTCAGAATTCTCATGAAAATCCAATATACGCTGATTTTTTTCTTCATACTATGCATAAAGAAAGATTAGTCAAACAAATTAAAGATGCAAGGGATATTGCAGGGAGTGTACTTAAATGAACTTTAGAGGTTTCAACATATTGTATACAAACAGGCGGTCCATCACACAAGGGATGAACTGTGGGCTTTTCACGGGGGCCCCAGGGTTCAATGTCATGGTCTCACTCACCCTCAACATCAAGGCCAGGTTCTTCGCTCACTAGGCTCTGGCTGCTTCAGTCTTTTTTCTGTTCCTTGAGCCAGCCCAGTTCATGCCCACCTGAAGGCCCTTGCTCTTTTTTTTGTTTTTAATTTTTATTTTATATTGGAGGATAGTTGATTTACAATATTGTGTTAGTTTCAGGTGTACAGCAAAGTGATTCAGTTATACATATATCTATTCTTTTTCAGATTCTTTACCCATATAGGTTATAACAGAATATTGAGTAGAGTTCCCCGTGCTATACAGTAAGTCCTTGTTGATTATCTGTTTCATATATAGTAGTGTGTATATGTGAATTCCAAACTCCTAATTTATCCCTCCCTACCACCTTTCCCCTTTGGAAAACCATAAGTTTGCTTTTGAAGTCTGTGAGTCTGTTTCTGTTTTGTAAGTAAGTTCATTTGTATCATTTTGTAGATTCCACATATAAGTGGTATCATATGATATTTACCTTTCTCTGTCTGACTTAATTCACTTAGTATGGTAATGTCTAGGCCCATCCATGTTGCTGCAAATGGTATTATTTCATTCTTTTTTATGGCTGAGTAATATCCCTTTGTATATATGTACTACATCTTTCCATTCATCTGTTGATGTAGATTTAGGGTGCTTTCATGTCTTGGCTATCGTGAACAGTGCTGCAATGAACATTGGGGTTGCATGTATGTTTTCGAATTATGGTTTTCTCTGGATATATGCTTAGGAGTGGGACTGCTAGATTATATGGTAGCTGTGTTCTTAGTTTTTTAAACAGCCCCATACTGTTCTCCATAGAGGTTGTACCTGTGCTTGCTGATCTGTCTGCCAGGAATATTCTGCCATCAAATCCTTATAGGATGGGTTGTTTCTCATTACTATGCTCTTGGACCAAAGATTATCCCTTAAAGTTCAAGCCTTCTCTGACTGTCTAGTCATTTTCCATCATACCTTCATTTTATTTTCTTCCTAACACTTATCACCATCTGAATTCTACACAGTTTTCTTTGTATACTTATTTAACAATGGAACACTCCACTAGACTTGAAGGTCAGTGAACACTTGGACTTTGTCTTATCACCACTGTAGCCCTAGCATCTGGGGCTGCCAGCAAACACACATTTATTAAAGGAAAATTAGCTAAAAAATATCTAATATATTTGTTTTAAAAGATTCTGAAAGACCTCTACTTAGAAACAACTGAGAAGCAGCACAGTATGTACTAGAGAGTAATAAAACATCATACTTTCAAACATTTTACACTTCAGGCTCTTACTAGTTTCAACAGGTTTCAACTAGTTTCAACTAGTTTCAACTAGTTTCTCCCTGCTTTCCCAGTATACATGCTCCCCCATTCCATTTTATTTATTCAGCCTGAAAGAGAAAAACCGTCAAACTCTGGAATAAACACAGTAAACTGAAATCAACAGTGCTGCTAATAGTTTTATATCCGTAGCATCATTGTGAAGCAACAGAATATTCTCTGGAGAAGTCTCAGCCTCCAGTCTAAGGTGAAATGAAGAGAGAGAGAGGCTAAATTTGACATGGGCTCACTCAATACACAGAAACCTCCAGCATCCATGGTCTACTTGGACCTCTGTCACTGCGCAGTGGGTTGGGAAGTACGGCCTTAACTGAATAGTAAATTTCTCCTGTAACCAGCTCTGAGGATGCGCACCGCCTTCTACAACCCATGATACTAGCCAACCTTCCTCAACAACTTCACAAATTCCAAGACACATTAACATCCTGGAAACAAAAGATGCAAATGCCAAAATGATGCTTCTCAAAATGAAGAGGTGATATTACCCATGGGTGATGGACCTGAATGAAGGTAACTTCCTAGGATAGGGGACCAGTACCCAGAAGAGAGAAAGGGAAGGAAAGATCCAGAGAATTCTTGCCATATCTCTGTTATATCACCCGCTACCAAATGACTTGTGGGGGACTTCTCTTCCTCTCTGGAAGAGGAAGCTACGTATAGTGTTTCCTTTTTTTTTTTTTTTTTTTACATTTAGAGATAAGGAATGTTTTCCCAAAGAAATGAGATAAAGAGTCAAGCACAGGTTCATGCACTGTATCTGGAAATATCCCCAAATGTTTCTTGTGCACTTCTGTAACTGTCTGCATACGTGTGTGCATGTGTCTATGTGAAAGTACGTATTTTTGGGGGGATGTGTGTGTCCACGTGCACCCCTGAGGAACACTGAAAAAGTTGATGTGGGACCTGTCACACTGGGAGAGACTCTGAGAGCTGGAACATTCTGAGTAGGTAATACTCCATGTTGTAAACTGCTCATACAGCAGGACTGAGGAAAAGGCCTCACCTAGCCACCGGCTGTTACTGACTCTGGGAAAATGAAAATACAGCATCTATGCACCTGTTCACCTGATGGTGAAAGAAGGAAAAGCCATTACCGAGTGACAGGAGACGAAAAACCAAAATCCACTTCAGCAACTCATCTCACGACTGGTGATTAATCTCGCACTCCCCCAACCCGATGCCCATTAACCAGATAATTAATAATTCCTTTAGGGATTCTGGCTCGGCAACTGTTTTATCAACCTGCACAGCATTGGGGAAATGCTGCATTGGTGATCAAACGTCTGGAACCAGGCAAGGGCCATAAAGAAACAGTGGGGGCTTCGCAGCCATTTGTAAGTCTCTTTCAAAATAAGCAAGTACGGTGCGAGCAGTCCAGACTCATTTTTTATCACTACTGTTGGCAACCCTGCCTCGCCAAGGACCAGTGATCCCCGTACGCCCACCCCAGGAGAAGACCCCCTTTGCACTGGGACAGCTCAAAGACTTGGGATCGCATGGGCTTCCCTACTATGTACACAAACCAGAATAAAGCAGACGTTTATAAACTTTGGAAATGCATCTTTTTAAACAGTGCATAATCTGAAACCTCCTGGAATCAGAAGTTTCAAATAAGTATTTGATGAGAACCATGCCGGTTGATATATTTCTTGTTCTCACTGGCTCTCATTCACATCCATCTCATGAAGGAAGGCACGAGGAAACAAGAGCACCCTTTCTGAGTCTCCTGTGTACATTTATCCTCCTTCTCTCATGTTAAAATCTGTTCCACAGGCAGAAACCAGCTCCTCTTTTTTTCTACCTATATTTTTATTAAGACTTTAAGACTGTGAATAAAATCCCAAGGAGAATAATAAGTCATGAGGATTGCTATTTAAAAGGCTCACCAATGGGCTTCCCTGGTGGCGCAGTGGTTGAGAGTCCGCCTGCCGATGCGAGGGACACAGGTTCGTGCCCCGGTCCGGGAAGATCCCACACGCCGCAGAGCGGCTGGGCCCGTGAGCCATGGCCGCTGAGCCTGCGCATCCGGAGCCTGTGCTCCGCAACGGGAGAGGCCACAACAGTGAGAGGCCCACGTACCGCAAAAAAAAAAAAAAGGCTCACCATTAAAATGTCAACTGATTCATTTTCTTTCCTAATGAGAAAAACACTACACTGAAAATATTATTATACATTTCTCTCGGCGCTATACAGAATGCAATTTGGATGGAAAAGAAACAAGAGTGTGATCCATCCTCGTCAGAAATCACAGTGGACTTGCAGGCAGAAAACCTGGGTTGAGGCCTGCCTCGGTCACACTGTATTTTGGTTTTGTCTCCTCCTGCTTTTTCCAGGTGAGGTTTGCCATGACAGTGTTAATCAGGATGGTTGGATGGTTAATCAGGATGGTTAATCAACAAGGTGGAAGTGTGTCCACCTTATGTGGACCCAAAGGAGACATTTCCATCAGGCTTCAGGGCTAGGATAACCTGGGCTTCTCCTAAGTGTGGGTTATACAGACAAGGCAAAACTTCAGGCTGAGAGCATCTGGGCTGGGAGGAAGCTGAGAGCTAAATCAACTGTCTATTTCTAGAAAATCTGCAGGACCATAACATAGGCATCTCTCCCCAACACACATTCCGATTCAATCTTGCTAGGACAGCCTGGTTTTTCTTTCACTCTTTCAGACGTTTTCATATTTTATTGTATGTCCTTAAGAGAATCCCCTCAAATCATTTTTGTAATAAAATAGTAGGTAACAAATTAGATAGACAAAAAAAAGAGAGAGAGAGCGCGAAAGAAAAACAGACTGTAAAACCTTTGGCTAAACATGAGATTATTAAGTCTAACATAGAGTAGTTGAAACTGGAAGGATTGGGGATTTACCTGATCTGATTGGGTACCCCCAGTGCAAGGCAGTGTGCCACAGAACTCTCCCCAGAAAAGACCATGGCATCCCTGTAGCATAAATATTACTCTGATTTGGGTTTGGGGAACAAATTTTTATATTAAAGCATATATTATGGAGCAAAATGCAAATTTCACACACACAGTAAAGATAAACCAAAGACGTAAAAAAAAAAATAGTTTTGGTTGCTACTGGCCATTTCAGGCTAGACCTCTGCTGTTACGTAATGAATATTTGTGTCCCCTGCAAATTCGTATGTTGAAATCTTAACCCCTAATGTAATGGTATTCAGAGGTGGGGCCTTTGGGAGGTAATTAGGTCATGGGGGTGGAGCCCTCAGGAATGGGATTAGTGTCCTTATAAAAGAGAACACGTTGAGGTCTCTCACCCCTTTCCAATATGAGAGAACACAGAGAGAGGATGGTCATCTATAAATTAGGAAGTGGGCCTTCATCAGACACCAAATCCATCAGTGCCTTGATCTTGGACTCCCCAGCCTCCATAAATAACTAAATTTACTAAATTAACTTTCTTTAAATAAGTAAATGTGATCAATAAGTGTTTGTTTTTTAAGCTACCCAGTCTATGGTATTCTGTGACAGCAGCCCAAATTGACTAAGACACTGGAAAATCACACGGACATGTTTCTTGACCTCTGCTTTTGCAGTACATGGGTAGAAATTTTCAGAAACTTTCAACTGGATCACGTTACAGATAAGGAAAATGAGACCCGATCCTTTGACTTTGCACAGCCTTAGGCTCATCATCTCTAAAACAAGTGCAATAAAATGGACAACCTGGAAGAAATGGACAAATTCTTAGAAAGAATTTTTCCAAGACTGAACCAGGAGGAAATAGAAAATATGAACAGAGAAATCACAAGTAATGAAATTGAAACTGTGATTAAAAATCTTCCAAAAAACAAAAGTCCAGGACCAGATGGCTTCACAGGTGAATTCTATCAAACATTTAAAGAAGAGCTAACACCCAGCCTTCTCAAACTCTTCCAAAAAATTGCAGAGGAAGGAACACTCCCAAACTCATTCTATGAGGCCACCATCACCCTGACACCAAAACCAGACAAAGATACTACAAAACTAGAAAGTTACAGATGAATTTAGATGCAAAAATCCTCAACAAAATGCTAGCAAACAGAATCCAACAACACATTAAAAGGATCATACACCATGATCAAGTGGGATTTATTCCAGGGATGCAAGGATTCTTCAATATACACAAATCAATCAATGTGATACACCATATTAACAAATTGAAGAATAAAAACCATATGATCATCTCAATAGATGCAGAAATAGCTTTTGACAAAATTCAACACCCATTTATGGTACAAACTCTCAAGAAAGTGGGCATAGAGGGAAACTACCTCAACATAATAAAGGCCATATACCACAAACCCACAGCAAATATCTTTCTCAATGGAGAAAAACTGAAAGCATTTCCTCTAACATCAGAACAAGACAGGGATGTCCACTCTCACCACTATTATTCAACATAATTTTGGCAGTCCTAGCCATGGGAATCAGAGAAGAAAAAGAAATAAAAGGAATAGACATTGGAAAAGAAAAAGTAAAACTGTCACTGTTTGTAGATGACATGATGCTACACACAGAGAATCCTAAAGATGCCACCAGAAAACTACTAGAGCTAATCAATGAATCTGATAAAGTTGCAGGATACAAAACTAATGCACAGAAATCTCTTGCATTCCTATACACTAATGATGAAAAATCTGAAAAAGAAATTAAGGAAGCACTCTCATTTACCATTGCAACAAAAAGAATAAAATACCTAGGAATAAACCTACCTAGGGAGACAAAAGACCTGTATGCAGAAAACTATAAGACACTGATGAAAGAAATTGAAGATGATAGCAAAAGATGGAGAGATATACCATGTTCTTGGATTGGAAGAATCAATATTGTGAAAATGACTATACTACCCAAAGCAATCTAGAGATTCAGTACAATCCCTATCAAATTACCAATGGCCTTTTTTACAGAACTAGAATAAAAAATCTTAAAATTTGTATGGAGACACAAAAGACCCCGAATAGCCAAAGCAGTCTTGAGGAAAAAAACAGCTGGAGGAATCAGACTCCCTGACGTCAGACTATACTACAAAGCTACAGTAATCAAGACAATATGGCACTGGCACAAAAACAGAAATATAGATCAATGGAACAGGATAGAAAGCCCAGAGATAAACCTATGCACCTATGGTCCACTAATCTATGACAAAGGAGGCAAGGATATACAATGGAGAAAAGACAGTCTCTTCAATAAGTGGTGCTGGGAAAACTGGACAGCTACATGTAAAACAATGAAATTAGAATACTCCCTAACACCATACACACACAAAAAAACCTCAAAATGGATTAGAGACCTAAATATGAGACCGGACACTAAAAAACTCTTAGAGGAAAACATAGGAAGAACACTCTTTGACATAAATCACAGCAAGATCTTTTTTGATCCACCTCCTAGAGTAATGGAAAAAACAACAAAAATAAACACATGGGACCTAATGAAACTTAACATTTTGCTTTTGCACAGCAAAGGAAACTACAAACAAGACGAAAAGACAACTCTCAGAATGGGGGAAAATATTTGCAAACGAATCAATGGACAAAGGATTAATCTCCAAAATATATAAACAGCTCATGCAGTTCAATATTAAAAAAACAAACAACCCAGTCAAAAAATGGGCAGAAGACCTATATAGACATCTCTCCAAAGAAGACATACAGATGGCCAAGAAGCACATGAAAAGCTGCTCAACATCACTAATTATTAGAGAAATGCAAATCAAAACTACAATGAGGTATCACCTCACACCAGTTAGAATAGGCATCATTGGAAAATGTACAAACAACCAATGCTGGAGAGAGTGTGGAGAAAAGGGAACCCTCTTGCACTGTTGGTGGGAATGTAAATTGATACAGCCACTATGGAGAACAGTATGGAGGTTCCTTAAAAAACTAAAAATAGAATTACCATATGACCCAGCAATCCCACTACTGGGCATATACCCAGAGAAAACCATAGTTCAAAAAGACACATGCACCCCAATGTTCACTGCAGCACTATTTACAGTAGCCAGGTCATGGAAGCAACCTAAATGCCCATCAATGGACGAATGGATAAAGAAAATGCGGTACATATATACAATGGAATATTACTCAGCCATAAAAAGGAACGAAATTGGGTTATTTGTAGAGACGTTGATGGATCTAGAGACTGTCCTACAGAGTGAAGTAAGTCAGAAAGAGAAAAACAAATATCATATATTAACGCATATATGTGGAACCTAGAAAAATGGTACAGATGAACTGGTTTGCAGGGCAGAAATAGAGACACAGATGTAGAAAACAAACATATGGACACCAAGGGGGTAAAGTGGGGGGGGGCGGGGGGCAGTGTGATAAATTGACAGATTGGGATTGACATATATACACTAATATGTATAAAATGGATAAATAATAAGAACCTGCTGTATAAAAATATAAATAAAATAAAATTCAAAAATTTAAATTAAAAAGAAAAGCTGTCTGAAACACACACACACACCCCCATTGTAGTTTTTCTCTCTCTCCCAAATGGCTTGATTCCAAAGCAAACTAAACCAAGATCTTTACAAACCAGAAACAGTATTTTAAAATAACTACATACCATCTCAGCCACTAATTATTTTTAGGATTTTACTATATGCAATGAACTGAAAATGTTCAGGCTTTCCATTCATTAGTTTTATTATAAGCACTCCAATGAATTAAAGAAAAATCCATCATCACCACCTTCCTTGAAAAACTTTCACTGTCTTGTCACAAAGGCCTTGACCTTACAAAAGCAATTCACATTCATTCAGCACAAATCACAGGACTGGACAGAGGATGAAAATCTGGCATTTCTAATAAATAGGACATCACTGAATAAGTTTGACAGAACACTATTCTACTCCTGATGTCAGGAAACAGGGCAGACAATGCTTTCCTTGTTATGGTGAGGTGTATTATACATCACTGACTGCACAGAGGCTCTATTTGACCTGGAGCAAACCCAAATGTGTGAAGGGAGGCACTCCTCAACAGAATTCTAACTTTATTAAAAACTCACATACACATATTTATAAGAATGGAGCCCTGAAAAAAAGATAAATTATGAAGATATTTGCTAAGAAAATTGTGAGACCGGAGGCATGTCCACATTAAGAAGCAGGTACCGAGGCACCCTTGACTATATCCCTTGTCACAAATGGTAGCTCTATACATCAGTTGCTTTTATTTATTAGTAATAACCATTTATTGAATTATTTTTTACGGACAGGGCACTTTATTTAGCATTCATTAACCAATATAAATCATCTTATCTAGTAAGTTTTGTGTCATCGTTTTACAGTTGGGAAAAAAAAATAAACATGGAAAAAGTATATTCATAGACCCAAAGTCTTACATTTATATGTGGCAGAAGTGGGATGCAAACCTAGGCCTACACAAGTTCAAGGCCTATGCTGTTCTGCACATGTTTACATTTTAAAAATACATGGAGGATACACACATATCTTTATTCAAGTCAACCTCTTTGACGTCTGTCTCTCCCAAATATCACTGTTATTATATTCATCCTGGTAAATAATATATAATAACATTCTATTAAATAAGCACCTACTACATGTTCAATTCTCTACTGTTGATGACACTACAATAACTTTTTTAAGTTGAAGTATAGTTGATTTACAATGTCATGTTAGTTTCAGGTGTACAGCACAGTGATTCAGTTATGTGTACATACCTATGTATATATATACATATATATATATATTATTTTCAGATTCTTTTCCCTTATAGGTTATTAAAAAATACTGAGTATAATTCCCTGTGCTATATAGTAGGTCCTTGTTTATCTACTTTATATATAGTAGTGTGTATCTGTTAATGCCAACCTCCTAATTTATCCCTCCCCCCCTTTCCCCTTTGGTAACCATAAATTTGTTTTAATACCTGTGAGTCTCTTTCTGTTTTGGAAATAAGTTCATTTGTATCTTTTTTTTTTTTTTTTAGATTCCACATATAAGTGACCTCATATGATATTTGTTTTTCTCTGTCTGGCTTATTTCACTTAGTATGACAATCTCTAGGTCCATCCATGTTGCTGCAAATGGCATTACTTCATTCTTTTTTATGGCTGAGTAATATTCCACTGTATATATGTACCACATCTTCTTTAATAATTATTAAAAATCGTAAGGTATGTCCATTAAAATACTGGTACAGTGTTTACATATGCACCCTTCACATTTATATTTTTGTACTCAGACCAAAGGAAAGTATATAGAATATTATATTCAGTATTTAGGGTTTTCTTTTAAAATGTGCCATTATTGCTCCAAATCGTCAGTGGATTCTGCCTTTGGAGTCATGAGATCTGGGTTCAAGCACTGACTCTATTTATTTCAAGCTTACTCGCTCTGTGGCCCTTGAGGATCTCTCAAGCGTGTTAAGTCTGTTAACTATTTCTAAGATAGGAATAAAAATATCTGTCTGTCAACTTCAAAGGGCAGTTGTGAATATCAAATAATATAATGCAGGTGATAAGCATTTTACAATGTACACAAAAATTATAAACCTTGAGGAGGCTGATATTAAAGCACCAGTTGTATGGCTTTTGCCCTTTAATGACTTTGAAAGGACTACAGTTATATGCTGAGAAATGAGGAAAAGGAAAAAATAAAGGCACAAGGCATTATGTTTATATACTAATAACAGCCCAGTACAAGGCTATACCTTCAAACAGAAAATGACAATATGGAAAGCACCAGGAAAGTTCATTCTAGTAGGTCTTGGTCAAGAAAAATCAATTTCAAGTCCTTAAAAATCACATCAACCCTCTCCGCCATTTAAAAAAACTCTACACTATATTCCTATACTCTATTTCCATGAGCTCTGCTATCATCATTGGATAAAGTGAGTCCACTGGCAGGCGAGAGCTTGAGTTCTAATGTCAGCTCCGACACAGGGGATTAATAAACAAATATTTGTAATGTTTCCTGAAGAGGAAAATTCTTGGGTGTTTTTATTAGTATTAGCAGCATATCCCTATGTGTACTTGGTCTCAGCATAGCATCACATATTTAATACTGATTACTGTATGAGCTTCGTTACACAAATGAAATAAAATGTTACTTATAAAAATGCTCACTCGTCCCCTACCATAATTTAAACACATGGCTAAGAAGTCATTTCTCAAACCATTAGTGGCCCTGCAATTTTCTAAAATTTTCAACTTTTCTCAGAAGCAAATGCTCACATAGAATGTCTCAGTAAAAAAAAGGGCTTTGACCATGTAAACACGTCTAACTGTCAGCTGAAATTGCTAGAAAACTGAATTGTACAATTTCCATGAGGGCTCCCTTAGCTAGCAGTGAGACTGGCTTGCTCTTGGGCACATTAACCCTTGATACTTCCTCTGTAAAACCGGCAAGATGCCCAATGCCAGCGTTCCTGGTGCTCAACTAACAGCGTGGCAGTGGTGACCCCATGTAGGAGGCCACCCTAAGGTAGCCTCTTGTGCCCTAAGGCAGCCTGTCAGGCACCGGGAAGCCAGAACCGCTGCTCCCCTGGAGGACACAGGGATTCAACAAATAAACAGATAAATCGTTCACCCCTTACCTTTCCCCACCCAGAAACTCCAGTCCTAAAACAAATGTTCAGAGAACAGGAGGGATTTATTTCCAAGTGCTGTTTCCTAGATCTTTGTTCAAAGGTCCATATATAAGTTGAAGAACCTGGAGGCGGAAGAGGACTGACCACTAGTGTGTGAAGACGTATGTATATTCAAATTTCCATCAGTGAACACGGGAGGCTCCTCAGAACCTGTTTCATCTGCTCAGTCTAGTTTAGTCTGGCAGCTGGAGGCTGCCACCACTCCCCACAGGGCTATGGTGAGTAGCCTGGGATCGCTCGTGATGCAGGAAGCTTCTGGCTCACCATGTCATGGGGCGGCATGAAAAGACAGGTCACACAAAGCAGCACGGTCCCCTCTGCCCTGCTTCTGGAAGAATGCCAGGAGGAAAGCTGCTTCCTACCCTCTCATCCCCGGGCTGGCACGAAGAGGCCATGTAGGATGCCACAGCTTGAAACACCTCGGAGAAAAACAACCACATTCTACTACCTTCAAGGAGGTGGATGGGTGGAGAAGAAGAAAGGGAGAGTGTGCTTTTAAAACATGCACATTGTGTTAGCACACAAGTAAGCTGAACTACCATCCAGACCCAAACGGCCAATACAGCTTTATAAAAACAAACGAACAAAAAGAACCCCAAACACCTGGAAATGTGTACTTGATTACAAAGGGAATCTAAACTACTGTGATTGTGCTATACACATAGGATGCCCAGGTAATCTACTCAAGATCACCTCCAAAGGAGGACTGGAAAAACAACAAAACAACACTAACGTATCGTGGTAATGCTAAGAATAGATCTAGTAATGGCTATTTTGGCAAAGCAGGACCTTGGCCGTGTAGACCGCAAGGGCTGATGGTACTCCTTTACCATCACAAGCTTCCGAGGGAAACAGCCAGTAGCCGTACCCTCGTTTGGTATGCCCTGTGCCGGTCCAGGCGACCTTGGGAGCTATTCATCAGGGATGGAAGACAGCTATTTTCCTTTATATCATACTTTTCAGAACTTTTAGTCATTTGTGGTTCTCTGTCTACCTCTCACGTGTGTGTGTGACGCAAGCACATGTGCCCACCCACCTCCCGCTTCCTTTCAGCCTCAATTCAAGCATTAACCTTTGACATAACATTTTTGCTGCTCATCAGAATGGAAAGAATGAGCTTCAGAGAAGCAATTGAGTTGAGAGAATCAAAAAGATGACATCACTTCAAACGCGGACTTGCCAGAAAATAATTCTTTCAAGTGCTCCCCTGTGTGACCAGCCGGGGACCCTCAACTCTCCCTGACCCGCTGCATGCTGCCCCTGTTTCATATCTTTTGATCACCATTTGTTTTATGTCACCGTTTGTAACATCCCCCGTGTGTATATGTGTGTGTTACACCTGTGTACTTTTTAAAGCTCCTGTCCATGTTCACTTTATAAACTCCCAAGTGAAAGAAAGGAATTCATTAGCATCTGTTATTAGTTTGATAATTCTCAAACATTTACATGGCATTTGCCCAGGAAGAGTAGCAGGAATGAGAATTTTTGGCCATCTGCACATGTTCTTTCTGATACACGCACTAAGAGGTACACACAGCAAAATGGCCCTAGAGGTGGGTCCTGCACTACTGGTATGTTTCTCTTTTTCTCTAAAATACAATTAAAAGGTCTTCTAACTTTTTCTCCTTTTCCACAATGCAGGAGTGTCCGATGCAGAACCATTCTGAGAGATGCTCAAATATCACTGGATTCCTTCCTCTCCCCTATCCCCACCAACTCATGAGCAAACAGTGAGAAAAAATATACATTAAAGTCAGACAGACCTGGGTTCAAATCCTGCTCAGCCGCTGCTTCGCTGTGCAGCGAAGCACAGCTTCTGCTTTTGCTGTGTAACTAACCACTCAAAATTCCATGACTGAAAACAAGCACCGTTATATCCTCACAACTCTACAATCTGGCTGGGCTCAGCTGGACCGTTCTTCTGTTGCTCGTACTACCAGTCACTTACGCGGATGCATTCAGCTGGCTTGTTGGCTATGGACTGGCCTCAGCTGGGGTGATGGACTAGCTGTATCTCAGTCTCCCCGTCTCGCTCTCTCTCTGTCTCGTTCTCCCTGCAGTCACAGGGCCTCTCCCTTCCCATGTGTCTCTCTTCACAGTCTCAGCACAGGGTCTCTCCAGCAGGGTAACTAGACTTTTTTTTATTGGTGACTCAAGGCTTTTAAGCCCATGAAAGTGGCAGCTGCCAGGCCTGCTTAAGTCTGGAACTGGAACCATCTGGCCAGTCCAGATTTGGGGGAGGATAGTAACTACACATGTTGTGAATATAGAAGGTGTGAGTCACTGGGAGACACTCACATAGCCGACTACAGTAGACAACTACTACAGCCACTTGACAGAGCACTGTATCTTTTCATTTTGATGTGTTCTGTTGTAACATCAGTTTCCCTATCCGTCAAGAGGGAATAATAATATTCCTATATTTATGGAGATGTAAAAATTCAATATGACAATGAATACACAGTGGTAAGCACAGTGACTGACATATAGTAAATAAACTCTGTAAATAGTCTCTTTTGTGTATCCCAAAGTACTTGGAATACCCAGGAATTTGCAAGCCCCTTCCTACCACTGTGTACCCTCCCATGAGAGTAGAGTCCACAGTTCACATTAGCCATCTGAGAAGTCATCTCGGTGCCTTGTACACAGCCAGGCATTCATCAAGTACCTGGTAATGAGTGCCAACTGATTGACTCTGTGATCAAACGAATTGGTATACACTGTCTCCTAAAACTCACTTCCACAACACACGGACAGATTCAGCTATTCCTCAAGAATTTCTTATACGCAAAGCAAAAGTTATCAAATTCAATGTCATGAGCAATCATAGCAGTCTGGAGTTCATCTTCACCACTTTTTAAATATAGTATATATAGCAATTTCCCCAAAAATATTTTGCCAGATTTTTCACTGCCTCAATTTTAAAACTCAGGCACACTATAAGAACTATGTAATCCATATGTCTGTGATGCATTTTTACCCGGTTCATCAAAATTCCATTTTTGTATTAAATGTCAAAATGCCTTTTATGTCTTTATTTATCAGCCCTTGCAAGTTGTTATTTTTAAATGATGGTAGGACATGGTTTGCAAAATCTACAAAGGCATTTGTAATTGTGTTCCAAACACCGGCTTCTGGGAGAGCTCATTTTGTTTACTCTTGGCAAATTCATATTTTCAGATATAGACTCCTAAAGTCGATGTTATGTACTTCATTTAAAAGGTACTAATTTGAAATGTACTAATGAATGTAATCACCTATGTGTACACAGAGTTTGGAAAACCACTGCCCCTTTGAAGGGAAACCTTGCTGCCTCTATCATCTCATTCTACCTCAACTTTGTATCTTGATGAATAAAAAGGTGAGACTGCCACTGTCACCTATTTGTAACAGTAAAACAAAGCGCAAATGTTCCCCCCACAGCGCTAGACTGCGCACCCTTCTTGACACAGACACACTACAGGCTCATCTCGCTCCTGACATTCAAACTTCATCAAAACCTCTTCCTGTCTTCTTCTTGTCTCTGTTATTGTTTAAATTTTTCACTAGGAGATTTTAAAAAAATGATAGCAATCTAAGGGGCCTCGCCATAACTCAAATTTCTGTGATAAGCCAATTGTAATTTGAATTAAAATAAAATAAATACATACCATAAAGCAGAGTGTTAGCTAAAAAAAAAAATCTATAAAATTCAATGTTATAGATTTTCAAGTCCTATGTTTTAAATAAGAAAATCTGGGGAAAAAAGAAAAGGGAATCTGAAAACCAGAGGAGGGTCTGTGACCTTAGACCAATCAAACTGTGGTTTAATTTATTCATCTGTAACATGAAGATAATGAAGGCTGTATTCCCCCCATCACAGACTTATCATGAATAGCAAATGAATAATATAACATTTCATAAGCCACAAACAATATTAATGATAATAATGAAATATCTGGTACGAGCTGTGACCTATTTTTTTCTCTGTTTCAAATATAAGCTGGTGTAAATTCACTTTTTCTCTAACGTTTCCATGTAAGAGTAAAACATTTATATCGAACCACTGAAGAAACGAAAGAAAATTAGCCTGGCATAACTCTGAAGATCACAAGTGTGAAGCCTGTGTGCTTACTTGTCCAAGCGCCAACGGTTCGCCAATTCCAAGTCACCTGCTAATAAGCAAAGGATGGTATTCTGTCCCTCCGTAACGGAAACGTCATCCGCGTGACCCCGATACTTTTACCTTCAGTTTGTCACAATGTCAGTCGGTACGGGAACAGCATTTCTGGGTTTGAACTGAGAAATACCCTATTTCCCAGGCTTTGGCGAGGAGACCAATCACACAGCTAGACCTCTCTGCTCAGGCTGAAAAGCAGCTTGGAAATTTGAACACCAACCAGTGTAAATCTGTTGCTAGGTTAACAGTGTTTTCTAGTAAACAAAGTCTGCTTTCTCAATAACTTGTTAAAATGGAATACATTCTTTTTATTCTTCTCTTAAAAATGCAAGGAAAGAAAACAAATAGGCTATCACGGAGCCTGGCCTCTTCTCTAGAAATCAGATAAGAGCAACTCCTACTGCACACCCGAACTCATCCTGCATGGACGAGAAATAGCATGTTTCTATACCACGCCAAAGCTGACCCGGGTGTTAATTTGAATTTTAAGCAGAATCGAGCTTTTCCTTGCGCCCGTCCCACCTGTCAGCGTATGGTTGTATAACAAGATAATTACTTTCTCTTATTTCAAAATGCCAGACACCCAAGTAAGACTTCCATGGAAAATGAAGAGAGCGCCTGTATTAAATTTTATTCTAATAAGTCTAAGGCTAAGTCTCACCGGTATCTTGTTATATGATTCACAGAAATGGTGGCAGATGCCACATACACCCTACAAAGAGGTAGAACCAGAGTGTGTGATGACTTCAGAAATATACTTGGGGAAAACTTGCAGAAAGCAAGATGAAGTTGTATATCATTCATTCCTGTAGCAGTGCATTGTGGGTAAAAAAAAAGTACAAGGTCGAAATCCAAGGTTATTTAGAGAAGGAAAATAGCAATGCGGTGCTTGTGCTATAAAACTATTGTTTATTTAGTCCAGCGAAATTCTAAGGATTTTAGATGTAAAGGCTTCTTTTAAAAGACATGTCCAGGTTACCAAAGGGGAAAGGTGAGGTGAAAGGGATAAATTGGGAGATTGGGATTGACATATACACACTACTATATATAAAATAGATAACCAACAAGGACCTACTGTACAGCACAGGGAACTCTACTCGATATTGTGTGACAACCTAGATGGGAGGGGAATTTGAAAGGGAGTGGATACGTGTATATGCATGGCTGAGGCACTTTGCTGTACACCTAAAACTGACACGGCATTGTTGATCAGCTATACTCCAATATAAGATAAAAAGTTAAAAAAAAAGAATTAGTTTAGAATATTTAATGATGCCTATCTGCCTTTCAAATTCACCAAGAAAGAAAAGACCTTTGCTGATATCCAATGAGATCAATATTACTTAGCAGTGGTTTACAGGATTTGGAAAAGAAATTCCTTTAGACAAATGAAATCTAGGGACAGCCCTCAAGTGTCTGCTTTTATGCAACCCTATGTCACTTATTACACTGCTGCTTTCCCAGCTACAGGCTTTCCATAGCCGCCCATCTGGTAACTGGAAATCTATCCCAAAAAGATCTGTCCTGGATTGCAGGAGAACAGGTTCAAAGAAGGAGCCGCACAGAAAGGTCACAATTACGGGCATCTACTCAGGGCCAGTAGAGTACAGCACCTCATTCCTGTATATGTTGAATGAAGCTTTGTGTCTGAGGTTATAAATGCCAGACACTCAGCAGGATGACGTGAGCAGGGCATGAGATTCAGAGTCGGGCAACAGAACTAGATTCAAATCCCAGATCTGACACGTCCTTCTTCTGTGACTTTGCTCAGTTTACCCAGTTTTCAGATTTCACCATATTCCGCTGTCTTGTTTGGAAACTGAATTTAGAGATGCAAATGGGATCCGGAATGGCCCCTCGACTCATGACTTCAAATCCAGATTATATATATAATAACGTTGACAAAATTTTTCCCATCTGATGGTAAGAAAGACATCGCGTAGACACCAGGCACGTCTTCTATCAGGAAGTGGTGGGCAGTATTTGTGCTGAGGTGTAGGACACAGCATGCTCTCTGCGTCTTAGTCACACTGTAGGTTCTTGCAACTACTTAACTGAACTGACTCTGCGCTCTGCATTCCATCAGTGAAATGAGGAAATGCTTCCATCTCTTAGGGATTGAAAATGTAAGGCAGATCCTCATTCCTCTGTCTACAACTCCCCTGGGGCTTCCCATCTTCTGCCGGGTAAGAGCAAAGCCCTTACGAAGGGCTGCAACATCTCTCAACTCCCCTGCTTTCTCCCCGTAGAACCGACCATCCCCTAATACAATCATTTTTTAAAAAATGTATTTGTGTTTATGGTCTTAACTCCTTTCACAGGAATAAAAATTTCACACAGGCAGGAATTTGTAGCGATTTTACTCCCTGCTATATCTCTACTGCAGAGCCCGGTACTAGGGATGCTCAATACATATTTATGGATAAACGGAACTGTTGTAAGGTATCAGCATGTTATCTGTAAAGCACAGAGCACAGTGCCTGGCACATGGTAAGAACTTAATAAATGACAGCTATGGGTTCTTGCAGGTGTCTAACCGTGGGTAAGATTATGATCGTTGGAATCCTGAGGGGGCATGTGCTTTTGGCCAGTCAACAGTGTAACTAACACCTGGGTTACCCCAGGGTACTGGAAGGTGACTGCTCTATAGGTGGGCCTTGCCATGACTCATCTGTAGGCCTTGGGCACACCAGTGTCTGCATCTATAAAACAAACACAATGATATCTACCCTCCAGGGGAGGAAGAAGGTAAAAAAAAAAAGCTCTGTTTGTCAATTGCTTAGCCATCTGTGATGAAGTATCCACACCATGATTTAAAACATTTGATAAGAATAAAAACAGGAAAAAACTGGGCTTCCCTGGTGGCGCAGTGGTTGAGAGTCCGCCTGCCGATGCAGGGGACACGGGTTCGTGCCCCGGTCCGGGAGGATCCCACATGCCGCGGAGCGGCTGGGCCCGTGAGCCATGGCCGCTGGGCCTGCGCGTCCGGAGCCTGTGCTCCGCAACGGGAGAGGCCACAGCAGTGAGAGGCTCGTGTACCGCAAAAAAAAAAAAAAAGGAAAAAACCATAGCGTTTACATCGGAGTTTTTCTGCCTACGAAAGCCATCTTTCAGCTGGCACTCACACATCCCACCGAAGAGGGTTTCAGCCACAACCTTTTTTCTTCAGGTTAAAATGAAGCAGTGATGAGGGAAACACAGTCAGACCTTTCTGGGGACATCTGAGGATCAGGTTTACCAGCTGGGGCAAGTTATTCTTTTCATCAAGGTAGTAAAATACAGGGAAGGATAGATGCTAGTCGTCTGTTCATTAACTGGGTAGAATTACTGCAGCGAGAAGGTTAATAATTACACAAGTAATTAACACTTCCTTGATTTTCATACTCTAATCCTATAGTTTCAGGATTTCGACCTCTGGTCCCAGAGTCCAAGGGAAGATGAGAGCAGAATGGCGATGAATGGCATTGGCTTTGGAGCGGGGGCTGGGAGGCCAGGAGAGTTTCTCTGGGTTTCTAACCACTTCCTGATGAGATACAACTACAACACAGGTACACTGGCAGTCAACACTCGCGTTTTTGTAACCATCGGGCGCCATGCAGGTATTTGCCACCCTATCTTCCCTAAGCTGCCACTCCCACCCCTTCACACCCGCACGCAGCATATTTGGTGTCACTGTTTATTAAAGATAACTAATGCCCTAAGTCTTTATTTACTTCTGTTTATTGCTATTTTCGCAGAAGTCACTGGAGAGCAGCTATGCGTCTGGTCCACTCGGGTTCTTTAATCACTGTTAGTAGGTAAAATCATCTGTGACAACTAATCCAAAAAGCAGATTATATTTATTTTGGCTACAGTGGCTTGCAATTCGTTAAAATCAACAAAGCCTTTTCATTAGCCCCCTGCTGATGTCCTAAAAACAGACATTTCAAGGGTCTCAGAGCGCTGAGCTACACATATGCAGCCACGCTCATTCTGACAGATTCTCAGGGCCATTCTTAACATGAAATCTTATTAAGCTAACAAACAAGAAACAGAACCCTTCTGCTTTCATACAAAGGCTTAATTAACATGCCTAAACTCCAAAATCACAATCATAGCCGCAAAGCTTCCTGAATGTGGAAGCAAAACAAACACAACAGAGACTGTATCATTAGTTAAGCAAGACTTACCAAAAATTGGGAACTTTTTTTAAAAAAAAATAATGTGGGAAGGGATTAGAAATCAGAACCATGATGTCTATTTCTAAACAGTTCTGCATGGGCATTCTGGCCTTCAAAAGCTGGGGTGGTGATTAACTGGACGAGATCTGGCAGCAGATCTACTGAGCAGAGGATCAAGGTCTTATTTCGGGGGCTGCCAGAGGTTAGAAACAGTTGCATCACGTTTAAGGTCAGCATCACTCCAGCAATGTTCTATGTAGCTTCCCTCTCCCACCCTCACTCCTGTGAACACATTGCTGCCTTTTCCAGGTGTATTTCTTTTCCTTGCTACCATCTGGCTGTCCATCGCAGAGAAGAGAGTCTCTTTAATGCTGAATTGGATGTTAAGGCTCAGTGTCAGAAATGGGGGGCGTTCCAGGAAAGATGCTCACGGCAGTGACTCAGCCATCACTGTGCCACCAGGCAGCAGCCATAATTAATGAATGTATCAGAAGGTCTACGCAAGGAGCAAAGAAGGTAGACGATGATTTATGTTTACCTAGGGGGAAGACTATTTAGCTTTGCAAGAGCTTTCAGAAGGAGGGAGCCCAGAAATATTTAGATGTGGCGTGGTACCTCTCCAATCCTGGAGAGAAACTCAAGGAACAGGCAAGCAGACCCAGAAACAGAGGGCAGGGGGGACACACGCCAAGGGTGACGTGCTCTCTCCTGCAATCTTCCCCTCCATGGCTCTGACTGGAAATCTGCTGATTTGTTTACTTCCAAGACCGCTACTGCAATGGAATGACTTGTTTGCCCCCTCCAGCATAAGCCTGAACACTGTCAGAGATGATTACCAGATGATACTTCATGCAAGTCTCTATCCTAACATGCGGGTTTCCACTGGTTGAAAGGGGAAGCCAAAAGCTGCCCTTGAGAGCAATGGCTCGTTTGGTTCTTCAGTTCACAAGGGATGAGTGGGTCAGGCTGCCTCTGGGACACAAAGGTCCAGTTCATCTCCACGAGGGCCTCTGTCCAGTAGCCCCTTCAGCCAGAACTGCAGCTTCCTCTGGTTCATTCCATGAGCAAAAGCGCTGTCTGTTAGAGCAGATAATAAAATCTAGCCTAGAAGGAAAATCCACATACAAAGCTTCTCTCCAATCAGAGTTCCGTCCACAGGGAAAAGGGAGCCACATCTGATAGACAAGTTGTCACTTGGGCCCTCCGTAATTAAAATTATTGTTGCCATAGCAATCCAAAGAGTGGTACGAATATACAAAAGGTTAGTGGCATGGCTTTTTGGTGGTTGTTGATATTGTTTGCAGCCCCAGTTTGGGTTTATTTATGGCAGCGCAGAAATGTGACTTGGACAAACAGCAGAGCAACCATCGGGTAAGGTAAGAAAATCTAAAACTCAATAATGGACCCAAGATACTGTTTGCAATTGTTCCTCAGCCCCTGGCCTGCCTTACTCAATAGGTAATAAAAGCGCACTGCCTTCCTTATGAATATTTACATCCAGCAGCTCTCCGCAGCACACCCCAAAGCTTCCTGATTCTCTTCTCTATCATCTCCCAGTATCCACAGGATTATACTCAAGAAGATTTCCAGGTCATCACAACAGGTCACTTTTCTAAGCCACCGTATCAGGGAATAGGAACCACATGCCGTTCTCACGCAGGGAAACAAAGAATCCACTTGGTTTGGGGACTTAAACAGGATGGCGAAACAGCCTTTATTACTGTTGTCATATAAAACACGTTGGGACAAGCAATACAGCGGCAGTCGCCCCAAGGAGTATCTCAACTTTATACCTCCTAAGGTTATTCTCAAATAAAAGAGCACACACCCTTCAGTTTTTGTTTTGGGTTGGGTTTTTTGTTTTTTTTTTTAAACAGACTCCCTCTTTTCCTGGTTCCTTCAAAATGAGCCCGCTGTTCAGTGCTCATGATCTCCTTAGGACAAAAAAGTCTGAGCCAGGCGAGAGCCAAAGGCCACACAAACAACTCCCCACTTCCCCAGACAACCCCAAGATCCGGCACACCTCTGCCAGCCAGAAGCAGGAACGAACGGGCCAGTGTTTCCCAGCCTGGCCAGACCCAAAGAAGCACCTCAGGCACTTGTTAAACCACAGCACGCCAGCCCCCTGGCCTGGAGACTCTGCTACAGCAGGTCTGAGCGCATTTGGGAAACACCAGTACAGAGGAACTCGGCCAGATGCTCTGAGGGACACGTCGCACGTTCATAACTGTGTAGAGGATCCAATCCAGAGGCGAAGAACCCGAGGAGGCAGAGGATTCGTCTCTGGCCTTTTCTGCTACACAACCGGCTACTGCAACACAGCCAACCTCCCTCCCAGGAATACTGAGAATACCCATGGGGAAAAAAATCACTCCATGTATGTTCTTGTGGCTCTAACACACCTTGAATCCAAATATTGAATGGTTTGGCCATGTTAATGTGGCAGAGGAAGGGAGAGGAGGAAGTTCTGTTGGGCTTTTAATTTGATTTTTCAACTGAATAGAATAGGAGAGAAACTAGCGATTTAAAATTCAGGAAAATGAACTGGTTACTTACTGATTGACTGATTTGGCGGGGGTAGTCGGAGTGGGACACTGCCCTGGCAGCAATAGTTTAGAAATCCGGGTGGGGGGGAAGTAAAAAGTATAATGTTTCACTTAATGCTGGGGACAGTAGCTCAATATGTTGAAAGAAGCATATAATATTTCCCCTGGGGGATCTGAAGGTAGCAGTGTAGGTGACAAAAAAGCCTGGAGGACTGAGGTAGAGAAGGGAGCTTTCATCTGATCAAATGAGTAGTGGACACAGCACGCTGTCACCAAGCTAGCTCCCCCTGCAAGAAGAGTAGCTCAACACAGCCCCCATTACTATATTTCATGGACACTCTGTCCTACCGGAATACAACTTGCTGGGGGGACTAGTGTCTAGAGAGAGACTCTCAAATAAGCTTTTACTAAAAGATTAGATGCCTAGCTGTGGCAACCGCTTCTCTTTAATTCCAAAAGCAATCTGAGCCGTAACCCAATAGTTCTGCCCTCTGATAACTGAGTAAAATCTAATACTGTTCCTGAAATTTTATAGACATTCCTCTCTTTCTAAGGACATGAATAGCGTATATACACTCTTCAAAGGCTCAATCTTTCTCTTTTGTAGCAAAACGGCAAGAGCCTATGGGAGCGCGGTGCCTGGGGCAATGCTCCTTTTCTCTTAGAAGCCACCTGCTAATCACCTGCAAGTAATAACAGACTACAAGGGACGTGGCCCCTCACCCCCATGAAGGGCAAGGGTTAAGGAGAAACAAAGTGAGGGAGGTATTCTTGGCCTGAGGGGGCTCTGCAGAGTGACCAGTGAGATTCTCCAGAAGGATTGGGTTCAAGGGGCTGAGGGGCAGCCGCTGAAGATCAGAGGCCGCTTGAAATGGACCAAGGAGCTGAACTTCTGAAGCGGAAAGAAAAAAAATAACACTTCCAGAAAGGTAATACAGTCTCAGGGCCAACAATATCTCAGAGGGTTCCTTGCTCTGCCTCTAGGCTGAGAGGTTGGGCTTGATGGGCCTGGCACACAATGGGCTCCTTCTCATCAGGCTGCTTTCAAAAATGCGGCACCCTCTCACTCCACGGCAAGGCCAGTGCTGCACTGGGTACTGGCACCAAACAACATACGAGAAAAATCTGCCTGTTCCCGCTGGTGTACAGCTGTCCCTCAGTATCTGCAGGGGATTGGCTCCAGGACCCCTGCGGATACCAAGTCCCTTATATAAAATACACATAAATATATATACACACATACACATATATAATGGCGTAGTATTTGCATAAAACCTATGCACATCCTTCCGTATACTTTAAATCATCTCTAGATTACTTATAATACCTAATACAATGAAAAGGCTATGTAAGTAGTTGCAAATACACAGTGAATACTATTTGAATAGTTGCTGGTGTGCAGCAAATTCAAATTATGCTTTTTGGAACTTTCTGGAATTTTTTGGAATATTTTTGATCTTCAGTTGGCTGAATCCACGGATGCAAAACCCATGCATACACAGGGCCGACTGTACTTCTACCCAAGAGAACTTAGAGCAGACAATTCAAAGGGCATTAAAGGCTTAGAAAACTGTAACTAAGAAGTTGTTAAGGGAAAAGAGTTTAATCCAGTTCTGATCTTGAACTGAGAAAGAATTCAGGCATGTGAGGGATTTTGATGGAATGAGTATGAATAATTCTTTTCCAGCTACTGAAAAGTCAAGAAGAAGAAAAGATTTCTGAATTAGTCTGGTTGAAAAGAAGAAAGCCTTGAACATGAGAGATTGGTGCCTAATGGCGGCTGTGGAATCACTGTTTTCAGACTGTCATTAACTAGAATATATTCACTGATCTCCTTCCTACATGAAGATTGTAGGATGGCTTTGAATTAAGACTTGATTTGCTCTCCTTCACCATTACATCTTGCCCCTGTGCCCTGTGGAATGCCATTACACTGGCCAAATTCCCCTTTATCCTCCATCTTTCTCTCACCTCTTTCCCGCAGTTTCTCCTCTCAAATGAAGCCTCAGTATTTTCTGCCCCTTTGCATTCATCCTGTCCCTCCATCTTGATAACAAGGAAGAGGGAAATAATGAATCTCTCTCAAATCTACGTCTCAATATTTACTATCATTTGAAATGTATGGCAGCCATCTTCATCACCCACTTCATATCAAGGCTGCTATGGTCCAACTGAAACACCTCCTCTCCCTCCTGTTCAAATCTCCATGTTCTTGGGTATTTTTGTTAACTTTGCCATGTACTTGATGATTCTTTAATATCTATCCTTCCCCCCTGCTTGAAAACACTATCTTCTGCACCAATGACCATCCGCCAGGCTACTAGACTGCATGATAGATGATGCATTTCAAGATTTAAAACACTTTCCTCCTGGGACTTCCCCGGCGGTCCAGTGGTTAAGACCCCTCACTTCCACTGCAGGGGGCACAGGTTCAATCCCTCATTGGGAAACTAAGATCCCACATGCCATGTGGACAAAAAACAAAACAAAACAAAAACTGCTCTCCTGTGAAAACAACCCAAATGTCCATCAATGAATGAATGGAAAAATAAAATGTGATGCAGACATACAATGCAATATTATTCAGTTTTAAAAGGAGTAGCATTCTGATACATGATACAACCTGGATGAACTCTGAAAACATTATGCTGAATGAAATAAGTCAGGTGATGTCATACGATTCCACTTACATGAGGTATTTAGAGTAATCAAATTCATAGGGTCAGAAAGTAGAATGGTGAATGCTAGGGGCTGGGTGGAGGTGGGTATGGGGAATTATTGTTTAATGAATACAGAGTTTTACAGTTTGAGATGATGAAAAGTTCTAGGAATGGATGGTAGTGATGATGACTACACAACAATGTGAATAGACTTAATGCCAATGAAATGTACACTGAGAAATGGTTAAAATATTAGGAAAAAATTAACCCCCGGTCTCCCAAATCTGCATAGGAATGTTCAAGTCACACTGGAATCAAATCTGATTGTACTTAGTTTCAGAAGACACATGGTGGGCTTGGTCAACGATTGGTGGTGAAAATTTGTCACTTAAAGGTATATTTCTTCCTTCCTTCACTCACTCAAGAGATGTTTACTGTGCAACTACTCTGTGACTGGTACAGTGCTAGAACATGAGACTGAATAGAACTCACAATCTAGAAGAGAAAAGAGACAGTCAAGAAGTAACAGTGTGTCCCACAAATGTTAAGAAATAGGAAAGAAATGCTTAGAAGGTTTTACTTAGTGTGTGGGGAAAGGGGAAGGGAGGATGCTATAAGGATGCTTTTAGGCTGAGACCTAGGGTTTGAAGAGGAGTTAGGCAAAGAATAGAAGACTATTCCAGAGAGAACCACAGGAGTGAATGAGAAAGGACATAAGGCTTAGGAGATAGAATGGAGGTTGGCTTGGCTGAAGTTTAGAGAAAGAACAGAGAGGCAGGTGATGAGGCCTGAAAGGCAGGCAGAGAGTGGACTGTGGGGGGCCTGGGAGATGACATGAAGCATTTTAGACATTTTTTCCTAAAGACCGGACGAGAAGATTACACCAGATCTCCCAGCCCCCTTCCGGACTGGGGCTGCTATTCAGCCCTGAAGGTGTTAAATCTGTGATCTCTGTCCAAGCCTCACCTGTTACGCCCTCATCCTCCCAATGCCCTCCGAGAAACTGCGACCCATCCCCCAACACGTCCCCACGCACACATGTCACCAGGACCTCACTCAGATTATTAGGCGCCACGTGGCTTCCTTGGACATCTTTCCCCTCCAAGTCCAGGGTTGACATTGTCACCACTATCCTCACTCACAACACACTGCCAAGTTTAGTATGTAATCTTCCTTTCTGACTCACATGCCCTCTGAAGAACCTCTCTCTGACTCACTTCTCCCTTGGAGCAAGCTTCCTTCTTTTCCTCCTGCATCTTTAAACTCTCTTCTCAGCCCTTTCTTTCTGCCTTAGATATTCTCAGGTCTCTTCTGTTAGCATACCACTCTTGGGTCACCAAAGCTGAAGGAAGATGTGAATGTGGCTCATTAGCTGTTCACTCTGTCTACCTTCAACTTGGCCGTCCACCAAGAATAATCCATTTGCTCGTCCCCTGTGCATTCCCAGGCTCACTTCCTTTGGAGGTTTCTTTAGAATTACTCTCTCCTCAAGTTCCTAACCCCTATCTTCAGAAAATGACTTGACATTCTGACTATTTATTCAGTGGGCACTCTCACCTCTCATCTGTCCTTGCCTTTGTGGTCCATGGGTCTGTTTCTACAGATGGGCTTGGTCTTCCAGTCTTTCTTTAGGGAGGATGGAACTTCACCATGTTAAAGCCCTGAGAACTGCCAAGAAAGGTAAGACGTGGTTCTTGCCTTTCTGGAAATTTTCATCTACTTAGGAACATGGAGGACTATATCACTATAGTTCGTTGTCTGAGGATGAGTCTTAAATGGTACCAGTACACATTTCAATATCCAGCGTTCTTCTAGCTGAAGAGGTCTGGGAAGGCTGCAGGGAGGAGGTGAAGTTTAGGCTGAGCCTTGAAGCATAAGTGGGATCTCGATAGGCCTGACAGAGTGATGGAGGGCAACCCAAATAGAAGGAATAAGTTTGAAGCATGTGGGTAGAGCACGCAAGTAGTTACGCTTTTTTTTTTGAGATATCTTTGATAATAGAACATTACATTATATTAGTTCCAGGTGTACAACATAATGATTTGATATTTGTATATATATTGTGAACGCAGTTATACTTTCTAAAGTGAAGATCGGAAGAACACAATGGTGTGATAGAACTAGAAGTGTGTATGGGATAATGCTGTGGAGATTTCAACTGGCCAGTTAGTCAGGAAGGACCTCATTACAGATAATAGGATCGTATTCTAGAGTGGCCCGCAGTGAGGCTTGAAAGTTGAGAGGTTGGAGGCCAAGTTCAGTTAGGAGGTACCTGTCACCAGCTGGTCCCAAAGTAAGGCATAAAGAGATCAAGGAGGACATGTATGATATTTTTAAGCTTCAAACAAGGATCCCTCTCCCCCTTTGTCCCATCCCTCATACTTTTGGGGGGAGGGGCTTCTTATCTGTATTGATTTATTATTTAGTTTGTTTAATCCCACTCTAGAGTTTCCTTTCCTTCAGCTTAAAATTCCTTTTTCTCATAAAGGTAATAATGTGCTTTGTGGAAATTTTAAAGAATTCAGGAAAACACTTCCCCCCTCATATTGAAAATGCTTTCCCTTGACCCACCCTGAGAAACCACGGGGCCTCTCTTTCCCTGCTCTGTAAAGCCTCCTGACTTTTCAAAGTTTTCGAGTCTCTTTGGCTTGTCATTTCCCTCAGCTGGAAACCCTCCCACCCCTGCTGCCTCAGCCTTAAGGGTTCAGCTTACATATCAACCCCTCGGGAGGCCCAGCCACACCTCTCCTCCCCCTCCGCCCAATGTCCTAAGAGCCCACCTCTGGGGCCCCATGACACTTGGGCATCGCCCAGAGCACCAACTGAATGACATGGAAATACCCATTCTCTGCAGCCATCTTTTCAACTAGCCTATGAGCACAGGGCTCCAGAATCACACTGAAAAATGTATAAAAGATTTAGAATAAAATAAATATTGCTTTTCTTTCTTTTGGAGAACGATCCAATCTAAGCTAGATGAAGCTACAAGAAAAATCAAACTAAACATACTTGGCTACTTCTCCTAGATGAAGGAGTATCAAAAGCAAAATAAAAAGGTAAAATAAAACAGGGAAAGACTTTTGTGACACATTTAAGAGAAGAGGGGTTAATATTCTTAGTGTGCAAGCAGTGACAACAAAGAAGGAAAATGACGATTTCAATAGAAATAATTGCCAAGAGAATATGAACATGCAAATTCGCTAAAAAAGATACAAATGACCAATAAAAATCATAACAGATGCTTGACTTCATTCATAATTTTTAAAATGCAAGTTGAAATAACTCTAAGACACCACTTTTCCCAACAGTAAATTGGCAAAAAACTTGAAAGTCTGATAGAACCATGGCTAACCAGGAAATGGATAGTCATACAATGCCGGTAGATGTGTTCACTTATACAATGTTTATAGTGGTTTATAACATTGTATAAATATAATTTATGTAACTTTTTAATGATCCACTGACAGTTTCTTATACAATTGAGAAGGTAGATACACTTTGGCTCAGCAATCCTAATTTAGATATCTATTCTACAGGAATAAAAACACAAGAATAAAAAAATTACATAGCATTACTGGAAACAGAAAAAGGTAAAAGGGTTAAATGCGTATCACTAAGGAAATGGTCATATATGTTATGATATGTGTTATGATATGTCCATCTAAGGGGGTACTAAATACATACTCGTGAAAAGAGTACATATGTTAACAAGTAAACAGAAGACCTGTATGTGGCATGGCTGCATTTTTTCGTTGAAAACGAAACTAGTTAGATCAGTATCTCTATAAACATTGGAATTCGTAGAAAAAGCTATTAATAAACTGTGAAGAGTGACTACTGGGTAGGCATGGATTATGCTTCTGTCTTTTTCCCTCCACAAACTACTTTTTAACTTTGCCATATGTCTCTTTATCCTCAGCCCTTAGCAGTCCTCATCGTAGACGCTCAGTAAATGCTGGTTACAGAGAATCCTTTCTCGACCATCAAGAACTCTTAGAAATCTGCCAGTTTTGTGTATCTGAAAGCCTAGCCTGACCATACGTCACTGTTTGGTGGTTATTTCTGTCTCCGGTCCGATTATCGGTAGTACTCCTCCCCCTTTCACTCACAAAGCGATTCAATTTTCACAATAAATTATATGGTCACCATTATAAAATCTCACTGAAGCCCTTGGCACTGTTAATTCACTACTTCCTCCCCAAATGCTCCTTCCTTATCTTCATGACACTGTCCTTTATGCCTCTCATCCGCCTCCTCCCTTTCTACGTGTTCATTCTCTCATTCACTGCCTCTTTTTCTTGTTTTTCTTCCTGAAGTTTAGTTTTTGTTAAGGCTCTACTTTCTATGCTTCATCCCTGTAATGACCAACCTTTTCTCACGACCACACACAAGGGCTGTCTGTCTCTGGCTCGGGTATCACTCCTTTTCCAGGCTGATCTGCTATGGGAGCCTCATGCCTCAGATTCCCTACAGCTCAAATCCTAGCTGTCTACAACGAAAAGAGTCCCCGTCTCCCTCCAAAATGATCCCACTCTTGGTCCAGTTTCTCAGAGATGCTCCAGGCGGCAGAGTTATGCTGGTACAGTCGTTTGCTCCATCAAGTAGCAGTACAGCAAAGCAAACTCCAAGATAGGGGCGTCTGCCCTCAAATCAAAACTCCTGTATTTGGCCAAACTTCTGAACATCTCTGTACCTCAATTCCCCCTTCTTTAAAATGGGATAATAGCAACTACTTTATAAGGCTGTTTCCAGGATTTCATGATTTATTATATTTAAAGCACTGAAAAAGTGTGGGGCACATAGAAAGCATTATAGAAATGTAAGCTATTATTCTATTTTCCAAATATGCCAGAGTGAACATATGCTATAATAATAATAAAAAGTATTAAAACTAGTCAATAGCTCCCAATGATTTCTAAATCACCCACAAACCATTTGGCTAGTTTAATGCCCTGCTCTCCATGGAGATGAAACCATTCTCCTTATGTAACCCAACCTTCTGACATTTTTTTCCACTCAACACTTCCCAGTTCTTTAGCCCCATCCCCAGAGGTAAGTTCTGAGGATTTATTACTTTTATTTTTAAGATAATTGCTTTACTGTAAGTTTATATAATTTAATTTTTCACAATATTTCATGAAAAACTGGCTCACAAAATTCCTAGAAATGTAACGCTCAGTTGTCTTGGGATGGGCAGGCTCCTGCACACCAAAGAGCCCCCTCCCTCAAGCATCCTCCCTTTGACTCCACCTTTGCATCCCTCCTGAACTGGTCCTCCTTGCTTCTTCCACTGACCCCTGGGCTACCTATCCTACAGTGCAGGAGGACAGCACCCCTCTGGTCCTTCCCTTGCCCAATGCCATAAACATTTTTAAGGAACACTGTACATTTAGCACCCCAGTGTGCATACTTTATTATCTTTTCCACTGACTATTTTGAGTATCATCCTTTCTCCCACCTCCAAATTAGATCATATTTGTTTTATGCGAGTGATTATCAACCGAGGAAAAGGAGGGGACCGCATATTTGAGAATCATTTGAGAACCTGGGTACCTTTACACGCCTCTTCTCCCAGCCAATGGAGGCTGAAATTCCATCTCCAACGTCTTACCTCACTTAGGCTAGAGAGCTACCATCTTATATTTGCAAATCTGAGCCCAGTGAATGTCTGGCACATAGTAATAGCACAATTACTCAGTAATTATAATACTTGTAAATTGAAGAGATCAGCTATTTTAGGAGAAAAACAAATTCAATTAACTAATTTAATAGCTATCTAAAAATTTGGATTCCCTGTCAAGGTAGGTTTTTGGTTTCTTATAGAAAGAAATAACAGTATAGTCCTGGTAGTTATATTAGGGTATAAGAGTGAGAAAACAGGTTAAAAATTCAGGATCTTCTTTCTTATAAAGGAAGAGAAATAAATGCCTTCTATCAGAAACCTAAAGCATAAGCACATTGCTACGAACAGGGTAAAGTGGTTGATGCCTTTATTAATGTAAAAATGACTGGAAATTCCTTGGGGACATGTAAAACACACATACATACATGTGTGCTTGCATGCAGGTGTGAGTATAAATATATGTGGCCTGATCATGCACTTACTGCAAAACATTTTTAAACTCCAAGTTTGAGGGCTAACTAATTAGAACTAACTAACTTCATTGGAAATGATGGTGTTTAGAGATCTACTTGTTTTACTCCTACGTACTCTGAAATAGCATCATCATTAATTTGTCTCTCACGAGCCTCAACAGCAACAAAAGCAAGAGAACGCTCACGGCCTTCGTGCTCGCATGGAAATTTTAGCTGCCACTAAAACAGTCAACGATAGCACCAGTGGTTAAGCACAAAAGCTACATTTCAGAACCAGGATTGCTTTATCATATCCTTTCCGAAATCAGAGGAGAGATGTCAGATTATCCTGTGTCCCAATCCATTTGGATTCCCTGGGCACACACCCAGTGGCAGAAGTTTCCCGAGAGGCATTCTCGAGACATCCTGAAACAGCCACCCGGTAAATAAGTGGATCTTTCTCTTTTAATTGGTACTTAAACATTTGCCCCAAGAGAGAAGAATATTTTTCAGGCAGTCTGTTTAGTAAAGAAAAAAAACTAAAAATTTTGGCCACACTTGGCCAGCAGTAAGCTTTCTGCTAATTCTCAGTCATAAATAAATAACATTGACAAAGACATTAAAGATGGAAACAATAAAAATAGTCAGGAAGGGCAGCAGAAAAGATTGCCATAATCTTCTGTCTCAGTTCGCAAAAAAGGTATTAAAATCCCAACGATACAAAAATAGACTTGAACAATTACCTTCTTTACAGGGAGGGGGAAACTGCTCCCAGACCTCATAAGACGGGTGTCTTCAAGGTTTCATTGATTAGTTGATAAGTTTGCTGGTGAATGATGAGTCGATTAGTCAGAAGGGTTTGAATTAGTTACTAGAGCTGCGTCTCCCATGAATAAGATGCAGGACTGTCCTCTCTCCCACCCTCTGTGACAGATGATATCTGTTTTCTCCTGTGAGTTTGAATTTAAGAGCCACTGAAGCTCAGCCACAGTATATTCTGGCTCAAATGAGCTGAAAATTGCATTCAATTTGAATTTCAAAAGTGGAGGGGAAGAAGGGAAGGAAAAAAAAAACGCTCAGCACCCATCAAGTCTCCACACTTTTCAACTATTTCCTGCTGCTTAGCTGCATTCCGCCAGGCTAGGGACCTGAAACCAGGATGTACTATGGGGGGAAAGAGCATCGCTGGATTCCTGCCCGGCCTGAGTTTAAAAATAAACTTTTAATAGTCAGGATCAAAGCAAACCTCACTTTTACACACATGCATAATGCAGAACGCGACCCGTCGAAAAAGTAGATTTATTTTTTCCAAACTCAAATTGACCTGCTTTTTTTTTTTTCTCTTTTTTTTTTCTCTCTTATGTACTTTGGAGGTGATAAAGGTGAAGGTGTTTTCCCTGGGAAGCTCTAGAAAAGCAAATTCTTCTCTAAATTAAAATTAATTCCTCCTCAGCTCACTTAAGCCCCTCATTCCTTGTTGCTTGATTTTCCCCTTCTCCTGCCTCGCGCTACAAAGCAGGTGCGCGTTGTTGAAAAACTGAGTGAGCGGACATCGAGTTTTTCAAATCAAATCATATTTTAAATGCTCTAAGAGAGCTAGTTATTTAAAGGAATCTTGTGATAAATTATTTTATAAAGCCAACCTATTTTTAGAGTGCAAACACTCGCCCCTTCACGCAAAGGCATCCATCGTAAGCATGCATCTGAGGCAGTTTCCAGTTTTCTTAAAGCAGGGCACACCTGCAGTTTTGAAAAAGCACAAACTGAAGTATCACCAATAAGTAAAACTAAACCAATGTCACACAAATCAACAGGTGACAGCCCAGAATCATGTCACTGAATGATTTGGGGCCAGAACTCCATTACATGGTCATTGGACCTGAAGGAGCAGAGAAAACACCAGACTCATTTCAACCCACTTGGCACATGGAAAAGTACTCTCCCATTGCCTAAATGATTCTCAGTCTGCAAGCGAAGCAACTTGGGTGTCATGAAAAAGGTAATTCAATTCTGAAATGTTTTTTTCCGCAGGAAAGCAGGAATCTGCTGAATGCCGTTCAGAAAGTCCGACTGACTCCAGAGGGTTCAATACCAGGCAGGATGGAGAGCATGATTTCCTGCACCCTCGCTCTGCCTCTGGTACTGCAGCAGATGGGGGAAGAGGGTAACGGATGACTCACCGATCTGCCTTGGAGGAGCGAACCATGCAGGGCAGTGGTTTGCCTCCTTTCCTGAGATGTGAACCTGTTTGGAAGTCTGATGGAAGCACAGACTTTCCAATTTAAGAACCCCTCCATACTGTGATACTCATATGACAATCATTACCAAGGGGTTCACACATCCAAGGGGAGGACCTGGGTTTAGGAGACCAATTAAGTAATTGATGATAGCCTAGAAAAGTAGGCACTAGGTGACTTTCCTTCAAAAACGGAGTGAAGGGGACTTAACATTTAGATATATTTGGAAAGGACCACAGGCACCGAGTTGGTAACTGACAGCATGCCGAGAACTTTTAGTAAGTTCACGGAAGGTAGAACTGAAAAGAGACGGTTTCCTATCCTAAGTACAGGACAAGACGGAAAGAACAACAATATTTTACTTCTTGTGCATCACCAAAAGACAAGAATTAAGAAACAGTCTGACCCTGACAACCATGGCTTAGTGGCCAATACAGGGAATTAATAGAAACAAGAGTAAAACTTTTCAGAAAGAATCACATGATCATTGCAACACACACTCCATAAACTCCCATTTGTCAGAATATCCCATAAAATAAAATATGTGAAAAGCTTCAAAATGATGTTTTTGCATTTTAAAAGACAGAATGAGGGAAACATGGGAGCCTCTTCACATACTAACGAAATCCTTGCCAGGACCACAGGGACAGTCAAAGATGTCAAGAGGCCACTTAACTCTTTAGCATATAACACACGGCATTATATTCTGTAAGTGTTAAAGGAACATGAATGTCTCCTAATCTTATAGGGAACGGCTTACCTTTCAAACTGCAACAACGTTAGCGTAGGATTTTTTCCTTACATCTTCATAATGTAATATTGTTTCACTGATGAACCAGTAAATTGTCAGCTCTATTCATTTGTGTGACGTGAGCAAGGATCCAACCCAAAAAAGGAAAAAAAAAAACAACAACAAAAAGTGAGGTCAATTTTCTTGGCTGCTGAATTGAATAAAATCTCCCAGGCAAGAGAGTTAAGTACGCATTAATAGCTATGACTTAGTCTGCGCTGCCTTCTGCAAGTCTTTGATTTTCCTATATATATACTCAGGGCTGTATTAACGTTCCCGCTAAGGGACAGTCCTCATTACTTATTTTAAGTTTTCTTCCTTCTCAGCTTTATCACATTTATTAATCTTCCGCTCCTCTCTTATTTATAGTGCATGCTCTGGTTAAGGTTTGAAAGCATTTTCCATTATAACACCCATTTATAACTTGCAGAGAAAAAAATTCTTCTATCACAGGGATCAAGGGACTTTACTTATTTCACTCTGGTCTCAAAATATTCGAGTTTCTTCAAATCAGAGGGGTTTGTTTCTTATTTCTCCGATCCTCAAAAACAGATAAAAAGGAAGCAGGTAGAGGACAAGTTTCCTGATTGGAAAAACTCAAAGCTTCGGTTTTAAATAAGCCCACAGTGGATTTTCACCAAATATGCTTTTTTTTTTTTTTTTCAAAATGCTGTTTTTGGTAGAATGTTTATCAGAGGAAAACTATTAGACTGAACCTCAGGAAACTGCCAATATTTTACAAAAATGGCAATTCCATATGATTTAACTTAATACCTCTCACATCTTTATCCTTATGTAAAAGAAAACTGTTCAGAGCAACACAGTGATCCCTGGGATATCCAGGGGAATTCTGTGCCAGACTTGCAGCCTAGGGAAGGGAGAAGGGAGAAAAAAAACGGTTGTGACCAACAGGTCACTGAAAGGCCTAACAATTTGTTTGGTGCATACTCTCATGCAGTTTGTTCGGTAAAAAATTGTGGGAAAACTCATTAATCTGATGGCACCTGGCCATTTCCATCACACCCCTTGAGGCACGAATGTGGTAACCATAGACTTTGGGGAGTGAACACTTCAAAGAGATGCCTGTATTGTGATTAGAAGATTCTCAGAGGGGCTCTAAATCGTATTCACTCAAGACACCCTTCAAACCCACAGCTTTTTCCCTTTTCTTTAAAGAATGAAGTTAAAAGTAAAATGCTTGACAATTAAACAAGACTGAGGTTTCAATTTCAACTTCGCCTTAATACCCTAAGACCACAAGAAGCAATTGGAATCAAACTTTGATCATTTGCTTTCATGCTCAAGATAAACTATTAGAGTACGAGAAAACAAAGGGATCATTTTTAAAGTTCTTGCATAGAGGGAGAGCTGAAGATCAACTAAGCCCAGAGACCAAGGAGGATTCCAGTACAGACTGGAATTTGATAGGGTCTAGAATCAAGAAAGGAAGGTGCTAACAGAGCAAGACAAATATCATATGATATCACATATACGTGGAATCTAAAAAAATATGATAGAAATGAATTTATTTACAAAACAGAAATAGACTCACAGATATAGAAAACAAATTTATGGTTACCAAAGGGATCAGTGGGGAGGGTGATAAATTAGGAGTTTGGGATGAACAGATACACACTACTATATATGAAATCGATAAACAACAAGGACCTACTGTATAGCACAGGAAACTATACTCAATATCTTGTAATAACCTTTAACAGAAAATAATCTGAAAAACGATACACGTATATAATTGAATCACGGCCGTACACGTGAAACTAACACAACATTAGAAATTAACTATACTTCAATAAAAAAAGAACGCCCCCCCCCCAAAAAAAAGGAAGATGCTCTGCAAATAAAAATAGGTGTATTTGGTATACTCATAAATGAAAAAGAAGGCAAGATGACTCGAATGTGAGAATCCAACTCTATTTATTTTCTAGGACTGTGAACATAGGAGGCCTTATTAAAAACCTGCAATTTGTATAAGTATAATGAAGCATTAGGAAAGAACCCACCCAAGTGACACTACAGGGTAAGATGCCTGAGGGAAACTAATTTAGGTTGTTACTTTTTTTTTAAGAAACCTTAGGACTCCAGAAGTACAAAAGAAGGATCTGAAGGAACAAAAATCCTTCAGGTGCTGATTTCATCAGATAATAAGTTACTGTCCAGGTAATCATGCCAATGGTCAAGACTGATGTGGCCGTGATTTCAAGTTAACATTTAAAATACATAGCTGGTCAAAGCCCACCTCTGAAATCAATGAAAATTCAAACTAACATTCATACTGTTAGTAACAGCTTTGGGAACAGGTTCTCCTCTGACCTCACGTATAGCACTCATCTCTGAGCAGAGGCATTCAACTCAGGATCATCTTACTGTGACCTCCCACACCTGCAGGGGCAGCTCAGGTCAGGGGGCAGTGGGACCCTGCTCTCAAAGTCTTGGGGAGGAAGCATTACTACCTTAGCCACTCAACTCCTTTTTTTAAAAATAAATTTATTTATTTATTTACTTTTAGCTGTGCTGGGTCTTTGTTTTTGCGCACGGGCTTTCTCTAGTTGAGGTGAGCGGGGGGCTACTCTTTGCTGCGGTGTGCAGGCTTCTCATAGCGATGGCTTCTCTTGCTGTGGCGCATGGGCTTCGGTAGTTGTGGTGCACAGGCTTCAGTAGTTGTGGCACGCGGACTCAGTAGTTGTGGCGCACAGGCTTAGTTGCTCCGTAGCATGTGGGATCTTCCCAGACCAGGGCTCGAACCCATGCCTCCTGCATTGGCAGGTGGATTTTTAACCACTGTGCCACCAGGGAAGTCCCGCCGCTCACCTCCCTTTTAGACATTCACAAAACCTTTAGGAGTTGTTGCAAGAAGAGAAAAGATGTTTGCCTAGTGCTTCTAGAATTCCTGACGGAAAAATCTGGAGCCCAAAGGGACATGAGCTAGTTGTCCACGGGCAATTGGGGTCTTGCTATTTGGGAGTTCTCAGGAGGAAGGGGTAAAGGAGGAGTTAGAACTTAGCTCTTTGACTACTCTTCTCCCGCCCCAGTTTCTGCATATTTTTGCCATAAACCCCTCACGCCCATTCCATTTCAGGCTCTGTACCACTCAGGGACTGGGAGTGAGGGAAGACAGATGGGCATGAGAAGGGTATGTGGGATTTGCTCCTATTACCTCAACGGTATCCTCTTACTACAAAATGCAATATACACCTCCCCAGATCAATTTCATTTTAAATGGTGACAACCAACCCAGGTGGAAGATTTCTTCTTCAATATAGTAGATAATGTACTAAAGAATAGAAAGCAAGACTGTTGCAGACCTTTAGAAGTTGAGTTACAGCATGACTGAGACTTTTTCTGGTAATCTAGAAACTCACTACCATGTATCGCATTTCTTTTTTCTTGTTTGCAAATAGTCTGAATTACAACCAACCAGTTTTAAAATGTACACTAGAACACTGCTGTTTTATAAACTAGGAGCTGCCTATACCCAATTCATTATTGAGATTGGACATATGACCTGACAAAAAATTAATTCATTCCAGGATGGAAAACTACCAGATACACTCACATAGATTTTGCTTTGCAGACCTTCACTGGGCATCTTTCACTCGCATTATAATGTGTGAATAGTGCCACCCTACCACGGTTGCATAGTATATGGTTGGGGGAGGAAGCATCTGGATTTTTTCCCTAATCCAGAGTATATTTTTAAAGGAAATCCAGAGAACCAAGTTACCAGTTTCTCTACTCACAAAGTCACTGATGCCAAGGCAAGAGGACTGGTACCACCCCCATCCCTACCAGCCTCTGGGTTGTTGCAGTCACCTCCTTAGAAGATGGGGAATTACCTCTCTACCTTCAGAGGGACAGAGATCTGTTCTTCAGGTCCCAAGAACTAGGAATGGATATTCCATTAAAAAGAGAAGCCATTTAGCACATAATGTTCAAGAATCATGGTGGCACTACAGTGGAACCCAACGATTAACAGCTTGGCTATCCTTGATGAAAAGCACATTTTCAATTCCAAAACCTCAGGAGTATGTCTTACTAGGAGGAGTCACCTGTAACCTACTTACAGATACCAAAGCCTGTGCATCATACACTGCTAAAACGTAAATGGATGGCAAAAGATTTTTAAAAGGGGGAACAAAAATGGTTCCACTGATCCAACTGAATATGACTTTAGTGCACAGTCAGATAGTAGATGATAAACAGAAGAAATTCCTAAGCTTTCTAGATTCCCTGCCATAGGTTTGTTCACGTGGTTCTAAATAAGTTTGATTATTTGAAGATTTTTTTCAAGATTTTTAGAAAAGCAATCAGAAAAGATTATCCTGGGCAGGCACAGGATATACAAACAAGTTACTCGTTAATGGGAAGATTTGGGGCAAAGATGACTTCAAACCCTACCCCACTCCCCAACACACACACACACACACACACACACACACACACACACACACACACACACACACACACACAACCAAGCTTGCTATAATAAGAGAGAAACAGGGAACAATATAATTAACATGGTATTTAAAAATGACCCTTGAAAGGAAGAGTAGGTCAGAGACTGATATAGTTTTGAAAATGGATAATACTCCAGCAATGTAATAGACACAGCTTTTTCAGTGATGGATACAAGGTAAGGCTTTCCCCCAGTTAAACTGAACTCCAACTTAGAATTCCAGAGTTAGATGTCCCCATGGTTGTTACTCTACAGTTAGTTTTCACAAGTTCATCAATGCTGGCTATCTTCTGATGCAATTTCTGAAGGAGAAAGCTCTTCTGTAAGAAGGACATAATATTTTTAAAATAATTGACCAAGATCCTGGATTCTAGCACATTGCTGATCATTTTTCTTCCACTTTAACCCTAGAAACATGGAAAGTCAGAAAGGGAAAGGAATAAGGATAAGAAGCAGAAGAGAAGAAATGTGAAAAGCTAAGAGAAAAGAAAAATAATGGAAGGAAAGAGGAAGATGAAATGTGAGGGAACACATGGTCCATTCACTCAAACTCGGAGTACCGTTAACACAGTCAAAATCAAATGGAGGGCAACTTCCCCTGAGTTTATCACCCCTTTCCCTGGAGGATGCAAGAACGCCATTGCTGGCAGAGATCTAGAAGATGGTCCACTCCAAAGTCCTCATGTCACCAGTGAGGAAAATGAGGCCCTGGAAGGACAGGTAACTTCAGGACAGGAAGCCAGGTTCACTGTGGACCAGTCTAAGGTTCTACAGACCACAGCTGTCTGAAAGTCATAAAGGGCTTTTCCGAGTCAGAGACAATTGCTAATGACCCCAGGAGTGAGGTAAGATGGAGATGCCCTTCTCTCTCTGGGGGGGAAACACAGATCAGCTCACAGTATTTGAACCCACAGGAAGAGCTGGAATTGGGCAACGCCACAGCTGACCCAGCTTCCGGGGTAATCTGACCCTTGGAGACAGCACACTCTGAATTTAGAAGTACAAGCCCCAAGTCCAATTTCTTACGTTCCCAACAAACTGTCTCTGGTGGTGATTATGCCATAACATTTCTGAAGATTAATTAAGAGCCCTTCATACATCACTTGGCTTATAATTAACAGCTCCCCCTGTCTTTAATAAAATAGATAGCATGAAATAAACAAGAGAGACCATGCAGTAGGTAAAACCTAAGCCCAAATGATATCATGGTCCTCTACCCATCAAGACAGAGGCAAAGAAACAAAAGGGGATGGAAAAGATGAGAGGGGCGTGTTGAAGAGGGAGATGGGGGGAGAAAGAAGCCATTTGCTCAATCAGTACCTATTTTCAGAATTTCCTTCAAGCTGGCTCTGACTGAGAGTCATCAATTATTAAAAGATGTAATGTGATGCCTCCTTTGTTAAGGCAAATCTGCAAGCAGACCCCGAGAGAAAATAAAAAATGAATTAGGCAGAATGTATTAGTCTGCTTGAAGAAAACAAAGATTTAGCTACTGGGACGGACTCCTTTTAGAAATAGTTCAATTTTGTCTCCAAAATCCACAAACCATTTTTCCCCCCTCTCCTCACCTATTTATTTATTATTTTCTACAGTAGATCACAAAAAGGGGGATGAATCATTTCCTAAACTTCTCCTTCCTTTTCAGATTCAGCTTGATGTATTGTCTTCATTTAAATTACAAATACACTAATCTGAAACACTGTCTACCAAGCAGCATTTTAAATGAAAGATACAAGAAATTGCATCACTCACATTTAAAAAATGACTTTAGACTCCGGACCTCATAAAAAGTAGCCAACGGTGTTCTCTGTCTTGGCTGCTATATTTCAGTCCAGCTAATGAAATTCAATTAGTGAGCTCTGTACTTAGGACATTATGATTCTGATGGTTGGTCTGATCAAAACTGGTGTGCCAAGCCCTAGTCCTGTGTTTTGGCAGACTACAGTTAAGAGAAAAATTCAATAGGGTAGATTGGCATGGGGAAAGTTAGTTTCAGAGGAGCTCACTTCTCACCATCATTAAAAAATATGAGAGGAGGAGAGCTGTTCCCTGTAAGGGCTCATTATTTACTAAGTGACTGGATTAGCTTTTAGAGAAACCTCAATACCTAAGTCTGTCATTATCAGTTTTAGTACTTTCCAAAAATAGTGACTGACCTCAAATAAACCAGTAACCAACTAAAACCAATAAATCACAGATTTAACTTGTTTTTAGGTTTTGATCTGCCTGAGCTTGTGTTCCAAATAAAAAGTATGGAGACTGGACTCTTAGTGATGTCTTTTTTTTGCGGTACACGGGCCTCTCACTGCTGTGGCCTCTCCCGTTGCGGAGCACAGGCTCCGGACGTGCAGGCTCAGCGGCCATGGCTCACGGGCCCAGCCGCGCCGCGGCATGTGGGATCCTCCCGGACCGGGGCACGAACCCGCGTCCCCTTCATCGGCAGGCGGACTCTCAACCACTGCGCCACCAGGGAAGCCCTTAGTGATGTCTTTATAAACCTTCCCAATTAAACAAAGCAAGAAGTATCAAACAGGAAACGCTGAGCCTTTACAGTATAGATTCAGACTACACCATCAGTTCAAGAGGTGCTGTATCTTTAACACTTGAAAGACTTTAACACTTGAAAACAGACACACACTTAGCAAAAACCACTGGGCTGAAGCCTAGTACATTACATTGTCTTGATCCTCCATCTGGGCCACTAGCCTTTGATTCAAGGGCACCACACCTGCATGGATAAAGCCGAATGGCAAGACAGAATCAAACTGATCATTATATGGCCTGATTCTTTGGACAGTAAAAGTAGACAAGCAGAAACCAAAAATTTCAGAAGGATATACAGCCACTGGTCTGTTAATAACAATCCTAATTAATTAGCCGACTGGGAGCTGAGCATCCATTTAATTTTCAAAGTTGTTTTCTTGAAACACAAACCAGCTCGTACCAGTCCTTTGCTTCTCTCACAAGGAATGACACCACCATCCAACCTGAGTTACAGACAGAAACCAAAGAAAATAGCCTTGGCATCTCTTTTGTGTCACCACCACTATCCATTCCATGTCTAAATTCGTTCCCTCTTTTTGGAAAACAACTACGGGAACGATCACATGAAATTCCAGAAGTGGCATCTGATGTCTTGGTCCACTCTTTGGAAAGTTGTTCTAGAAGCTTTCAATTTTACCTGAGAGCGACCCAGGATTGAGTACAGATGCTCAGCCTGGACTCCATGTGCCCTTGGTGCTATTTTTCTCGAACTCAAAAATGGTACAACTCCATCTGTTCTTGATAGGAATACATCATCACATTGATGTTTTTTTCGCTGATAAATCCGTTCTGAAGTGAACCTTTCCTTGTGTCAAATACGAAAGGGAAAATGCACACTCACTTCCTTCCCACAAATGGGCTGCCTCTGATGTGTTTTCTCAGAATTCATTAGTAAAATGCCCTGCTAGACTGCCTTGCTCCAGCTTGCTAGAGCAGTCTGTACCTCTCTTCTAAATCCATGTCGAGTGACTTCACATTGGTAGCTTGAAGTCACCCACAGCGGGAGTATCTACACCAAGGAAATCAGCAAATGTACAACTCAGGTGTTTTTTAAACATATGGTTACCAAAGGGGAAAGCTGGTCAGGGAGGGATAACTTAGGAGTTTGGGATGAACATATACACACAACTATACATAAAATAGATAATCAACAAGGACATACTGTATAGCATGGGGAACTCTACTCAATATTCTGTAATAACCTATAAACCTATATGGGAAAGGAATCTAAAAAAGAATGGATATATGTATAGGTACAACAGAGAGAGAGTTTATCAGCACATCACTGAAAAAGGATTTAATTTATTGTTTTCTTCTATGCAAATAAAAGGTACTATAGAGTGTCTTGTGTCAACACCCATCTTTTTTTTTTTTCTCTTTCTCTCTTTTGGGGGAGGCTAGCCAGAAGTTCACCACCTCTTGTTCCTTGGCACAAGGCTAAACCATATTCCCCAGCCACCTTTGCAGGTAGGTATGGTCATGTGATTGAGTTTCCCTCATGGGAAGAGACTAGAAGTGACAGAAGCCTCTCCACACTTGGCTGGAAACCACGCCCACCAATATTTTCCACAGTATTTCCCTTTCTGGGGGCTTTTGCAGATGCTATGGACAACCCTGGATGCCATCCACTGAAGTCAGACAGCAAGAGTATAGAAGGAGCTCAACCTTCAAATCCCCACCAGAAAGAGACTCACCCCCATCAGGAGTACCCACTGTGAACTTTAAATGTGAGAGAACAATGAATTTTTCTTCTATTTGAACTACTTAATATTTGACGGTTTGTTTGCTTCACCAGTCACCATCACTGTTAACTAAACCCTCTTCCAACTCTTCTTTCAACCATTGTCTTTCTTCCCCCCCAGCTGATGTGATAAATCTAGGCAGGAGGACTGGTCAAGATGGAGAAGACAGAAATAGGAGTCCTAATATAATATTGATTTCTCACTTAGAGTTTTTATTTCACTTAAGAGTTTTGGGTTCTATGTGTTGTTCATTTCAACAGTCAACGGCTAGAAACTTGTGTTATTTCCACGTGCTTGTGGTGCCGTGTGCGGCTTATTCTTTTTCCCTTTAGTGATGTCACCTAAATGAAATATTCCAATTTAGAATCATTTCCACGTTAGAAATATATGAAGAATTCAATCCATATGCCCTACGCCTTGTCAAGGAAATTAACTATAAAGACAGTGTCGATATTATACAATTAAAATGAGAGCTCTTAACATATTTCATTTCCCCCTGACCTGACTTTCTTCACTCATTAGGAACAAAAAGTATGAATTCATTATTTGCAAATAGTCCAGATCGCTTAATGTATTCTAGAAGGAACTAAGACACCCCCTTGAGTGCACATGCACACACATACACTCAAGCATGCAAGTTTCTGTCTCTATCAAGGGTAAAAATAATAATTAAGCTAAAGAGAAGGGGCCATTCTAAGTCGTTGACCATGTAGGCTTAGTGGAACTATAAGTGTATTTTTAGTCCATATGTTTGTATCTTAAGGTTTTCTCTTTCTCTAACACTCATGATGAAGACAGAAAAGGAGGGAGGGAGGGAGGAAAGTAGGGAAATTTAAAAAAATTGTTTTAATTTCCCCATATTATTTACTATATAAAGCAGCTCAGGTTTTCCTCCCTGTAAGCTTGTATAAGGAGTCTATTGGGGGTGTTTGGAATTGCTGTGTTTTAAAAAAGTTAGTGTTTTAAAAAAAGTTAACAATCATAGCTCTGAAGCTTAATCACTTGTATGTGTTACAAGACCAGATGGTTCAAGTGGGTGTTTGTTTACAAGCTCTTTGTATAAGGTTTTTAGCTGCTTCTTAGACCAAAGCTGGTTATTTCAGCTAACAAAGGAGGCAATGAGGAATTGACGAGAAACCCCTGGATTTCACAGATCCCTGGACTGTTAGGCTTCACTCCACCGTTGGCCTGTGCACTTTTACAAGGATGTATTTAGGACCTAAGAAACAAAACATACGCTTCCCATGCTCTGAGCTCTTTATGGAACTCTGGCAGACTCTGGGGGAAGAAGATATCTATCCCGGGCTCAGCGCTGCTGGATGCTGGCAGTGGACCAACCAGAAAAGACCAGAGCACCCCGACGTCTTTAACCATCTTGAAGCTCTAGGATTTTAAGGTGCTCCCTGTTTTCTACCGGCTTCTGGAGCTGAGCTGTTTCACCAGCCACATCCTCCTCTAGCTCCCTCCTTCCTGAAGTGGGTGAAAGGAGAGCAAGGAAACTTCCTTGGCGGCTGCCCTATTCTTTGTTTCCTCTGCATTAACCACATAGCCAATACTGGCAAACGTGCAAAGGATGCAGGTTTATTTACCACAAAATAAATCCAATAATATTAAAAGTTCCTTAAGGGAGAATGAAAAGTGTCCTCAAGGCACAAACTTTAATGGCTTTGAAAAGGTGAGCATATATTTCTTGTATTTTGGATGAGAAAATCCCCTTCTTCTAGCTCCCCATCTACTCTGGACAAGATAAGTCAATGCTTGCTTATCTTCATTCTTAATAAGATTAATGATGTTTGGCATCGTTATCACACCTAGAATTAGTATCTTACATCACTCACTAGTTGTCTATCCTTTATGGGTTACCCAAACTGGCATCCTTCTTGTCACCATCCAATCAGTTCCAAGAAATAAGATATCTGAGGCGAAAGGGGCGGGAGAAGTACCTGAATATCTTAGCATTTCAGTGAACTTGCTTCTATCATATTCTACAACAACTAGCAAGAAATTACAAACTAACAAAAATGGGTTTGATCATTATCATTCCATGCATTTAATTCCTGTCTTTTATTAGTTAAGGGAAAAAACCTTTTCCATAATTTCCTTGGATTAATTTAGCAAAAGGCAACATCATTTGACTGTGTCTTTAGGATAAGGAATGTGCATCATTTATCATTTATTCTCCAAAGAGCCACACAGTTTTTGGCTCATAGCTGGTGCTCAATAAAAGGATGCTGAATGAATGAAGGCATAAATTACTAGCTATGGCTATTCTCTTCCAAATCTAATGAACTCAAACCTTAATTTAATGTATGCCATTAGCCTTTGAAAAGTAAAGTGAGGAACACCTAGCTAAATTAGCATATTCATGACTTACATTACCGTTTTTTGCCTCCTGAAGACCACTCTTAAGAAAGAACATTTTCCCAAAACAAACAAGCAAAGAGAACCAACTGATATTTTAGATGAGAATATGCAGTATGATTTCTTTTCTCCATTTTCTCAACTCTTGATAACCATTTGTTCATAAAACTAGCAATAAAAAAAGAAACAGATTAAATCAGGGATGTCTAAATGATCTCAGAAATCAGATCGTCTGTCACCTCCCTATTATCAGGACAGCATGAATCAAACTAATATGTTCCAGATTCTTCTGTGTATTTATCTCTACTCTGGAACCCAAACAAAAGCTGTCAATAAACTTTGAAATTAGGGGGAAAAAAAGAGCGTTTTCATTGTTTACAGCCTTTAATAAAGGAGAATGTGTATAGTCAAATACAAAGAGACTTGAAATATTGTCTTGATTTTTAACAAAAGGAATCAAACTTAGCACATATACTTTCTATGGCAACAGTGTCCACTGTATAGTAGTTGCTACAGACTGAATGTTTGTGTCCCCCTGAAAATTACATGTTGAATCCTAACACCCAATGTGATGGTGTTTGGCCTTTGGGAGGTGATTAGATTATGAGAGTGGACACATGCCCCCCAAGATGGGATTAGTACCCTTACAAGAGGCCAGAGCACTCCCTTGCCCCTTCCTCCATGTGAGGTTACTGTAAAAAGACAGCCGTCTAAGACGTGGACCTGAATCTGCTGGAGCCATGATTTTGGACTCCTGAGCCAAGATCTTGGACTCCCCATCCCCCAGAACCGTGAGAAATAAATTTCTCTTATTTATAAGTCACCCAATGTATGGTATTTTGTGATAGCAGCCCAACAGACTAAGACCGTAGTCAACCTTCAACTAAAACTTGTTAAATGAATGAACCAATAGCAACCAGTTTTGTATCAAGGTAAAGACGTAGCTTGGGTGTAGAAAGTTAAACCAAAACTCAACTCCTGATTTGCTAACTATCCTTCCCTTACTGTGGACCATGATTATGTATTCTTATTTGTGACATAAAATGAGTGGTCAGATGAAAGAAGAATGTTTAAAATCAAGATGTGGTTTTCCTCTCATCACATCCCTCTAATAAACCCTGGGAGAATCTAGCTACGTTTCTGCACGCATAGGACTCCTTCTCTGCAGACCAAAGCAGGTAGGAACACCAACCGTAGTCATGAAATAGCACTCGTGGTCACTATTTATGTTTTATATACTGTCAGCAGCGACATGCTGACAGTATATAAGCATCAGACACAGTTATCCAGGCACTTAGATAATGCTGCAAGTGTCAATACTGATGTAACTATTTATAGCCCAATAAACTATGCTTTGAACAATATTAGTAATGGTAAGCTTAGGTAGCACTCCTAGTATTAATGCCTTAATACAGATATATTGCTATAAGCATAGTTTACAGCATGGAACATAAACACAAATCCAGTGACACTGATAAATCACTTTCTTGACTGCTTAAAAATGTACTGCCAAAATGGGCTTTATGCATCACACAATGGAGCAGAAGGCAGCGATATATATTTAAATTTTCCATTTTTAAGCTGTCACTCAAAAACTTTTCATCCTTTTTTAGCTTATTGATCTTACCGGCTTGTGATAAGACTTCAGCTGCTTGGTCGGACTGTTTTTAGCTTCCCTTTCTTATTAAAAGAGCTAAATCAGGAATCATAAAATGCTACTAATTTAGCGTTTTTCAGTAGAAATGGAAGTTACGAACAGCACCAAAATAGTGTGACTCTCATGTCTTATTGCCCTAGAATCCCAGATTTAATTACCATGTGGCATAGCATAATGAAGGGTATCATGATGCCACGTAACACTATATACACACTGAAAATAAAAACTGGTATTAAATATGCTAAAATACTTGTTCCAGGTTCTCTGATCCTTTCAATTAAATGTTTTTGCACAGGAATGAATTATACATATGTATATATAGGTTTATTATTATTGTACATAGAATAGATTCGGTGCTATTATTTCCCTTCTTTTTCTTTCAGTTACAAGGAAACCTCCATTCTTAAGGTTTTGACTACTCCTTACCTTACAATATATACATCCTGCATCAAAACAACCAAAATACCATCAGCAGGTCAACTGAGGTGACTGGCTAATTATGTGATCCACCAACTTGCATCATCCCCTCCACATATGCACGCTCAGTGGGCTTAGAGTGGCAAACTGTAGACCACAATCAGAAAACTTCCCAACTCAGAACCTTGTCCTCTCAAACCCATGTCTGCTCTCACATGAGATTTCCTCTGAGCTCTTCAGCAAATTGTGATTTGTTTCTCCCCTCCCTTTTAGCCCCAAAGTTCAAGGCTCAGTATGGAAGAGAGAGCGGCCCTCATAGTTAGTCCACCCTATATCGCAAAGGGCTGCATGGAAAGTGGAAGCCATCGCCTCCCAAGGCCGGGATCCATAATAAATACCCCCGTGATGAGTGAGTTGTGTGCTCGTGACTGGGGATCTCAGTGCAGTCCTGAATCTCACCCACTCAGATAGGACGAAACACTGGATTCGTTCTCACCACCCGCCCAGGGCACCCTCCCCTGGGTGCCAGAAGGGGAGGCACACCTGGCCTCGCCAGAAGGGGTGATGGTGGCAACTGTTAAACAGACATGAAATTTATTCTCAGCGGCAAGGACAGCTGGCATTTTAGTTACTATCATTATACCTAGCTTCTGAGAGAATCGTGAGAGCATGCAAAAGAGCCACATTAGTTTAAAAAGTACATATGAACGAAGGGAAGGTATTTTTCTTTTAGTGTATCTAAAATCATTGGTCTTCCGTAAATATTTCTTGCTCACTTGACAGCTCCTAACATCAGTAACTTTAAACTTCCTGCACCATTTCAAACTGAGCCCCCAAATCATTCCTGGCACGACCACCAAGAGTCATCAATTTTCTACAGAACTCACCATTTTGTTTTCATACCCCTCATTTCCATGAACGCTACTGCTTCTCTGAACGTGGCCTCACAATCACACACATCCCGGCCTTCTGCTTTGTCCACAATCTGCATATGTGCATGTATGTGGGCGTGTGCACACCCAACCAGAGAGGCACATTTCCATTTCTCTTCCACATAAATATGGCGATGAACTGGCCACTTAGAGCTTTTCTGACAGCCGGGAGAAATGGTAGCTCCAGTGACCAGGGATGTCCTGGCTCTTCCTTGCCGAAAGGTATTCAGCACACGTAATAATTATCCACATATCTCGTGCACTCTAAAGGCATGGCAATGCAATTTTAGCCTTAAAACAAGACCATATGACAAAAACTAAGGCCATTAGGGACCAATTTCGAGGATTCTCTGCAAGACAGTGATTTTCCAACTGCACTTACATATGCTGAATAGTTACCTCTGCACGACCGCACCTGCTCTCATTTATGTAACCCCTCTGTTTTCTGAAACTTTTCTTAATAATGAAATAGAGGAAAGTTTTAAAGGCTTGCTGGCTTTTTTTTTCCCTTCATTAATTTTTTTTTTCATTTCCCAAAGCACAATATGAAAATGCTGAGGGTGAAATTTCTGCTCACGTCAATGACCATATTTCAGGATTCGCTAGCTCCTCTCTTTCTTCTTTGCTTGCCCCTCTGCCCTGACTTCTCCATCTTTACTTTCAGCCCTGCGCTCTCTCTCTGAACTGAACCCTGGTCTTCCAGGCCCATAAATGCTGACCTCCCCACTTGAGGTTCAGTGACATAACAATGTCATCTCTGAGAGGATGTGATGTCATCATAAATCTAGGAGCTGTCCCGGCAAAGGCTCCACTTGTAAAGTAGAAAGATGGCCAAAGTTATTTTGAAATAATATAAAATGTGGCTCAAATATTCTTTCATCTCATATTTAAAAATGTTTAGATAAATGAATAAAGCCATGCCATTTTGACAGATAAAATTATAAATACTAAAAGCAATAATATGGTCCATCATTAATTATTTATCAATTTGAGGGGCAGTGGGGAAAAACTCATAACACTAGTAAGAAGGAAAACATTAAAAAGCCCCCACAGGGCTTCCCTGGTGGTGCAGTGGTTGAGAATCTGCCTGCTAATGCAGGGGACACGGGTTCGAGCCCTGGTCTGGGAAGATCCCACATGCCGCGGAGTGGCTGCGCCCATGAGCCACAACTACTGAGCCTGCACGTCTGGAGCTTGCGCTCCACAACAAGAGAGGCCGCAACACTGAGAGGCCCGCGTACTGCGATGAAGAGTGGCCCCCGCTCTCCGCAACTGGAGAAAGCCCTCGCACAGAAATGAAGACCCAGCACAGCCAAAAATAAATAAATAAACAAATAAAAAGCCTCCACAAAATGAAAAATAGCCAAGACACTAGATTTTACTACCATTACTTCGGATTCTCTATAGAGTCTGCCCAATTCTATTTTTTAATTGTTCAAGGAAAGAGAAATTATCTCTAAATATCAATTAATTGTCATTTGGTTCTTTAGCTTGTAAGACTGCATTGTAATATCTCATCTCTGGACATTTTTCTAAAATTATGAGATAATGGACTTTTAATGCAAGTCCATTGCTAATCTTTTTAATTACAAGGCAACATGGATAAATGATGCCATAAGCAATAACTGAGTTATTAAAAACCTCCATACAGCTCCTCTCCATTGAAGAAGTAGTCATACATTGCAGGAGGCAGTGTTCAGGAAAGTTCTGTGAAGACACCCAATAAAAAAATCCTTATGCCTGCATTGGGGCCATCAAAGCCAAGCTCAGTTTGCTTCATTCTGTACTCTGGACATTCAATTGTTATTGTACTTCTGGCTGCTTAATTTAACAGCAGTGAATCTTGGCCTGTTCTAAGTAAACAAGGGCAGAATGTATTGTGCAATTTCCAATATAATGCACTCAGAAGTTCCTAATTACTTGATCAAGGCATGTGGAAATAAGGGGACCTTATATAAAATGAGCCAATGATCATGGCTTGAGCATTCCACCAGGTGAACAATGTTCTGACTATCTAACCAGGTTCTAAATATGTATAGCTAATGTACGCTGCAGAATATCAAGGGTGTCATCTATAAGTGGGTGTGGTTCGTGTTAAAAGCCGAGCTGTGTTTTCTCAATTCAGGTACTTGCCAGCTGACAGGCAGAGGAGTAAGTTATGACATCTCAGGAGTGATCCTGCCTGAGCATGTGTGAAGTTAGCTGTTCCTCCGATTGTCGCCTCATTGGAATTATTTGCATTGGCAATAGCACATGGAGTTGGTTCTAACTTAAATCTGAATCTCTTAAAATGCCTTCAAAAAAGCTTGCCCAGTGGTGTTGCTCTGGAAATAAAGCCATTGTGTACATAGAAGCTGGCCTGTCACACGCTTGACAACGCAGTTACAGACAATAGAAATGGCCAAGTCTTGCAGAAGGAATCATAAAATTTTGAAAGCTAATAGATGTGGGTGTGAACAATTCCCATGTCACTCATGCCAATCACTTATCTGTCCAAAGTGTTCAATCAAGGAATAAACAGGGCTTCCCAGGTGGCGCAGTGGTTGAGAGTCCGCCTGCCAATGCAGGGGATGCACGTTCGTGCCCCGGTCCGGGAAGATCCCACATGCCACGGAGCGGCTGGGCCCGTGAGCCATGGCCACTGAGCCTGCATGTCCAGAGCCTGTGCTCCGCAACGGGAGAGGCCACAACAGTGAGAGGCCTGCGTACCGCAAAAAAAAAAAAAAAAAAAAAAGGAATAAACAAAACCAAAATTTTAAATAGAAAAAAAAAAACCCAAAATAAACAAACAAAAAAACCAGATGAAACCCTAGTATTCTACAATAATCTTAAAATTATACTTTCAACCCTAAAGGTGATAAAGAGTACAAGATTATGAAGACAGATTATGAAAAGAACCATATCACTGTGATGCCCAAAGTACTGAGCAATAGATAAAAGTCATGCTAAAGAGGGACCTCCCTGGTGGTGCAGTGGTTAAGAATCCACCTGCCAATGCAGGGGACACGGGTTCAACCCCTGGTCCGGGAAGATTCCACATGCCATGGAGCAACTAAGCCCGTGCGTCACAACTACCGAGCCTGCACTCTAGAGCCCGCCAGCCACAACTACTGAAGCCCGCACACCTGGAGCTTGTGCTTCGCAACAGGAGAAGCCACCGCAGTGAGAAGCCCGCACACCCCAACGAAGAGTAGCCCCCGCTCACCACAACTAGAAAAAGCCCACATGCAGCAACGAAGACCCAACACAGCCAAAAATAAATTAATTAATTAAAAAAAAAGTCATTCCAAAGAACCTAGAAGTGGAAAGGCTCGGTTACATTCTTATTTTTCTTTGCTGAACTTTGGGGATACCTGTTTCTTTTTGCTCTCTTCCTCAATGGTTACTTCCTCAGAGACTCCTCTGTTGATTATTCCTCATTTTCTCATCCCCTAATTGTTACAGAAGTTAACTCCTTGGACCTCTTTTCTCTTCTGCACTCACTCCCTAAGTGGCCACAGCTGGCCTCTATAATTTTAAATACTGTACATATGCTGACAAATCACAAATGTATGACGTTAGCCAAGATGTTTCCTCTGAACTTCAGACTCACTGATCCATCTTCCTACTTCCTAGACAATTCATTTGGATGTCTATTATGTATCTCAAAAGTAACATTTCCAAAATGGGTACTGATTACCCTTACCCTACTAAATCTATACGTCCCCAGTATTTTCCATCTTCTGGTTGTTCAGACCAAAAACTTTAGAGACATCTTGATTCTTTCTTTCGCTAACACTGCTCACGAAATCCACTTGGTTCTTCCTTCAAAAGACTGGGTTAGTTCGTAAGATGTTACGGGAAAACCCAAACGAACGTTTTGGCCAAACCAATATATCCAGAGGCTGGCAAGTTCTCCTCACCCCATCCTTACTGCCCTGACCCACACCACCACCATCATTCTCCAGGACCACTGCAGTGGCACCCTGACTGGTCTTCCTATTTTCACACTTGCCCTCTTCAATCTACTCTCTACAGAGAAGTCAGAGTGATATTAATTTTTTTTTTTTTTTTTTTTTTTTTTTTGTGGTACACGGGCCTCTTACTGCTGTGGCCTCTCCCGTTGCGGAGCACAGGCGCCAGACGTGCAGGCTCAGTGGCCATGGCTCACAGGCCCAGCCGCTCCGCGGCATGTGGGATCTTCCCGGACCGGGGCACGAACCCGCGTCCCCTGCATCGGCAGGCGGACTCTCAACCACTGCGCCACCAGGGAAGCCCGATACTAATTTTTTTTAATTAAAGTACTGCTACTAATTACTACCTCTAATGAAATGAACAGATTTTAAGAGTATGAACTGATGAATTATGACAAATGTATATATCCCTAAAACCATCTCAATCAAGGTAGAGATTATTTCCATCACCCCAGAAAATTTCCCTTATGTCCCTTTCTAGTCGATTCCTTTCCAAATAAAGGCAACTAAATTTCTGATTTCTATTACCAAAGCTTAGTTTTGCCTGTTTCAGACGTTATTATGACCAAAACATATGGATGCTACACACTATTTTTTGCACCTGGTTTCCTTTTGCACAGTATTAGATTTATGACATTCATCCATGCTGTTGAGTGTATTAGTCGTTCATGTTATTTTATTGATGACTAGTATTCCACTGTATAAATATACCATAACTGATTCATTATTTGTTGATGGACATTTACAGTTGTTTCCAGTTTTTAGCCATTATGAATAAAGATGCCACAAACACTCTGTACAAACTTTTTCTGGACCCATGTTTTCATTGTTCTTGGGTAAATAACTGGGTGTGGACTTACTGGGTCACAGGATAGAAATTTTGAATTTCATAGAAACTGCCAGTTTCCCAAAGGGATTGTTCTATCTCACACACTCACCAGCAATGGATAAGAGGTCAGGTTGCTCTGCATACTTCTAAGCAGTGCATCCTTGTCCATTGGGTTTGTTGTTTTTGTTGTTTATTTTAGTTTTAGCCATCCTAGTGGGTATAAAGTGGTATCTCACTGTGGTGTTAACTCACCTTTCTCTGATAACTAATGGTTTTGAACAAATTCTTGTGTGCTTGTTGACCCTTTGTCTATGGTTGGATATGTCCATTCAAGTCTTTTGCTCACTCTTAAAGTGATCTTTTAAAACTAAGTCACATCTTGTCACTCCTCTGCTCAGAATTCAACAGTATGTCAGCTCATTTTGTAAAGCTACGATCTTAACAACACCCACTAAGGTGCAACACAGTCTGCCCTCAAGGAACCCTGTGACCTCCTGTCACCCTCCCTCTGCTCCAGCCACTGCGGACTCCTGTGTTCTTGAACAACTGAGGACCATCTCAGAGCATCCTTGCTGTTCCCTCCGTGGGAAGTTTCTTGTCGCAGATACCCGCCTGCCCAATTTCTCACTTCTTTTAGTAACTTCTGGAATATTCCCACTAAAAAAGTAACCACATGTCCAGTGTTCTCTATTCTCTGTATCTAGTTTTATTTTTTCCATAATATTTAGCATTAAGATGTGATTTTTTCATTGAAGTATAATGTACAATGTTGTGTTAGTTTCTGGTGTACAGCAAAGTGATTAAGTTATATATATATATATATATGTATTTTTTTCATATTCCTTTACATTAAAATTTATTACAAGATTTTGAATATAGTTCCCTGTGCTATACAGTAGGACCTTGTTGTTTATCTCTTTCAGTAGTGTGTATCTGCTAATCCCATACTCTTAATTTATCCCTATCCCTCCTTTTCCCCTTTGGTAACCATAGGTTTGTTTTCTATGTCTGTGAGTCTGTTTCTGTTTTGTAAATAAATTCATTTGTATCATATTTCAGATTCCACACAAAGTGATAATTATATGATATTTGTCTTTCTGTCTGACTTTCTTTAGTTAGTATGATAATCTCTAGGTCCATCCATGTTGCTGCAAATGGCATTATTTCATTCCTTTTCATGGCTGAGTAGAATTCATATATATACATATATGAATCATATACAATAATCATATATATATGCTTATTTTTAAACTTATTTTTTACTCACTTTGCTCCCTTTCCTTCCTTCCTTTGCCTTTTTTCTTTCATCTTCCTGTTTCTTCCTTTCTTCCCCTTCCTTCCTTCTTTCCTTTCTGCTCCCTCCATCCCTCCCTCCCTCCCTCCCTTCCTTCCTCTCTATAGTTCATTATTTATCTCCCACTAACAAAATGTAAGCTCTATGAGAACACAGAGCCTTTGTTCATTGCCGTATGTCCATTCACTCCACAAATATGCTGTTCACTACTGTATTCCCAGATCCTAGAACAAATTTTTAACTGTTTAAAAGTATTGAGAAGACTGTATATTTGGACTGTTTGCAAATTTAAACACATGAATTTTTAGTCTTCAACTACGTTTACTTAAAAAGCTGCAATTATATAGTTAAAAGAAAAAAAAAAACCTTAAAACAGAGCTAAAATCCATGATGTTTTTTTTTTAATGAGGCTGAATAACACATGAACCAAACAGACTTTCTAGAACAAAGTGAAAAATTACACAGATAGATAGATTCTATTAAGTACAGTAATAATAAAGTAGATAAACTAATCTTCGCTGACTGCTTACAATGTGCCAGGAAGTGTTAATCCTAACAAGAACCCCATGAGGGAAAATTGGGTCTTAGAGTGTTTGAACAACTTGCTAAATTTATATAGGTAGTCAATCACAGAGCCAGGATTTAAAGAAGGGAAAAGGTAAAAATTCCAGTCCCTTAATATGCATATGCTTTTATTAAATTATCACAATGTACATACTTCTATAGTTTTTTAATTTTATTTTTATAATAGTTAATATAAAATAATATATGTACCATATATGTAAATTATGAAACATAATAATAAAATGAACCTTCACGAACCTTCTTTCGCAGGAAGGAAAGGAAGGGAGCAAAGTAATAAGCAATGCCAAAACTGATAAGGCTATCCAAGGACCCTTCTTCAATCGCGTTCAGCTCCACTCCTTACCAGGAGTAAACACTATCTTGAATTGTGTGCATATCATTCCTTTTGTTTACCTTGGAAATTTTACCACAAGAATCTGTCCCTAAATAATATATTGTTTAGATTTATTTCTACGTGATATTTCGAGATGGTATCATGAGGTATATAGTCCCTTCTGGTTGTTTTATGTTTTCTCATTAAATATTACCTTTCTATGATTCATCTGCGTTAATGCACATAGATGATTTCACTGATCTCACTGCTCTATCATATTCAGTTTATGAATATACCAAATTTATTTGTCCAGCCTTCTGCTGACTTCTTCTGTAGACATCAAAACATATTATAAAGCTACTGTGAGACAGTATGATATTTATACAAGGACAGACAAATTAGTCAACAGAACCAAACAGAGAGCTTAGAAACAGGACCACACGGGATGGTAACTTGGTATCTAACAAAAGTAAATTGCAGATCTGTGGGGAAAAGATGAACTATAGTAACTGGCACTGAGATAACTGATTATCCTTAAAAGGAATCCTACCTTATACTGCATATTCACAATAGCAAATTTCAGATGGTTTAAAAACTATGAAAAGCAAACCTCTAAAATTTTAAAAAGACAGTATAAGAGAATATCTTCATGACTTTCAGTTAGAAAAGAAAATATTTTTGACAACACAAAAAGTGTCAACCATAAAGAAAGATTGATAAATTCTATCAACTAAAAGTAAGAAAATATTTTCATCAAAGAATACCATAAAGAAAATAAATTGAGAAGCCACAACTCTCGGAAGATATTTAGAATGCATTTATCTATTTCTTCTTAAGGATTTCTTTTTAAATTATAGTCCTATCTTCCCTGAAACAGTCACTACTTGATCACCTTACTCTTACTGTGTCTTTGTCTAGTTCTTCCTAGTGCTCTGAAAATTAGGGACTCCATAAATGAGGACCCTCTTGCACTGTTCATGGGAATGTAAATTGATACAACCACTATGGAGAACAGTATGGAGCTTCCTTAGAAAACTAAAAACAGAACAACCATATGACCCAGCAATCCCACTACTGGGCTTATACCGTGAGAAAACCATAATTCAAAAAGAGTCATGTACCACAGTGTTCACTGCAGCTCTATTTACAATAGACAGGACATGGAAGCAACCTAAGTGTCCACTGACAGATGAATGGATAAAGAAGATGTGGCACATATATACAATGGAATATTACTCAACTATAAAAAGAAACGAAATTGAGTTATCTGTAGTGAGGTGGATGGACCTAGAGTCTGTCATACAGAGTGAAGTAAGTCAGAAAGAGAAAAACAAATACCTTGTGCTAACACATATATATGGAATCTAAAAAAAAAAAAAAAAAAAAAACTGATTCTGGGATGAAGTGAGAGAGTAGCATGGACATATATCCACTACCAAACGTAAAATAGATAGCTAGTGGGAAGTAGCCGCATAGCACAGGGAGATCAGCTCGGTGCTTTGTGACCACCTAGAGGGGTGGGATAGGGAGGAGGGAGACGCAAGAGGGAGGAGATATGGGGATATATGTATATGTATAGCTGATTCACTTTGTTATACAGCAGAAACTAACACATCATTGTAAAGCAGTTATACTCCAATAAAGATGTTAAAAAAGAAAAAAAAGAAAATTAGGGACTCCATAAACACTTCTGACTAACAGACTTTTATTTTAGGCTGTCTTCTGTTTCAGTACACGTAAAATTTTACCTTGCTTTAAACAAAGGCTACTAACTATAGGTGGCATTGTTGTAGCACAGATCATGTTCTCAATTACCTGTATGACAGCAAAGAGTGATACTTGTAAAACTTCATTTAAGTTTTTTAATTCAATTGAACCAGAAGGTCATTGACACTTCAGTAATTGCTACTGAAAAGCATTTGGCTAAAAGAGAAACACACACACACACACACATATATATACACTGTGAAATAAACTGTGACATAATCTGTAGTACAGATTATTCATTTTAAAAGAATTGCCTACTTCTTGTTACAAGATCATTATTGCAATTATTTTACCTAATAAAAATTTTAATGACTCTGAAACAATAGTCAAACATGACATAATTTATACAGCCCAACTAAAGAAAATTGTCAGTGCTTTCTACTGTCTTTTTGACCACAAACAGAAAATTCCAATTTTTAAGCTTTGTTCTAGTCTTAAACTATGGAATAAACACAAAGGAATGAAAAGAACAAGAGAGGAAGGAAGTGGTTTGCAAGGAGAGCAGGCTTCTGAGTATAGATGGGCAACACACAGCGTGTTGTCCAAGTGCTACTGAAGGTGGATGATGAGGCCCTTTCCTCCCAACTAGGGATGTCTGGGAAAGTCTTTCACTTTTCCTGATTTCTTCTCTGTTTTCATTCCAAGAAGACAGGGCTTAGTATTACTAAGTATTTAAAATTCCCTTGTCTGTAAATGTTTAAAAACGTGTTCCCACCTAAAAGTATGGCAGAGAGAGGGGTGTGAATGCACATCTCAGACTAGATATTTAATCTGTCAAGTCTGGCATCTGTCATCTCATCCATTAAACCTTGAGTTCCCACAACTAGGAACCTTCTTTTTTTTGTTTTTGATTGTTTGTTTACTTGGTTTTTTTGTGTGTTTTGGGGTTTTTTTTTTTTTGCTAAATACAAAAAAGTCAGTGTTAGGCTAATAAATCCTTTCATTAAAAAACAAAGCCATGGGCTTCCTTGGTGGCGCAGTGGTTGAGAGTCCGCCTGCCGATGCAGGGGAAACGGGTTCGTGCCCCAGTCTGGGAAGATCCCACATGCCGCGGAGCCGCTGGGCCCGTGAGCCATGGCCGCTGAGCCTGCGCGTCCAGAGCCTCTGCTCCGCAACGGGAGAGGCCACAACAGTGAGAGGCCCGCGTACCGCAAAAACAAAAACAAAAACAAAGCCATACAGTAACATGGATGGACCTAGAGATTATCATACTAAGTGAAGTCAGACAGAGAATGACAAATACCATATGACATCGTTTATATGTGGAATCTAAGAAAATGATACAAATGAACTTATTTACAAAACAGAAACAGACTCACAGATCTCAGAATCAAACTTATGGTTACCAAAGGGGAGAGGAGGGGAGGGATAAATTAGGAGTTTGGGATTAGCAGATATAAATTACGATATAGAAAATAGGTAAACAACAAGGTCCTACTGTATAGCATGGAGAACTATACTCAGTATCTTGTAACAAACTATAATAGAAAAGAATCTGAAGAATAATATATAGATATGTATAAATGAATCACTTAGCTGTACATCTGAAACTAACACAACATTGCAAATCAAATATACTTCAATTAAAAAAAAAAAAGCCAGCACAATACCAGAATGTATGAATAGAAGTATGTTATTTAAGGAATCACTGAAATCTTATCATTTGAAAGTTTCTTTTCAAAGACACTCTATTTTAGGTCTATATAACCAATATTATACATTGAAAACTTAGAGCTCAGAAAAGAACAGTGAAAATAAACACAGGTGTGGAAAACAGCAACTGAGAAAACATATACATTAGTGTGACAATATGGTGATAAGCCAGAGGAAAAACTAGGTAGAATCTCACTCTTCTCACAAACAGATGGTGGTTCCTGATATTGTGAAAACAACTTGGGGTTTGAAAACACAAACACCTGAGTGTGAGAGCCATCTGTCCATCTGTGTCATGGACAAGCCATGTGATCGTGAACAAGTTCTATCCTCTCTCTGGGCTGCTTTGTGAGAGGACAGGAAATAATATTCAACCCTCCGAGCTACTGGAAGATTCAATGAGATGACACAGTTAAAACACGTTGTAAACTGTAAGTCACTACGTAAATGTGATTCATCTATTTAAAGAATAATTATCAAAATAGGGCTTCCCTGGTGGCGCAGTGGTTGAGAGTCTGCCTGCCGATGCAGGGGACACAGGTTCGAGCCCCGGTCCGGGAAGATCCCACAATGCCGTGGAGCGGCTGGGCCCGTGAGCCATGGCCGCTGGGTCTGCGCATCCGGAGCCTGTGCTCCGCAACGGGAGAGGCCACAACAGTGAGAGGCCCACGTACCGCAAAAAAAAAAAAAAGAAAGAATAATTATCAAAATAGATTCTCCCCAAGGAAAGAACAGAGGAAATGGGCTTATTAAATTATAGCAAGAGGAATTTCTATCAGGCAGCAGGAAAAGCATCCTAACTGTGACACTGATTGTAAGAGAGGGAACAGAGTTACTTTCGAGGTAAAACCACCACTGCTTGAGAGAATTAAAACAAACTTGCCTGGTGATAAAGTGATAGAGTATGTGACACCTTCTGGTGCCACCTCGGATAAAAGCTGAGCTCAAAGTTAATAAAATTCCTTATCCAGTTCAGTTTTCTAAAGTCAGTCTTCTACCATGTTCCCTGGGACCCGAAAGAATCTAACTGCATCAAACTGTGTAATTCTAAAGCATTTGCTCGCTCCCTCTTGTAAAAGTTGAATGAAGATCTGTCTGTCCCCCTCCATTATCCCCAAATAAAGCATTTTTAAATGAGCCACCAACCGATAAAAGTAATTGGATGGAATTTTGCCAAATATTAAACATGCAGGGCTGTCCTTAGGGCAACCCAGGGAAGAGGAGGATCACCTTGCTCTCTGATCCTTCCCACAAGGGATATTAAGGGCCCACTCTGGGCAGGGTTCTGTGGTAAGTGCTAGGAAGACAGAGGAAGAGCTAAAGCAGACAGTCTCTGCCCTCAAGGAGTGTCAGTGCAGTGGGAGAGGCAGACATTACTCAAAGCCTCATTCCTGAAAATGAGTGCCTTGAAAGTCTACAATAAATGGATGTGACCAACTCAGAGCATCCAAGTCGGGTCACCTAAGGATGAGAAGCAGCAGCAGATACCTGAGGACACAGTAAGTATTAACTAGCAAACATAGGACTTGGAGATTTCTAAGCAGAGAGAAGAGCAGGTGCAAAGGTCCTATGACAAAAGGAAAATGATGAGTCCAAGCATCTAAAAGAAAGCAGCTGGGCAGACGCACAGGGCAAGGAGCCTGGGGTGAAATGAGGTGAGAGAAGTGGGTAGGGCCAGACCAGACCAGGACTCTTAGGCCATGTTCAGGATTTTGGCCTTTATCCTTAGAACAAGGTGAAGCCACTGGTACAATGGAGGTTAAGAGGAAAACAGATCACAGGAGCTAAGAATTCCTTGTGGAAGAGATAAGGAATGGCCTTAACTGCTTTGTGATGAAATGGAGGGAGGATCAAAAAGCACTGGATGGTTCCTTAAGTCACCAGCAGTCTTATCTCCCCCCAGAGTGGACCATGTGGCCTGAGCATCTCGATTTTTGTACCCCATGGGCGGCTCTGCCGAGCAAGTTACTTATCTCCCACCCACAGGAACTGAATGATGGGCCCTGGGGAGTTTAGGTGCTGGCGGTACCTGATGGAATATACATGTGGAATGAATGAGGATGCAGAAGGCTGAGGGGGGCAGCTGACACTGAATGTGAGTCAGTACGTGTCTACCTAACCCTGAAGGTAGATCTGGAAGGAAATACTGTCATCCAAACTTACTCCTTTCTGCTCTAGATAATGACTCTCTCTATTAAAAATGTCCCTAGTATTAGTAGTTCTGTATTTATAAAAGGAGAAGAGAAGAAAAAAACTCTGGCAGGGAAATAATAACAAAATGTATAATCCACAGAGGTGGTGGGAAGATATAATGTTATTTTACATATTTGATATAGAGCCTAAATTAAGCCGTAGAAAAGAGGCCATGAATCTTGAAAGCCTCATTAACAAGCCTCCCTAAACCTCAAATACAGTAAAACACATTTCATAAACAAAGACCCAATAGGATTTTAATAGTACAATGAATTTCACAGACGTCTGCACTAATCACATTTCATTACATTTTTTTTCAAAAGGAATTCCATTTGATGGAGAGTCAGCTTTTGAAAGAGGGTACAAAATACCTTTTAGGAAGCTGATTTTTTGACTGACTGTGAAAATGCAAGTCAAATTTGCTATGGACACATCCAATATTATGCAACTGAAAAGCTGCACATATGCCTTCCCCGCCCCCTCCTCAGATTCACTGTGTCCGGGTCATTGTCCTAAGTCTCTAAGGATACATCTTTCCTCTAAACCATCCCCAACAGCAGGAATCTCAGACCTCAGTTAGAGCTGTCAACCCCTCAGGTGTCCTATGACCCTGGATGCCTTTCACCAGTTGCATGTGTTTTCAACGTGTAGATGAGTTTTCTAAAGCAAATGTCCATCTATTCAACACCTGGTTTGGATGAAGACACTCGAGCTTGAATGCCATCACCACAATCATCTTATACGCAGAAAGAGAGATACATTTATCTACTCCTACCCTCAGACCAGAGCAAGAGGAGCTTTTACCTGGGCTCTGCACTTTAGCGGCCCCTTCTCTGGCCGTGCCCGTCTCTGCAGTATGAGAAGTCTACAGGGCAGGAGGATGCGTCTCCCTAGGGCCCATACTCCACCTCTAGACCCTGGAAGTCTTGGGATTCTGGATTCCCTTACCCCAATGTTCCCAAGGTTACTTTAGGCTGGAATCCATCCTCACAATGGCTGAGTGTTCTGCCAATGGTACGTTTCTGGGCCCGAGGGCAGGCCAAAGAGCATCTATTTTAAAGGGATATGATTGTGTCGACTGGAGTATCCATTCATTTGAAGACAAGGCACCTTGAGATGCTGGAAGAAGCTGGGGGTAGGAAAAGGAGGGGGTCGGGATAGAGGTTCGGGGCTGAGACACAGTTCTTATCGCGTTGCCATGTTCTGGGGCAGTACTCCAAGAAATCTGTGGGTTCTATACTAGAACTTGGCCTTGGTCATTCTGAACGGTGCTTCTCAAAGTTCAATGTGCTAACAAAGTACCTGGAGGTCTTATTAAATGTAGCTTCTGATTCAGTAAACCTAAGGTCGAGCCTGAAAGTCTGTACTTCTAATAAGCTCTGAGATGATACTGACGCTGCTGGCATGTGGACCACAATTTAAGTAAAAAGGATTGTGAAGGTATTATTTCTCAAGATAGAACAATAGAAGATGTTTTATTTAACAATTTATTAACTTGATTTGTAGCTTTCAAACAATTGTGGTACATGGGCCTCCATTTGTTGTCTTGTCCTAGCCCAGGAAATGCTAGAGGCAAGCCTGCATTTCCTCTTTCATCAGTGACCCGCGGATTTCATAGAAATCTCATCATAGGGGAAGAGTTAGGATGAAGAACAGAAAGTCTCCACCAAGGATTAACTGCTTCTAATAACTGTGCTTCAAACAGTGCACCAGCGAGTTACGCAGGCTGCCCACAGTTTCTATTCTGACGCTGTGAACAATGTGAGGGTTCACCCTTCCTTGGTTATCTTCACTCTTCACAAGCCCTTGGCTGCATCTCTACTTCGCAGTAGTCACCTTTTTTTTTTTTTTAACATCTTTATTGGGGTATAATTGCTTTACAATGGTGCGTTAGTTTCTGCTTTATAACAAAGTGAATCAGCTATACATATACATATGTTCCCATTATCTCTTCCCTCTTGCGTCTCCCTCCCTCCCACCCTCCCTATCCCACCCCTCCAGGCTGTCACAAAGCACCGAGCCAATATCCCTGTGCCATGCGGCTGCTTCCCACTATCTACCTACCTTACGTTTGTTAGTGTATATATGTCCAGGCCTCTCTCTCGCCCTGTCACACAGAAACCGGGAGAACGAGATCAGAGAGTAGTTGCCACTCCTATCTGGGAAGATGTATGCCTTCCATGGGTGCAGGCTCACTTGTGAGTTAGATATCTAGCTGCCCAGAGATACAGTCTCCTTCCTTGCCCTTCCTCTCTCACGTGCTCAAGATTCTGGCTCTGGTTTCCTCATTCCAGCATTTTCCTGAGTCCCCAGGAATGAGCATGGGATGTCTCTCTTTTTACTTAGTTCTTTGATTTCTTTTTATCAGAGTTTTGTAGTTTTCCTCACAGAGTTCTTGTATATAGTATGTTAGATTTCTACCTAAGTATTTCATTTTGGGGGATGCTAAGGTAAATTGCCATCCACTTTTTTTATTTTTCTGCAAGGAATCTGCTCCTTCTAATTTTACTCTTCAAGTCCTCTTCTTAGGCTAACCCCTAATGAACCTTCAGATCTCAGACTACCTGTCATTTTGAGAAATCTTTCTTAAGCACATATTTAATCATTCACTCAATCTCTCATGCATTCATTTAACAAATATATTTAAAATTTCTACCACGTGCCAGTTGTTATTCTAAGCTCCGGGGATAAGTTAGAAACATAAAGTTCTCTACCCCCGTAGAACATAGTCTAATGGGAAGGGGTCAAAACAAACAAACGTAAACATAAAAAAATCTCTTTGATAGCGGTAACCCACTTGTTGAGGTACTCATTAAATAACGAATGAAGGAATGTTGAATTCCCTTATGAAGACCAAGGAACTTTATTTTTGGTTAGACTTTGCCTTCAACAAATTGAAAACAAAAAAATTAGATAGAGGATCTGTTTTATGTTTCTATTGACTGCAGCCTCTGAACTAATTCAATGATGAGTGTACATTTAGTGCTTAAGAAATACTTAAATAATTGATTGACTAATGTTTCAGGAAGCACATTTTAGACTCCTGGCTCTTCTATAGAAATCTGCAAACAAGAATGTTAAATCTGAAATGGAGAATGCCTTTCAAAACTGACATGTGTGGATTCCTTTGAATCTGAAGGGAAGGAGCGTGGGCACCTAAAAGAATCACCACTTTCTTTATTTCAAATTAAAGTGTATCCTATTCCCTACCCCAGATTCTAATTTGAACAGCTACAATCTATAGCCTTTCGCCAAAATCAGGTTCAATTGATCAGGTTCAAAAATCATCACTGATGGTGATTTTTAATTTAACCCTTAGGGTATTGTGTTCATCAGAAAAATACTGGGAACCACTAGTAGAAACGTTATTGAAGCCACCAGAAGTTTTACTATCAACTGGAAAATCCACGCATAAAAATGAAGATGAGAAAATGCATCACTAAAAACCTAATGTGCAGTTGGCTAAATGATAAACCAATTTGAAGTAGTGAATTCTAATTGAAAAACGGCATGACAAAGTATTTTCCCATTAAAACAGGAATTTCCTAAAGGCATTTTCAATTATTTATCATGCTTCAGTAAAAAGCTTCACACATCCTAACAGCACACTGTCTTCTTCAACTTTGCCTACTGATCGAATTTTTAGCACAACGACACCTAGCTCGGATGACTTTAAAAATTATATGCCAATGACCTTGACGATGTTCTTTAATTTTTATGAGGTTCTTTTTCTCTCTCTCTACAGTCCTCACACCTAACTGCACAGATGCTTTTAACTTGATAATCTAATTATTACCTTATGAGTGTTAATATTTTTAACCTTATCAGGGCTTATCTGCATCCCAGGAACTCACAGTTCACTGGACTTTACTGGACAAGCGGAGTATTTGGAAATTTTGACCATCTAAAAGGACATTTTAGATGAAGGGCTATCTCCCTTTGAAGTTCACAAATATTTGAATGTCCTTTCAATTGCTTAGATAACTTACTCTTCTCAAAATCAGGGCAGAGGTGACTCTGGGAGCTAAAATTGTGGATTCCAAGCCTACAGGGAAGGGAATATATTTGGAATATAATACCCTGTTGGTGCTCAATAAATGTTTATTAATGAGCCCCATTTTTTGACCCAGGCATGGAGAATAAATCCAAGGAAGGAAGATTATGCAAATAGACAGAAAGGTCACCCAGCCCTACATGGGGGTGTGGCCCAGGGTGAGGGCAGAACCAAGTCATTCAGGCGACAGGACATTCTCCTGGGTGTACAGCAGTGACCCTGGCAACCCCCATTCCAATAGTTATCTATTCCATTATAAAATAATGTAGAAGAACATTTTAGTCAGAGGCTGCAAAAATTGCTGTTCGAGGGAAAAACAACCACAACAAAAATAAACAACAATTTCTTCTCATAAGAGATTCTTGGGACAGAAGACTCTTGATGGAGAATGGAGAGTGAAGAGAATCAAAACACGACCTATAAGAATTATTAGTAATACACTCTTATCCACTGACTCTTGGAAACCCACTGGCCATTGTAATTAGCCCACACTGTAAACTTGCAGGAGAGGGGAGAGCTCTCATGAAGCCAGGCTTCAAAACATGTTTTCAGAGAACAGATTGATCCTGAAAGTGACATGTTAGGAAGAATTACAAGGACTGGGAATTCACGCGATGCAAACTGATGACTATGGGCAAGGACCACTCTAAAGGCAAAATTTACAAAACGATATCACCTTCTCTGATATAAAACAGAAAAGGCTTGAAACAGTTACCAAAATGCCTTATAAGATTCATATGTCCTTCCTCTCTAGTACTACAGAGAAGAATGTCTGTATGATTTGACATCAGTCATTAGCCATTTTAAATTATCGTTTTTAATCTAGTAAGTAAAACAGAAATCTGCTATGGTTTATTTTAATAAGATATTTATGATCTTCAGGAAAAGAGCTAAATAGCTCTGATCTGAAAGTGAACAATGAAACTGAACTACATTGGTATCTCCCCAGTAGGACACCCAGCTCAAAACACACACGCATAAAAGATCGTCATGGCTCAACTAAAATGTTTAAACTATGTTTTGTAGACTTTCTCTTCTTTTAATTGAAATCTTATCTGAGGTGGAGATTACCTCTTTTCCTTCAGCTACGCTCACGTCTTCTAGCCTGAAGGCCCATGACTTGTGAATTATTAATCATATTTGTAGCAGCAAACTGATTTTTGAGAGAATCCATATTGATTGAGATATTCCAGACTAATGATTTGAGGTTAAGGTATTTAGATATTATTACCTCTGATGAATTCAATTGATAGGGCTTTTCTTCTATTTACATTATTTTCTATTAATAGATCGTCCAACTTGCTCTTCAGCCTTGGTTCCATCCATCTGACCAATAAATGTGGACAGCTGACTTTTGCAAGCGCCAAAGCACTTGATACGCTAAAACAATGTCAGTTGTCCACATCCGTAAAAGACTGTAATTGTGATTGGTTAGTCAGCTGGTCAGCAACCTGTCAGGGGTTGAAGTCATATTTTTAATTGTTGGTTAGGTTAATTAGTCTTGCTCTATTCCAGTAATTCAGAAGGCATCTCTAAGCCGCAAATAATGGACGATGGGTTGGTTACAGAAGAGTCAGTGGATAAGAGTGAAGTGGCCAAAACTGGTAAATTAATCGCTAGCTACCAGAAAAAAAAGAATGCTAAGTGCATGGCCAAATGTTCTTCTCTGTAGGTCAGCACCTCTCTCTTCATACACAAAAGATTATATATTTTCAATACTATAATAACTCCTAACAACAGTATTTGAGATGTTTTGCACTGACTCAACTCCTCAAAGGACCCTTTGGATAACTGAAATGCTGGAACCCCATAAGCTATGGTCCCAGCACTTAATAAGGAAGATGATCTTTATAAGAGCAATTCTGTAGGAGATGAGTTTAAGTGTCTGCTCTGCCATTGACAGGCTATATAAACCTGGCCAGATTATTTAACATCACAGGGCCTCTGTTAGTCCAAAAGATGAATGAATACCTACTGCATGGATACCTACTGATAATATAAATAAAAGCATTTTAGTTTTTAAAATACAGTCCAAGGCACATATATGTTTTTGTTGTTATAGCTGATAACAGAGAAATTGTTTAAGGTTTTGATGGTTGTGGAATGAGAGTCTGCAATTCAAAGGTTTTCCTTCTCTCCGACCTCACATCTAAACCGTCACACGTCCTATTGGCACGACCTTCAAAGTCTATCCAGAGACCCCCCAACCATTTCCCCCACTGCCTCCATGTGGACCTCAAGGGTCCTAGCCACTGTCACCTCTCCCTGCATTGTAACAGTGGCCTCCTAGGGAGTTTCTCAGTCTCTGCCCTTGTTTCTCTCAACAGCTGCTGGAAGGATCCTTTATAAATGTCAGATCATGCCATTCCCCTCCTCAAAATCCTGTAATTGGCTTCATCTCATTCAGAGTACAAGCCATAGCCATGACAGTGACCTCAATGACCATGGAGCCCCGCCCCCATGTCTCCCTTGACACCCCCTCTCACTGTTCTTCCCTGAGTTCTCTTCACTCCAGTCCCATCGCTGTTCTTGCTTTGCTGGAACAATCCAGGCACCACCCTTCCTCAGAATGTTTGCATCTGCTGTTCCCACCACCTGAAATCACCCCTCCCAGGCATCCACGTAACCACTCCCTCAGTGGCTTCAGGTCTTTTTGCAAACGTCACCTCAATGGAGCCTTCCCTGACCACCCTGGGTAAATTCAAATCCCAACTCTCCTCCCCTCACTCTATTCTTTTCCATTGCACATACTGTCTGCTATCTTTCCTTAGTTGTTCTCTTTGTTACCAGAATGTAAGCTCTATGCCAGCAGAGGCTCTGTCTCTCACATTCCCTGTTCTTTACCCAGATCAGTGCTGGATCAATAAATATATGTGAAAGAATAAAAGAAAAGAAAGAAAAAAAGAAGAAACAGATTCCAAATCCAGCTCTGCCTTCTAACAACAGCCTTTTTTTTTTTACTTAAGTATAGCTGATTTACAATGTTGTGTTAGTTTCTGCTATACAGCAAAGTGATTCAGTTATACATACATATATATTCTTTTTCATATTCTTTTCCATTATGGTTTATTACAGGATATTGAATATAGTTCCCTGTGTTACACAGTAGGGCTTTGTTGTTTATCTATTTTATATAAAGTAGTTTGTATCTGCTGATCCCAAACTCCTAATTTATCCCTTCCCCACCCCCTTTCGCCTTTGGCAACCGTAAGTTCCTAACAACATCCTTGTTTCTCATGAGCCAGTAGGCCTATGAAAGTACCAGTCAACATATGGCTAGTTTTTAATTAATTTTTTTTTTTGCAGTACGTGGGCCTCTCACTGTTGTGGCCTCTCCCGTTGAGGAGCACAGGCTCCGGACGCGCAGGCTCAGCGGCCATGGCTCACGGGCCCAGCCGCTCTGCGCGGCATGTGGGATCCTCCCGGACCGGGGCACGAACCCGCGTCCCCCGCATTGGCAGGCGGACCCTCAACCACTGCGCCACCAGGGAAGCCCCATATGGGTAGTTTCTAATGCACTATATGATCAGTGCACTTTCCAAAACTCTGTTGCCGTGACTATTCCCACCCCACTGGTTATAAACCCCAGTGTGACTCTTGAGCTTAAAGTGCAAAGGAATTATTACTGTAATTGCAATCATTATCATTAACATTTCTGTTTATTTAAAGAAAAAAGTAGGTAACTTCCATCTAGGTTCATCTTTCCAAAAATTGCTAATTGACTTGAGCCTCTGAAATTCCTTATTTGACAATAACCTGAACTTGACCCTTGCCGATAATTCCTTTTTCCAAAGAGAAAAAGAACAGCTGTAAAAATATTTCAACATTCTGTAAACTGAGATTCATAATAGTTCTATTCCTAAACCACATATACATTACTCTCCAAATCATGATAAAGAATAAAAGAGCTGGTTTATAATTTTTTAAACAGAAAAATGGGCAGCAGTACTTTAAAACTTCTCAGTTGGAAAGGGATATTTTTGGTCAATGATCTATTTTTATTTCTGCTCTGCTGTTTCTCGAGGAGTCCAATGACAAGGACCTGTCCTTCAAAGTTGTAGTCTGTGGGCACAGAATTAGCATTTTCAATTACTTTCCCCTGGACGAGGTACACAGGTTTCTTTCCCTCCCCACCCCCCATCATTCTCTTTCTCTTTTCTCTCCCCTCCGAGGACAGGGAGGGCAGTTTCTGGGTTACCCTTCTTTTTTTTTCCAGAATTTTCTCAGAAGGCTACCAACATACTTTAAAAAGTAATTTATAGTTTCTTTTTCCCCAAAAAGATAACGGCAGATAGGATTTAAACACCATATGATATTTGCTTAAACTATCGAGACTATCTGTTTTAGTTAACAAATTTGTGTCATTCTTAGTCAGCAGATGCATATTTTTGTTCCTCCTACCGATTCTGCAGCAAAGCTAGTTAATTATCATCTTGGAATCTTGGGTAATATACTCAGAACAGTTGCCCTTACAGACATATTTAATAAAAACAAACATTGAGTGGGGACTCAGAAATGAGACCGGATTACTTTATCACCCAAGGAATAATCATTGTTCTACATTCTTCTTTCCATACCCTTTTACCACCATTTTAATACAACAGTATGGTCAGATCCAGGGCAGATTTGGAAAGGGGGAGACAAAAAAGGCAACTTCTGTTTAATTTTTGGTAAAGGCAAGATCCCAAAGGAAGCAAACCAGAAAGCCTGGAGCAAGGGTTGAGCTCAGGTGATGGAAGCCATAAATTCTTCTATAGTGATGTGGTTGTCCTGCAATTCGGAGGAGGATCTTGGAGGGGGCCTTCCTTTATTCTGGCTCTGGTCTCTACTTAGAGAAATCAATGATTCTCAGACACATTGGAAATACGCATTGCTCATTAAAAAGGCACACACAGAATTCTGAAACTACTCACTTCAATACTCAACATTTCTGTATCCTGCCGCTCCATGTTTAAGCCTTGAGAGGAGATACCAGAGACACAGAGGTCTGGGATCTAGTCTCTTTGATTACAAAGAGCTATCCTTAACCTAAGAGATTCAAAAACAGGCAACTGATGGAATAAGGACTCAATATGAAAGCACCACGTTTGTTGAGCATCTACTGTATGCCATCCCCTGTAAGATTCTTTACATATTCCATTTCAAGGAGCAGATTCCTGGGACAGATCACCTTAACCTCCTACCCCGAAAGCTCAACATCAAATCATCTTACCCTACAACAAATATTGCAAAAAGGACTGCTCTCCATGAGAGAGCCAACCATCTTTTGGAAGTTCGTTGGCTCCGCAGTTCTCGCAGGGATGAAATCTACTTCAGAGCATGTCTTGCAATTTATCTAACACCAACTAATAGAAACATCCAATCCAAGTTACTTGGAAAAGTGTATCCAACAAAATTGCTAGTGCTAATACAAAAAAGTATGAAGAAATTGTTAGGAACTGAAGATGTACAAATATGCAAGATAAAAATCACTTTAATAACTATAAATTAATACTCACTTCAAGCTATATAAGTATCCCTCAGTATATCCAAGGAGCAAATGCTCCTAAAAAGGCATGTACGTGTGTGTATATACCACACACATATTACTCCCCTCCCCCATCCACTCCAACACTCCCAGCTTAAAATAAAAAGAAGTTGGAAAGAAACTAGGATGCTACTCCATGAGGCTGTAAACGCTTAAGCTATTGGCTGAATCGCTAAACCATGTCAGTGCCATTGGCTGTTTCATTAAGCTTACCTTTGGCTGTTGTAACCTTCATAACCCAGCGTCTCCACTGGTCTGACATTTACACAGCAATATCTTTTTAAAGCAATAGGCTTCAGTGTTAAACACCTCTTAATTATGGGCTCACTGAACAAAGGTAGCATTCATCTCTTCATGTCACAAAGTCAGGCAACAGCAGCGTTGGTGGCAAATTTATTTGTAGGAACCTAACTGCCATATAGACTCATTTTTATTACTCTTCAGTAATGAGCTTTGTGTTTTGTTTTGTGCTTAAACGATGGATTGGACTCACATGAATCTGTCTTTCTTCCTTATTACTCTTATGACTTTCATAAGGAAGGAGAGTGTGTAGGCACGTCCCATTCTGTATCCTGCCTTAAATCAAGTGCACTAGAGGGGAAATAAGTGAATATGGAGCTACCCCCTCTCTCTATTAGATTAATCACGGTGGACCCCAGAGGATATAGTATCTAGAGTGAAGATGGAATCATTACCTGTCCTATACTATGTTCAGTACTTTTTACATTTATATTCATAAAAGGGTTAAAGGCAATGGAATGTCATCTCTTTTTCTTTTACGTCTGTTTCTTGTACTGTTTAGAGAAATTCTAGGAATACTATTGAAGCAAGTATGTATTATTGGCTTAAATGTTTTTTAGGAGACACTTTCTTTGCCATCCTCCAGACTGGCGCATTTCCTCTGCCTCCTGCTAGGGAACTGGATCTTATCTGTCAAGCTCATAGGAGTCAAGTTCTAATGCAACCTAATGATATTAGGAGGAAAAATTATCACAAATTAAAGAGTATACAAACTAATTTTCCAGTGAGGATTATGCTTTTTAACCTAAGGAATGAGGTGGACTAGCTTTCTTGTTTGTTTGGTTTTGGTTTTAATTTTTTGGCTGCACTGCGAGGCATGTGGAATCTTACGTCGCCGACCAGGGATCGAACCCATGTCTCCTGCACTGGAAGCACAGAACCACTGGACCACCAGGGAAGTCCGAAGTGGACTAGTTTTTTAAAGAAAGTTTTAGCGACACTTATAGCTTTGATTTTACTTTATATTGGCAAAGCACTTTTTCAAACTCTTCTACACAGAATGTGAGACCTGAAAAAGTCCTCAAAAAACTGAGAGTAAGTACAAGGCCAAGGTCCCACAGCTGGCTGGCACCTCTGCATCCAGCCTTCCTTCTTTTATGAACTATTTATTATGCCAGGTATTTGCAACCTCCTGACTTGCTGGGTGAGAATAATCAACGAACTGGAGGAATGAGGGGACTGAGACACTAGGGAGGTCAAGTCGTTTGCCTAAAACAAGGGATGGCAAGACTATGAAGTCCGTCCAAATCTGCCTCTCCCATCTTCCATCTTCCCATCCCCCACCTGCTTTTTAAAGTAAAGTTCTGCTGGGACTCGGCCAAGCTCATTCATTTACATACTTACCTAAGGCAGCTTTTGCACTACAATGGCAGAGTTGAAGAGAAACAGAAAACATTTACCATCTGGCCTTCACAGAACAAGTGTGCTGGTTGCCAGCCAGTTAGAGTTAAACTTGGTATTAAAACCCACATCTTCCAAACTCTTGTCACACAGGGAATAAAATGGCATCTATTCAAATGTGCCCCACTAATTTTACCAGGATCAAGAAAGATCTCCTGGACATCGTGGGCTCAGCTCTGCAAAGGCACATCCAATATCCGTCTTTTAATCTTCATCCACAGTTCGGACCCCGTGGCCAGCCCCACGTTGGGCTTAGTTCCCCAACGCTGTGTGCAAGGCTAACTGCCAATCTCCTTGATGACAGGGCAGAAAGAGCCATCCTGGTGCATGAACCCCAAGCTGCTTCCCTAATGTACAGGTACCTTGCCCTGAAAAGGAATTTTTTTCTGTGTAGCCATTGATGAAGTGAGACCCTGTGGGCCATGTGGGCTCCTTGAACAAGTCCAAAGTCCTTCTCCTTTATTGTCTTCTCTCCTCCGTCTTTTTCTGGGGCTGATTAGGCTATGTGCTTAAAGAGGTGAAACACTCAGGGGGGTAAAGGCCACAGTGACCAAGTACACAGGGGCTGGAGCCTCTTTTCCTCTACTGGTCAGGTCTGAATAGCCAGCCCACCTTAGAGAAGAGAAGTCACCTCCCTGCTCTCTCTCCCTTCCCCTCCCCCTTCCCTCCTTCCTTTTCTCCTGGGAGCTAGCCAGGTATACTGAAGACGTAGCTTAGACTGGCCTGATTTTGACAACGGAAAAGTCCCTCTAGCACTCCCCTTTCTCTGGCACTACCTCCTCCAGTCCCTCAGATCATGGTGGGGACGTCCCGCACGGGCCTTTCCTTGAAGGTGGTAAAGGTGTGATTCAGGACTGGCCTTATGGGCAATCAGCCTCTCCCTGGACTCCCCAGAGTTCTGCTTTGAGATCTGGCACCGTACATACGTCCCAATACAGTATTACTTAGTCCCACTAGCCTGTGATTTGCCAGGATAAGTATCACTTTGGTGTTCTCAAGAGATGGAAAGCTCGGTCACAGCCAGATTCTTAGATTCTTCGGTCTTCGGGTCATGATATCAGGGAGACAATACAGGGTACAGTAGTGGAGCCAGATTCAAAGTCCAGAACCAGCCACTTAGCAGCCACTTGGCAAATCACTCAAACTCTGTGCCTCTGTTTCCTCATCTGGAAAACGGAGACAATAAGAGTCCCTACCTCACAGGAGTGTTGTGAAAACTAAATGGGTAACAGGTGTAAAGTACTCAAAACTATGACTGGCACCGTAATAAGAACTACAATAAATGTTTCATAATTGGGATGAAAATTGAAATTTTGTTTTAGAGGATAACCATTACACATAGTCAGCTGTCCAATTTCAGAGAAAGGTTGAATAGTGATTTAATACACACGCATGTGTTTCACTGAGGCCCTACTTCTTTTTAAAGTAATCCCTAAAGCACCGTCCAGAACCAAACAAGCCAGTATTTGAAATGTGTACCTCCCAAGGGAAGCTTCTAAAACATCACTTTGCTAAACCTGAGGACTTTTCCATACAAAATTATTATTTCCCCTTCTTTTCTTTCCACCCAGTTAAAGTCTAACTTTCTAGTCCCAAATCTCTTCTTTCATGAAGTCCTTTCAACAACCCCGTCTATCGGCTACTAAACCCTATTCTGTCTTGCCTGTTGGTGTAATACTAATGCCTGCCCTCTGTGTTACTCCACCATGCATGGGATGATAACCTTGCTTAGTAAAATTCACTAGCTGTGACCTCCATGTCTGCTGATGGCTCTTATTCAAACACAGCCCTGTTGCCTAACTTTGGGTCGTGTGTGTTCAACTGTCTTACAGATAACTCCAGATACATGTCCCAAAGGAAGCTCAAACCTGACCAAATTAAACGCACAATTTTTAACCCAAATCTGTTCCATTTTTTATAACCCTCATAAAATGAATGACTTTTTAGGGAAAATATTAAGATTCTAAGCTTCCTGAAGGCAAAGACTCAGTCTTACGTTTTTGTTTCCCCAGTGCCTAGCGCAGTGACCGACACAAGTAGGTGAGCAAGATAGGTTTAATGGTACTGAAGGGGGAACATGGCAAGATATTTAACCACACAGAACAATCAGCTTTTGCTGATTTTCCTTTCAGCATTATTAGCTATCTCCAAAGTTAAATTGTAACTGAAAATATAACATCTTGATATATACAGATAGAGAATTCCATTATACATGCGCTCTAAACCAAGCTTCCTATAAGACTTTACAGGCTCCCCAAATTTCGAAAGGGCACACAGGCCCCATTGTTGTTGAGGATAATGATGATAGGAGTTATAACGATAGTGACCACTGATCAAGCGCTAACCACCTGCCAAGCACTGTGCTAGATGCTTCCCTATACTCTCTGCTTTACCCAGCAGGTCACTGCATTGTAGCACCTCCTTCCTCAGAGGCTTCCCCTAATCACCACGTCTAAAGTAGCACCACCTGAATGTAAACTGGTGCAGCCACTATGGAGAACAGTATGGAGGTTCCTTAAAAAACTAAAAATAGAGCTACCATATGATCCAGCAATCCCACTCCTGGGCCTATATCTGGAGAAAACTCTAATTGGAAAAGATACATGCACCCCAATGTTCACAGCAGCACTATTCACAATAGCCAAGACATGGAAGCAACCTAAGTGTTCATCAACAGATGAATGGATACAGAAGATGTGGCATAAACACACACACACACACATACACACACACACACACACACACACACACACACACACACACACACACACACACACAATGGAATACTACTCGGCCATAAAAAAGAATGAAATAATGTCATTCACAGCAACATGGATGGACCTAGAGATTATCATACTAAGTGAAGTAAGTCAGACACGGAAAGGCAAATATATGATATCCCTTATGTGTAGAGTCTAAAAATAATACAAGTGAATTTATTTACAAAACAGAAACAGACTCACAGACATAGAAAACAAACTTATGGTTACCAAAGAGGAAGGAGGGGAGAGATAAATTAGGAGTTTGGGATTAGCAGATATACATCACTGTATATATTATAAAATAAACAACAATTTACCATATAGCACAGGGAGCTATATTCAATATCTTGTAAGAACCTACAATGAAAAAGAATCTGAAAAAACTATGTATGTATAACTGAATTACTTTGCTGTACATCTGAAATTAACACAATATTGTAAATCAACTATACTTCAATAAAAAAAATTAATGGCTTACTAATTTTTTTTCAAACCAGAAATCAACCTTCAGTTCCTCCCATCTCCTCTTTCCTCATATCTAATGAATGACCAGTCTCTCTGAAGAGTGCTTAAGCATATCCCACCACTCCAACTCTGCAGGCACCATACCAGTTCACACCCACATAACCTTATCCAAGACTACTCCAATAGACTCCATTCTTGACCACTCCCCCAACCCTTCAATCCATCATCCAAGGCACTGCTTCCCTAACCTCAACTGGACCACTCCTCCAGAGTCTCACATGGCTTCAGTGGTATCCCTCACTCCTCCAGGTACACCCACAGCCCATTGCATGGTACACAATGTCAGCGGCAAGTCTGCCTGTTAAGTGAACAGTCTTGGTTCCCTCTCTTGCCTCCACTCAGCCATCTTCCATTGTGTACTCCAGCTCCATAGAACCAGTACAGTTTCCAAAACATCCCCCGTGCTCTCCTGTCTTTACACCTGTTCTTCTCTCATTTTGTAATGCCTTTTCTCACCTTGTCCATAGGAAAACTATTCTTAACCCATAAAATCTCGGCTCAAATGTTATGTATTTGCTTCCTTTCCTGACTAAAATATGTATTGAGTACCTAGTAAGATCTAGCCAGATAACATGCTAGTCACTGGTTATATAGCCACGCCCATGAAAGCAATTCCCAAAGATAAGCTGACTTTTCCTCCATGTCAACCCTGGCCCCGATGCACCTTTCCATTACAGCAGGAACAGCATTACGTTGGAGTTACGGGTGTGTCTGTCTTTCCACTCTACCATAAGCACAATATTCAGAAAAATGTATGTTGAAAGAATGAAAAAGTACACTATGATGTCCCTTTGACTAATTTGTCCTCTGGTTTCACTGGATTTCTCAAAGGACATAATCGAATACAAGGCACAGTGGTCAACAGTAGAGGCTTCAGTGTCAGACAATCTCAGTTCCAAATTTGGTTCCACTACTCATTAGCTATGTGACCTTGGGCAGGCTACTTATCTTCTATAGAGTAGAGACAATTTTGGTCCCTACTTCATAGGGCTGTCGTGAGGACAGCCTCACGACAGGTAAATAACTCAAAACAGTACCTGGCACGAAATCAACTCTTCAATAAATGTTAACTATTATGATTTTACGTTGAATACTACACACCTACATATATAAGAAACAACAAATTGTGAAAATAAACAGAAATTAATCTCTTAGTTCAAGTAGTCACTTACGCCACAATTTTCTACCTCCCATATGATTTCCAATTGGCTTGAACCTAAAGAGTTAAACATACAGACACACAAGCATTTTTCCCACTAAGGCTTGTCATCTGAGGATGAGGGTCGGGGAAGGCAATGCTGGTGGTTATGGATGTTAAATCAACAATTTTTTCTTACAACAAACCCCTGGCACCCTGTTCTCACCATGTCACGGCCTGTGACGACTTAGTGTCTCCCAAGCATGACCAAGCGATTAGCGGGGCTGTGTCTGTGCATCTCAACAGTAATGGGAGCTCTCTTTCCATTTGGCATGTATTGAAGCCTGAGCGCTTCACTGCCTCGTGCATTTTCAGCTTGATGAATTCATTATTCCCCATATTTTTCTCCTCCCTCCTTCAGAGAAAACCTGTCCCTAAAAATGCCAGGATTTTGCCCCGGTTTTAAGAAAACGGGTGTTTCCTTTTAAACATGCAACCTTGACCGCAAGTCTGCGATAGCTTAGCTACACCCAGTACCACTTGAAGAAGAAGAAGAAAACAGTGAAACGTTAAATTCTTTAATACAAACCCCACAGTATCACCTTTCGCTGGAAAGAAAACACGCAGGTGTCAGTTGGGTATTTTCTAAGAAAAGAGTATTTTTTCAGCTCTGAAAAGGGACAAGGCTGAAGTTATTTGTCCTAGATGAACAACGATATGCTGGTCTCAACAGAAGACCTGACAACTTATCTCTCACTGTTTGCTTTTTTTTTTATCCCCCATAAACAAAGCCCTCCCCCACTCCCCCTGCCATACCTGGAGTGTATCCTTCCCCACTCCGGCCATACAGAGAGTGTCGGCTCATCCCGATGCTGTACTCATGGGCAGGGATGCAACTGAAGGGTGACAAGGGCAGTTTCTGCAGAGCTGTGGTTTTATAAAGTGCTTTCAGGAGAAAAGGGAAAGAAAGGAAATTATCCTAATGGAATAAAATCGTAGATAGCAGAAGAACACCTTACTTAAAACCGATCTGTGGCTTGCAAACTTACTCTTTTCAGCCATATGACTGGCTTTCAGTAGCAAGAGAATGTAGGAGAGAACTCTGTTCCACCATAAGCAACAGACAAAGAGGCTCTGCTATTTCTGAATCAAGACCTGGAGTTTAATGAGCAATAAGGACTCTGTTTTTATAATGGGTGACATCACGTGCACTGGCCTTTCCAGTGACCTGCAGATGCCTAGGTCACAATCATCATCAATGCTACCTTCACACACACAAGATAACATGAGCCATCAGAGAATTGCATTTAAGGGCATTAGGAAAATAGTTACAAGCACTGGCCCAGGAGTCAGGCCACCTGAGTCTGAAACCTGGCCAGCTCAGGGACCTTACATAGGTTGTTTAATTCTCTAAACCTCAGCTTCCTTATCTGTAAAATGGGAATGCTACTACACACCTGGTATGGAACCTGGTGATGAAACAAAGTAACACATGAAATATGCTCAGCACTTATTTAGCTATTATTAAAATTAGTATCAAACCCAGTATTGTTTTGTTTTGGTAATTTCCTGATATATCTTCAAATATCTCTTTTCTCAAGTATCATAGATCTTTCTGGATGAAAAATTTTATTGTTGTTAACTAAAATTTTTATTTTACCCAAATATGAATAAAATAATGCCTCTCTAGTGGACAGACATCCATTTTTTAAAGAATCTACTCCAAAAAAGTTGGTAATATATGACAGCAGTGCTTTTTTGCAACAAATACCAGATTGTGACAAAAATATGTCCTTCTATAAAATAATGTCAAAGAGATCCTGCCTGCTAGTTGGGTTTCTTACACAGAGCCAAGCCTTATCCCCCAGAAGGTGAAAATATCCCAAATGGTTATCTCCTCCACTAGGCAAAAAAAAAAAAAAACATATCCTGCCACGCTTCTCAGAGGCACAACCTTGCTGTGGTCACACAGAGTCTGAAGATGACGCTTCAGATCTAAATATGGCATGGTTGGGGGGAGAGGGCTGGGAGATAATAGAAGGGAGGGTGGGCGGAGCCCATGGGCTATAAATAACCAAAGAGCATGACTACATTTAGAGCTTCCCAGTGTGTAGGGCTCCGGCAAATCTCCTGCTTTGTTTCCTGAAACAAAAGAAACAACGGCTATGTCCAGGTTTCTCTGAACCTCTGGCAGGAATATACTCTTCTGTATATTCTTTTCTTTTGAACAACTGGGAGCTCAAAATAAATCCTTGCCAGCCCTTTACGACCTTCTCATCCCCAAGCTGCATCCACACTACGTAGGGAATGACCCGCACACGCTCTCCAGGCACTAGCTTCATGCAAAATAACTCCCTAAACATAAAAGGTTTATCTGGCCAAGTCTTAACAAGCCGAGCACACCTTTCAGCTGCAAGTATCTGTTCCTCTAACATCTTCAAGATGGATGCTCTTTACAGTGTTTTGGCAGAAATAAACATCTGTTTGGGGGAGGACACCTGATCATTTTAACCATTCCTATAATGGGAAAGTGCTGACTAGAGGAAATGTTTACAAAGATTCTTTGTGCAGAGAGGATGGCCCAGGTGTCTCTAAAATCGTCTGTTCAGCAAAAGCACAACCAACCAACATTGCCTCAAACCTCTGAGCTGTCTTCCTTCAAAATGTTTCTAAGCTCTACGCTACCAAAGAAAGTCCCTTAGTGAGCCCACTAGAGAATTCTGAATAATCCTGGGCTAGTCACACATAATATTTGGTGACTAATCTGCACTCCTGTCAAATGGAGAGGGGTCTATATGCATGTGGATTTGTAGAGTCCCAAGAGAAGTTCGGGTCCATAAACCAGTGAATGAATTCCATTAATACATATATGTGGCTTTTTCATCTGTGACATAAATGACGTTTTTTACACCCCTATTTCTGAATGTTCTTTATTAAATAATAAACTCAAGAAAAATTTCATACAAATCACCAGTGTCTGTAACGATTATTCCTTATTATTACAACGGCTTCCTCACGGGCAAAAGCTAGAGTCGAATTTCAAAATCATGGTGGAGTTTGCCAGGGTGGAAGCCTTTTATGACGGCTCCAGATCCCAAGGCTACTTGCACAAAACCAAATCTCTAAAAGATCACTTGGAGAGATCTGGGGACAATTCTGAACTTTAAAATGTATTTATTAGTACCAGAGGCTGATGGGGTAGGGCAAGAAGTCCTTTTGGACAGCTTTCTAAATCACCTTCTGGTTTTTCCCACCCACCGCAGGAAAGAGATTCTTGACCTCACAGATGCGCCTCCCTCAAAGAACCTCCACACCCTGGAAGAGCCTGGTAAGACTCAGAGGAATACGCTGGAAACTTCACCCTCAGACCCAGGCTGGAGAAGGAGGAAGCAGTTTCAATTTCTCCAAACATTTCAAAGGCCATGCTGCTCCCTTGACGACTGAATTCCAAGCTGTCTGGTCCAGCTTCCCCTTCCTGCTTGGAAATATCTTTCCAGTGCTAAAGGTTTGGAACTTCTGAGTGAGTGTGTGCTTTAATAAAATATGGGATTCCATTACAATCCTATTTCCTCTTGAAGGGCAAAATCTAATTTCAGGGAAGAAAAGCGTGTGAAGGAATCTCGAAGGTTTCTTCTAAGCTTTCCATCTAGACCCAGCAGGCGAGTCCAGGTCAAGAGTTTGATGAGGATACTCATTTCCTATCTACCATATTTTTGCTATATGAGCTTAAGACCAGGACAGTTAGCCAAAGCACTCCCTGGGTATAGCAGAGGCCACCTTGCCCCTACCCCTTCCCTTACCATTCCATATAGGCTGGCTTAACTGCCATCGTCTGTAGTTTTTTTGGGGTTTTTTTTGGCCAAGAGGCATTCTCTGGTGGCCATGATTGTTTTTGCCTGCTTGCCTGCATGGCAGTGGTGATGTACCGGGGATGAACATCCTATGGCAGCCCTGACCAATGAGTGACCAGAGAATTGGTGCACAAATATTCCATTTCCATCACCTATCACAGGGATCACTCTGAGGCCTCCCAGTTTCCCAGCAGGACTGAGATCTAGTTATAACTTCCTTGATAATGAAAACCTTTATTGGCTGCCTTCTCTTCTCTGTCGTACTTCCTCATCTTTCTACCGAGATTGTTTCTCCAATAAATTACTTGCCCTTGAATCTTTGTCTTGGGGTCTGTTTCAGTTGGAATTCAAACTAAGGCTCTGAGATAGTTAAGCCTCTAGAAAGAAAACACATTTGGAAGAAAGTAAAGACACACCCAGAGTTGCATAATTACTACTGTATTACCTATTATAACCAACTCCAGGGCTATATGTGTCTATCATTATCTCTGTCTGAATAAGAAACTCAGGGTGGAAAATGACTTACCAATAGGATTTAGGGATTCCATGAAAACTGTAAAGACTTTTTGGACTACCTGTGAAAGACTATTTTTTAATCTCACCCCGACTTCTGCCCACGATCCCTCATACTTGCCCTTTGCTTTCCTCACTGTAATTTTCAAGGCTCAGGCTATGCCTGTGCCCGTGGACACAGGAACTAGGCAACAAGCCCACTGTCTCCCACCTCCTGCCTGCTTTACGGGGCTCAGCTTCCCCGTCTGGCTGGCACTTGGTTCTGGCCTCATTCTTAGCTGCTGCCCTTCTGTTTGAGAACCTCACCCCTCATATCCAGTGGGTTCTGATGTGATGGCTTGACTATTCAGTTCATACCTGTCTCCTCTTCTTGGGTAACTCTTTGTGTTTGGTAACCTCGTGTTTGTACCTTTCCCTGGCTCAGACTCTGGTCTCTACACTTGGCTACTCTTAGAATCTTCCCAGCTGACCTGTGCCTTTCAGAGAGCAGGATAAGACACTTCTGGACAGCCCTCCTGCTTATCCCTAGTAATTTACCACATGCTCAAGGGAAACGTCTATTATGCATACTTATTCAGACAAAATGAATGAGAAGATAAACGTGCCTGCAGAACAAGGAAAAGCCTTCTATGCGTTTTTGCAGTGCTTCAAGTTTTCTCTTCTGCTAGCGTGAAGGCTAAGAGTAAACGGTAGCCCCTCAGTCATACATAGCTCTTTAACTGGAAGGGCAACAATCACACTTCTGCCACGAGACGTGAAAGGCAGAAGCTGCAGATGGAGTCTTTCTTGTCCACCTGAGTGTCTATTGTTTGTATTTAATTACTTGTCTGAAAATGGAGGAGTGGGTAATTTCTGTCAATGAGATGAAACTAAACATCAGATATGAGTATCTTTTTATTCACAAAGAGAGATTTATAGATTTATGTCATGTATCACCCTTTCTCCAGTTAAAATCTTTGTGCAATAGGTAAAACTGGGGTTTCAAAGATACCACCAATCAAAAAACTCAACTCAAATCTTTGATAACATGTATAGATGAGTGTGTGTTTAAATCCAGCACCAGATTTCCTTCATGCAGTGTCGCATTCCCAGTCATTATTCATTTATACCCAATAACTCAGCAATGGCTCACACTTTCCTTCATATTCAGAAGTAAAAGGTGTTCCTGAGGTTTTCTGCTTCCAGGCAGGATGTCTTGATTTTCATGGGTTTCTACCTGTGCTTCAGTAGCAGATGTTTACAAGACATTCTCCACTGGAAAGAGTTGGTGAGAAGAAAGTTCTTCTGTATCAGTTATGACTGAGATGTTTGAACAGTTTCCTGAAATTTACTTTCCGAGAAAGGTGGTTTGGCTTTAACCTAGATGAATGGTGTGTGCAGGGGTGAAGTTCAGGGAGGGAAGACCTATCCTGAGCCCTTTATAATGACTCTTAGTTGAAAGAGTAATTGGAGTAGTTGGATGATTAACAAGCTATGTAAATAATCTACAGTAACATTAAGAAAATCTCTTATATCCAACAATTCTCTTAAAATTATCTGAACTCACAAAGGAATGTCACTGGAGATTTTTCCAACATGGGTCTACTCTTAGGTCAAACCATCCAGATTTTGTCCATAGTGTCAGTGAAGCATATAACCTGAAGGATAGCATGAAAGGCAAAGACAATGTTTCTAGAACAGCAGGCATGCTGAATCAGTGGGTACCCCACACCCCGGAACATGGATGTTTTGCAATCTGCATCTATGAGTCTTAATGTTAAAGCTGAATAATAACACCCCTTATCCAAATTGCAAAAAATATAAGAAAATTAATAAAAGTAAACATATTTTAAAACAATCAATGAAATACAACTTACTAGCTGCGTCCCTATAGTTCCTTTAACATTTGGCCATAGTACCGCTTTCGTACGATAAAGTTTAGAAAGATAGTTAATTTCATGCATCACTACATCATGTGGTCCTACATAGAGCATCAAGTTCTCTGCCATCTAAACAAATGTTAGTAACCTTGCTCTGATTTCACAGAGTTTTGACTGCTCTCCTGAACCTTAGGGTTTTATTGTTGTTACTGTTGCTGTCATCAGCCATCATTGCTACAATTCATGAATTCAGTAAATATTCATAGGGAGTCTACTCTGCACCAAGCACTGGGTATACAAATGTGAACAAGAAGTTCCTGCCCTCACAAGGCTTACACATCTAATGGGAGAGACAGCCAAGGAATATGCAAATGCATACCTAATAGGGAACTACAGAATAGGATTGGGTAGGATAGGATAGAGTAGGGTAGGTGAATAGAACAAAATGTTCCCCTGAAGACCAAAAAGCAGAGAAAGGAGGTAGAGTGTGAAGAGCAGTGGTTAAAAGCTGTAACCGAGCAGGACCCTATGGGGCCTTCCCAGGACAGACCCCCCCCCCCCCAACCATGTCCTCTGCCTGCCTCTTGTCTGTAGAAGAACGTTAGCCTGCCAGGCTTTCCCCAAGTTCCAAAGAATAAATTTAGGCAGAGAAACGAGAAAATGCAGAAGCAGAGGAGAACAGTCAAGCAAGACAAAATAATAGTTTATCCATTAAACAAAGTCCTTTAGTTCCTCCTCAAGAGCTATAGATAATATTCTGAGCCATATCCTTGAGCGGTTTTGCAGATACTGAAACCACAACCAGGTGGAAGAAGTTAACTGTATGTTGCCCACAAGCATGGAGACCCCAGACCGTTTGGAACCAGAAGGTTGATGATGTTGACTCCCATTTACCTCACCGCCAACCAATCAGAAGAATGTCCGTGAGCTGATCACACACCCTGAAGGCCCCTCCCTCACCCTGTCTTTAAAAACCTTTCCCTGAAAGCCATCGGGGAGTTCGGGCCTTTTAAGCACTAGGTACCTGACTCCTTGCTTGGCGCCCTGTAAGAAATACTGTACTTTCCTTCACTACAAACTGGCGTCAGTAGATTGGCTTTACTGCGTGCAGGAGGGTGGACTCAAGTTTGGTTCAGTAACAGAGTCAGTATAGGCCTCTCTGAGTAGATGCCATGTTTGGTCCCAAAGTAAACTTATAGACTCACAACAAAAATAGACTCCGGAAAGCAATCTCCAGGTGTGTTTTATGTATGCCACTTAATGCACCGCATATATGTCTCTCAGGTGTAAATCACCTTTCCCAAATCCCACTTCGTTCCATCACTGAAATATACCTAGGCTGAGATTTTTATCCCTAACTTTCCCCAGACAGGGTGTGATATGCTGCTTATAAAGGCCAAAGGATAATAGAGTGTTGCCAAGTGGATTGTAGATTCCCATGCAGTCTGGACTTTCCAGACCAAATGAATCAGCTGGCCCTGCATGACCTCAATTAAGATGGGAATGGGGGCTTCGCTTTGGCCACACATCCTAAACCACATACTGTGCTAAGTTTCCGAGCTGTCAGTCTTTGTGACTTCTCCTTAGGAATACTTAACGATGACTTGTGACATGAGATTCTGAAAGCTTTTTGAAAGTCTTACTCGCTAATGGAAAAGCCTCTTACATATTTTATAGAACTAAACAAACATCAAAGTTAACACTGAAATGCAACTTGTTTTTTCTAAACTCTACAGAGCCTTGTCAGCATATCAACTCTCCTGCAGGTTCGAGTCAAACAAAGAGTGCATGAGACCTGAAAATATTAAGGGAAAATATTAAGATTCTAAGCTTCCTGAAGGCAAAGACTCAGTCTTACGTTTTTGTTTCCCCAGTGCCTAGCGCAGTGACCGACACAAGTAGGTGAGCAAGATAGGTTTAATGGTACTGAAGGGGGAACATGGCAAGATATTTAACCACACAGAACAATCAGCTTTTGCTGATTTTCCTTTCAGCATTATTAGCTATCTCCAAAGTTAAATTGTAACTGAAAATATAACATCTTGATATATACAGATAGAGAATTCCATTATACATGCGCTCTAAACCAAGCTTCCTATAAGACTTTACAGGCTCCCCAAATTTCGAAAGGGCACACAGGCCCCATTGTTGTTGAGGATAATGATGATAGGAGTTATAACGATAGTGACCACTGATCAAGCGCTAACCACCTGCCAAGCACTGTGCTAGATGCTTCCCTATACTCTCTGCTTTACCCAGCAGGTCACTGCATTGTAGCACCTCCTTCCTCAGAGGCTTCCCCTAATCACCACGTCTAAAGTAGCACCACCTGAATGTAAACTGGTGCAGCCACTATGGAGAACAGTATGGAGGTTCCTTAAAAAACTAAAAATAGAGCTACCATATGATCCAGCAATCCCACTCCTGGGCCTATATCTGGAGAAAACTCTATTTGGAAAAGATACATGCACCCCAATGTTCACAGCAGCACTATTCACAATAGCCAAGACATGGAAGCAACCTAAATGGCCATCGACAGATGAATGGATAAAGATGTTGTACACATATACCATGGAATATTACTCAGCCATAAAAAAGAAATGAAATAATGCCATCTGCAGCAACATGGATGGACCTGGAGATTACCATCCTAAGTGAAATAAGCTGAAAGAGAAATACAAATGCCATATGCTATCTCTTGTATGTGGAATCTAAAATAGGGCACGAATGAACTTATTTACAAAACAGAAACAGACATAGAAAACAAACTTATGGTTATCAAAGGGGAAAAGGGGGAGAGGGATAAATTAGGAGTTTGGGATTAGCAAATACAAACTACTATATATAAAATAGATAACAAAGTCCTACTGTACAGCACAGGGAACTATATTCAATATCTTTTAATAAACTGAAATGGAAAAGAATACGAAAAAGAATATATATGTATAACTGAATCACTTTGCTGTATACCAGAAACTAACACAACATTGTAAATCAATTATACTTCAAAGAAATAAATTAAAAAAAAATAAAGTAGCACCACTCTTTGGCTCCTCTCAGTCCTTACCTTGCTTTATCACCCACCTGCTGATATTGTAAACATTTATTTGTTCAATTGTTTCTTAACTCTAGCTCTACCCACTAGAATGTGAGTTCCAGGAGAGCAGTGACTTCATACTATTCACTCTTGGTTCTTTGGCAGTTTAGTAGAGCTCAATGAACAGTTGATTAGTGAATGAATGTATGAATGATTTCATTCACCCTTTAAGGCAACTCTGCAAATCAGTTATGTTTAGACCCAAGAGACTGCAACTATATTTCCCTAAGTCCCACGCTCTTCTTGGTACCCCATACCGACACATGTTGGACAAACAAACATGGTGAGGGAAAGCCATCCCTCCCTCCCCCCACCCCTGCTTCTCCTACCTTTCCTCGGTAGGACCAAAGTCTCCCAGTTCTGTCCTCCCTGGCACATTCTCAGAGGAAGGCAATGAGCAAAGTCGACACAGAGTAACCATTTCCCATGTTACTTTTATATAATGTATTTGTAACCCAAGAAGGAAAGGTTATATCACTTGGAGTCTGGGAGCAGAGATCGTCAGATTTATGAGTCCTCTCTGAGTCACCCGAAGCATCACTGCAGCACAGACCTGGCCTAAGGCATGAACCGGAATCGGGGAAGTTGATTTCTGTGAACTCACCGGGAGATGATGACGGCACATCCAAGGTTAAGGTGACGGATTTTCCGGTACCGAAGTCTTGCCCATTTATATCCACGATGCTGCATCTCTGAGGTACCCTGTTGAATGACTCACTCCTGGCTACGTTTGTGCCTCAAAAAATATTGGGTAGAGACTGTGCTCACTCTGGCTCCAGTTCCACAATGATCTCACTCAGGCTCCTGGTCCATAATGATGAGGTTCTGCCTGAATTATAATGTACTGCAGATTTTCAGTTACTTCTTTCAGAAAAATGGGCTTTTATCTTCCTTATCTTTTAAATTTTATCTCCAGGTAAATATAGCTTTTTCTCCAATATATTTTTATTTCAGGAGGATGATGGATGCAAACAGGAGCCAGTGTTTTAATTGCTCTAATACAATGAATCATCTCTATCATGCGCATTTTACTTCTTGCAAAGATTTTTTTTTCTTAAATCTGTAAGTGCATTTCTGCGAGTTCTGAAATGGAAGCGTATCTCTGAGCTTGCTGACTACATTTCCCATAGTAGGCTATTTAAATGTATCTTTAAAGTGGATTACACATCTCAGGGGACTGGTAATGGGCTATGGAGTCACCTACTTCAGAGTCACCAGTTCACATTTAGTCCAGACTTCCGGCAGTGAACAGAAATCATTGTAACTGACCACAGTTTGGCTTTCTTTTGTGGAAATGGATCAGTGGCTCCCCTCCGGTTCCCAGTTCCTAGTTCTCCACAGCACAGGGACCACCAGCATCTCAAGGCATTAAGTGAGATCCTCTCAGTGATGGGGGAACCGGAAGAGAAGCATCTGTGTAGAGACACACAGACACACTCACATGCACACTGTGGATGCACATATATAAACACACGTGTGCACACATCCACACATCAACACACACACATACACACATACCGGTACAACTATTTTGACCAAACTCATCCATAAGGAACAGTAAGAAACATACTGTAACCACTGATCTCCCAACACTCAATTCAACCCAAACTGTTCCAACAACTTAAGAATGCGCCTACACCGCCTGGGGTCCTGCTCTTCGTGTGCAGGATTTCTGCAAACGGATGAGAGCACCTTCGGAAGCCAGCCTGGTTGTTCACTGTGATGAAACATAACATGACATTAGTCTTCAGGGATGTCCATCTGGAAGCTTTTAGGAACAAGCCTGCACTTAAAGATCAAAGACAACTGAGATGACTCTTCAGAAATACTACCTTTCCTCAGAACTCAGGAGACTGAATGCCGTTCTTCCCCGCTGCCCCTCCTTCATCTCTTGCCTCCAACATATCATCACGGCTTGTCCATCTCCATTCTTCATACACCATGAATCCATCACTTATTCCCACCATCATCATCACCCTCTTAGGGACCACCATCACTCCCCTTGAATACTGCAACCTTCCCCTGTGTCCTTGTCTGAGATGTTTACTCCACGCCTTCTCTGTGAACATTCCAGATCACCACTGCCCTGTTAAAACCCTTCAGTGGCTCCCCGTTGCTTCATATCGAGGTCCATACTCCTAGCACAGCCAATAAGACCTTGATGATTTCACCGCCATGGCCTCCTTCTCTGTGTTCACATCACAGAAACCATAGACCCGAGCCATGTTGTTCCTGTGATGCTTCCATCAACCAGGTCTGCACTGCTGCCTTCCACCATGTTTCCTCTTTACTATTAAATCATCCTTCTTGACTCAGCATAACTGTTGTTTCTTCGCAGGGGTGTAACCTCAGCCTTCCAAGTTCTGGGTTGGGTGCCTTCATATAGCCCTATCATGTCACTCACCACACTACAGCAGAATATTATCCCCTTTAGGAGAAGCTGAGTCTTGTGCACTGTTGAATCCCTAGTCACTAATATGGTACCTGGAGTCTATTTTGGCGAATAAATAAATGAGTTCAGAATTTTAAGAATGGCTTATAGCATTTTCTCTCTCTCATGACTACATTCCTCCTATCTTTTTTGTTCTATTATAAACCAACCTTGTATCCTGAGCACATTCTATTCTTATTCTTTTTTTTAACCTTGGTATGGACCTCTCTGCATATAAAGCAGAGAACAACAGAAATGGAGAGGGGAACTCCACTCCAAGCCAGGATTCAAAAGGTAGGTTAGGGCTTCCCTAGGGGCGCAGTGGTTGGGAGTCTGCCTGCCGATGCAGGGGACACGGGTTCGTGCCCCAGTCTGGGAGGATCCCACATGCCGCGGAGCGGCTGGGCCCGTGGGCCATGGCCGCGGGGCCTGCGCGTCCGGAGCCTGTGCTCCGCAACGGGAGAGGCCACAACAGTGAGAGGCCCGCTTACCGCAAAAAAAAAAAAAAAGAAAGAAAAAAAAAAGTAGGTTACTAAGGAAAATCAAAGGCTAGCCTTTTCGGGAGGGCTTTTATTTACCTTTTTTTTTTTTTCTAAGGACAGTTTATCCTGTGCTTGAAGAGCTTTAGGCAAGATCTTACCTGAAGATGATGGAATCAATTGGATCACTGTTTGTTATAAACAAATCTAAGCCAGGTTTTGAAATGAAGGTGAAGAACCTAGAATTATTGCTTACATGACTATGTCTCTGCTTCTTTGGACCTGACAGAGAAGGAAAAAAAGGAAACGAGAAGAAACAGGTAGATAAGGAGACGACAGGATATATTTCTAAAAGGAGAGTATAAGAAATATATAGATGCAGAGGATTGGAAGTAGAAATGGTAACTACTAAAGGAGCTCAAGGAAAGAAAGTGGGAAGCATAGAGACAGCAAGGAGAAGAGTAAAAGCAGATGAGCGGGAGAGGTAATACCCAAGGGAAAAAGAAGAGTGAAGATCAAAAGATATGAACAGATAAATCAGAGGAGAAGAAGTGAAAAAGAATAGGCAAGAAGAAAAGAGGAGACAGTGTAATATGGTAATTTGCTTAGAGTAGGGGCCTTACTCTGACAGTTGAATAAATCAATGAATGAATGAGAAATAAGAAAAAGTCAAGGAATATCAAAAAAGCTTAAAATATTTGGACTTTGATTTCCAATCTATCATGTTATGTATTCACTACACCCCCAAAGTACTGGGCCCATCCACAGCCCAGTCAACTGAGAGCAAAACTCGATTTTATATTAATGTTAAGAATAGAATGTGATTAGAATGCCGATCATTCATTCATTCAACCAACAATCACTAAGCACTCTCAGCGGCCAGACCCTATATTAGGTGTGAAGGACCTGACTGTCAGACACATCACCTCTGCCCCCAGGGAGATTGCAAAAGAAAGCACTAAATCTCTTTTCAAATTGGAAAGAATCTTCTACTTTATACTGCACAGCCTACATAATCTGTGAAAAAAAAATATATATCAGAATCAAAAGTAATAGTGTGGCTTGGCCAAAAGCCACAGGAAATGGGGGCGTCTTTCTCAACAGAATTAGATGACATTATAACATGTGCCCATTTAGAATGGAACTGCGAATCATAAAAATGCCAAAAACATGGAGAAGAAAAACATTGAAGGAGCTAACAGAAAAATATTAAAGACAGACGTTATTAAAGAGAAAAGCATAATAAATACAGGGTACTTGAAATTCTCTTTGTCATAGGGCTAGACTGCAGTGTGACTCCCAATCCCATTAAGGTCATTCTAAATTGAGTCCCTTGGTATAATGAGCCCCTCTTGATAACAGCAAAACACATGGCCTCTCAAGAGCTCCTGGAAGGGGCCCTGCAGAGCCGGCCACCAGGAGGATATTCACGGAGTAAGGCAGTGGCCACTTCACGTGGCAGCCCTGCAGACAGAAACACAGACCCACGTCCCACTCTTCCTTCCCAGATCCTCAGCACAGGAGTAAACAGCATCCCTTCGCTGTTCACCAGGAGACAGAAACCAGAGCTTTTAGATGCATATTTCAGTAACAAGGTCCTGCTGAATCCCCAACTTTTGACATTTGCTGGCTATAAATGTCTTAGACTTGAAGAGTTGTGATATTACATTAGAGGTTTCCTGGAAAAAATACTCTTGACTATTTTATATTTGGACTACAAGTTGTAGCTTCCTATTTAATTTGAATAAAAGAGAGAATAATGTATACAATTTCCCCACTGAGGTTGTCTTTCCTCATACACTTTGGATGATTCGAAACAGAAAGGAGTTTCGAATGAGGACAGAGGGATTCCAGATACATTTTATAAGCAACACCACCCTCCTCCACCATGCAAAATGCTAGCAAATTTGAGGGACATACACTATAAGTTAGTGGGACATCCAAGAAACCCAAATTATTACATTACCATTTTCCTGGACCCCATTAACCTTGAGAGAACTGTAAAGGTCACAAGATTGCATGGCTAAATAGCATTCAGCAATTTCTCTAAAAATGTAAAACCAATAGCTCTTCCACCCATGCTCTTTTTTTTTTTTTAATCACTAAAGGTATTTGCATGAAAACAGGATCTTTGTTTCCTAAGGATTGATCCCCTTGCTACTTACTGCTGCTGCATCTCCACCTTGGTGGCATCAGAGCTCCTGCTACAGAGCTAATTGTAATATCACAAAGGATTGTGATTTCAAGTGGAAGCAGCTAACCTCTTATGAAACAAAGACCCTGTTTTCAAGCAACTGTTTCTTACAATAAAATGCAAGAAAAGCTAAATATCTAAAATGTAAAATAGATGATTTATCTGAAGAATAGATACTAATATTGTCTATGACTCTCTACTTCTTAAAGCTGCAGGAAAAAGTTAGACAAAGAAAAAAAAAGAAAGAGACTAAAAATGAACTTTCAGATGTTAACAACATGCTTTTTCTACACCTTTGCCAGTGTCGTTTGCCTACCAATGTGGGACAATTATATTCTTATTATTTTACTATGCTAACCTCATTTCACTGAGCAATATGGGTCTAAAATTAGGTTTGAAAATGGCTTATTTTATCTAGACACTACTTCATCTTTGTAACTATAAAGCCACTTACAATAATTTCTATTTTCCATTTTCCCTACGTAATTTAGCATTTTGCTCACATTTTACTATTTATATTATGACAATTAAGCATCAGTTTTCAGTGATTTTAGTCTCAGCAGTGTGCACAGATGAGTATACTCCTAATCACTCTGTAAGAGATAAGCAGAAATATTCCTTCCTACGGCATGAAATGAACACCTAGATCTCATAAACCCCAAGTTACTGCACAAGTAAGACAAATATAAATGGATTTAGAATGCATCCTGATAAATATATATAATTTATGGAAAATACAGGAGAAAAATGTCAAATGACCGCTAAGAGAACCTAGGTGATATCCACCCTTTGAAGCCTATTTCAGGAAAGATAACCAAACGTGGACATTCACGTTTACATGCTTTGTATGACCCCTGAACCGTGGGCTGGAGCCAGGGTGCTGCTTCCTCTCCTATGGGCTGCTCAAATAATCACACACAGCATGGCCCCATTACCTGTGATTATCTGTGACTCTCTCCTGTGGGTGGGCACAACGTGTCAGAAAAGAGAAAGCCGTGGATAGGAGTCTTGTGTGAACTATTCAGGTTTGCCCTCTCTGGACCTCACAGCCCCAGTACCTGCATAAGAATGCCCAGATCATGGATAAAGAAAAGATGAGGGGAGGGTCAGAGCTGGAACGGGGTTCACACCTCATCATTATTAAAAAATTAAAGAAAGCTGGATCAAATGTGCATGCCATATCAACAGCATAGTTGAGGTATGTAAAGATACTATGCTGTGTACTGTCTTTAAAGATGTTTAAGTCAGAAGAGCCACTATTGAACACTTAAACGTGAAAAACTCTGCTTGGTGCTTTACATTAACTCACATTTAAAAATAACCTTCCAAGGTATTCTTATCTCATCTCATCTCTTGCAAGGTGTACACAGCACCTGAAGATGATGGAAGGGTGAATTTGCCCAACTTCACACAGCAAAGTGTGGGCACACTGGGATTCAAGATCAGCCCAGGCCCGATTTCTTTCCTATTCTAAGAGGTAAAGTTCTTATCAACGTAAACTAATGAAAAAGATCTGGTAGTTTACCAAAACTCTAAGCCTGGCTCCAAAATCTTTAGCTTCATTTATTCATTCAGCAAACATTGGTTGAGTAGCTCTTCTGTGATGATTCATACTTTGTAAGAGAGGAACTTTGGTTTAAAAAAAGAAGGGTGGTTGGGAATCTTGGATCAAGCCTCCTTCCTAGCTCCTCTGGTCCCACTAAGGCTAACTACTCAACTCTTCTTCTGTAACATGAAGACATTAGACAAGATCATTTCCATGTTTGCTTCTAAAAGGGGGTAATGCCTCTACATGCCTCTGTTCTAATACCCAGATAATAACTAGTCATTTCAGAGCAGGTATGTCAAGATCAAATAGCACTGCATGGAAATGTGGGTTTAATAATTACCTCATTATATGAACATAATCTACCCCATACATCTTTGCTTGTACCTAAGGCTTTTCACACGTAAAATGTGCTAAGTGGATTGTTGTGGTGTCATCTGAGTGCTGCCTAATGCTTGCATTACGATACATAAGTGAATAATTACTGTATTAGTTTGCTAGGCCTTCTGTGACAAAGTACCACAGACAGGGTGGCTTAAACGACAGAAATTTATTGTCTTACAGTTCTGGAGGCTAGAAGTCCAAAATCAAGGATGTCACCAGGGCCGGTTCCTTTGGAAAGCTGTGAGGATAAACCTGTTCTAGTCCTCTCTCTGAAGCTTCTGGTTTGCTGGCAATCTTTGGAGTTCCTTGGCTTATGGCTGAATAAACTCATCTTCACGTGGCATTCTACCTGTGTCTCTCTGTGTGTCCAAATTTCCCCCTTTGATAAGGACACCAGTCCTACTGGATTAAGACCCACCCTACAGACCTCATCTCAACTTAATCATCTGCAAAGACTTTATTTCCAATTAACGTCACATTCTGAGTCCCTAGGGGTTAGAACTTCAACATCTTTGGGGGGAACACAATCTAACCCATGATAGTTATCGTTCATAAAGTTTTGATTTCTTTAGATGTTTCATAAAATTTAAAAGCTCAGTTGTCTCCTGCTGCACTGATTCCACGTGAAGGACCAGTTAGGGACATTTCACTGGAAACCCATAGAGAAGAAGGCAAGACACAAGTTCGGGGTTTGGGAAGGCAGAAGCTCAGTAAAGCACTCAGCCCACATGGCGAGGGTCCACGCACTCTGTTCCCACTCCATGGAGACCCACAGTAATGGAAAGTCCAGCCTAGAGATGGCTCACACTAAGCACATGTCAAAGATACAGCTTTCCGTTCAATCGGAGACAATTCTGTTCACGGGCAACAAAATGGACCCTGCCGTGTCATGTAGGATGGTGGCCTCAATGAGACATATCTTGATTTAATAGAGAAATAAAAGCAATATAAGGTCATAAGCTAAGACCATCATAAAGCGCATTCAGGCACCCCTATACTATACTCCCAAGCTGCTTTTTAACTCTGAGTGAAACAATTTCCCCAATGTCTACAGCAATGGCTCAGTTAATTTCCTCCCTTAAGAGAATATCAACCTGTCCCCTATAACACATCTTAGTAGAAGTGTTTTTCTTTTCTTCTGTTCTTTTTTTATGTTAGAACTCTAAAGATATGAGGAGGGAAACAGCACTGCTTTCTGAATGACAGGAAATCTCCCGCAGAAAGAAAGCACATTCACACTTGATTACTGTCTCTAGAGACTTTGTAAAAGACCAAACATCAGTATTTGAAAATGAACCAAGTTAAAGGTACCAAACTGCCTTGGGCAGAAAAAGCAGTACTGGCATCTCCCTACACCTTCACTAATAATTCTTTCACTCAATAAAAAAAAAAAAATCTGAGCACCTACTATGTTTCGTTCATTGTTCTAGGCAGAGGGCAGCAATTTAAAATGGGATGGTCGGGGTAGATCTCATTGAAAAAGTAACATTTGAGGAAAGCCTTGAATTATGGAAGGAGTTAATCACAAGGATATATAAAAGAATATTTCAAGCAGCGCCAAGGCCCTGGATAGCTCAAGGGATAACAAAGAGGTCAGGTGTTTGGAGCAAAGACACGAGGGGAGAGGAGAAAGACCAGGTGAGGGAGGAGATGGGGGTCAGCCCAGGTAAGTCTTCTCGAACATTCTAAATACTCTGACTTAAAATGGAAATGGACAGCCACAACAGCATTTTGAACAGGGGTGAATAACCAGGCTTATGTTTTGAAACCTCTTTTAGCTCAGAAAAGTCTCCTGCTCCTCAAAAGCAAATGACTGACTACTGTCTTACCTCACGTTTAAAATTTACTCAAGATGTATTAACGACTTGAATGCAAGACTTGAAACCATAAAACTCCTAGAAGATGGGCTTCCCTGGTGGCGCAGTGGTTGAGAGGCCACCTGCCGATGCAGGGGACGCGGGTTCGTGCGGCGGTCCGGGAAGATCCCACGTGCCGTGGAGCGGCTGGGCCCGTGAGCCATGGCCGCTGAGCCTGCGCGTCCGGAGCCTGTGCTCTGCAACGGGAGAGGCCACAACAGTGAGAGGCCCGCGTACCGCAAAAAAAAAAACAAAAAACTCCTAGAAGAAAACATAGGCAGTAAGCTCCTTGACATCAGTCTTGGTAAGGATTCTTTGGCTCTGACTCCAAAAGCAAAGGCAAGGCAACAAAAGCAAAAATAAACAAGTGGGACAACTTCAAGCTAAAAAGCTTCTTCACAGCGAAGGAAACCATCAACAAAAGGAAAATGCAGCCTACTGAATGGGAGAAGATACATGCAAATCATATATCTGATAGGGGGGTAATATTCAAAATACATAAAGAACTCATACAACTGAATAGCAAAAAAAACGAACAATCTGATTAAAAAATAGGTGGAGGATCTGAGTAGACATTTTTCCAAAGAAGATACAGATGACCAACAGACACATGAAAAGATGGTTAATATCACTAATCAAGGAATAGCAAGGAGGCCACAGTGGTTATATGCATATGTATATATACAATGGAATACTACTCAGCCACAGAAGAGAATTAAATCCTGCCAGTTGCGACAACATGGATGGACTCTGAGGGCATTATGCTAAGTGAAAAGTCAGACAGAGAAAGACAAATACCATGTGATCTCACTTATATGTAGAATCTAAGAGCAAAACAAATACAAAACTAATAGACCCAGAGAATAGAATGGTGGTTGCCAGAGGCAGATGGTGGGTGAGCAAAATGGGTGAAGGGGGTCAAGAGGTACAAACTTCTAGTTGTAAAGTGAGTAAGCCATGGGGATGTAACATACAGCACAGTGACTACAGTCAGTAATACTTTATTGCATATTTGAAAGTTGCCGTAAGAGGAAATCCTAAAAGTTCTCATCACAGGAAAGAAAGTTTTTTGTAAATTTTTTGTAACTTTGTATCAGGACTAACTGTAACTGGACTTCTGTGGTGGCTAAAGCCAGCTCAGCACCTGTAAATGGCTCTTCACAACGAATCTCTGCTAGAAACAAGCCAACCTCAAACCTCCAAATCAGCACCAGTGTGTGTTTTTTTCAAAGAGAGACAGAGATTACACACATTGTGTAATAGTCAATTTAAGGCAGATTCTTCCCTAAAGTTACATGAGCTTGAATAAATCTGGATTTGCTTCCTACTCTTTAAAATTAAGGGATGAGTACCAATAAAAAATTATCTGTAAAAGTACATATATACTGTATGTTTCATGTCTGGTAGCCAGCCTCCATGATGGCCTATGATGACCCTTGTCTCCTGATACTCACATTTATTTGCATGAGTCGTAAAGAAATAGTGAATTAGGGCTGGCCAGTGTGACCACTTCAATAAGGCTGAAGTGATGATGTGTGACTTTCAAGGCTAGGTCATAAAAGACATTGCAGCTTCTGCCTTGTTCTTCTGCCTTGTTCTAGTTCTGCCTTGTTCTAGAGAATCACTTGCTCTAGGGAGATGCCAGCCACCATGCTATGGGGAGAGGCCCACATGGAGAGACACCAACATGCCAGCTGTTATAAGTAGCCACCTTGGAAATGGGTCTTCCAGCCCTATTCAAGCCGTCCTTTGGCTGTAGCTCTGCCCAGAAACCCACTGCAACTTCCTGGTGACAGACAACCTCATGAATAACCCCGATCCAGAATTTCCCAACCAAGCTCATCCTAAATTTCCAAGCCACAGAAAGCATGAGAATGAATATGTCCTTATTTTCTGAAGCCACTAAGTTTCCGGGTTATTCATTACTCAGTAGATAACTGTGATGCTTTCTAACATCCAAATATTCTAGCGATCAGCAGTGAGCTACTGTCTACAACATTCATTTTTATCTGAGCTCGACCCCAAAATCAGTATTAAGATCACAACCAGATAAAACTATATTGGGAAATTACAGAAACATACACTGAAAACCTTCACTTGACTGAAATACCAAAACTAAAATGAACTCATCTGGAGTGATATTAGAATGCTGGAGGAAGGATGGACTCTGGAGTCAGTAAAAAAAATGGGTATGAAAAATGTGCTTATTAGCTTGAGCACATGACTTAAACTGGTCAAGCCTCAGCTTCTCAATTGGCAGAATGGGAAAATAATGCTTAGTTTACATTGTTGAGGAGAATAAATAATATGTACAAATAATTTTATTCACCAAGCATCAGTTTCTCTTTTATTAAAATGAATCTGGGCCAGGTTTGTTTTGAAAAGGCAAACCTCTAAAAATAATAAATTGACGTGTGTGTAAGTTTTATTTGCTTGTCTCATGGCTAATGTTAATTGTAACATTAGTCTTGTTTTGTGTCTAATATGAAGCTAACCAAAACTCAGAGTGTTTATAATCAGTAATTCATTTGTTACTGGCCACTGCAATGCCATTTAAATTTTGGATAGGGGAAACAGCTAAATACTTTACAGAACCAGGTCAGAAAAGAGCTTAATACCTAGTACTCTCTTTTTAGTGATTTCTACAAAGTAGAATTGACAGACAATGAGGTATGTTTTACCCAGTTTATTTATCCTTTCTGTTTGAGCAAGTTTTAGAGAGTATTTAAAAATAAAGTAGAATGAATTACCGACCAAATGGTACCCAATTCAAGATTTCCCCAAATACAGTAACATGGGTATATAATCTAATGTTCTGAAAGAAAACAGATTGTGCTGGTTAAGAAATTAATCTGTATAACTGTATCAACCAATTGATTTATTCCAAAAATATCTGTTTATTCTCATGAATGATGCTGTCTGACAATTTAGATATAGTGCCTGTGAAGTGAGAATAGTATTTTGTTACTTCTAGCTGCCATCATAAATAGTGCACCACTTTGAAAGTACTGAACCAAAAATAGTAAAAGGGACTCTGCACTTTTTACTACCAAGGACCACCTGACACCTTTTAGAGTTTTTCCCCCATGAGTCCTATTGCTTTGTGTTGGACAATCAAACTGCATTTAGTTAATAATAACTGTTCTGTTTTTATTAATAAAAAGCTATATTATGGCTGGTCAGAAATTTGTAATTTACATAAGATAAACCAATGTTGCAAAAAAACGAAACTAATAAAGGCAGGGGTGGAGAGGATAGAGATTATGGGATTTTGGGATTATGTAATCCCAAAAGCAAAAGTAAAGAGATATTTAGTTAGTTTGTTTACACTGAGATTTTATGTCTTGTTTTCATTAGACTTTTAAAAATCCTGAAAACGAGTCATTCCCCCCTTACTTCCTCCAAGGATCCTAAATTGAGAACTATTTAGACCTAAATGCCTTCTTTTTTTTTTTTTTTTTTTTTTTTTGCGGTACGTGGGCCTCTCACTGCTGTGGCCTCTCCCGTTGAGGAGCACAGGCTCCGGATGCACAGGCTCAGCGGCCATGGCTCATGGGCCCAGCTGCTCCGCGGCATGTGGGATCCTCCCAGACCGGGGCACGAACCCGCGTCCCCTGCACCGGCAGGCGGACTCTCAACCACTGCGCCACCAGGGAAGCCCTAAATGCCTTCTTTTAAAGAAGATCAAGACCAGAAATGTTATGTGATTAATCCAAGGACACACAGTTTTAAAATGACATAAGCAGGCCTGGAAATTTTTAAACACAAGACTTGTGACTTTGCCCCACTATGCTAAGACCACTCTGAGCTTGCACAGGACAACAACCAGCTCCGTTCATCAGATCAACAAAAATTTCTGTCACAATTTCTATTTGGCGTTCACAGCATTCACATTCAAGAGTAATAGGAAACTCTTAGGACTTAAGCAAGACTAAAAAGATGGGCCAACATACAGAAGGACTTGCGTAATGTTTTCCTTCTCAGTGTCAACGTCCACCAAAGGGAAAGTTCTGCTGTCTGCTACATTTAACTCAAAAGATAACCTGACATCTACAATATCCTAAATTCTCATTTAATCTATTATACGGTAACATTAGAGGTGGTTTTTAAATGGCTCTTCTGACCATTACAAAAAAAAAAACTTTTAATAAAAGTTCAAACCCACGATTTTTCTGTATCAGAATTCTGCCTTCTTTTTTCCTATTCCTTTGTAAGTCAAGTAGCCTATGCAAGTTTATAGAAAAAGTACTCTTTTGCTTACTTTTAACTCATCAGCTTCAGAGCCAGTAAATTCATCACCATGAAAATCATGGTGGCCTTTATTGATGGATATATTTTATCCCCAAGTATGTTATCACTTGTTTTCAACAGAGCAACAATAATAATTAGGGATAGAATTGGTTCACTCTTAAAACCCGGAGACTATCCTTTAACTCACATAGCTGAGTCCAGTTTGAACTGGAATGGCTTTGAAGCCAAGGAGTTGAATCCTTTGGGATTATCATCTGACTTTTTTTTTTTTGTATACTATGATGCAGTGTAGAAAAACAAACACACGCTCAATTCTCAACATAATTTATGGTACCAAGCAGAAATTTGTAAATCATTTTAAAATATCTTAAAAAGTAAAATATAATTGAATAATATAACAATTAATTTGGTAGTGTAAAGATTCAGTGTAAATTTTATTTAATATTACTGGCGATATACTAACCTGAATGATTGCTATATATACAACTTAAATTTATTCTATTAATAATATCATTGATAATTTAGTTTATTCACACCACAGGAAGTGTGGAGCCAGTATTATACTATAGTTACTTAATAACAATGGCTTAATAACAATGGTTGATTTTAATTACTTAGTAAACAACTAGTGTCAAAATAATTCCTTAAACTGTGTGCTATTTTACTTATCATCATCAGTGATAAAGGCTAACTTCCCCACCTGTATTTGATAAATCTTATCATCAGTTTAAGGCTTCTAATAACTACTGTAATTCTATGTGATTAATTACTCTGAATAATCCATGAAGATTTTTCCCTAGATCTTTAAGAGGACTGTAATGAGTTTAGAGATAATAGAGATTAAATACACAGGATACTCACAAAAAGGGCAAAAGGGATAGTCAATCATCCTGTATACATATATATAGGATTCCAATGTGGGAGAATGTCCCACCATGCCAAAACATTAAGACTTGAATGTGACTTCTGAATTATTGGGGGTAGGGGGGTGGGAAGGTGGGGAAGTTGAGTGGTTGGTTGAGAGAGAGAGACAGAGAGACTCAAAGAGAGCAAGCTATCACCATGTGGTCCTACGATTTCAGTCTAAAATTCGTAAGATATTTTCCCATGATACCATGTAATTACTAACTCAATCATTTTATTCTCTCCTGCCAAAGCGGGAAGACGGGACAGGAAAGAAACACTAAGCCAATGGCATTTTCATAACAAATTTCGGAATACTGTAATTGTGCTATTGGATAATTCAAGGATATTATCCTTATCTTCAGCTCAACGCCTGAAAAATATCAGCACTTGTAAGGATTATTGTCAAAAACCATTTACAACTTCGGAGGATTAGAGAGTGAAAAACTTCAGTCTTGTAAATATCTTTATCATGTCAGTCTCCACAAAACTCTTACCCTTCCTGCTCCATTCTTAGGTGATTTTCTTTGATGAAACCAAACTTTCTAGGCCTATCAAAGAAGTTTTACTTGGACTTCTTTCCTTCCTTCCTCCCTTCCTTCCTTCCTCCCTCCCTTCCTTCCTTCCTTCCTTCCTTCCTTCCATCCATCCAGGTGTTCATTCAGTATATATGTACTGAGAATTTACTACATGCCAAGCACTGTTCTAGGTGCTGGGTAGTCAATAGTAAATAATAATAAAGCCCCAGTCCAATTACGGGATTGAGGTGGGAGCAGATGAAGAGGAAGAGAAGGGTGTTAAGTGATCCACAGTGCATCCGAGAGGAGCTGTGATATAAGCAAGAGGAATGATCTACCAAAGGGAATAAAAAAACCCCAGACCTTCTGCCCCATGGGTCTAGTCCCACATCACAATCTCACCTTTAACCCACGCTGCTCAAACATATCCTAAAGGAACTAGGCACTTAGATAAAACAGCTACAACACCAGAACCACAAACCCAGCACAGCAGATACAAAAATCTTCACCACTACTAATCACTCATACTTTTTAACTCCTTTGAGCCTGACAGCCAGAATGTGATATGGGCAAGCTCAATCTTATTATCTCCAAATGCAGCAAGTTGCAAAGCGGTTGTTCAGGGTTACAAAGCTAAACAGCAGAGCTAAGGTCTTAAACACAGACTTCTGATTCCAGTACAGAGCTTTTTCCATACACTGTATTATTTCTCTGCCATCAGACAACATCCTCAGTGGAAGGACAGAGCAGCTGAATCCAAACCCTGGCCTCCAGTGACTGCTCTAGAATATCCACAAGATGCTGTAGTTGATGGCAACTGATAGGGAAAGAAGACTGCCTTCAGGTAGCATGGGAAACACACTAGACTTCTTTAGACTGTGTGCAGTCTCTAGGCTGGTGCTACTAGGGACCGTCAGAGCTCTTGGAGTAGGGAGTAGGAGGGTAGGGAAGACAAGTACTGATAAAGAATTCAACCCCAGGGCTTCCCTGGTGGCGCAGTGGTTGAGAGTCCGCCTGCCGATGCAGGGGACACGGGTTCGTGCCCCGGTCCGGGAAGATCCCACGTGCCACGGAGCGGCTGGGCCCGTGAGCCATGGCTGCTGAGCCTGCGCATCCGGAGCCTGTGCTCCACAACAGGAGAGGCCACAACAGTGAGAGGCCCACGTACCGCAAAAAAAAAAAAAAAAAGAATTCAACCCCAAAGGCAGCACAGATGACTATCACAAGTTGCCATGTGAAACAGCAACCCAGCTTCTACCTCCAGAAATTTTATCAGTCTCATTTCATTAACTAGGGACAATGGCCCTTGATTTATCACTTAAGTCCACTCCTCCAAGGTTCTGCACTGTGGCTGAGTTGAAACAAATCCCTGTTACCTTCTGTGGCCCAGAGACTTACTGAAATGGACCAGTGTCCCCCAACAAACTGCTGGCTAAAGGAGCATCTTCCCACCAAATACTAGGAATACTTCTGCAGGATTTAGAAACTCAAGAAACACCTTTCTATAACTTTGACCAGAGACATTAGTGGCCAAGTTTCTATGCCACCTGATGGGAACGTAAGGCGGGAGGATTATCTTGAATATGTCCAAGTTTGCATTTGAAAGCAGTTAAATCATCCTCATTCTTCATGGTAAGAGAAATAGTTTATGTCACGTTCATTTCCATCTGTGTAATTTCACCCTGTTACTAAATGCTTCCTGCTCAAGTCAATGTGATATAAATTCTACACGTTTAAGACTAGGTATTACTCCCCTTACCTCTCTGAGCGCACCTAGCACAATGCAAGGCTCACGGGGCATGCTATGTACTGGCTGACTCATTCCTTTAAGGAAAACTGCTCTTTAAAATTCCTTCCATAGGATGGTAGATCAGATGGTAGATCTGAAACTGGCCTAGAGGAGATGCAAATCAAGTGGTGTTCAAGTCACTGGCTTTGGGGCTTTCAAAGCTCTCAAGTCCAAAAACATCCAAAGACACAGCTCCAAGCAACTGAAACGAGCCCACAATTTTATTTGAAAAAGAAACAAATAAAAATGACAGGCTATAAAACAAATGTAAACTTCCCATTGCTTTATGATGCTCTGCTGTCAGTTCACTGTCTACTGTTAATGGTGTTTGGCATGAATTCTTTAGATGGGAAAGTTGTTTAAGGAACGTTCAGAATGCCAGCCCTCTACATCCATGTGTCTCGTGAGCATAGCCCATTGAGTACAGTTTTCAAATTTTCAGCTGCTCTAACTTACACTTAAAGCATAAACATCAGACCAACCATGGGTTTTTTTTTATTTATGGGGTACAAAACGAAGAGATTTCACGGTAGGGGGGGACATCAGCAAATCAGATGAGCAGAGATGAACCCAGTCAGCCCCCAATGAGAGGGGCAGATGTAGTCATTAACACAGTTCCTGATGAATAAACATACCCTTTTGTATTATTCTGATGTCTGCCTGTTCTTACACGCTGTGTCTCTCTGGCAAAGGAGAGCCAATATCTATATCTGAAAATGACTGTTAATCACATTTTTGAAAAACATATTTTAGCAGAGGACAAAAACACTCACAAATGCAGCTGGAAAGCAAAATGAGAGAGAGAAAAGCAGCCATCCCTGCAGCCAAAACAACTCAGTGTGGGTACAGTGTCATGTGGACGCATCTCTGAAGCCCGACTGATTTGTAAAATCATCAGAAATGAGGCGGCTGGCTCTGATTACCATTGTGATTTGGGGGTGTATTCAGCCTTCGATAGAAAGTCTGTTCAAATGAATTCTCCCACATAACACGCCATCCGTCAGGCAACGCGCTAACAGCGATCTTCATAAAGAACTGAACGTTGTCAAAGGTTATCTTTCCATTCAGAGGTACGGCATGAGAGGTGGAGATACAGCTTCACACCAAATTTTGTCCTGTGAATAGAAGTCATTGAATGACTGTCTGAAGAGGCCAGGAGAGTTTGAATAAAATAGCCAAAGACCAGGGAAACAGTGACCATGAATGCAAAATTATGCGAAATAAGATTAAGCAAGGTGTGTGGTGGAAACTGGGAAGCCGAGGTAGAAAAGAGGAAGATGGGGAAATTCGATTCTCTTCTCTATGATAACAGCCCCTTACCTCCTTACCCCTCCCTCAAGACAGATTAGATCTGAAAACGCCTTTGATCTCCGGTAGACAGGTTTCAGCACCAATAGGTTAAAATATTTATGGGCGACAGCTTGAAAATTCCAACAAGCCACATTCAATAATTAGATCTACTGATGAGTCCAAGGTTACCCACCAGACGCCACCAACTCCATATGATCTGCTTACTATGCAAATATCTACATAGTGCAAAGTCTTATTATTATAAATAACTCATCTCCCAGCTGCACACACACTCTACAGAGAAAATGACACATCGCCTATCACTAAACGACGCCAAGTGAAAGTGATGGAAAATGCTGGCCTCCAAACCTGTGTCTCCTGATTTTAGGTTTTATTTGGAACATAAAAGGAAGTCCCAAGTGAAATGAGAACTCCCTGGCATTCAGTAAACAGGTTTACAGGTTGCTACTCCAATGCCAGGAAGCGAGGCTGGCCTTCTCAGAGCCTGAGTGGTGACGTGGAAAACTGTGACATTAGCTGAATCTGTTCACTGGCTCTGGAGGGAACAGAGGCTGTGACTCAATTCTTGTGTACTACCCTGCTTCCTCTCTACATTAGCTAATTGGTTGAGTGCTTACATGCAAAGCACTTTGCTGGATACTCTCCAAGGGGTCTAAAACCCTCGCTCTTCATTTTAGTTGAGTTGACCCTCTCCTCTCCTCGCTTTGGGACTGCTTTTGTCCTGGAAAGGATATGAGAGATTTCCTTATACACACACACCATTCCGCAGCATGCCTGTCACAAGCACCTCACTTATGGATACCTCATATCTAGTTCTTTTTTAAAAAATTTAATTTGTATTTTATATATTGGAGTCGAGTTGATTTCCAATGTTATGTCAATTTCAGGTGTACAGCAAAGTGATTCAGTTATACATATACATACATGCATTCTTTTTTAGATTCTTTTCCCATGTAGCTTATTACAGAATATGGAGTAGAGTTCCCTGCGCTACACAGTAGGTCCTAGTTGATTATATATTTTATATACAGTAGTGTGTATATGTAAATCCCAAACTCCTAATTTATCTAGTTCTTAATCTAAATTCTCCAGGGAATTCTCCTCTGTGGTCCCTGGCCACCCAGCTTCAGACCCAACCCTGATTCCCATACCCCTCACTCTCTTGCCCAACTCAGACTTGTTACTTTCTGAGCACTTGTCTCATTTGGAATATTCATATCTTTAGTCCTGATTTTTGTATTCAGCCTTGTTTTAACTTCCTCTTGTTCTGGCTTCCTACCCCTTGCAGGATTTACTGTTTCCTGGAAGCCCCACTATCATTAGAACCAGAGACATATCCAGGTTTTGAGGTGCCTGAAACTCATGCAATTGGAGAGGGACTCTCTTTAATAAAAATAATATAAATGTAAAACTAAAAACAAAGCTCTGCAGGGGGGCCAGGCAATGGAGATGATCTGGTGCTTAAATGTCATCAGCTTCTCAGTAAATGTGCCCCTGACTAGACCTCCGTAATTCTAGCAGATTGCCCTCAAAGGGTTTTGGCCAATCTTCTGAGGAGGCCATTTATTTCTATAATACTTAAGACCTCGTTTTCCTTTAGAATTTGAGAATTTAATAAAACTTGTAAGTGTTTATGCTCACGAGAGGCATGCAATCCATATCTGCTAATGTAAAAAATAAAAGTGATGATGAGATGGGATCATAGAGGCCCCAAACCCCAATGCATAAAATTTGAGAAAAAAGAAGCTCATGAACCCAACTGATTATATGGAAACAGTTACTGATGCACACCTTATGTGTCAGCATTCAAAACAGGTCCTAATCTGTTAGCGTTAGAAAACCCTTCTTTTGAGTTACTGATAGTAAGAAGTTGACACTGACATTGGCAATGTAGAAAAGGCAAACTCCCAGGCTAAGTTTAGGTTAAAGGAACTTGGGGAGTATGGGTGCATTTCTCTCCTTTCTCCCACAGTTTCCTCAAGCAACCTCCCCTCTGGGGCTTCCCACATCTGTCCTGCCAGGAAGCTCTCCAACCCCCTCCAGGCACTGACCAGCGGAAAAGGCTCATTGCTCCCTTATCCCTGCGTTCTTTGAACACCACTGAATTAGACCCTTGGCATTTCTATGGGATCCCCATAGAAAAATCCCCAGGGATGCAAGGATTTTTCAATATCTGCAAATCAATCAATGTGATAGACCACATTAGCAAATTGAAGAATAAAAACCATATGATCATCTCAATAGATGCAGAAAAAGCTTTTGATAAAATTTAACAGTCCATTTATGAGAAAAGAACCTCTCCAGAAAGTGGGCGTAGAGGGGACATACCTCAACATAATTAAGGTCATACATGACAAACCCACAGCTAACATCATACTCATACTTTTCACCCATACAATGGTGAAAAGATGAAAGCATTCCTTCTAAGATCAGGAATAAAACAAGGGTGCACCCTCTTTTATTCAATTTAATTTTGGAAGTCCTAGCCACAGCAGTCAGAGAAGAAAAAGAAATAAAAGGAATCCAAATTGGAAACTGTTTGCTGTTGACATGATACCATACATAGACAATCTTAAAGATGCCACCAAAAAACTACTAGAGCTCATCAATGAATTCAGTAAAGTGGCAGGATACAAAATTAATATACAGAAATCTGTTGCATTTCTATACACTAGCAATGAAATGACAGAAAGAGAAATTAAGGAAGCAATCCCATTTACCGTTGCATCAAAAAGAATAAAATACCTAGGAATAAACCTGCCTAAGGAGACAAAAGACCTGTACTCCGAAAACTATAATATGCTGATGAAAGAAACTGAAGACGACACAAACAGATGGAAAGATATACCATGTTCTTGGATAGTTTGCTAGGGCTGCCGTTGTACCACAGACTGGGTGGCTTCAACAACAGTAATTCAATGTCTCAGTTCTAAAGACTGGAAGTCTGAAATCTAGGTGTCAACAGAGTTGGTTCCCTCTTAAAGCTGTGAGGGAGGATCTGTTCTAGGCCTCTGTCCTTATAGCTTTTGGAGTACAGGTCTTTTGCCTCCTTAGGTAGGTTTATTCCTAGGTTTGTAGATGGCCCTCTTCTTTCTGAGCCTCTTCACAATGTCTTTCCTCTATAAATGTCTGTCTCTGTGCCCAAATTACCGTTTTCCATAAGGACACCATCATATTGAATTAGGGTCCACCCCAAAGACCTTATTTATCTTAGTTACCTCTGTAAAGACCCTGTCTCCATACAGGGTCACATCTCTAGGTGCTGGGGGTTGGAACTCCAACATATCATTTAAGGTGTAGGGGACACAATTCAACCTATAATGAACAGGACCGTCACAAGCTCTCTTTATTACACACTTAGGAAAAAGATGTGCAGCTAAGGTGACCATACATAAGTAAGTTCACTGAGCATATATAACTTTAGGATGCCAAAAGAGTGTTTGAAGAATGCCCTTCTTTAATAGCAAAAAATAGAGGTTTAAGAACTGATACGATGATAACGACAATTATACTAAATTTGGTAAAGAACAATGTGAAACTGCATAATCCCTTGTGAACTGATTCCATGCTCGTAGACATTTTAACAAGTTAACATGTCTCCAATTTTTGGAAAGACAAGCAGTCTGTAGTCTCTAATAAACCAGAGTTCCTTAAAATGCTCCACTGCTAGATAATTTGAAACTCCTAGAAGAGATAAGTCAAGTCACATGACTTACCCTCCAAGTGCGGTATTAAGCTTTATATATAGTTTATCTCTGGGTAAAAGAGGTGGAAATTACTTCCTGCTAACTTCTTGGAGGATGCTTTAGCAACACAAGGACCTAAAATGGCACGGGAGGTCATTTTCACTGTCAGGAGTTCCAGTCCGTGTTAGTTTCATGTCATCCCCCTGAAAGAGTGAGCAAGCGCCCCCTTCCACCTGGAGTTAGCCACCTTGCCCTGCCTTCATACCGTCAAAAGGAAGGGCTGAACCATTAGCACACCAGAGGGATGGAGAGGGTGAGCACGATATGATGATCATGAAAATGAAAGCCAACCATCAAAGCCAGAGGAAAAAGATACGGATGGGTTACCATTGACACTCCTCTAGATGAAATCGTACTCCATCAAGTAACGCTAAGAAAGGGCGAAGGGCACCTAGCCTCCCTTTCCTTCTTACATCTGCTTGGAGAATTCCTTTGGCCTTTGTGTCCTTACTCCCTTTTTGTCTCCTTCCAAAATAAAATTTACTTTTGTGACTGCTGTGGGTGTTTGGGTTCTTGGTTTAATTTATTTTAAAGTTTGATTTAAATTTGGAACCTGCATAAGACTTTTGACATTTATTTCTGGGGGTGTTTTCTGAAGCTCGATGAAGTGGGTGTTGATTGACAAGCAGGTTGCTATGGAAATAGCTGTCACTGCAGAGACTAGGGCTTTATTTTGTACTCTTCCTTTGTCAGGCAGAGGTTTGTGGGATATTTTAAAAATAGTATAAGTGCCCCAGAATTAATAGGAAATCGTTCAGTGACTCTTTCCTAACATACCTATCAAAACCTGCAATTGTTTTTCATTCTGTAGTGTTCTGTTCTGCACATGTATTCATAACTTTCTGCTTTATAACAAGTGCTTTCTAATATTGTTTTCTCCCATTGGTTACTTGTTCTTCACATTTACCCTATGATACTGGCCCTCTGTGAAATTATATAGGTAAGGAAATTGAAGTAATAAAGAGCACTGAACAGTCTTCCCAAAGAAATTCCCAACTAGTACAATCATGGAGTTGGAGAGCCTGCCAGCTCAATACTGGGGCTATTTTTACTGGGCAAGTTCTTCATCCCAGGCTTTTAAAGAGGAAATTCCGGAGATAAGAAAATGCATATATGATGTTTAAAGAAGAGCATATTAGTTACCTTAGATTTAAGTTGGGTTCAATTATTCTTAGTTCCATTCATTTATTTATTCTCCATCTTTACTAGCTTATCAGACAGTTGGCTATACGATTAAATAAGATGCAGGACTTCCACACCAAGTACTAATGAGACCCAAATCTTCTATTTTTTAGGACCCTCACTCCTCAGACATTCATTACAGCCCAAAAAGCAACTGAATTCTGAATACTTCCCAAGCATCATTAAAAAAAGCAGAAACCCCATGGAAGAATACGCTCTACAAATAACGAAGAGTGACCCTCTTCTAAACTCAGCTTCCTAGGAACCGGAATCTAATCATCTATTTTCTTTACAACAGGTACCTCTCTACACTACTCCACATACCAACACAGCCCAGGACTCCTTATAGGTCAGCTCTTGGATTTCTGAAAATAGTGCAAGGGATGAGTGTTTGCATTACTTTCTATTTTTCTGGCTGTAGTCAATTTCTACCATCTCTTTATTGGTCTTAGTTAGCTCCCTTTTATATGAATGTCAAATTTTGCGTTTGTTAAGGGCCATCATCCAGACCCCTGCTGGGAAAGCAAATTTTTCCTCTTGGTAACGTTTGAGATTTATATCACCTAAATATGAATTAGACCCATAGTTTGGAGAAAGTAAAATACATACAAACATTGATTTGTTTTCTTGAAACATGGTTCAAACTCACACAGTTCCTTTAATCATTCCATTGGAGGGGGTTTACTGAAAGAGTTTTTTTTCTACCCAGTATCACTTAAGTGTTTATGTCATCTTGGTGTATGTATGCAAACTTGTTTAATAAACTAAAATTGTATACTCTTATTATATTTCCTCACTAACTGAAAAATATATATATAAGATCCAAGATATTAGTGAGGATCTTGATTACGCACGACAAAGAAGGTTTGACATTTTAGGGACCTCAGATTTTTTTGGCCAGATTTAGAGTGAGAATGGGAAGAAATATATCGAGGTGGAGACTAGTTGATCTTACCTTCTTTCTATGGCTCAAACGGCTGATTTGGGGAGTAGACTGGAAGGCAAATCTATCTCTCTGATCTTACTGTAAGAAGTCTAGTAAGTCCAGTGAATTACAAATCTTAGAACATAGATAAAAATGGTGGGAAGATGAAAGGGGTTAGGAAAGGGAAAGAGTGATGGCATGGGAATCAAATTCAATCTAACAAAATGCTAAACAGGACAGAGATATGTACTATCATGATATAGACTGAGATGCTATCAACTTACTCATCATAAGCACAGCATCCTTCATATATAATATTTTATAAAGATAGGTACCATTTCTTTTTTTTTAAGATTGTATAGTGGGACAATTACTGAACTTTAAGTCAGATGAGCTAGAATTTGGCTTCCCAAGTCATTGGATAAGTGACCTTATGCAGGTATCACTTTAGTTGAGACTGAATCTCATTTTTAACAGAACGCCTTGCCTACCTCACAACTTCTGAAAGCATTTAGTGAAACTGTAAGCTGCTCTTCAAATCTAAGTTATTATTGTTGTTTTCACGCTTTTCCCCTTCTTCTCCCTCGTCTCCTCCTCCCCACTGTCATCTTCATCGTCACTGTCATCATGATACCTTGGGGTCAATATTTAGGCTGGAAATCTCATTTCAGCATTTATTCCTTGCAGAAAGAGAACCCTCAAAAGATATTACCCTTTTATCCCCTCTCTTTGACTCCCCTGATCATGTCTCCAAAGCTAGGGGTTCTGTTAAATTTTGCTATAAATGGAACCAGTTTGGCGAATCTCATTAAGACTTTATAATCTGAGTAAAATATTTACATATTTTTTGCATGTTTACAGAATTCATTTGTAAAGTCTAATTATCAACTCAGATGCCTGATGCTTTTATACCCAGGCATATGTCTACGTAGTTTATCCTCATACAATACAGGAAAACTGAAAATCCAATAAGTGAACTCTTTCCCTGAGAGACATAACCAAAAAAGCCTGTTGTCACGTTTTAAGAGACTGTAAATCAGTAAGTGATGCAGGGTTTTATTCTTTGGTAACATTAGGATGTTGACTTCAGCAATAAGCATGCTATAGATCAGAAGTTGGGACAGAATGTTCTGAAATGATACACAAGTAAAAAGCTTCTTTTTTTAGAACTGTAGACATCAGTTATCTTATCCAACGACCAGCTCTACACTTGTACTATCTTGAGGAGTACTCTGTAATCTACGGCCACTGTGCTGGTCTTTCCGCTACAGTTTCTACCCAGGGAGGGGGAAAACAGCAATACATTCTAGTGAAAATTACCAATTCACAAATGGAGAAGAACATAAAATAATAAAAACAACTCTTCTCAGCCTCATTCAGATTGAGAATAAATGAAAGTGTTATTATTCATGCTGCTGTCAGACAGGATCACATCTGAGTCACATCAGACACAACTGAATCTAGCTTGGTTTTTTATTTACAAGATCCATGGAGAAAAGAGAGTCTACAGAACTCCAAAAAAGGGGGGGAACCTATTCCATTGTTTGCAATGTCCACTGTCTGGACATTCTTGCTCATTTTGTTTAAAGATCTAGAAAAAAAGAGAAATTGGAATTTTAATTTCCAAGTTGACTCTTTCCCAAATATGTTTTTTTAGGCAAGTCCCTTAATTTTTTGGGGCCTCAGTTCTTTTTGTGTATTTAGAATGAGGTAATGATAGTATCTATCCCATAAGGTTTTTTTTAATCAGTTGAAATGGAAACATATTAAATATTCTAAAAACTGTATGATGGTGCTTCCCTGGTGGCACAGTGGTTAAGAATCTGCCTGCCAATGCAGGGGACACAGGTTCGAGCTCTGGTCCGGGAAGATCCCACATGCCGCGGAGCAACTAAGCCCGTGTGCCACAACTGCTGAGCCTGCGCTCTAGAGCCTGCGAGCCACAACTACTGAAGCACGTGAGCCTGGAGCACGAGCTCCGCAACAAGAGAAGCCACCGCAACAAGAAGCCCCCTCTCGCCGCAACTAGAGAAAGCCCGTGCAGAGCAACAAAGACCCAACGCAGCCAAAAATAAATTAATTTAAAAAACTGTATGATGCTATATAGTTGAGAGTAATATATTAGTTGACAGTAATAGTTAATAGTCATAGCAGTAAAAGCAACACCAACAAAAGGCCTACACCACCCATTACATGACCCCTCAGCAGGGCCACAGTCAGATGCACTACTATTTCTATAGCAAAAGATACAAATGTTCATGCAGTGGAATAAACAAAAGAATATAATTAGCCTGACATAACTGAAGGTCAGATTTTGCTGCCAAAATGTTTTGAGGCCAAATTTATAAATATAAATTGAAACATGAAAGCCAACAGCAACTTTTTTGGATTTCAGAATTGTGCATAACAGATTTTAGATTTGAACTAATAAACTGATATATATGAGCCAAACTTCACTATGGAAATATGGTTATTAAATTTTCCCCCAGCCTTTCTGCATCTTGACTAAATTATTCTCATTTCAATTTCCTTCCTGATCTGATCCCCCCACTCTTTCATCATCCCACTGCCCTTCTATTAAAACTCGCCAAAGTCTCCATGTTGTTGGGCCAGCAACATAGGTTCTGCAGCACAATAGGAAGACAAACTCTCAAAAATATGATGGACAGAAGTATTCTATTCTGACAGCCTCCTGGACCGGTCTTCCTGTTTCCATCCAGGGGTGAGTGATCCTTTTACAATGAAAACTTAGACATGTCGCCCTTCTGCAAAAATCTTTCAACACCCTCTCAAGATTCTACTCAACAGAGATCAAACTTTTTAACATCGTGCACAAAGCCCTTTGTGGTCTGGTTCCAGCCTCATCCTCCTGCTGGGTTTACTCGCTCCCAATCCACAAGGCCCACATCCCAGTCCCGCCAGATGATTCGCAGTTCTCTGAAGATGCAGGAATATCTTGCCTCTGCCTTTTGCTCACCCTGTCCCTTCTGCTATGACTGCCCCTCCCCAGACGGGTCTGCCAGGCAGCTATTACTCACCCTTTGTACATCCTCCCAAGCAAAACTTCACCTGTTAAGTCGACCCTGACCTCGTCACATTTCCTCTGAACTCCGGCTGTATCTTAAGCCTGTTGTCACCACGTGGGCCACATTATGGCACGATGACCCGCCCTAATGATGTGTCTACTCATCTTCCCCGACTCTTCACGTAGGCATCCTCAGTACGGCAATCCCCACAGTCACTTTACAAACTGCGTGCTCAGTAAATATTTCCTTCGTGGATAAAAGTGCTTCGTGTAACTTTCCACCAAAACTCTAGACGTTAAAGGTACATAAAAAGCCACCACCAGCTAACTTTAAAGTTGGAGAAAAGTTCCTGTATCTTTTGTTTACAAGATAAAATTTAAGTTTGTTCTCTATCTGTGGTTCTCATGGAAGAACTCTACGTAGTTTAGTGCTTGGGTTGAAAAAAAAAAAATCTCTACTTTTGACCCTGCTCTATTCGACAAGCTAGAAATACACAGCATTTCAACAGGCATCACCAACACTAGACAAATATTAGAATGTGGCCAATGAAATCTTGATTTAAAGTTGGAAAGCTCTGCAGCACAGAAAGATTCAGAGGGAGGATGCAGGTCCCTAGAACTTTCCACAAATGCGTGACCTTCCCACCACTTCCAAAGGAGTTTTTGTCTATGTTGATAACATTTGCTTACACGCCAATGCTGAAAAACCCCTGACAAATATCTTACAAGCATATCCGTGATAAGAAGAAAAATGTCCCAAGCAGAACAATGCTTAGAATGTACAAGGTTACTACTTAAACAGCAGCCTGCCAGGACAAAAACCCATGTCTGAGATATTCAAATACTATTCAGTGAAACTAGTAACTCGTACATTCCGAGCGAATTTGGGACAAATAATTAAAGGAGATGCTTTATGTATTAAGAAACATTGAGCATGTCACATTTGTCCTTCTCTTTGACTCATCTTTCTAGAATTGAGGTTTTCTTTTATATTAAGAGGACCAGGGCAAGTGTTGGTAGGGGTGCCTATGTCTTATTCATCCTCAGTGCCCGGTACAGTGGCTGTCCCATAGAAAGCCCTTGATATTTGTTTACTGAACAAAACCAGAAACTTTCATTTAGAGAACATACTTAAGAAAATCTCTTTCTACTTCTTAGTTCTAATTATAAAGTATTTCTGATTTACTGATTTCTCTGGTTGCTTACAGTAGGGCAAGACCATACTGTGAATAGTTCATGATTAGGTGCCTGGATAAAATGGGCAGAACTCTGGTACCTAATACTATTCTTCGTGAACCTTTGTGCCTAGGCTAACTCGAGGCCACAGAATAACTACATGATATCTTTCTTTCCTGCTTTTTCCTAAATCTCAAAGGTCCTGGGACACCCTCACACTGTTTTGCTCAAATCAGTAAAGAAGCAGGGGTAAAAAAAAAATCCCAGGGGAAAACAGCATCTAAGTGGCTCATGCTGAATTTTAGGGGATCTTTTCCTCTTTATTTTGAACCTGGGTGCTAACCACTAAGGAAGGCTGGTATCATCATATGGCCACATTTAAAAAATAAATATGAAATTGCTGACCTAGAGATGATCATACTAAGTGAAGTAAGTCAGACAGAGAAAGACAAAGATTATGTGATATCACCTTTATGTGGAATCTAAAAAATAGTACAAATGAACTTATTTACAAAACAGAAACAGACTCCCGGACATAGAAAACAAACTTACGGCTACCAAAGGGGAGGGGAAAGGGATAAATTAGGAGTAGGGGACTAACAGATGCATACTACCATATATAAAATAGATAAATAACAAGGATTTACTGTAGAGCACAGGGAACTATATTCCACATCTTGTAATAACCTATAATGGAATAGAATAAAAAAAGAATATAGATATATATATATAGATGTATAACGGAATCACTTCGCTATACACCTGAAACTAACCCAATATTGCAAATCAACTATATTTCAGTAAAAAACAAAAAGAAAAAAAAGACAGAAAAAAATAATAAATACAGAACTATGAAATCACAAAAAAAAAATACAACCAGTGTTCAAAACTTCTGTAAAGTTTTGAAAAGTATGCACTGACGCATCAAACACAGTCTATCTTCCACCTTGGCCTAGAGCGCTATTGCCAAACTGTCAAGATTATCTACTGTAACGTTTTACAGTGAGGAAACCAAGCCTCGAACAGTAACTTATGCGAGTTCACACATTCTAAGATCCAAAGGGAAATATTGCTTCCTCTTCTTTTATATCAGAGTTTTGTCACTGATAACAGCCCTACTTGAAATGAAAAAAGGACCAATGTCTTCTACTCTCCACACATAATCCTTCAAAGATGCGAGCAAGAGGATGAATTTTAGTGGGGAGGCGAGGACAAGGAAACCACGAAGTGAAATGGCACAGAGGCTCTCTTTCTCTTGTTCAAGCCTCATAAGGTCCTGTTGAAAAAATCTACAGATAAGCATCTGAAATCACGGTAAATTACACACTGCATGCTGGTGACTCGGTCATGGAAAATTACGAAGCTACGTGATGTCTCATTTGTTGTGCTGAAAACAAATGTAAATAAATTACTGGGAGAATCTCATTTACATTTAGAAATTCATCCTGATGCATGACATGACTACCGATTGTTTTTAAAGATACCTTCAGAAGAAATGCCACTCATTAAACTCAGATCATGAGGATCATGTATGCGTGTGATCTGGTGCAGGCTTTTCAGAACAAGGAATACCTACCCTTTCATAAGAGTAGAAACACCTACCCTACACCACCACCTCACCCTCAGCGCAGGGGAGGAGAAGCAGCATGAGTTGTTACTGTTTCTAACGCCCCTCTGCTGCCATTCAGAGAGAACACGCCCGACCCACAGTCAGTGGGACCAGCTGGTTACCTAGTAGTGGGGATGGTTTGCGGTGAGCCTTTCACGCTCCCTCACCCCACTGCACCCATGACCTAAGGCTGCTGGCTGGGGTTAATGGGACAGAATGGACTTAACTGGCTCCTGGAGGGATCAAACCCATGACCGATCTCATTAGCACTCTGCTTTGACCAACTGAGCTGCAAAGCCAGGGAACCTCATTGACCAGGAATTGGTCATCCAGTGGCACAGATGCCCTACGCTGAGACGCAGTTGACCTGAAAAGGCAGATATAAAGTACAGGAGATGGATGCGATCTGACCAAAAAACCTTGAAGGGCTTCGTGTCTAGGGTGGCCGTTCGGCTTGCTGCCATGCTTAATTTCTCCCATCCACCTCTCCATGACTCCATCAAATAACCCAGGGCAACAGCAAGAACTTAGGAAACGGGGACAGAGTTACTGCACATTGAAGGTAATGAGAACAAATCAGACAAGCACTTACCAAAAAGTTCTGAGAACCGTTACAAGTAGCCTAAAGAGCTACAGCTAGAAAAGACTAGACTGCTGTTCCCCGTGGTTATGATACTCCACGTAGCAATGGTCCAGCATACTCTGTGCAATACACCTCCCTCCACGTCAGATGCAATCACACATCCCAATGCCCTGCCTTCTAAGTGATGGCCTGGGACTCAACCTTGTTTTCTCTGCAGCTGTGACTATGGGCTCAGTTTCCAGCCATTAAATGTCTTCCCATCTTTTTTCTTTTCCCTCACCCTAAATAGATATCTCAAAAAGTTGTTGAGTTTTGCTTTCTACCCCACAAGGGTGAGATACACCATTTCCTAAATAGGGTTATGATGGTGTGCGTGGCCTCATCCACAGCTGAATATTTACATAAGCCTGAAGAGGTCTCAGAGTTTATTGGTTAAGGGAAAAATAAGCAGGCCATGAAATAATTATTTTTCATTGTGCCCTGCCAAAACCATTCAGCCAAAGGCTAAATTGAGCTGCTATTGTGATTATTTGAACTGTGGAGCCAAAAGTCTTTGCTGCAAAGCATCCCAGCTGTCCTAAATTTTGTTCTGATGGCTAGTTTTCATTCTGGCTCAGACCCTGCCAAAAAAAATGGTCCCCAAAATAGGCGGGTGGAAGAGTGGCTTTATCCAGACCCACATCAATTACAGATTTAGGGCCATTTGGAGAACTTGATTATTAACAAATCACTTCCTGAAACCGTCATGACAGGATTCCCACATGCAAATGGTAGGCCGCTCATATGCACACAGTGAGGCGAGGAAATTAAAACCAAGACTTCCTCAATTTACTGACAGTCATTTCTTTCAACGCAGATTGTACTTGATGGCAAATGAGTTCTTCCCAGTGGTCCTCACGGCGGGGAGGCTGCAGCAGTTACCCAGGCCGGCTTAATGGCGGCATCGACCCTGTGCTTCCCTGGCACCTTGACAGGTGTGTCTAGTGACGGGCGGATTTCTCCACTGAGTGAAATGGCTTTAGGAAGCAATGTAAGCCTCTAAAAGGGCCTTAGCAAGGAATGTAGACTCTGCCTGTTCAGTGTGATGCCCCCAGTACGTGGAGCCATATTTGCCCGTTGGAGGCACTCGACAAACACGTGTCATAAGAAAGGAAGCAGAGAAGGCAGGTGAGCGGAGAGCATGGTGCCACTAAGTTGTTAAGTCTGTTGCACCTTCTAAATAAGTATTCCTTTCGTATGCTAGGATGGACACATGTTGGAAAACTAACATAAAGCGGAGGCACAGAAGACCTCCAAATCCATCATCTCTCTTTTTTCTGCTATACAGCAGGTTCTTAATGGTTATCTGTTTTACACATGTTAGTGTGTATCTGTCAAATTGATCATCTCTTATCCAACCGTTACTTTTTCCTACTTTGGCCAAGATCCATTCCCAATGGAGAAAAGCAGCAAATCAACGTTTTAATTGAATGCACCGTTCTATCAAAATGTACACCAGGCTTGAACAGAAATCAGAGTGCCTCTAGAAGATCTCCTAAGATTTTCTTGCAGTTTACCACTCGATATATTTTAAGGTATGGAACCAGCTGCAACTGTATATCAATTTCAGGTAGACCAATAAGGCTGACCTGGAGGGTAGAGGAGGGAAAGCAGAAGCTCAAAATCCAAAAGGAAAGCCTGCAGAAAAGCCCTGGGAATCCTCCTGCTGTCTGCGTCCACATGGCATCCAGGGGGCGGCGGGTACTTTCCCAGAGCCTCAACTTACTCTCACTTGCGGCAGAACAAGTTTGATCTGTCCTGAAGCCAGTTTCAAGGTAGGGATGAAGCTTGGAGACACTGAAATCACCACTCAGAGTGAGGGTGAGTTTTTACCGTTTCTTGGACCTGCTTGGAAGAAAAGCAAAATCCCTGCTAGAACTGATTTTATGTAATATCAATTACAATTTGGAAAGTCACCTTCTCCCCATATTCAAACAACTCTGGAAATCCCCTTCTTTGTGATGTCTTCCGGGAACTATGACAGAAGTGGGGACTTCCTTGGTGTGCTTTGGGTGTGATATGATTTACTCCCTGTCCACTCATCTCCCCACCTCCCAGCACTCAAACTAAAAGGTGGAGGTGGGGAGGTGAACGCGTACCCTTCCAGCAATGGAGAACCTCTAACTGGTAAAGACCATGTCTGTCATACACCAGCTCTCCTGATTGCCTAGCAGGACTAACTAGTTCTTGATCGATCCGTGAAAAATTAACATGGGTGGTGAAAGGTAAGTAGCTGGGTCATCTTTTAAATAGAGATGGTAGCTAGGAGATGCAGTCATGATATCTGAAAGGCATAAATCTAAAAGATGCATCTGGAAAACAAAGTAGTTTGGGTGACTAATGGTGGGGATATAACTATATATGGTTGTCAAGGGGATTTGGGGGCCGTACATACTTCAGGCTAGGACAGGCTAGGACAGACCTAACCTTCAGGCTAGGTCTTTGTCATGACCGCTTCATGACACCACCAGAAATTAGAGCCAAGAGGGACCTTAGCGATCACCCCCTCCACACCCACCCACGATGATACCCACTCCAATTGCCACCAAAAAGAGAAGAAGACACAGAGGCCTGGAGATATGACCATCATTCAATCATTCACCATCAAATGCAATTTTTTTCTTGATTCTTAACCTCTTTTCCTCTCTGCTCCATCGTTCCTTTTATTCCTCTCCATTTCTACGCACCCGCTTCAACATTTATTATCTTTTCCTTCTCCCTGTGACTTAGATCTTCCTTCCCAGCAGCCGTAAGAATAATTTTAAAAAGCAAAGATTTATACAGCACTTATGGTGCTAGGAATTATTCTGAGTGCTTTGATAGTCGCCACCTCATTTGTTCTTTCCAACAGCCCTATGAGGCAGGTACTATCATGATCCCATTTTATTATAGATGAGCAAACTGAGGTGTAGAGAGATTAGGTAACCGGTTCAAGAGTACTCAGTTGAGGGACACAAGCAAATCTGAAGTGCGGGGGGCTTCTGGGAAGATGGCGGAAGAGTAAGACGCGGAGATCACCTTCCTCCCCACAGATACACCAGAAATACATCTACACGTGGAACAACTCCTACAGGACACCTACTGAACGCTGGCAGAAGACCTCAGACCTCCCAAAAGGCAAGAAACCCCCCACGTACCTGGGTAAGGTAAAAGAAAAAAGAATAAACAGAGACAAAAGAATAGGGACGGTACCTGCACCACTGGGAGGGAGCCGTGAAGGAGGAAACGTTTCCACACACTAGGAAGCCCCTTCGCGGGCGGAGGCTGCGGGTGGCGGAGGGGGAAAGCTTCGGAGCCGTGGAGGAGAGCACAGCAACAGGGGTGAGGACGGCAAAGCGGGGAGATTCCCGCACAGAGGATCAGGGCCGACCAGCACTCACCAGCCCGAGAGGCTTGTCTGCTCAGCCGCCGGGGCGGGCGGGGCTGGGAGCTGAGGCTCGGGCTTCGGTCGGAGCTCAGGGAGAGGACTGCGGCTGGCTGCGTGAACACAGCCTGAACGGGGTTGGTGCACCACGGCTAGCCGGGAGGAAGTCTGAGCAAAAGTCTGGAGCTGCCGAAGAGGCAAGAGACTTTTTCTTCCCTCTTTGTTTCCTGGTGCGCGAGGAGTGGGGGTTAAGAGCGCTGCTTAAAGGAGCTCCAGAGACGGGCGCGAGCCGCGGCTAAAAGCGCGGACCCCAGAGACGGGCATGAGACGCTAAGGCTGCTGCTGCCGCCACCAAAGAAGCCTGTGTGTGAGCACAGGTCACTCTCCACAACCCCCTTCCGGGGAGCCTGTGCTGCCCGCCACTGCCAGAGTCAAACGCACGGCGCGCCTCAGGCTGGTGCAACGTCATGGCGGCCTCTGCCGCCGCAGGCCCGCCCCGGCGCCCCTCCCTCCCCCCACGGCGCCCCCCCCCCCCCCCACCGGCCTGAGTGAGCCAGAGCCCCCGCGGCAGCTGCTCCTTTGACCCCTCCCTGTCTGAGTGAAAAACAGACGCCCTCCAGCGACCTACACGCAGAGGCGGGGCCAAATCCAAAGCTGAGCCCCTGGGAGCTGAGAGAACAAAGAAGAGAAAGGGAAATCTCTCCCAGCAGCCTCAGGAGCAGCGGATTAAAGCTCCACAATCAACCTGATGTACCTGCATCTGTGGGATACCTGAATAGACAACGAATCATCCCAAAATGAGGAGGTGGACTTTCAGAGCAAGAGTTATGATTTTTTTTCCCCTTTTCCTCTTTTTGTGAGTGTGTATGTGTATACTTCTGTGAGAGATTATGTCTGTAAAGCTTTGCTTCCACCATTTGTCGTACGGTTCTATCCGTCCGTTTTTCTTTCTTTTTTGTAATAATTATTTGTTTTATTTTAATAACTTTATTATATTTTATCTTACTTTATTTTACTTTATCTTCTTTCTTTATTTTTTCCTTCCTCCCTCCCTCCCTCCCTCCTTTCTTTCTTTTTTCTACTTCTACTAATTCTTTCTTTCTACTTTTTCTCCCTTTTATTCTGAGCCATGTGGATGAAAGGCTCTTGGTGCTGCAGCCAGGCGTCAGGGCTGTGCCTCTGAGATGGGAGAGCCAACTTCAGGACACTGGTCCACAAGAGACCTCCCAGCTCCACATAATATCAAACGGCGAAAATCTCCGAGAGATCTCCATCTCAACACCAGCACCCAGCTTCACTCAACGACCAGCAAGCTACAGTGCTGGACATCCTATGCCAAACAACTAGCAAGACAGGAACACAACCCCACCCATTAGCAGAAAGGCTGCCTAAAATCATAAAAAGTCCACAGACACCCCAAAACACACCACCAGATGTGGACCTGCCCACCAGAAAGACAAGATCCAGCTCATCCACCAGAACACAGGGACTAATCCCCTCCACCAGGAAGCCTACACAACCCACTGAATCAACCTTAGCCACTGGGGACAGACACCAAAAACAACGGGAACTACGAACCTGCAGGCTGCAAAAAGGAGACCCCAAACACAGTAAGATAAACAAAATGAGAAGACAGAAAAACACACAGCAAATGAAGGAGCAAGATAAAACCCAAACAGACCTAACAAATGAAGAGGAAATAGGCAGTCTGCCTGAAAAAGAATTCAGAATAATGATAGTAAAGATGATCCAGAATCTTGGAAATAGAATAGACAAAATGCAAGAAACATTTAACAAGGACCTAGAAGAACTAAAGATGAAACAAACAACAATGAACAACACAATAAATGAAATTAAAAATACTCTAGATGGGATCAATTGCAGAATAACTGAGGCAGAAGAACGGATAAGTGACCTGGAAGATAAAATAGTGGAAATAACTACTGCAGAGCAGAATAAAGAAAAAAGAATGAAAAGAACTGAGGACAGTCTTAGAGACCTCTGGGACAACATTAAACGCACCAACATTCGAATTATAGGGGTTCCAGAAGAAGAAGAGAAAAAGAAAGGGACTGAGAAAATATTTGAAGAGATTATAGTTGAAAACGTCCCTAATATGGGAAAGGAAATAGTTAATCAAGTCCAGGAAGCACAGAGAGTCCCATACAGGAAAAATCCAAGGAGAAATATGCCAAGACACATATTAATCAAACTGTCAAAAATTAAATACAAAGAAAACATATTAAAAGCAGCAAGGGAAAAACAACAAACAACACACAAGGGAATCCCCATAAGGTTAACAGCCGATCTTTCAGCAGAAACTCTGCAAGCCAGAAGGGACTGGCAGGACATATTTAAAGTGATGAAGGAGAAAAACCTGCAACCAAGATTACTCTACCCAGCAAGGATCTCATTCAGATTTGATGGAGAAATTAAAACCTTTAAAGACAAGCAAAAGCAGCAAGAGTTCAGCACAACCAAACCAGCTTTACAGCAACTGCTAAAGGAACTTCTCTAGGCAAGAAACACAAGAGAAGGAAAAGACCTACAATAACGAACACAAAACAATTAAGAAAATGGGAATAGGAACATACATATCGATAATTACCTTAAATGTAAATGGACTAAATGCTCCCACCAAAAGACACAGGTTGACTGAATGGATACAAAAACAAGACCCATATATTTGCTGTCTACAAGAGACCCACTTCAGACCTAGAGACACATACAGACTGAAAGTAAGGGGATGGAAAAAGATATTTCATGCAAATGGAAACCAAAAGAAAGCTGGAGTAGCAATTCTCATATCAGACAAAATAAACTTTAAAATAAAGACTATTAGAAGAGACAAAGAAGGACACTACATAATGATGAAGAGATCGATCCAAGAAGAAGATATAACAATTGTAAATATTTATGCACCCAACATAGGAGCACCTCAATACATAAGGCAAATACTAACGCCATAAAAGGGGAAATCGACAGTAACACATTCATAGTAGGGGACTTTAACACCCCACTTGCACCAATGGACAGATCATCAAAATGATAATAAATAAGGAAACATAAGCTTTAAATGATACATTAAATAAGATGGACTTAATTGATATTTATAGGACATTCCATCCAAAAACAACAGAATACACATTTTTCTCAAGTGCTCATGGAACATTCTCCAGGATAGATCATATCTTGGGTCACAAGTCAAGCCTTGGTAAATTTAAGAAAACTGAAATTGTTTCAAATATCTTTTCTGACCACATCACTATGAGACTAGATATCAATTACAGGAAAAGATCTGTAAAAAATACAAACACATGTAGGCTAAACAATACCTTACTTAATAACGAAGTGATCACTAAGAAATCAAAGAGGAATCAAAAAATACCTAGAAGCAAATGACAATGGAGACACAACGACCCAAAATCTATGGGATGCAGCAAAAGCAGTTCTAAGAGGGAAGTTTATAGCACTACAATCCTACCTTAAGAAACAGGAAACATCTCGAATAAACAACCTAACCTTGCAGCTAAAGCAATTACTGAAAGAAGAACAAAAAAACCCCCAAAGTTAGCAGAAGGAAAGAAATCATAAAAATCAGATCAGAAACAAATGAAAAAGAAATGAAGGAAATGATAGCAAAGATCAATAAAACTAAAAGCTGGGTCTTTGAGAAGATAAACAAGATTGATAAATCATTAGCCAGACTCATCAAGAAAAAATGGAAGAAGACTCAAATCAATAGAATTAGAAATGAAAAAGGAGAAGTAACAACTGACACTGTAGAAATACAAAGGATCATGAGAGATTACTACAAGCAAATCTATGCCAATAAAATGGACAACCTGGAAGAAATGGACAAATTCTTAGAAATGCACAACCTGCCAAGACTGAATCAGGAAGAAATAGAAAATATGAACAGACCAATCACAAGCACTGAAATTGAAACTGTGATTAAAAATCTTCCAACAAACAAAAGCCCAGGACCAGATGGCTTCACAGGCGAATTCTATCAAACATTTAGAGAAGAGCTAACACCTATCCTTCTCAAACTCTTCCAGAATATAGCAGAGGGAGGAACACTCCCAAACTCATTCTATGGGGCCACCATCACCCTGATACCAAAACCAGACAAGGATGTCACAAAGAAAGAAAACTACAGGCCAATATCACTGATGAACATAGATGCAAAAATCCTGAACAAAATACTAGCAAACAGAATCCAACAGCACATTAAATGGATGTGATCAAGGGGGGTTTATTCTGGGAATGCAAGGATTCTTCAATATACACAAATCAATCAACGTAATACACCATATTAACAAATTGAAGGAGAAAAACCATATGATCATCTCAATAGATGCAGAGAAAGCTTTCGACAAAATTCAACATCCATTTATGATAAAAACCCTGCAGAAAGTAGGCGTAGAGGGAACTTTCCTCAACATAATAAAGGCCATATATGGCAAACCCACAGCCAACATCATCCTCAATGGGGAAAAACTGAAAGCATTTCCACTAAGATCAGGAACAAGACAAGGTTGCCCACTCTCACCACTCTTATTCAACATAGTTTTGGAAGTTTTAGCCACAGCAATCAGAGAAGAAAAGGAAATAAAAGGAATCCAATCGGAAAAGAAGAAGTAAAGCTGTCACTGTTTGCAGATGACATGATACTATACATAGGGAATCCTAAAGATGCTACCAGAAAACTCCTAGAACTAATCAATGAATTTGGTAAAGTAGCAGGATACAAAATTAATGCACAGAAATCTCTGGCATTCCTATACACTAATGATGAAAAATCTGAAAGAGAAATTAAAGAAACACTCCCATTTATCATTGCAACAAAAAGAATAAAATACCTAGGAATAAACCTATGTAAGGAGACAAAAGACCTGTTTGCAGAAAACTATAAGACACTGATGAAAGAAATTAAAGATGATACAAACAGATGGAGCGATATACCATGTTCTTGGATTGGAAGAATCAACATTGTGAAAATGACTATACTACCCAAAGCAATCAACAGATTCTGCAATCCCTATCAAACTATTTTTCACAGAACTAGAACAAAAAATTTCACAGTTTGTATGGAAACACAAAAGGGCCCGAATAGCCAAAGCAATCTTGAGAACGAAAACCGGAGCTGGAAGAATCAGGCTCCCTGACTTCAGACTATACTACAAAGTTACAGTAATCAAGACAGTATGGTACTGGCACAAAAACAGAAAGATCAATAGAACAGGATAGAAAGCCCAGAGATAAACCCACGCACATATGGTCACCTTATCTTTGATAAAGGAGGCAGGAATGTACAGTGGAGAAAGGAGAGCCTCTTCAATAAGTGGTGCTGGAGGAACTGAACAGGTACATGTAAAAGAATGAGATTAGATCACTGCCTAACACCATACACAAAAATAAGCTCAAAATGGATTAAAGACCTAAATGTAAGGCCAGAAACTATCAAACTCTTAGAGGAAAACATAGGCAGAACTCTATGACATAAATCACAGCAAGATCCTTTTTGACCCATCTCCTAGAGAAATGGAAATAAAACTAAAATAAACAAATGGGACCTAATGAAACTTCAAAGCTTTTGCACAGCAAAGGAAACCATAAACAAGACCCAAAGACAACCCTCAGAATGGGAGAAAATATTTGCAAATGAAGCAACTTACAAAGGATTAATCTCCAAAATTTATAAGCAGCTCATGCAGCTCAATAACAGAAAAACAAACAACCCAATCCAAAAATGGGCACAAGACCTAAATAGACATTTCTCCAAAGAAGATATACAGTCTGCCAACACATGAAAGAATGCTCAACATCATTAATGATTAGAGAAATGCAAATCAAAACTACAATGAGATATCATCTCACACCAGTCAGAATGGCCATCATCAAAAAATCTAGAAACAATAAATGCTGGAGAGGGCGTGGAGAAAAGGGAACACTCTTGCACTGCTGGTGGGAATGTGAATTGGTACAGCCACTGTGGAGAACAGTATGGAGGTTCCTTAAGAAACTAAAAATAGAACTACCATATGACCCAGCAATCCCACTTCTGGGCATATACCCTGAGAAAACCATAATTCAAGAAGAGTCATGTACGAAAATGTTCGTTGCAGCTCTATTTACAATAGCCCGGAGATGGAAATATCCTAAGTGTCCATCATTGGATGAATGGATAAAGAAGATGTGGCACATATATACAATGGAATATTACTCAGCCATAAAAAGAAACAAAATTGAGCTATTTGTAATGAGGTGGATAGACCTAGAGTCTGTCATACAGAGTGAAGTAAGTCAGAAAGAGAAAGACAAATACCATATGCTAACACATATATATGGAATTTAAGAAAAAAAAATGTCATGAAGAACCTAGGGGTAAGACAGGAATAAAGACACAGACCTACTAGAGAATGGACTTGAGGATATGGGGAGCGGGAAGGGTAAGCTGTGACAAAGCGAGAGAGAGGCATGGACATATATACACTACCAAACGTAAGGTAGATAGCTAGTGGGAAGCAGCCGCATAGCCCAGGGAGATCTGCTCAGTGCTTTGTGACCGCCTGGAGGGGTGGGATAGGGAGGGAGATGCAAGAGGGAAGAGATATGGGAACATATGTATATGTATAACTGATTCACTTTGTTATAAAGCAGAAACTAACACACCATTGTAAAGCAATTATACTCCAATAAAGATGTAAAAAAAAAAAAGAGTACTCAGTTGATAAGCAACAGAGATATATTTGAAAACAGTGAGGTGGTCTCCAGACACCTTGCTTTTAACCATTATACAAACTGCGTCAACTACTAAATGTTACTGCACATCTATGATGGGCCAGCCATTGTGCTAAGGACTTTATGGGCACTGTTTCATGTATTCCTCGAAACCACTAGATGAGGTATTTAATAGCCTCCTTCCCACTTTACGTGAGGCAAGTGAGACATGAAGAGTTTTAGTAACATGACCAAGGTCATTGTCTAGGAAGAAGCACACCAGGTTAGGAGCCAGGTCACCTGACTATGGAACCTATCCTTCTAAACAGGCTCCCAACTTTCCCTTCACCCTGCCAGAGACCCAGAGGCTAGAATACCCAGAGGCTAGAAGACAGGATCAATGATGAGAGCAAAGAGCTATGCCTGGTGGGTCCTGGAGTCTGTCATGTCATTAGGTTCAAAAACTCTTTAGAAACCTAGGAAATAGGGAAAAAGCATCCATGGAGTGCTTTTGTTTTGTGAAAACAAGACAAGAATTATCTAGCATGCACTCCTGCAGAATGATTTTTGCCAGTTTCAGTTATTCAAAAGTACAAGCTCAATAAGGTGACGTTAATTTTGAATAACTGTGACCAAAAATAAATCTCTCTTTTTAAAGATCCTAAATAACACCAGTCTAGGGCTTTGAGTCTAACTTCCAGGGTAAATCATATTTGTGGAAAAAGCATATGCACTTTAACAGAAAATTAACTCACGTGTTTGTGGTCAAGAACAGCAGAGAAAGCAAAGAATTGAAAATTCTATTTTAGTCATTTTCAAACGCTAAGGTTTTCCCACCATCTACTAAGGATGTTCCCCAGGAAAACAGTGATCTCTACAAGCAAGACCTCTTACACTTGCCCACACTCTTACCTAGAAAGGTCCAAATGGAGTCTGTAGTTACTTTACGTAGAAACACAGGATCAAGATGTTTGATGTGGTAGGAGAAGAATACAACTGAAGTCAAGTGTTCTAAAAAATACTGGAGGAATATTCATTATGCTAATCAATCATTTCAAAGAGGGAGGATCATGCCAACGTCTTAGGAGATCCCCATCCTGGAAAACCACTAATATGAGGTTATACAGTTACGGTACCATTAAACTACCACAGTCGTGGTAGGTCATTTTCATTCTGATTTTCTATTCTCCCTTTTACATATTATTCATATCTGGAATAATACACAACCTAAGATGAGAGGAGAAATAGCCAAAAAAGGAAAGTTCTTGTAAAACCATAAAAAGTTAAGCCCACGATCCCCAGCAGAGAACAACCTCTGCCCCCACTACTCCCCACAGAGGTCGGCCGTGCATGGTGAGCTAGCACCTTGCCTTTAGTTCCCTGACCTTTCCTCTGGTCTGCTGAGCCCCATGGAACTGGCAGCAACTCGTGATTTCATTCCTACCTGAGTTGGTGGCATGAAAGGAGCCCTGCCCTGTGACCTGTGGGAGAGCCATGACTCTACCCGCTAACTAGATCCCCTCTGATCCAGCCCCTTGGCCCAAGGAAGCTATACATTTTTCCCTTTAAGGCAAAGAAAGAGATGCCAGACAGGCTTCATTTCAATGAAACGGAGCAGAGAATCAGAATAAAATCCATCATACTTATTGGAAGACCCTGCAAATGGCAAGAGTTTTCAAGACATCACTCATGGTTAATTAAAGAGTATGAAAAATGTACACTACTCACTCAAGGCTATTCCCTTCCTCCCAAAGAGTTGTGGGTTCAGGGAAGGCCAGGGCTCCAGCAAAAGGGTTATTAAACAGCACCTCTGCCCTGAGTTCGGCTGATTTGGTATAATGTTTTACATGTGATAACACATGTGGCTATCCACTGGGGGGTGTCTGATTTGGAGGGCGATTAATGTGTAGCCTTTCCTAGTGAATCCGCCTAAGGGATTAGTAACACCCTCAAAGTTCAGTTGAATATTAACTGCATTAACTTTGCAGCCTGCAACATCCTGTTACACACAAACAGCCCACGGTAACTTATGGATGGCTCACTTCACAAAAACCATTCCAAGCAGAGCCCCACTGATGGAAAGCTGTGTTCCATCCAAAGGCGTGCCCTCCCAGCCAACCTTGGCCAAGACCCAACAGAAAGAGCCCAGTCTAGGGTATTAATGGTTTTACTCAGCTGCCAGAATGCCTCTGACCAGACAGCACCCCTTTCTTTTAGGTCTTACTGTGGACCAAGTCCCTGAGGATCGTTTGAAAAGATGCATCTTGTAAGAATGTTGAATGTTCCACATAATTTTTTTAAAAAAATTATCCAACACAAGGGCCACATGTTCATCCTGTTCCCAAAATATAAAGTCCCCAAGAACAACTTCCTACCGACCATAAAATTTCCAGAAAAAGCACAGAGAACAATTCTGTTACTACCCCCAGGACACAAAAAAAGACTGAATAAAGCTTGAACCCATCTGATAAATGAAAGACACGGTCGCTCATCTTCTGCCCAATGGCAGGCACTACCTTAGAGAAGATCAGCTCACCAGAACCCCCACTGAATGAGCGCCCCCCTCTCCTTACACTCTAGTTCTTTGTTACATGCATTCTTGAGCCTTTACAAGTCACCTGTACAGAGGTGGGTGCAGCGTAACTAGAAATCAAGTTAAATCTCAGGGTCTGGAAACTTTATCTTTTCATAATGCTGTACACTTAATTCCTCCTGCCAATTAGCCATGCAGTTATGTTGTCTAGAAATGGAGAGGACAAACAATGGATTTTAGTATTTAAACAGGAACTGAAACTGCAAGCAGAGAGCCACAAACCACACCATGACGCTGGAAATTAAAGCTCTATGTGAAAAGAAAAAGTTTCCCTCCCAGCCACCAGCAGGCACCATGCACAAAGCAGCCACCCACAGATCACAAGGAAGGTGGAACATGAAGGCAAAGCTTGGATTCCCAGGTTAGGCTGGGATTCTGTGAAAACCCCAGGCACGAAAATATGACAGAATAAAGCAGAGAACAATACGCCACAACACTTGCCCTTTAAGGGTTAAACAAATGAAACTCCTCTACCAACAGCGTCATTCATGCAAATTGTGGCGTCAGTTTAGCCTTTCTCTAATCTTCATGCCTATCAAGGTTGTCTAAAGTCATGCCTTACTATCAGCGTTGGGAAACAGAACAAGCAACAGTCAACTGACGTTTATTCCCATTTTCTAGAAATTGTGACGAGAATCAACAAAAATTCAAACGTATGAGCAGATTCGGCGTTGCATTTCCCTCTGGATCCTATTCCTAGAATCTTTATAACAACCTCTGCACCCATGTCACCTCCATCAATACATGGACCTTCTCTTAATAGAATCTATAAGGGGATACAGACCTTACAGAATAGCATCTTATTTCAGTTTTATGCAAGGAATGAATTCAGCCTCTATCACCATTACCGCTCCACAGAGAGGCCTGGATGGTCTTCAAACATCCATGGAGGAAACAACTAGAGGAAACGTTGCCAGGAGATTCTTCTGCTGGGAAGGTTTTGCCGAAAACAGCAAGACTAAGAGAACCCACGTTGGAGACAGAAACTTTATTTATACGCCTAAGAACTGTGGCCAGCGGACACAAGCCTCATGTGTCTTCTGAGGACAGACTTATCAAGACTGGACGCCAAGTACAGAAGAGGCCTGAGCTTTGCCTGTTTAGCTGAATGGGCAAAAACTGTAGAACCTCTAGTGGAAATAACTCCTCCCAAGAGAGGGGTGACAGAAACTTCTGGGTTGAATTTTGCATCTTTAAGAACAGCAAATTTCAGGAGTCAGCCATCACTATGTCCCCTTTTATGTATCTGAAAAAATAAAATTGGTGAAGAACATTTTCCAATTCCTGGAAATGAGCACAAAATGGTAAAAAAAAAAAATGTAATTAATGGGTTTGTACATACATGTAGGTCATATACCCAACTACATGAGTATATAGTACCAATGTTCATATAGAATTTGTGGATGATTCTAGTTAGCCTCTATTCTGCCTCTGCTTGTGTTAAAAGAGCCTCTTCACAACAGTCTTCCTGGCCTTGCCTTGAAAAAATACGAAGTATTGGCACCGTATTCCACTGCTTTCTGAAAATCAAGGGTTGTTCCACAAATCGCATTACCCATCCCTACACTATAGCACTGGACCCTCCAGAAAAGTACTCCCCTCCATTTCCTCTTTAATTCAAAAGTAATTGCGCACCACTAGAGCTCAGAGTTTAAAACGAGCTCTCTAAAAAACTCAAGAAAAAAGAAGAAGAAATTAATTCTAACCCTTACCTTTGGCACCTTATAAGACTTTTGGCCATGACTTACCTGTATAAATAGAAAGAACTAATTTACTACAGAAATGCCCATGGGCGAACATGTACTGACTAATGAAGTGTTCAGCTTTTGCATGATTAACCAGATGGCAGGGGGGAGTGTAAAAAGCAGAGGGCATAAAATAATAAGAAAAATTGATTAGCAGCCCCCTTTTAAAGTAGTCCATGAAAAATCCCTTTTTTGTACTCACTAGCTTGGAAACTTACTGCAAGGGACGAGAGACGTGAATGGTTCACCAGGGCACCGAGCAAGCCCCCCGGCAGCTGTGTGCGTCTTCAAAGTTCACTACATAGGGAGGTTCACGTAAGAGGAGAAAAGACACCGAGCTGCCTCCAAACTGATCAACTTACACAACAGGTCCTGCCAGCTGTCATAAAGTTAATTTTCTAATATATTGTGAAACACATTACATAAAGTTGAAAACTATGATTGGGCTTTGTGTCCATTCAATTTTCTCTCTGGAGAACTCTCCTAGACCACACTTGGCTTTAACTCCCGCCAGACCAATTCATTAAGAAAAAAGGGGATAGTCTTGAGCCAGAATATTTATACACTTGACTCAGAAACAATCTATTCTAAGGGACATTTTCCCAAGCTAAATGCACTACAGGGCTCTCCTATTCATAAAATTCTTGAGCTGGTCTGCAACTCCCTTAAGTGAGGAGAAAAGGAGTCAGATCCAAAAAAGAAAAATGCACACGGACCAAAAAAGAAAGGAAATGTCCGAGGAGAAGCATGGGTTTAGGCTACTTATAAAGCAATGAAACCTCTTTCTTCCATTTACTCTGATTCCACAACTAATATTTACTCAGCTTAGTCCTCCCTTTAGCACAAGGGACAGGCATTTCCCAGGCAAAGAAAAGAGAACAACCAACGCTCAGTATCCTTGCCACCACGCCAGGCTCCAACCCCCAGATCCTACCCTTTATCTAGGATGCTGCCTCGGTTAAAGAGACACTAGGCTGGGCCAGAAGTAGTAACCTACAAAGACGCATGCGCACGCGCAGGCTCACAAGCCCGCGCACGACGCACAAAGGCACACACGTACATTCTTATCTACAAGTCCCTCACCCAGGTGATGGAAGTACAGGTCCTTCCTTCCCTGTACTCTTCTCTGTGATCGCAGACAGCACCCCTTTTCCCCAGCTGACTTCTCACAGGTTTGCCACAGAGATCGTAAGTAAGACCTAACACTGAATTACATGCAAAGAATAAACACATCATCATGACCTGTTTTCCTGATGACCCCAGGCAAGAGGCTGTTTATGTCAACTTTACATAATTATGCCAACTTTACATAACAGTGTGGTGGGAAGGCCACTGTCCGATGCTGGGATCTGAGTTCTAGCAAGGGATCTACTGCTAAACTAGCTGCGCGAACTTGGTTGGCCAAGCTACTTAGCCCTTCTGATCTTCCGTTTCCTCATTTACAAAATGAAGGGTCGGAGCAGTTGATCTCTAAGCAACCTTCCAGTTCTAAGATCTTAAGTTTTTTTTTCTTTTTCTGTGCTCATTGACAGGTTAATGGACTAGAGGAGATTGCCTGAACACTCATCAAAGTTACTCCGGAGCTATGCTGTCCAATATGGTAGCCACTGACCACATGGCAGTCATTGAATACTTGAAATGTGGCGAGTCCTGATTTCAAAGACTTAGGATCAAAAAATGCAAACTATCTCATTAATAATCTTTACCTTGGTTACATGTTGAAAATGGTGGTTTTTAGGATATATTTGGTGAAATAAAATGCATTATGAAAATTAAATTTATGTGTTTCTTTTTACTGTTTTTAATGTGGCTACTTGAAAATTTTAAATTAAAAATGTGACTCACATTATATTTCTGTTGAACAGCAATGCTCTACGGGTGACTTGGCATGGAGTCCAAATCTGGTCCACAGCCTATTTTTATATATCCAGAAAGCTCAAAAGAGTCTTTACATTTTCAAAGGGTTGTTTAAAAAAAAGAGAGATCATGTTATAGACACTATGTATGGCCAGCAAAGGTTAAAATATTTACTATCTTGCCCTTTATAGAGAAAGTTTGCCCACCCACCCTTAGTTCCCTCCTTACAGGGTTTGTTGCTACAATAATACTCCAATCTTGAATGCAGTGCCAGAAAAATTATTCTTGGAATTCCCCCACCAATTTCCATATTCCCACCATTGTCCTAAACGTGGTGGTAAGGATATGAAGAGAATTCCAGAAGGAGAAGGAAGGGATGGTCCAGATCTCTCTGTGATTCTCCCCCGCCCCCCCGTCTCACCTATAGTAGCAGCAAAGCTTACGTACACTGCTACCTTACAGATCTGTTTCCCTCTTAAGAGAAAATATCTAAACATGAAGCAACTTAGCCTAGGGGGAAAATATGACAATTTTAACCTAATATTATAGCTTTTGCGGGGGGCACATTCAGTGTGATCAACCATCCCTATTTGCCCAGGACTGAGGGGTTTCCTGGAATTTGGGGCTTTCAGCAGGCTAAAGTACAAAAATCAGGACAGTCCTGGGCAAACCAGGATGAGTTGGTCACTTTAAATTTAACCATTGAACACGATGTTACTATATTAGATAAAGAATGCAATGCTAATCATATTATCCTAATAGAAGTAGCTTTTTTTTTAAAAACAAAGCTGCACGTTGACGTTTTGCCTCTTGTACTTTCATTGCCTTTTAATTATTGAAAATTAAATTTCCAGTACATAAGTTCTCCCTTGACCATTCAGTTCTTTCATTTTATGATCTTGGATCAAATCCCTTGACCTCTCTGGGCCTCACTTTTTCCTCCATAAAATATCCTGAGGAGACAGTGCACTCTTCCCAGTGACTTCTGCTGGAGGATAAAACACCAGCCATTGAGGGAAAAGAGAACTCTCAATTCAGGATTCAGGTCCAGTTCTGGATAATGGACAACAGTTGTCGATAGGATGGGTTCTTAAAAGTGGTTAAACGGTTCAACAGTGTAATCGCTTGAACTGGAGATAAAATATAGAACCCAGCAAGATTCGACTTGCAAAGAGAAGGGGATATAAATGATATCTCAAATCCAGAGAAGTTATATCTCCCATATTCACGAACCTAAATGGCAACATTTTATCATTACTTGTGTCATTATCTTGGGGTGATTGTTTTGAAAATCGTGGATGAAATGATAGGACATCCACTTTCACAAACTGAAACTTGAGAATGGAATTCCCGAGAGCATGGAAACGCTCTTGTTGTTTAGGAGAAGCGTGTCATTCATTGCATATTAAACACACACTGTCTATGTTTCATCGGGGATGCTCTATTGTGCAATAATTGGTCCCCATTGTTACATGCACAATTTGTCTGCTCAGATGTAAAAGTAAAACCTCTTAAATAGCTATCTCCACTGATAGCCTTAGGCGTCGAAGGTCCCCTGTGGCCCCGTGCCTGCAGCAAGCCATGACTAAGGCTTTGGGGAGGGAGAGACAGATGAAAAGGGGATGCACCTATAATCCTTTATTTATATTAGAAAAGCACCCCTGAAACCTCATTAGCAATGGCCGAGTGCTGTGGCAAGTCCCCGGCAAGGACTCTGCCCTGAGTGGAGCCCACTAAGGGAGAGGAAGTGGTCCTTGCCCAGAGCAGAGGGAAAGGAAAACAAAATCCTCCCGGGTCCTAGCGCTTCTCCCCACGGAAACACCTGTCCTCCTTTCCACCTGGCAGCTTTGCTCCTTACATCACCCCTTCAAAACCCACAAGTCACAGAGGCCATTTCTCACCTAAACGACCACAGCATCCCTCTGAGCCCTGTGAGCTCAGCTGGGTTACAGCTGAGATGGTCTGAATATGGAAGACAGCCCTGTTTCCCCCATATTACTGAAATTTCCCCTTTTCAATTCTGAAATCCTTTCATGTCAAAGACAGACCTTGGATTTTTTTTTTTTTTTCCCCATTATTGTTTCGACCTGTGTCTTTTTGAAATTTCTTTGTTCCCTCGGTCTGTCTCAAACCCTGCCCCTCCTGAAACTCTGAAGTTCAGAGATGCCTGGAGGGAACTTTCCTCCCCACTTCAGTCCTAGGAACCACTGGGGGATCTGGCCACTCTCTAGTAAGTTTCACGCTGACCACTGAACAATGAAATACATTGTTCTACCCTCCAGGGTGCTGACATCTGAATCACAAGACAATCGCTGCTTCCCCTGGGTCAAAGCCAACTTTCTCCCACAAACCCTTTTTCACACACATCGACAAAGATGGGAGCAAACCAAAGGCATGGAAGCAAGGTGAGTCGGCCTCAGTCCCCCCCCTCCTTCTCTTAGACGTGCTGCACTCAGAGGCTCCTGAGGACAGAGCAGGACCCGGGCCGCAGGGCACGCTCTGTAACAGCCAGATCTCTGTGTGCTTAATGTTACTTTTAATAACATGGAGGAGTTGGCAAGCAACCCACAATGGAACATTACACTGTAAACGAAAGGGGAGAGAACTAGCATTTCCTACGTTGTATGGAAAAAAATGGAAAACGACACCTTCCATCTACCTACAAATTATTTTTAACATGTCCAAAGTATTTTAAAAGGTCCTCTGGCAAAACCTCCTTGTCAATGAAGGACAGGAAGGTAGAGCAGACTGGTCCTTAGTTCAAATCCCAGCCATGTGACTTTGGCCAGTTTCTAAACGTGCCCTGGTCTCAGTTTCATCACTGTTGAAGTAAGGCTAATAAAACCTATCTTATTAGCACTGCTGTGAGAATTAAATGGATGATATATAAGAAGTGTTTGGCAAAGTGCTGATGTATTTTTTATTGAAGTACAGTTGATTTAAATATTGTGTAAGTTTCAGGTGTACAGCATGGCTATCCAGTGTGCTGAATCAGATATTTTCCCCTTATAGTTTATTACGTAATATCGAGTATAGTTCCCTGCGCTATATGGTAGCTCCTTGTTGGTTATCTATTTTATACATAGTAGTATGTGCATGTTAATCCCAGCCTCCCAATTTATCCCTCCCCCCACTCCCTTTCCCCTTTGGTAACCGTAAGTTTGTTTTCTGTGTCTGTGAGTCTCTTTCTGTTTCGGAAATAAGTTCATTTGTGCTTTTTTTTTCTTTTAGATTCCACATATGAGGGATAGCATATGATATTTGTCTTTCTCTGTCTGGCTTACTTTACTTAGTGTGATAATCGCTAGGTCCATCCATATTACTGCAAATGGCATTATTTCCTTCTTTTTTATGGCTGAGTAATACTCCATCACACGCGCGCACACACACGCACACACACACACACACACACACTACATCTTCTTTATCCATTCATCTGTTGATGGACATTTACATTGCTTCCATGTCTTGGCTATTGTAAACAGTGCCGCTATGAACATTGGCATGCATGCATCTTTTTGAATTATGATTTTCTCTGGATACATGCCCAGGAATGTGATTGCAGGATCATACGGTAACACTATTTTTTAGTTTTTTAAGAAACCTCCATACTGCTGATATACTTTTTAAATAATGACTAGCTATTGTTGTTACCACTGGTCCTAGTAGGTGTACAGAAAACACAAGTTGAGGAATGAGGCCAAGGTTACTCAGTTTGCTGATCCAGAAGCAGAACTGTGTGCTTGGTAAATTACAGACAGTTTCTCCACAAGGCCAACCCCTTCCAAATACCTCTGGCCACAGAAGTGAGATATATATATAAAAAAAAAAATCACTAGGCCCTGAAATATTTAACAGGATGTTTGGGTTCGATATAAAAGTCAAAAAACTTGACTGAAGTAAGAGCTCTAGCGACTCTGTGCAAAAATTATGAGCTGAAGGCAGAGTTATTCCAAAGAAATACCAAAGTGTTTCCTAGAATTTAAAGAAGACCTAGGACTGCCATATGGGTCCTAGTCATGTCTGTGCCAAAATCTGTCCCTCATTAGTAAGAGTATCAGACACGATAAGGAACCAGCCAATCAGGCAACATCACAGCACTGCTTTTCCCAACTGGTCCCCACCTTGTTCTGTTTCAGCTCTCAGTCACGCCGGGGTTGTTAGCCAAGCAGCATCCTTTCTTTGAATCCCAGCTGGAGAGCACAGACCATAAAAGAAGCACCTCTCCTCCAAGACCAAAGGAATTATGTCCAGCCACCTTGCCTGGGGGCCACAGGCTGAGCCTGTTCTCTAGAAACCGGGTAAGGTATTGACAGATGTCTCAAGGAGCCTGACTCTGCTCCCCGAAGGACACATATTTTGCTTTCCCTTTTCCCTGGGGTGTCCTGAGATTCTTGTCTCATGCCTGGGTAGGGTCGATATTTCACATCCCCCCTCCCTCTTTTTTTAAGAAGACTATTTCACCGCTCCAAAAGTTGTGTATTTTTTCTGATTTAACTAAATCCACCATGAGTTCCCTTTCAAAGTACTTAACACACACACAGACTTCACCCGATGACTTTGTACTTGTTTACACAAACTTCTGAAGTCTTCTTAAATTGTTTGTACCTTGGTACGTTCTGTACCTCCACCATTAATGTAAGCTCCTGCAATCTGAATAGTGTCTTTTTTTAACTGAATTTTTTTTTTTTTTTTTTTTTTTTTGGCAAGACGAGATTTTTCTTTTTGACCAGCAAAAGGAAAATGAGGACAAAACAATTAAGTGGAGACTTTGATTTCCAGTTCAGTCTGGGGATGGTGACATGTGGAGATGTCCCCACATAAGGTCCCCCTGCAAGGGGACTCCCCATTTTATGAAAGATCTGTGACCAGGAAGAGTTGGTGGGAATTCAGTATGCAAATCCACATGCCTTTGAAAGAAGGCAAGGTCAAGGCTTCCTAGTGAATCTTTACCCTGTAGACTGGTCCATTTGGGAAGCCTGTGTACATAAGGGTTTGCTGAAAGCAAGGCAGAGACAGAAACAACTCACTGCTGGGAGCCGGGCACCTGCACGCAGCTGTAATTGGACGTGTGCACACAATCTGTGTTGCGTGGATTCTACAGAATGAGCCGATGGTGGGCTAGCAACTACGGTGTAAACATACACACCACCTTTATTCTTGACTGACCATGTTGTGTCAGTGTCTGGTGTACAGCAAAGTGAGTCCAATGCATATATACACACATATATATTCTTATACATATATTCCTTTTTAGTTTCTTTTCCATTATAGGTTATCACAAGACATTGACTATAGTTCCCTGTGCTATACAGTAGAACCTTGTTGTCTATTTTTTTTTTTAACATCTTTATTGGGGTATAATTGCTTTACAATGGTGTGTTAGTTTCTGCTTTATAACAAAGTGAATCAGTCATACATAAACATATGTTCCCATATGTCTTCCTGTCTATCTATTTTATATATAGTAGTGTATATCTGTTAATCCCAAACTCCTAATTTATCCCTCCCCCGCTTTCCCCTTTGGTAGCCATTGGTTTGTTTTCTATGTCTGTGAGTCTGTTTCTGTTTTGTAAATATGTTCATTTGTATCATTTTCTTTAGATTCCACGTGTAAGTGATATCATATGATATTTGTCTTTCTCTTTCTGACTTACTTCATTTAAGTATGATAATCTCTAGGTCCATCCATGTTGCTGCAAATGGCATTATTTCATTCTTTTTTATGGCTGAGTATATATATATATATATATGTATATGTACATATATGTGGTCCATTGTCTATATATATATATTATATATATAATATATACACCGCATCTTCTCTATCCATTCACATGTTAATGGGGGTGTCTCTTTTTTTAACCCTGTCTCAATGCCTCCTGAATAGTAGTATTCTGTAACCAGTCACCGGGTGATCAACAGCACCCCGTCAACTCTGTCTTAATCTTTGTAGGCTGGGCTCCATGGGAACATGGGGAAATAAACACCACACGCACACACACACATACACACACAGAGGAGAGGGAAGGGAGGGGACAGAGAGAGAAAGGCGACGATGGCAAGAATTACTAGCTTAGCTTGACTGTGGCGAGATCTCCCACAGCAGACGTAATTGCCCTCGTATCCCTGGCCTCTGCTTCATAAGACTTGTGACACTCTACTTTTAAAAAATTTCAAACTAGCGGTCTCAAAATGGGGCCGTGGCAATTGAAGAGAGTCTGGAGCTGGTCACGGCAGAAAAAAGTCCTCAGGCTGGTGAGTTCAAATTCTGTCTCTTCGGCAGCTTGACTGAGCATGTTCTGAAGCCATGGCCCTATTTCCTGTCTCACAGTTACAGGCCTGTGAAGAAGGAAACTGAGAGGCTGCCTGTGTCATCTCTACGCTTGTCCACCACAGAGAAGGAAATACCCCCTTTTACTTTCCACATCCACCTGCCCCTGAACTGGAATTTTTAAATTCTTTTCAAATTATTCAACTTGTTCCTTTGAGATTTAATAAATAAAGCTGTTGCTTTAGTTAAACTTTTATGGCAGCGAGTTAGCAATCACACACCTTTTTTTTTTTCTTGTTTGGCTGGTGAGAGTTTCAGGTTTGGAATATTTCGAGATTTTTCTATCAACGGTTAAATGTTTCCCTCTCCTGTGAAACATCTTCACAAAGCTAGTATACCTTTTCACCTTCAAACGAATCCTGTGAGATGGTCTCTTTTGATTATAAGGAAACTGTGAATTAGGGAGGTGAGGTGGCACAGTGCTTAGGAATCCACCTGCCAGTGCAGGGGACACGGGTTCGAGCCCTGGTCCGGGAAGATCCCACGGGCCGTGGAGCAGCTAAGCCCTTGCGCCACAACTACTGAGCCTGCGCGCCTTGAGCTCCGCAACGACAGAACCCACCGCCATGAGAGGCCCGCGCATCGCAAGGAAGAGTAGCCCCGCTCGCCACAACTAGAGAAAGCCCGTACGCAGCAGCAAAGACCCAACACAGCCAAACATAAATAAATTAATAGAAAAATAAATGCATTAAAAAAACCAGAAACGAAACGAAACAGCTTGAGCACTAGTTGCTTTAAAAGAAAACCAACCCTTAAAAAAAAAAAAAAAAAAAGGCAGCACATCCTCAGCAGGCATTGGGGTTGAGATTCACACCAACCTAATTGGACTCCAAACCCTACTCCCTGTATCTGTGCTAGGTACACAGTGATACTCAATAGATGCTATTGGCCCCCATCCACTCAACCCAAATGGAGGATTAGAAATTTGCTAGCCTTCAAGGAAACACCTACCAGATGAATTCTGTCAATACAGAGCCCACTGAGTTTTATTTGTACCTTCTGGCAACACATCCCACTGTCCTATAGTTTATTCAGCTACTCGCTTCTACACTGGGCCCCCTCAACAACTAGGCTAGCTGCCTAGTCCATTCCCGCCCCCTCAATCTGGGCTTGAAACTGTACAGAGTGTGTGCTTAGTAAAAGCCTGAAAAAATATTCTCATCCTTTTTTATTAAAAAAAAAAAAATGAAATCACAGAGACCCAGGGATCTCTAGCTAAGAGGCCCCATTGTCAGAAACACTGAAAAAAGATCATAGCTGACACCACAGTTGGTGAAAATAACAGCCTACAAGCTGTGCCCAAAGTTCTTTTTCCTCATCTAATCTCCCCCTCATTCTTCTGACACACAACAGCAAATGCATGAAATCCTTTAAACATTCATTGCAAGTTGGTATAAAGGTAGTGCATTTTAAAAGTTGAAAACAAAATCTATATACAAACACACACGTACAGACCTATCCATCCATATATAATACATTACACATACTTTTAAAAGGAATTGGCTCAGTAGATGTTTAAAACCATCATGTAATCTAACTGATCCCCCCCATAACAGGAAAGAAGTTAGCTGCGTCTAGATTCGATTTGAGAAGTAAAACTTCCATCTTTCGCTTCCCTGGAAAACTCAAGTTTCCACAACAAGCCTTATAGAGATTGTTTTGTTTATTGTTTCTAGTTTGTTTCCCCCCCTGGAACATTAAGTGGCCTTGGATATTAGAAAATAAACAGGCATCTGACTGTCACCCTACCAGCTGGCAGACTCAGGTGTCACAGCTAAGTCCACACCTGCTTAGTTTCCTACAGAATCTCCACTTTAATTAGAATTAGATATTGGTCTGTGAGTATGTGTTCTACTTTTACTTTTCATTTGAACTCTTGCTTTGGCACGCAACATCTTGTTTACCTTCTTGGAAAGGAATACCTATGCTTGTCCTAAGGAAATCTCACAGTTATATTCAAAGCCATCATCCACTAGGTTCTCAGCTGACATTTTATGATCTAGAAACTGTAAGTACCAGGTTAGACTTTATCATTGGGCTATCACTGTGCTACTGCCATCTTTTGATGTTCCCTGATAGCATCCCATTTCAGTTTGAAAGAAACCATCACTTCAATAGGTGGGCTCATTCTAACCACAGATATGTATTTCTGCTTTGATAAAATGTAGAATTATTTATATTATGGAGCACTCCCTCTATTTGTTTTTCTTGAATCACTCAGCTCTATCCTATGCTGAATGACATATAAATATAGAAATTATGGAAATCGAGAAAGCATTTTCTCCAATGCAGATTCTGAGCTGCTCAAATGAGTTGCTAAAATTTCTCTCTAGTGTGTCATTTAAAGTCTAACCTTGTCCCAAATAACAACTGACCACCGATTTCTTTGATTCCCAAGAAAGGAGAACTCTGCAGTGTGACGCAGGCGAGAGCATTTGGGCTTGAGGCATTCAGCCAGGAGGAAAGTAAAGAAAAAATTCACACACAAGCAAACACACACACGTGCATGCACACACACTCTGGCACACTGCAGGCATCCAGCAGAAGTAAGAGAACACACAAACAGTGGCACCCCCATTTTCCACACCACCACAGGCCCATCCTAAAACGGCAAACATACAGTACTGGTGCAGGTGTTTGTAAACAAGTATGTTTGAAGACGTTTCTAATTATAAGCTGTCACAGCTAAAATTAGAAACCCGATCTGCTCACTTTAAAAAAATAAAAAAAGCTCTCCATAAGGGTTTAAATGAGAGCAGCCAGCCACAAAAGAGGGGATATATGTACATGTATAGCTGATCCACTTTGCTGTACAGCAGAAACTAACACAACATTGCAAAGCAACTATACTCCAATAAAAGTTAATTTAAAAAACAAAATAAAATAGATGACAGCAGCCAGTAAGCTTTGATTTGGCAGAGTGATGAGCTCTGGTGACACAGCCAGGGAACTGCTGTGTGTCAGCTTTTCTGCTGTATCAGGAGGGATGCTTCCCAGGTCCTAGTGAAGAAGGGCACAATCTGCATCCGTTGTCATGGAATGATAACGTCTTCTCTGGATGCGGGTATCAATCACCCCATGCCTCACTGGCCTGATGTCTCCCCCTGTATCCTAAAAAATACACTCATAACTTCCTGTTTCTCCCTTTACTCCCAGCTCCAGTTCAAATTCAATTGCAAACGTTAAGCATACCTTGGCTTTCTCTCGCCCCCCAACCAAAAGACACTCCATAATAACCTATGTCTAGATGCTCAAGCCCCAACACCCATTAGGAAACTCAGCAAAGAAGACAAACTTGATACATTGACAGGGCGATCATACAACATTCCAATCCTAGACAGAGCAAAGTGAGCGCCCTCACCGATCGCAGCTAAATTGGACCGCAAAGACGCTTTCCATAAGTGGAAAGAAGGAAGCTGGGTTCAGTTACAGAGAGGAAGCTTCTCTCTCCCATTTACACAAACAATATAAAATCACCAGCCTCAACCTGAAAAGTCTGTGTCATTTTTAAAACCCATCCATAATAAATGAATATAGCACAACTCAGCCCCAGTTAACCAAAATTCTCAGTCACACTTCCTGAAATGAAACACATCTTTGTTGACCCTTTTCAGTCTTACAAGAGCCAAAAAGTATCTCGTGACAATAACGGGTCTCAATGCTTTCATTTAAAGAGCCATTATCTTACCCCAGAGTTTTAACTTTAGCTATTTTTGTTCTTATTTTTCATTACTCTCGCATTGAGCCAGCATCTCAGGATAAGAGGCAAAAGAATAACCGTTATTTGTACCCACATCCTGGCTCTTAAAGACACGTATAGACAGAAAATTAAGTCATATTTCTAAAGACGAAGCGCTAATGCTCTTTATATAGATTTTACCCATAGAGGAACAAAACGGAAATAACAATTCAAAAGGGAGAGCTGAAAATGAGTTATGTGGGGTTACAGAAAACAGGGATAACTGTTTTCACTGGATATTCACCCCCTGCATTTTTGCACCAGCTTCGGTCTCATCCCTTCGCCTCTACAGACCATCACCCAGAGTTCCGAAAAAAAAGAAAAAGGAAACGTGCCACATTTTAATTTCACCTTTCTCTCTCCAATTTCTAGAAAAGATATCACTAGCATTAAAACAGCCAAAGACAAGAAAAAAAGGAAAACAACTATGGATCCTTTGACTGTTGCATTCTGAAGGATCTGTCTTAAATCATCAAGACAATCGATTCTCTAATAAAGCAATAATTAGCTTTTAAATTTGACTGCACCGGGGAGCAGCCCTTGAAATTCAGAAGCTCAAGGCAGTTCTTCCCCTCCATAGGACGTCCAGTAGATGCTGCTGAAATTATTCTGTCTGCTGAGCACCCCCCTCCCTGCCCCTTTCGGCTATAGAGCGTCCCCTACCCAGATGCTTCTGTGAACCACTGAGCCGTAAGCCCAGTAATACCCTAGGCTCTCTCGCTTTTCTAACTTTCTTAATCACGCTGCCCCTTCCTTTTGTCTAAATTAATTAATTTTATTGGAGTACAGTTGATTTACAATGGTGTGCTAGTTTCTGCTGTACAGCAAAGTGAATCAGTTATATATATATATATATATATATATCTCCACTCTTTTTTAGACTCTATTCCCATATAGGTCATGACAGAGTACATGGGGCTCCTTCTACCATCTGCATGCATGCACTCTATTCATTAACTACAGGACTGGACAAGAAAGATCACAATTCCATCCCAAGTTCATTCTATATAAATGAATGTGGCCCCTTCCTGGAAATCTTTAATCCATCTCTTATTGGTCCCTAATATAATCCACATATTAAGTATTCCAAACCTAACCCATACACCTCACATCCCCATGCTGACCTCCAACTCAGGTTACAGGTAAGACGTAAGGTGATAGAGAGCTCCAGGTAACTTAGGAAGAGGCATGCAATCACGGACTGCAATTGACACATCAAATGCTAGTCCATTTTCATATTTTCTGACTGGTACTTAAAAATAAAAAAGACGAAAAACAGCTCCACAGGAAAATGGACTTCCTGCCGAAAGCCTCAGCAAAAACAGCCACCAGAATAATTCACCAGCACTGGGTTATTAAAATCCCTGACAGGTATTACTTAAGATGTTAGAAAATTATTCAGGCACGTGTGTACACATATATCTACCTTCTGGGCTTGTGCGCTCACACACACACACTCACATTTTTAGTAAGTACTCATTAAGGTATCTGAGATATTAAAACTAATCACAGCAGTTTTCCTTTAATGTTATCCTCAGCATAAAGAGAAATGAGCCCATTGTCATTTATTTCAAAATCATTCTTTATAAAAAATAGCTAATCTCCAGAAGCACACCTGGTTTATTGAAGTGAATACAAAGATGCAGCGTATAGCTTTAATGTGCTCAGCTGGGAAAATATATTTTTTTAAATGAGCATTTGTTAGGCCTTTATTTGCAAATGCAAAACTATCCAAGGCACTCTTTGTGCATGGAGGGATTTTTTTTATTTCAAAAACCACATTAATAGAGGAGGATTCACTTCAAACACTAACGGCAGCAAAGAAAATTAACACTTGCAGGACTGGAAAAACAAACAAACAAACAAAAAACAATACCAGGTTACAGGAAATCTAAAACCCAGGAAACTATGGACACAACCCTGAAGTGTATCTGTTAGAAACTGTTAACATAACACTGTTCCAACAAAACCTCCTGACTCATATATTTAAAGTGCAAGTATCTACAAAGTTGACTCAGGTATTAAAAGTGGCAGAAATGAGGCAGCTGCTAGGTTAAATATTAGAAAGAAAAGATCACCCATTAACTACACTTGGGAACTTCCAAGGGAAAATAATGACAAGTCTAGAGCTTTCCCTAATCTTCTGAGCTGGCCACTCTCCATAAGGAGACACGAGGTTGTCCCAGTTGCCAAGGATGGGCTGTAGGAAGGTTTTCACAGCAAGGCCATGTGGGAAGGAGTGTGGCTCTCAGCCATGTTTGCCGGGTGTTTCTTAGATACGATGGGAGGTGTCATTTTTTTTTCCATTTGATCAGGGAATGTAATATATCTTCAAAACAGTTTTCACCCAACTGGTCAGAGATGTTAAAATCCAACCCTAAAAAAAAATCCCTTTGCCACTTTCCCTCAGAGATACACTCGCCTATCCTGCTGGGTTTCTTTTAAAATATGTCATTTTCACACAAAGGTCATTGATCTGTTCGCTTCTTCAATTTTCTTGTACTTAGAAATAAAATCAAAATATACAGTTAGTATATTCCATTAGGGATCTGAAGAAAAACAAAATAATTCTGCTAAATGACAAAATGAACACCACAAGAACAAGTGGGCTGGCCTTTCCAGCGTTGAAAAAGGTAATGTCTATGGAGCTTATCATGACCTAAAAGGGTTGAGGTTAATAAAAGGGTTTATGTCAGGAAACTTTGACATCTTATGCTGTGTTTTCCTTTACAAATCAAACTTAAAATTAGTGCTAACTTTTTCTACCTATATCCAAAATGAATACTAGCGTCATAACTGGAGACATCTTCTTTTTACCTTTTAATTTTATATCTGCATAGCACCCAGCAGAGCATCTTATTCAAAAGAGATGATCAATAAATAGGTGTTATACTGAGTGAAGTAAGTCAGATGGAGAAAAACAAATATCATAGGATATCACTTATGTGTGAAATCTAAAAAAATGGCACAAATGAACTTATTTACAAAACAGAAACAGAGTCACAGACGTAGAAAACAAACTTATGGTTACCAAGGGGGGGGACGGGATAAACTGGGAAATTGGGATTGACATATACACACTGCTATATGTAAAACAGATAAACTAATAAGGACCTACTGTACAGCACAGGGAACTCTACTCAGTACTCTGTAATGATCTATATGGGAAAAGAATCTAAACAAGAGTGGATATATGTATATGGATAACTGATTCACTTTGCTGTAGGGCAGAAACTCACACAACATTGTAAATCAACTATACTCCAATAAACATTAATTTTAAAAATTAGGTGTTGAATGAATCAACTTGCTGGCATTAGATAAAGGAAGTCGTCCTAAGTCCAGCCCACGCAAATTATGTTATTCCCCCCTTGGCTTAAAACCCTCAATGGCTCTCCATTACCTACCTTAGGATAAAGTCCAAACATCTTCTAGTGATTTAGCTCCTGCCCACATTTCTAGCTTCCTCACTTATCAACACTTTTACAAATATGTGGGGAATACGGTCATCGTAGAAATAAATTTGACTTTTGAGAGTAAAATCTTAAGAGCAACACAGAATGGGATCAGAACAGAGATAGGCAACATCATTGGAAAGAGACAAAATTATCCCCTAGTTAAGGGGATAATTAATAAAGGTAAGATTTGCTGTAAACTGACTGAATATATTAACATGTAAATGAAGGCTGTGTTCTTCAGAAAAGGAGGCAGAGTGATGAAGCATGGGCTATACCATGGAAGAGGGAATGTTAGCCAATAGATTTATTTCTCATCTGGTCTCATCGGTAAGCCTCTGCCTACAGTGAGATGGTTGCATCAAACCATTTATCATTTGTTTCAGCTAGTTATCACTCTTCAAACTTCATACTCACCAACTAACCAACTAATCTTATTATAATAAGATTTCCTAGGGAGATATCAATTTTTGAGCTATAAATCGCTACATCCTACTAATTACTAGATATCTCCACTTGGATGTCTCACAGGAACTCCAAATTTACCATGTCCAAAAGTGGACTAGTCCCCCCAAACAATTCTTTTTCCGCTATTCTGTGTCTTAGTAAATAGCATCCCCATCCGTCCATGCAAACCAGGAACCTGAGGCCCTCACATTTGATCAGTTCACCTTCTTTAATCAAACAGTAAGCACTGTCAATCCTACTATCTAGGTATTTTCTAATCCATTAATTTCTCTCCATTCCCATTGTCATCACCCAAGTCCAAGTTACGAACATCTCTCTTAGCAGACCATGTTCCTACTTTTAACAGGGAGAATATTTTTAAAATATTCCATCGACATAATTAATCACAATCCTTTGCATCTAGCCATTTCTACAGCTGAACCGTGAGGATTATTTTTCTAGTGGGGGCAAGTCGACGAGAGTGACTGAGAAGAACACTGTGCAGCTCTGAGTCTCAAAGCTGACTTACTTGACCTCTGTAGCTAGACAGAAGCCTCTAAACTGAATCTCTAGAGAGCAAGCCAAGGGATTCTCAATTCCATAGTAAGATCTTTGGCTTTGACACTAAATTTTAGTGTTTGACCATAGGCTGAGAGAGAGAGAGACTACCAAATGAGGTTAGAGAAATGCACCAGCCCACCTTTCCAGCCCAGGGTGTAGAGGAGGAAGAAGACAGGCAGAGGTAGCAGTAGCAGATCATGAAAGAGGTCTTGACCCGCTTCCCTGGGTTGCAGTGCTGGAGCAGGTAGACATGCAAAGAATTTTTCTCCACTTCCTGTCCGGAAACATCTTACCAGGTGTTCCCCAGTTCCCAGCCTGGAGCAACTCAGCAGAATAAAGGCGGGGGGTGGGGGCAGTGAGGGATACGGATAAGTGGAGAGAAAGCCTGGGTCTAGCTCCCTAGTGGCTCCCTTGTCTTTAGTGTAGTTCAGAAGGACACAGAAGGTCCTATGTGCTCTGTGCAGGGATATGGGCCGTCACTGATGGTGCTGGCTGGGGAGCCTCCCAGGGATCAGGGCTGGGAGGGGGTGGGCATCACACCAGAATCCAGGTGGTACACAGAGCCAGACTTCAGACAGCCAGGATGCAGAAGAGGCAGAGAAGAGGCTCCTCGGGCCCTAACCAAGCTGAAACAGAACAGAGAGTGAATTCATCAGGCGCAGAGTTCAGCAGCAAATGGAGGCGGGGCAGCAGTTACCAGGTGGGCAATGAGGTATGATTCCTGCAGAGGGCAGTAGTGAGCACCCAGAGAGCTGCCCAAAGACCCATAGACAGATATCAGGCTCCCTTCCACCACTGTCTGAGGCACAGGAAGCTCTCCCATTGCTCCAGTGCCATCCTGGAGAGAAGGAGACTATGTGGAAAACTGAGCAGTTACCCAAAAGGGACTATTTCAAATTAAAGAAAGTGATTGAAAACTGAAAGAGACTAGGACCTAATGTATTTCGTGCTACCCACTAGAGCAGGAACTGAAGTGTGGGTAAATTTTCCTCCCTACAACATACTCTGGCCCATCTCTTATGTGCTTCCAACTTGTAGCCAGGGTGGTTTTTTGACAATGCATATCTAATTGGACCATAGCCTTTCTTTTCCCCATTCAATAGTGACCAAAATCCTTAACATGGCCAATAAGTCCTCCATAACTAGGCCTCCCTGTGCTCTCCCCACCACCTCCTGCTTCACCAAGCTCCCCTCTTACTTCTCCACCATCCTCCAGGCATGATGGTCTTCAGAGTTTCTTGAACTTGCATTCCCTCTGCCCAGAATGTTACCTCCAACGTTCCTACCCAACTCCAAATTCTGTTCATCATTTAAATCAGAATTCAACTATATCTTCCTCAGGCCAGCCTTTTCTCACCATAATTTTTACACCTGTGAAATTCTAGATGACACACCAAAAAACTCATGTTCTAACTGCACGAAATCTCAGAGTCTTTACTATGCTACTATGAATCCTCAAGAAGCAGGATGGAGTATGCACAGTTTCCTAAACTTACCTGGGAACATTTTTCTTCATCTCACAGAATGAGCAACCTTCAAGAAATCATCTGGTAAGGGCTGATGCACGGCATTCACAGAACCAAGAATCATGGCTCTATGAAGACCAAAGAAGAAAGTTAGTAAGGCTTCTCGGAGAAGAGGAGAGATATGATTCTGATCATGGGAAGAAACTTTTGAATTTCTTCTGAGGAGGTGATAAGGCAGTAAGATAGCAGAGGAGAAAAAAAAAGAAAGAATAACAGGTGCATCTATCAGCCCCGTCAACAAGAAGGGAGGTACATTAAAGAGTCTGCCCCATGTTGGGCACTCACAATCTCCCTGTGGCCCTGTGCCCTCCCCCCAACTCTTAGGCCCATAGACACAGCCTGAGCTCCAAGCACCTTCTTCTCCTGCCACAGGTACACTAGAGTTGGTTCCCATCCAGCGAGACCAGCTAGTGCCACTCATAAGAAGTCAAGAGCAGCTACCCTGGGAACCAGAAGAAAGAGGTCACAAGAAAAGAAAGTGAGCCAGAATGGGGTAGAAGAGAAAGTGAGAGCTGGTCTTCTCTGCTCCCATTTAGGAAGACTTACATGGAAAGGAAAAGGTCTTCTCTGCTTCCCATTTGGAAAGACTATGTGTTTCAGGAAAGAGGTGGCATCATTCTGAACAAGTAAAGTAAGTAAATCTACAAAGAACAGAAGAACTATGTAAAAACTTCCCATCAGACGATTCACGGCATTCTCTACATGGAGCAAACTTCACCGTAAGTCAGATGTGCTTGAAGCCCATTCAAGGGAATTTAATAACTGAGATGTCAAAGAACCTTATTAGAAGGCAATCTTACCTGTGTGCTCCTCTGACCTGGACCCCAAGGATCGTCTACAGTGACTTGCCAAGATATCTCAGCCAGGGGGGGTGAAAAAGAACTTCTGGCAACACAGCTTAATAAATGGATTCCCTGGCCCAGGGAAGTTGCTAAAGTAGTAAAACTAGATGCAGTCCAACAAAAATTAGGTTACACATGAGAAAGATTGGGCTCCAATATAGCCCTTTTCAGCAAAACCACATTATCTTCTATTAGATGGGAGAGACCACATAACCTGGGCAACTTTATCATCTGAGGTCATAGGTCATCTGGTGACCACTCAAGTTTGAATAACAGAGGGGGGCCAGACACTTCTCATGTGAATGATTCCTCGTCTGGAGGCTGCTTGGCAGGAAAGCCAAGCATCTCCTTCTGTTCAAAAGAAGCTCCACAGCGAGGCCGGTGATTGCAGATCAATGGAGGAAAGGCCAACCTCCAATAACCAATGGTGTCAGAATAACCTGATGGTTGGAAAAGCAGGATCTCAAGGGCAGAAGGAGGAGATCCAGGTTATCCACTGCCCAAACCTAGATGCAGATCAATTAGTCACATCTTCTCCTCTGTTCTATTAGCCACTGTCTTTTCCTCAGTTTGCTTGTTAATAAATGGCCACAGCTGGTGGGATTCCCACCAAAATAAATCAGTCATTAAACTAATAATCAAGAAGTCTGGGGAAAGTCATAGTGAAACAGGCTGGAACCTGGGACTCTTTGCTGCAGTGCTTGCACCTGGACAAACATCTCCTTGAGTGACAAAATACAAAGCAACTATAAGGAACTAAAAATAACTATGCAAGGTTGAGGCAAATTATGGACAACAAGATACAAAAAGACCAAAAACCCAACTGCCACTTCTGAAGAGCCAGGAGCAAAAACAGGCTACCAGGAGCAAAAGCAGGGTACTACACATGCCCCCTGCACACAATACCACCAAAGGGGTGGGCAAACCTCCTAAGCCACCCTTCTGGCCCAACCCCTGGACACACCCACTACCCTTACTCCATGTAAGGAACCAGATTGCCCCCCACGCCTGGGGAGCTAGCAAGGAAACCTGTTAATTGTTCTCACTGCCCCTTACTGCAGCAGGGGTCCCAGTAAAGTCTTTTCTGAATTTCTTGTCTGTCCTCTTATCAATTTCTATTGATTAAGGAGGCCAAGAACCTGGGTCAGTAACAAGAGCTCACTCCCTGTGTCACTAGGACTTGAGTGTCTGTGTCAGCTTTTAGAAGATCCTTCTAGGGCTCCAAAGGGTAAAAATAGTGCCATTTAAAATGACTGCTCAGGCTATGGAACACTGCATTGGCCATCAGGTTAGAAATAGCCAGGTGTGGGAAAGAATCAGTGCAGAACAGACTTCAAGATAGAAAGAGAAAATTTTTTTTTTTTTCTGGTGTGCACATAGGCTGACAAAGGGATAAATGAAATTCTGGAAGAAAGGTTTTGTGAAAGACTTTTTTTCTCATCATTTCACACCCAGGATCTAAGACCTACGCACTGGCCAAGGAGCTGAAGTCAGCAGCTTCTAAGTCTTTAAGTGGTTCTGAGACAAGAGAGAAAGGAGTGGGTAATGGTGGGGGGGGTGTGGGAAAGACTGGGTCATTTGATAATTCTGGGCTTGAACCTACAAGGGTTTCCCTTTGGGTACTATCCTGAAGAAAGCTCCGGGCAACCTTATGCTTATTCTTCACTTGTCACTTCGAAAAGGTCAATCAGTTCATTCTTACAATGGCTGACCCTGCTACATCTCAAGTTCACACGCACCTTCTAGTTATAAGAAACAGGCTTCTTGGGCTTCTCCAGGCAAAAGCTGAGAGGATGCCAACATTATTTTTGTTGTTACTGCAGCATCCAAATAGTTTTCCATCTGCGAGAGCCTCAAATTAAAAGGGCAATGATTATGAGTCAACGCGTGCCCACTGGCCTGGGCCATCCTTATGTTTCCGGAACAGTCACTGTGCCACTTTCTGCATTAAGAGGTGAGAGAGAGAAAAGAGCCATATGGGATAGGAGCTGCCCTGAGAGACAAGATAGCTGGGTTACATACCGACTATGCTTTTAAATGGCCAAGAGGTAGTATGCAAAAGCAACTGGATCCTTCAGGAATCTTATTTCCCATTAATGAAGTGCTCAGAAGTTCTGTGACAATAACAATGGCAAGGGCAATGAGACCATTTTTGAATCAACTTTCCCATTAGAATCATTTTGAGGTGTCCAGGAAGACATACTAAGGATGCAGAATGGAAATACACCTTGGATTTTGAGACTGAATTTTGAAACTGAAGAAAGCGCTTATGCCACTTTTGAGGAAGTGCTACAGAAAGAATTGGGGGTGATTCAAAAGAGATTGACTTTAAGATTTGGTACAGAAAATGATCTGCATGTAACCAAAGGCACATAGGGCAGCCATGAAGCAGATGCCAAGGCAAATTTCATAGTGACTGAACACATCAACATCAAAGTAATCTCCCTCTGTAAGTTATTCCAAATGAATTCCTGGTTACAACATAATAACCATATAGTACATTCATGTTACAATGGTATTTAGTCCCTCTCCCCATCTTTCTAAAATGATCTAAGAGAGATCTAGATGTTTAGAACCAGGTGTTTAATAACATTTCTAACAATATATCCAAGAGTCCTTCAAACAAACCAGAAGCTCCCCTTGAACTGACTGAATGTTTCTATACATTTCTAGACTACCAGGCAAGTGCTAGTAAATGACCTAATAAGTCCTTTTAAAAGAGAACAGTTTCTACCTTCTCAGTGGGGTGGGGGGAAATGAGGACCGTAATCTGGTTGATGGGATAGTTAACCACGGCAGGGCATTCCTTAAATGGTTTCTCACAGGCAATCTAGGGCAGTTGGTTAAGGAATCTTGTATCTTCCAGCCAGAGTCCATGGACTAATCATCCTTAATCACTAAGATGGTTCTTGCATACTATAGGAGTTCTGATGAAAACAAATAGGGCCCCTGGAAATGAACATAGAAATCAAGAGGTACTTTTCTTTCATCTTCCATCATTCTTCCTTAATCATATCAAAATTACATATCTTGAAATAGTTGCCCAAAAAACCCCTCAAATGCTATAGAAAAATAACATGTGTGATTCTTATTCTAGGCATTAGACCTCTATAGAATTATTCAAGAATAAATATTAAAACAAACTGTGCTCCCCAAATCATTTCTTTTATTCCAAACAATTTGAGTGGCATGATCAATACATCAATGGTCTCGTTCCTAAAATACAGTGGTGGTTTTGTTTTTTTTTTTACTCTGATAGTACAGAAGAAGAGTCCCTTTGGAATGTTTCAAGAGCTACCAAAGTGCTATAGTTATGGTTATTAGCACCAGACACTGGGCAACGTGGTAAGGAGGGGTTGGCACATTTTTGGGGGGAGTAAGGGCATTTGGAAACTCCATGGTGGGTCCCAGTGGCACAAAGGCTCTTGTGGACGGTGGTACTTGACAAGAAAGGCTCAGCCGATCCCTCGGCAGCTGCGAAGCTGTCAGCTGTGGCATTCCTTACAAAGCTGGGTGGCTACTCACTGCTGACATGTTCAGTTTTGAACTCTGAACAACAAAAAATGTAGCCTCCCTGGAATGTTGAGCTTGGCAAAAATAGCAGATGCCCCAAATGAAAAAACCTATCATACCTCAGGTGCTTAGGAATCTTCTGGAAACTACTGAAAAAACATGAGTATTTCTCTACTAAGTTTGCAGTTAGCCATTTCAGGTGCTTGCCTTGAAATCCCCCCATTTCCCCCTCCTGCACCTTGACAGCCAGACTAGAGACAGTCCAATAGGTTATTGATCACATGCTCTTCTAAAGGTCACTCTGGGGGGGGAAACAGAAATGCTAGACAAACCACACGCCTCTCTAAGGAAGATGCATGTTTTATTTACCTTCCTATTTAACCTCCTATGGGCTTCTAGCAAGACATGGTAATGTCTTGGAAATGTCCATGTGAGGTTTGAAACCATATACTCGTGATCATTTTCTCTGGTTTTCTCAAGGCAGGGCTCTACCCACAAGAAAGGACAAAATACACATGGCAATCTTTCTAGACTCCAGTCTAAGCAAAGAAGACTACTCAACAGTTCACTTTGGTATCTCCTAAAGGCAGAAAAGCCGTCTCCTTCTAAGAGCATTGCAATACCAGTTTCCAGGACTAGATCTTGCCACAACGGTGTCTATTTAGGTAGTAATGATCTGAACAAAGCGAAATGTATGGCTATAGTGGTTATTATAAGGGTGCCTGGCAATAAAATACTATGCCTTAGCAAATCAAGAGACATAGGAGGTGAAGAAAGGTCAGAGAAAAAAGAACAGATGAGAAATCAATGTCAAAAGAGGTCACTTTATGAGCTTCAAAGGGAGCTACCGTCATTGATTATAATATCACTGAAACAACACAGGCTCAGTGAGATCTGAAATTACATTTCCAGGCTGAATTTATAGAACTCACTACAGCCCCTGGTTGTGACTGTAGCACGTTAATGGAAGCCTACCAAGTAAGCATGATTTAGACGGGCACAGGCAGAGGTGAATTCAGTTTTTCCTGGGTTTACAGCACTAGGCGCGTGATCAAGAAAGGTTCAGAATTGGTGTCTTCTTCGATTTCAGAGACGTGTCTGCTAATAGTTGGGGGTCAGAATTCTCTTTCAAAAACACAAGTTGGATTATGGCTCTTCCTCGCTTTACAAACCACCAATCGCACTGTTTCTTGTGAAGGATGAGGTTTGGAACCCTTAGGCGATATGCAAGCCCTTCTTAGGAAGCCAGCACAGCCTCCTTTTCTGACTTCAGCTGATGTTCCAAGCATACCAGGATTCTTTCAGTTCTCCCAAGCCAACCTACTCTTCCCTACATCCACGTCTTTATACAACTGTTTTCTGGCTGAAAGGCCCTCTCTACCCTGAAAATTTATTCCTTATTCTTCTCTTTCCCCATTTCCTCACCATGGCAGATCCTGGGCTCACAAAACCCCATTTCTTTTTCTTCCTGGACACATGGTTACACTGCTTTTCCCAGCTTCCCTTGCCGTCATATAGTTCTACATGAATAAACTCTGCCCAGTGATATGTGGGCAGAAATGATGTATGACATCACTGATCCCTAAAATCTTCCCTTGAGAGACTCTATATTCCCTCTCTTCCAGGGCTTCAGACTCGGAGGCTCTTGAAGATGGTCCTGGGTCCCTGAATAACTATGGGGAGCTGAGCATCCAACTCACGCCAGCCTCCAATCCAAGCTAGACGGTGGCGTAAGTGACAAATACTTTAAGACATCAAGATGTTTAGAGTGTTTGTTTCAGTAGTTAGTTTACTTTAACTAATACATTCAACCAGATACTATTATATTTTATCTTTTGTTATTGTGCTTATAAGTCACCATGTTTATTTTTGGAAGAAGTCTAGGTATAAATAGAAACTCATGTTTCATGAAGAAAAGAAAAGCTGAATGTAGACCAAAACAGAACCAAAATTATACAAGACTTTTTTTTTTTTTTTTTTTACACTTCTGGGCTGACTAGCTAAGTTTCCTAGAACATGGTGCCACTGAAAATGCATTCATGGGTTCCACCCTATTGGGGTAAGTTAGCTTGTAGAGAAGAAAACCCTTCTGGGTATGCTGGCCACATCCCTTTTTCTGGGCTGTTGTTTCTTAGATACATGCCACTAATCATATGGGGCACTGTTTTAACTAAGCTGGGGAGAGAATTCCAGAAAGATGTTGGCAGCAATGGCAACATAGTTTTTCAATCCTTTGAATGCTATAAAAATAGAACTAGGGGCTTCCCTGGTGGCACAGTGGTTGAGAGTCCGCCTGCCGATGCAGGGGACACGGGTTCGTGGCCCGGTCCGGGAAGATCCCACATGCCGCGGAGCGACTGGGCCCGTGAGACATGGCCACTGAGCCTGCGCGTCCGGAGCCTGTGCTCTGCAACGGGAGAGGCCACAACAGTGAGAGGCCCGCGTACCGCAAAAAAAAAAAAATAGAACTAGACAACAAAACCTAAAACTCATGGACAACATTTAAAACAAAACTAGGGTACATAATTTCCTCATGAATCCCAAGCAAGTTGATGGGGTAAACCACCAAGAAGTCACAAATCCTACATGGAATCAGCATGTGGATGAGAGGAAGAAGGAAGTAATGGGCGTGGCATCTCATGGGCCTGAAACAGAAGAATTCTACAAATAGCCAACAGTACTCAGTGGAAAGTTCAATGGGCCAATTTGGAACAATAGCTATAACTGGGAGGGGTTTTATACTTTTCAACACCCAAGTGCAAGGACCCCATTGTACCTAGGACTGAAAGTAATAGAGCAATGTAGTCCCCATGAGTTGTCAAGACACCAGGGCTCCTTTCCAAGTAAGCCCCCACCAATGAGACACTGCTACAAGTGACATTAAACTTGAGCAGTACTGAATAAGAGATGTGCAAGAAAGAGAGGTCTAGATCAAAGTGGGGGAGGGGAGAACAGCAGGGAATCCCAGAAAGCAATCTACCATATTTTTTAACCCCAACACTATATACACAGACACACACACACACACACAGACACACACACACACAGACACACACACAGAAGAGAAAGCTCTGTGAGGGCAGTGAGACTTCTTGCGCCCTACCTCGTTCTAAAAGGACAGGAAAATTAATGTCACATAAAAATGAACAATGGAAAAGTATCAATGTCAAATCCCATACAAAATTATTATAGTAACATAAAAGAATAAGGAGCAGAAAAAAAAAAATCCCTAAAGACAACAAAAGCATGCTGGAAAGACATTCTCACAAAACAGATCAAAACTATAACTTATCAGTTCAAAAGAAGCTTAAAGAAAGGATATAAAATACAAAAGAACACCACCATCAGGTTAAAAGAACTCATAAATATGGTGACAGGACTCAGAAAAGAATTGAAATAAAAGGGAAAAAAATATTTCATAAATGCCACCTAAACTAGAAACAAAAATACACAACAGATAATCCCTTAATAAATATAAAACGTAAAAAGGAGGAAAGCTAAAAAAGAAGAAAAAAAGAGATGAAAGGGTTTGAAGAGAGACAACTAGTAAAGATAGGCAAAGAAAACTGAACATAAAAATAATAAGAGACTCTGAAGAACAAACCAAAGCAAGGAAATATAACAAATACTAATAACTATTATTCAAGAAAATTTCCCCAAATACAAAAAAACCTGAAGTTACACTGAAAAATTATATCATGTACCTGCCAACACTGACCCCCCCCAAAACAATACCAAGACATGTTCTAATAAAATTCTTTGGGTTTTTAGGCAAAAAGAGTACATGACTTATAATGTAAAGAAAATTAACTTAACATTAGAGTTTTCTAAAGCAATGCTTTAGGCCAGAAGAAAAAAGAGTTGTCTATTTGATATACTAAACAAAAGAAAAGAATTTTATATCCAGCAAAACTGACTTGCAAGCATAAAAGGTTCAAACAAAGTGGCATGGATATAAGCAGGAACTGAAAAAATATTGTTCCCATGAGTCCTTTCAGAAGAACATACTAGAGAATGACCTTCAGGCAATCAAAACAATTAGGCTTCAACATAGGGATTAGTGGTGGATATTAAAATATGTAGTTAGCTGTAGAATTAAGCCTGGAAGGAGGCTAAGAAGCAGAGGGCAGAGTATCTAATGGCTACATGCTCTGACAATGTAGATATAGCACAACTATTTAAAAATGAGGGAAGGATGGGGGTACTATATGCAAAAATAAGCTTAATGTTTTCAGTAACTACAATGGTCCTAGTATTAGCATTGTTCTCCTGAGACTATTGTGCACATAATATAGGATAAAACAAATGAGTAATCACATGATACTCTAATTCTATTATTCCCCTGTGTCCTTAAGAATCGACATTCTTGGACTTTCCTGGTGGTGCAGTGGTTAAGAATCCACTTGCCAATGCAGGGGACACAGGTTTGATCCCTGGTCCGGGAAGATCCCACATGCCGTGGAGCAACTAAGCCCGTGCGCCACAACTACTGAGCCTGTGCTCTAGAGAGCCCCCGAGCCACAACTACTGAGCCCACATGGCACAACTACTGAAGCCCACGCACCTAGAGTCCATGCTAAGCAACAAGAGAAGCCACCACAATGAGAAGCCCACACAACGCAACGAAGAGTAGTCCCCGCTCGCCGCAACTAGAGAAAGCCCACATGCAGCAACGAAGACCCAACGTAGCCACAAAGACCCAACGCAGCCATAAATAAAATAAATAAATAAATTTATATTAAAAAAAAGAATCAACATTCTTGGGGATGGAAGGATATATAAATGTAATGCAGAAGAGGTGAAATAAAACTCTATAATCTCAAATTTGGAGTATCAATATGAACTCATAAGTTCATAAAATATGTAGTAAAATAAACTATAAAATATATCTATCATTTTAATGAGATTTTGATAGATAGATAGATAGATTCCCAATCCTGCCCTTTACAAAAAGTTAGGAAACAATGACCAACCCAGCAGCAGTGAGCATCCCTAGCACTCGGACTGTAACATTTCTCACCTAGAGAAACTAGGGCTTCTTGCAGAAATGGGTGAGTCCAGATCTAGGGCAGGAAATGTGCAAGATAAACCTGGAACATCTTGTATGACCAGATAACAAGGAAGTTATCAAAGGCTTTTAAGGCAACGATCAAAGGACTCAAGAACCAACTTGTAGAGGTCCCCACTGGCTAGAGTGGGACAATTTGAGCTTCAATGATTATAGCCTTGCCAACCACCACCAATAGTCTAGCCAAAGGGATCAAACCAGAGTCTGATCCAGTCTCTGGATCTAACTGCCAATTTGCAGGACAGGCAGGGGCTGAAGAACTTGTCTGAATGCACTATGAGTGTGTAGTTGTGAAAACTCAGGCTCAGTGAAACTCTATAGGTCAAACGGGCTGCCCAAGTTCCTCAATAGATAAATTGTAAGGAAATGAAAGGGACTAAGAAGGAACTTTACAGATTGAAAAAGGCTAAAGTGTATACCAATTTTTTTTTTTAATGGGCAAGACTGAACATAGCGTTTGCGGGTGCCCACTGGGTAATAAACATGTTTCTAAAAATATAATGAGGTGACTATTATAATGGATAATGGTTACTTATGGGGGTACAAAGGTCTGTGATTGGGTGAGGCACCTGGAGGGGTTTCTGGAGAGGCAAAATTCTACTTCTTGTCCCAACTAGTATACAATATATATACAATATACATACCCAGCACATACACACACATATATGTACATATATTTTATACAATATATCTATAATATATAAATATACAGAGCATCAGGACATGCATTTGACTCATGTCGTTTTCTCTATTTGTGTTTCATTTAGAAAAAAATATTTTTCTTAAAAAAGACTATGAGTTTCTCGCTGCCATCCAATCTCCCACTGAGAAGGTGATGCAAAGCACATGGCTGAAGTGGAAAAGAATGCTAGGAAATGATGACTGAATGAAGGTCAACAAAAGCCTTTGCCGAGTTACATTTAATTTGAAGATACTATAGATCCACTTAAAGGTTTTTATGAGTCCAGTGATTTCCCCTTTCCTCTGAACTTCTTAAACATTTTTTTTTTTTTTTTGTGGTACGCGGGCCTCTCACTGCTGTGGCCTCTCCCATTGCGGAGCACAGGCTCCAGACGCGCAGGCTCAGCGGCCATGGCTCACAGGCCCAGCCGCTCCACAGCATGTGGGATCTTCCCGGACCGGGGCACGAACCCGTGTCCCCTGCATCGGCAGGAGGACCCTCAACCACTGCGCCACCAGGGAAGCCCTCCTCTGAACTTCTTAATGTCTCCATCATTTATTTGATTTTCATATTTGTATAATTTAGCTAAGTGAGCTAAAGAAAGATGGTGCCAAATAAACCTGGCCAGAAAACTGTAGTCTTACCTGGTTGCAGAGGGCTGGACCATTGCCGTTATTGTGGGTAAAGCCACACTTACCCTGTTCACTGGAATTTAATAGAAGCTTGCTTGCTGTGTCATACATATTAAATTAACTTTATCCAGAGATTTTTGCCTTTCTACGCATCTAAATTATTCTGTTTCTCGGGGAATATGCTAGGACTCAGGAGAAGAGAGTCAACTTTGAGTCATAAAATCAAAACCACATTGAACACTAGAGAGAGAGAGACAGACACAAGGGAATAAATACCTCTGGGTATGCCTAAACAATCAAAACAAATGTACAGGTATCTTCTTGAGACTGTGGAGAAGATATCCCTTAGAAATTATTATTTTATATCCATTATTCTAATTTAATATCTAACTTCCATAGATAGGCTATTTTACTTAGCATACCAAATATTTTTAGTGACCATAAGAAATAATCATAAGAGATTTTGTGGATTTGTTCTTTTTTTTCCCCAAAAGGTCTTAAGTTCTTCCATTCCAAATTATCCATCCAGTGGGATTTTCAGGAGTTAATAAGGTGGGAAATGCTCCTTGTTTAAGACAAAGACGAAAACGAAGCTTTTAAAATTGCCAGTGTGTCACAGTTAGGATGAAATGGCCTGCCGGCCCCATATCACAAAAGCACTCCTTCCCAGTCCTTTTAGAAATGGATGGGGTACTGAATCACAAATAAAAACCAAAATCTAGCAACAACAAAAAAGGAAGATAACATAAATCGACGTAGCTAAATGCGTGTTAAGAACCAAATGTGATAGGCATGAGTGTTACAAACCTTGCAAGAGCCCAGGACCGCATTCACACTTCCAATTCAGAGGAGATAAATGGGCTCATCCCACCCTTAACTCTGGAATAAAAAAGACAGTTGCACAGGACTGCAGAAGAGCCAAGCCCAAATTCACAGAGGTTTCATTAAAAACAGGAAAAGGTCAGTCCTCATCTCCCAAAGGAATGTCCAGGGCTTGTCAGAATTATTACTCTAAGATAGTTTCTTTATTAAATTCACTGTGCAGGAATACAAAGAAAGGCTGGGAGAACTAGAAAGACACGGAAAGTCTTACTTTAGCCCCAGAGTAAACTGAATGCAAGATACAAGGAATCAGCATTCTCTTCAATGAATCTACAAATCAGATATATTTTGAAACCTAATCCTTAATGAACTAAGAAATCATGTCATTAAAGAACCCACTAATGATAACTACTTTACCTTTGTTCCTTCCCCAAAATAAGAGTGATATGCCAGGTATGACATTGGTAACAACCTCACTGCTAAACAAGAACATGAAACAACCATTTACTTTTTAACCTCTGCTCGCTTCTAGTTAAAATCAAGGGTTAGTTAATGAATTAGTTTGAGTGAATTTATAGATCGAGGACAGCCCAGCACTGCCTTGTTCAGCAAACATTTTTGAACATGGGCGGTCACGGGGGAAAACCTCAAGCCCAAGTTTAAGTGGCAACTTAAAATGGATTCCCGAGACACCCCCGGAGTGTGAATTAATTCTATTTGTATTAATATTTGGAACATCACTCAGGGTGCCGCAGCTGGTTTTTCATGATGCTCCGGCACTCTCTCCCCAGCATTTTTATCATGAAAATAACCATGTTTTGAAAGCTGGGGCATCCTGTGTGAGAGACTTTTACAAGAGTGAAAAAAAAAAAATGTGACGCTAAACATGTCTGCCCTGGTCTCTGCCTAGGAAACATCCTAGCTTTTCAACGGCAAGCCACCTTTTGGTGGCAGAGCACAGGGCACCGTATTTCATTTCAGGGCAGTGAGAAGGTTGAGTCATCTGCTTTCTTTACATTTCAGATCACACCCGTGGCAGAAAGGTCAACAGATCCGGCCGCTCCAAAATAAGCCCATCACTCCATCACTCAGGACACGAACCCAAAAATGCTCCTTGTAAGGAGGTAAAAAATGAAAGCAACACCTAGCAGGGAAAAATCTGTCCTCGAGAGCTACCATCAAAGGGGAGTGTCAGAGGTTGAAGTCCTTCTCTTTGGAAAGCTGTTTGCAAACCAGTGCTACTGTTTTTGTGGTAACAGAGCTGAGGCTGGTTTGCAGCAGCAAAAACCAGGTAGAGACAAATCCTTCCTTTTGGTTTATAGTTTCAAATGTTGCTTGACATCCAACACTCTTATGGCTTAGAAATGAAAACGTCATCTGGTTTGGGTTGTACTTCTTTCCCTTCTGGGCTTCTGACGGCTACGTCAATGAAACTAACATGGTTACAGAGAGAAGGAAAGAAGGGTGGTGAGAATCAGGACAGGCTCCCGCTGCTTAATCAGCCCTGGACCAGCCAGACACCTGTGCAACCCCCTCTTCAGCCGAGATCTAACAGCGGCATCCACTCTGGAGGAGTATCTGATGTGGGGCTCTGGGGTCTCACATGTTGTCACCCTTCCTCTCTTCCTCCTTCTCTAATGGGTTCTAGAAAAAGCCTAGGAGAGTGCCGTTTCCGCAGACAGGGAAAAGAGGGTTGATATGCTTTACATAGTTATTTTTATATTTAATCCAAGAGCAAGAAAGGACTAAGCAACCCAGCTGACTCTCAAAAGCATTTTAGGAAGTTGGCAACGGAACAGCCATCTCCTGCTCTCTCCTCCTGTGAAGTAACGGTATCTGGCGTACAGATATGTTCGTCAAAGATATCAATAGCACAGATAATTAAGTTAGCGCAGCAAACCAGCTCCATGCTTTGAAGTGTTGGTACAGTTGATGCGTTAACCTTTCCCTCACCTGAGAGGCTAAGCCTACAATCTCCTCACACATGTTAACAATCTTGTGACCTTTGGTCCACCCTCATTATCACATCATTTAGGTTACCCAACCACCATAGGGCCAACCATAAAAAGGGTTGCTTATAAACTGGGGGAGTGAGTTACTACACTCAAAGACAGGCTCCTTCAAAGTGAGAAGAACCTTCAACTAGAAGAGTTAAAATTCTCTAGATTTCTCTCTAGTGCTGCAGAAAGGAAAGGATATCCCAGAGGGGGAAAGGATGTTGGCAAACCCAGCGCTCCCCAAACTCTGAAGTGTATCGGAATCCCATGAGGTGTTTCTAAAAATACAAGTTACTGGAGCCCACCCTCTAGAGATTCCTATTTAAAACATGGGGCTAGAGGCATGGAATCTGCATTTTAGTGAGTACAGAGGTTGAGTCTAACTTTGTAGACCTCAGATATTTTAGAAAGCTAAGTAGTGAATGAGTCCAGTTTCTTAAGACTCCAGAAGTATGTACAGCAATACGTACATTATAACCCCAGTAACAGTAGCATTCCAGGACTTCCCTCCACAGAAAACAAGAGTGGCCAGGAGCTTGAAAAAAGACTGATGGTAACATGCGGATACTATTAGAAGTTCTCCAAAGCATGGGCATTCCTTATACATTTTATTGTAACTTGAACAAAATAAACTATGAGTTGCACATAAGAATCAGTCTTTAGGGCTTCCCTGGTGGCGCAGTGATTGAGAGTCCGCCTGCCGATGCACGGGACACGGATTCGTGCCCCGGTCCGGGAAGATCCCGCATGCCGCGGAGTGGCTGGGCCCGTGAGCCATGGCCGCTGAGCCTGCGTGTCCGGAGCCTGTGCTCCGCAACGGGAGAGGCCACAACAGTGAGAGGCCCGCGTACCGCAAAAAAAAAAAAAAAAAAGAATCAGTCTTTAGGCATAGAGAAGCCCACTATGAACAAATGTGAGCCATGGCCACTGAGCCTGCGCGTCCGGAGCCTGTGCTCCGCAACGGGAGAGGCCACAACAGTGAGAGGCCCGCGTACCGCAATAAAAAAAAAAAAAAGAAATCAGTCTTTAGGCACAGAGAAGCCCACTATGAACAAATGAATGGTGACTATCCTTTGAAACAGAAAGGGATAAGGACCATGAGAACTGGGCCTCTTTTCTATCCGACTTTCTACCCCACCCCGATTATGCCGGTCTCTCTGCAGACTCTCCAAACTTGAATATATCCCTACTGCATTCTATTTTGGGTTTTCAATGAGGAAGAAATCAAGCACTAGAATGCCACTTTTCCCCAACTCTAGTACCAGGCTTGGGGACTCTCTGCTTAACAGGAAGGCCTTTTACAGTAAGAAAAAGACAGGGGTGTTTCAACTGCTACTAGAAAGATAAATAGCCTAGGATATCCATTAGTGCCCCATAAATACTGCTGCTCAGAATACTGATATATTTCTAGTTATTCGCGATGTGTTCCTTTCCGGTTTTCTATGGCAACTGAGGTTTAATACAATAGGCCAGTTTGGCAAAGGTAAGATGTGTAGCTATGACGAACTTAATTCCCTGGACTCAGAACCCTCAGAAGGTGTGAAAGCAGCAAATCTAGCTAACTTCCCAATTCCCCCAGAAACCCCCACTGGGAATATGACGTTTGAGGTGGCATTTCTAGGGAAGATTCCATGGTTAAATGTGTTCTTGGAGAATCTACCGTGAGGCTTGCCTAGAGAAACTGTACATAGTTTTCTTTGAAACATGAGGTTTTAAGTGGATCAAACCCACCCCGATGATGAAATTTTAAAGGGAGAGCTCATATCCCCACTACAAACTCTGGAGATAAGACAGAGAAAGCCAGAGACGCTCATACGGCCACAAGTATGAGTGACCACTTCATAATTTACAAGGCTGAGCTGCAAGGGATACTCACTTCCTGTCAGTTACACACAACCGGAAGGCCAGTTCAGCTGAGAATGGTTATTGGAGAGGAAAAGACAGACAGGCATGGAACCGGGTACAGAACTGGCAAGCAGAGAGTTATAGAACCTTTTTCGTTCTCTCCCTCTAGAAGCAAATATAAACCTGCTTTACGATGACCATCCTAGCTTCTGAGAGAAGCACTTTGGCAATAACGGCCCCATAGAATAAAAGCTTGAGCAACCAGGGGCATTTAGAACAATAAAGCCTTCCTCTTCCCAAACGTATTGTTGTCAGTGCCGCCACTGCTCTGCTCCTTACAATTCCTTCCAGGAGCTCACCTTATTCCTACAGACTAGAGCACGGATGTGTCTGAGTACTGAAGGGCACAGTCATGATACCTCCTTGGTAGAGCTGCATTGAGGATGAGCTGAATCAGTAAATGGGAAGATGCTCTGGACAGTACGTGGTACACAGCAAGCTCTGTACGAGTCATAGCTATTGATATTGTCACGACGGTGGCTGTTATACATAGTTCAATAGCCACAAGGCATATATTACATTCCAAATATTTTTAAAGCAAGCATAGGACTTGTTTGGATTTTTCACCTTTATTCTACGTCCCATGCGGAAAATTCGAATCGTGAAATCGTCCATTTAAAAAAAGATCTGAAATTTTGAAGCGACCCACTTTCTCCCCTACCTTTCAAATTTTGGAAGAGCAAGTCTTCTCAATCTCAATAGTGTTGACATTTGAGGTTGGATAATTCCTTGTTGTGTAGGGAGCTTCCCTGTGCACTGAATAATGTTTAGCAGCATCCCTGGTGTCTACTCACTCCATGCCCATAGCACCCTCTTCCCAGTTGTAATAATCAAAAATGTCTTCAGACATTCTCCTTTGGGGGCAAAACTGCCCCTAGCTGAGAACTGCTGGTCTAGAGCCATTTAGAAACAAACAAGTAAACTACAGACGCAAGTTCTCTAAAATATGCCTCAAACGTAAGATGGTGTGCCCCTGCCGGGGATTTCACTCATGCTACAAATAGCATTTTACGAGCAGTGAAGTGAAACCCAAAGCCTGACGGGGACAGTGAGATACTTAGCACTAACAAACTATGGTGAGCAAAACAGTACAAACTTCTTCACATATGCAAACTCAACATTTAATTTTCTGCAAGATTACCCACAATAATTACAAAATTTCTATAACACAGCCTTAAAAGCTTGAAACTCTGAGATCCATAAGAATTGATCTTTTATCTTTTACCTTTGCCATGTACTGTGTCTGTGTAACATAGCAAATGAATGGAAGCAATATTTTCTTCTAATTTCTAGGAGTATGAAAGTGAAGCTTTACCAAAATTAACTTGATTATTAAATAATCCAATGGAGAGAAATAGAGAGCAAACCTCTAGCGTACAAACAACATTTTGATTTTAAGCATGCATCCTTCAGCTGAAAATATTTGTTGTCCATATGGTGATAGGAGTTTGACCTTCTAAAAGTAACGCTGAAAGATCAGCTGGTAGCTGCTTCTGGTTAAAAATGATTTGAAGGCAAAAAGTCGGCATCTATAGGACACCAGTGTCTTTACTCTGCCGGTAACATACAGGACTTTTGAAGCATTAGCAATAGCTTGAATGGACTTCCTACCAGGAATCTATGGTCAAATGCTGAGTAATGCCGGATCAACTTGAAGATTTCAGAGTCATTATAAAATACATAACTTCCCTGTCATAGTCTTAGAATTAAGCCAAACCAAGAAATTCACCCTATTATCCAGAACTGGGTTAGGATCTTATTTACCTGATGTCAGTAAAATAGAGCTCGTATGAGAGAGGACTCACTTTTCTTTTCACCTTCTAATATACCCATGACTTACAAGGTTTCATTCCAAAGGGGGAAAAAAAAATGACACCCATATTTTAACAGAGTATCAGGCCAACTCAGTTTTATCCTCTGGGTATTAATTGCTCTGATGAAGGAAGGTTGCACCGTCCACCCACATCCTGGATCTCATTTAGTTGTCCCTTCACATTGAAGACGATATTACTGACAGGGATTATGGTCCTATGACATGGTAAAGTGGGTGGGACAACAAATGAACAGGAACTAAGTCTGCATGTACAAGGTCATTTCTCTTTTGCTTAGAGATGCCTCAATTCCATCTTCTGAGAAGCAGGGAGTATATTTCCATTCAACTACCTGACCTAAGATAGGAAAGTCTGGGGACTGGGGCGGGGTGGGGGAGAAGTCACCTGCATCCTTTATGAGCCACCCAGGGCGACTTCCCTTTTCCTGCCCCCTGGCCTTCATCTTCTTTTGAGGACAAAATCAGAATCTTTGCACCATCCTGAAGCCATATGTACCACACCCACCAAAATAAAAAAAAAAGACATCACGAGTTGTTTCTTCTAATATTTACAGGACTGATTTTTCCTCTTCCTAATGTCCTTCCCACTAATGTCGTCAGTCCTACCCCACACCAACCCTCTTCCAAGACTGGATTCTCTAAGAGGTAGGAGCGATCCAGATCTAGATGTCAGAAGACTCAATTTTGAGTCTTCTGCTCTCTTTTTAACAAGCTGTGTTAATCTCAAGAAGCCACTTAATCTTGCTAGGTTAACTCAGCTATAAAAGGGAAATGATAATTTGTGACATCATAAACTTTCACTACACAAATATCATGTATTATTAGAAGAAATACTTAAATCTAGAGGGAGTCATTCTGTATGTTATTTCAGTGGACACGGTAAGAAAACAATTGTTTATCAACAAGCACAGTTATTCTCAAGCAGCTTTTCTCAAAGCTGGTCATATGGTTCCATGACCTTCTAAGGCAAAAGGTCAAAAGCCACCCCTTTTACCACTTATAATCCTTCCTCTCCACCTCCATCATTTAAACACTGAAAAAGGGTAATTGGGCAGTTACGATTTTTTTCCCCAAGAAGGACCCTGGGGTTTTTGCCCAACTAACTTTGGCCTAACTTTAGAGATTCCGCTCAAACTGATTTAGAAGGTGGTCTGACCTTGACCTTAACCTTGGAAATTACAAAGATTTCCCTTTTCCCTCTTTTCACCCTGTCTTGGACTGCCTCTCATTTCTCACACAACAGTCTGGTACCTCCCTTTTATCCTGGTCCCCTGTACTTACCAAAACCCAAATCTTCAAAACAAACATGCAGAGCAGGAAGTACCTCTTGGAAGGGAACCCCATCTGCTTTACAAACAGAGTGCCAGTCGGACATATCATGGGAGCAGCAGGCAACTCTCTGGGGAAGACACCATAGCAGCTGGTGGACCCCAGGAGGCTAAAGTGCAAGAAGGCACAGGATTCTCTCCAGTGCCCAGCCTGGATTCTAGGGAAGAAAAGAACGTTGTAAACTATAGCCCGTACATCATTCCTTAAAGACCAGTTGATGGTATTCCAGATTTGAAGGCAAGAGCAAAACCTGCATGTGAGGATCAACGTCTCTTTCCGTTTCCAAGAAAGGCCCTCATTATGTACACAGGTGTGACTTTTCCATCCATGTGTCCCCAAGTTCTTAGAAGTTGATTAAGCGATAACCATACCAATTAGAAGAGATCATCACAGGAAAGAGAAAAGTCTTTTTCTGGAGGGTCAAAAACCAGAGAATGACTTTAATATCTGTTATCAACTACTACGGTCTTAGGGAAATAATTTAACCTCTGCATAACTCATTTTCTTCATCTGTAAAATTGGGAATAAAAGGTGACTGACATAGCTCACAAGTTTTTCTTTTTTTTTGAAAATCCATTCAATAAGAGAAGTAAAAACGAATTTTAAATAAAAAGCATTAAATATCTAATAACACTTTTAAACACCTAGTCTTCTGAATATAGATTAATCTAACTTATGTCTATAGTTGCAGAACCACAAGAGGACTTTAGAAAATCTCCACGTTAATGTCTATAAAAGCTAAAAGACAGTTCTAATATTTGTCTCCGTGTCAGTGTACCTATACTTCTCTCTCTTTATGAGTCTATATCATCGTATGAATCTTTATGCCTCAAAAGGCAGCAAAATGTAGCAGAACAATGCACTGGATTTAAAGGCAAAATACCATAGTGTAAATCCCCAATCCATTATTTCTGGTTGTGCCGTTTTGGACAAAAGAAGGTCTAAAATGAGGAAGGTGATTCCAGACCATCTACCTCCATGACTGCTTGAATGTTAAATGACAGGCATGTACTTATGCCACTGTGTGTCTGTCTCTCTCTCTCTTTCACTCTCCTCTTTCTCCTTTTCTTTCTCCTCCTCATTATTCATTATCCTTTTCCACCTCTGTCTCTTATCTCTTCCTGTCCATAAAAATCAAATTAAAGTATATTTCCAGATTTTTCTGATTATCGAGTAAATAAATTAAATTGCTTTTTACTGTGATCATCTTCCCTGTTTCTAGTTTGAGTCTTCTGAATGTCCTAGAAGAAAGCCATTTCATGATTCTTGGGTCTCTTTCATTCCAGAAAATACACTTTTCCCACCACCGCTGCAAACTGTCTCCAACTTAGTGAGCAGTGTAGGGGAGATACGTAAAGAAGATTTTAAACTGGAGGCTTTTCTCTGTCACTCACTAGCTGGGAAAGTTCTATCACCTCTTATAGGCTCTATTTTCTCATTTGTAAGATGGAGGTAACTATTTCGTAAGAATAATGGGAGAATTAAATCAATTAAGATACCATTTAAAACACATGACATAATGCCTTCTTCAACGGTTGTACACGATAAAGGCAGCTTGTACTGTGTGAAAACTAAAACACAGTTTTATGTATTAATGATACCATGGTTAACATTAAAAATGATAATTTTCAGAGGGAAAAATTCTCAAGGTAGGACGCTGCCCCATCAGTTAGCTTGGAGACAAAAACGTCTAAAAATTGCTAACACTAGGGGTTCCCTGGTGATGCAGTGCTTAAGAATCCGCCTGCCAACGCAGGGGACACGGGTTCCATCCCTGGTCCTGGAAGATCCCACATGCCGCGGAGCGACTAAGCCCGTGCGCCACAACTACTGAGCCTGAGCTCTAGAGAGCCCGCGAGCAACAACTACTGAGCCAGCGTGCCACAACTACTGAAGACCGTGCGCCTAGAGCTCGTGCTCCGCAACAAGAGAATCCACCGCAATGAGAAGCCCGTGCACCGCAACGAAGAGTAGCCCCCGCTCGCCACAACTAGAGAAAGCCCGCACACAGCAATGAAGACCCAACACAGCCAAAAGTAAATAATATTTAAAAAAATAATTGCTAACACTTACTGTGTGCCAGACATTTTTCTTAGTACTTTTCATGTGTTAACTCGTTTAATCCTCACAACAACAGTATGAGGTGGGTACCACTATGACTCCAATTAAAGATGAGGGAATAGAGATTAAGAGTGGTTCAGTTACTTCCGAAGGTTATCACAGCTCGTGAGTGGTTGAACCAGAATTCAAACCCATGTATTCAATAGTTCCAGGTCTGGGATGTAAAGCACCTTTCAAAATCATGTTTCTCCAGGAAAGATGGCATCTTCTAGGCCAACTGGTATTTTGCCAGTAATTTGTTACCAGTAACAAAGTACTAAAGTCTGCCGATGATTTTCTTTTTAATTTAGATGAGTGTAGATGCCCTTCTAATGGCACCAACTCTTACTCACCCACATTTTGACTTCCTCTCTAGTGTGGGAAAGAAAGCCGTGCAATCCAGACTAAAGCTCTGGGGACTCGTGTATAGTCCTGGGCTCATCTGTGGTATGTACACCTCACCGATCAGCATCTGTCATCACCACCACCACCATGGTCATCACCACCATCGTGTTATTATTTATTGATCATCCTATGCCAGGCACGCAGTAATTCTTCACGTACATTTCTCTGTGTGTGTTAAAGCAGAAGAAAAAGGTTGAAAACCATTGAGCTACTCTATTCCAGATGCCTTCTTAAAAGCCTTTCCTCGTAATTCTACCCTACACGAAGACTCCACCACCAACCTTGAAAAAAAAAAGAAGAATGACGGTAATATTTACTGATATCTATCTTGTGTCAAGCATAAGCTTAGGTACTTTCCACATGTAATCTTATTTAATCCACACAACAAACCTAAACTATAAGCATTATTTTTATTGCTTAGTTATCACCACTGATTAATTATTTTGATCTCAATTTTACAGTGAGGAAAACCACAGCTCAGATGGCTTGGTATCTTTCCCAAGGCTCACAGAGCTTCTAAATTATGGCTTCAGGGTTAGAACGAGACCTATATGACTCTTTTGAGCAATCTCTTTAAGATAGTCTTACTAGTCCCTAAACCGGATTTTTTTTCCCCAATGTGATATAAACTGTCTCTTTTGTAGTCTATTCACTGAAAGCCAGGAGCCCTCAAAAGAGTGCCATCCTGGGGGTCAGACACCCCAAGTTCTAGCCCTGGTTGTACAACTCATAAGTTGTGTGACTTTGGACAAGTCATTCATCCACCTAATTTTTTTTTTTTTTTTGGTCACACCACATGCAACATGTGGGATCTTAGTTCCCCAACCAGGGATCGAACCCGCACCCTCAGCAGTGGAAGCGTGGAGCCCTAACCACTGGACAGCCAGGGAAGTCCCCATTCATCCATTTAAAATGAACAGTTTCCAGCTCTAATTCTACACTCTCTGATCTCCCCAAAATAGATACCAGACACCCATCCTCACTCATATGATATCGGATTCTAATCTCAGGCTTTCTCTCTGCCCTTTGAAGAGAAGATTACAGAGAGGGGCCCGCTGCATGAGTGCACTTGTTGACCAGACCATCAGACGAGGGTGGTTAAAGAGAAAGTTGGCTGGGAAGTGTGAGAAAGTCATCCACCTTGCAGCTGTCCCGGCCTGAACACTACCATGGATAAACAAGAGCCCCTCTCTAGAGATTCCTGCTGGCACCTTGTCTTCATTCCTTTCTGGAAAAAAAAAAAAAATTCATATCCCTGTGAAGAATGTATTGCCTTCGACACACAACTGCCAAAACCCCAACTGTAGGCAAAACCCATCTGACAAAATCCCTTAACTGCTTTGATTCCGATCTTAAAGGAGATTAGTTGTTGGAAGGTCACAGAGAAACCAACCTACTGCACATTGCAGCCTGGGGTTTCAAAGCTCTCACTACTAAGGGGATCTCCATACCCCATGCCCCTTCCCTCCATGCCGTTTAATCAATGAATCAACAAATAGCTACCGAACGAGGCTTCCCTGGAGTCTGCAGGTCACTTCAGATGTGCTTCTCCAGTTCAATAGCGGGAGAAAGAAAAACAGATTTTTCTGACTCTTCTTAAAGTTTCCATTTATAAAACCAGGACTAACATAAAAAGACTGTGGGTCTCCTCTCCCTCTTTTTCTGTTCCCTGAACCCTTCTGATTCACAGCGAAAAAGTAAATGCTATAGAGTTGAGAGAATATACAAGAGATAAAAGGAGGGCAGGAGAGAAGGAAGGAAGGAGGGAGGGAAGGAAGGAAAGAGGGAGGGAAGGGAAAGAGAAAGGAAGGAGAGAATCAGAACCTTAGATTTCAGGAAGGTCAAAGGACACAGTAAACATGTAGACAATCCTCTCAAGATAAACCGTAATGAAAAAGAATATGAAAAAACCGTAATGGAAGGAATATGATAAACCGTAATGGAAAAGAATATGTATGTTATAACTGAATCCCTTTGCTATATGCAGAAATTAACACAACATGGTAAGTAACTATACTTCAATAAAATTTTTTAAAAAAGAAATGTCTCTTTGGTAGTGTCTAATTAGCTAGCCTGTTAATTATTACTGCTCTTTAGTAGATATGATTATCATTGAGAACTAGTTACCACTAGTTTTAAGCTTGTAGGATTGATGTAATGATGAATATCTTATACCTCTAGGTGTTTTTCTGCTCTCAACTCTAGCAATAGGATCATAGATAAAATGTGCATGTTACCGCAATAGCCATAGTTACCAGAAATCATAAATACAAAAAAATTAATTGGTTTTCCTGCATAACTTGCATGAAAATGAAAAAATACATGGCAAAAAGATACTACTTTAGGCTTTTAGCAAATGTTATATAAAAACACTACACTAGGCTACAAACTAAATCACCATCTCCCAAGTGATGACCAGTTACTGCGTGTACAACCGTCACTAGAACAGGACCAACCCATGATGTGAATATTGTCTTTTTCTGACCCAGCATTTAGAGCAGGATTCTACTTCCCCAAATGTTTCCTCGGTCAAAAATAATAATGAAACTAGGAACAGCTTATGAAGCACTTACTATATGCCACACGTGGTGGGAAATAGTAATACTTTCTATGCATTCGCTCAGTTAACCCTTTCACCCGCCCGTTGGTGTGCATTACCCTCCTCAATCTGCAGATGACAAGGTGGCAGCTCAGAGAGACGGTCACTTTGCTCAAAATCTTAAGCATAACGAGGTCCAGAGCAAAGACTCTAACCCATGTCTGACTCCACCGTCTGTGCTTCTAACCACCTTGTAGTTGATACTTTATTCCTGTTCTTCAACGTGGAGAATCAAGGCTGGGAAAAGTAAAAATAATGTATTTTATTATCGTTTACCCAAAACCTCACCTGGACTTGGTGTTCCCCTGTCAGCTTCAAATTGCTCCTCCCTGGCCCCCAACATGAATGACTACAGTTTCTTCTTTTGTTTCTTTTTGATAAGCAAAGCTAATATTAGAATAGCTAACAAACCATGCGACCACAGACAACTAAAACATTCTGAAGAATTCTTCAGTCTAAGCATGCGATGAGGCACTCCAACATCTTAAAAAACTCATTAAAAAAAAAAAGCTTAAATATAAGTACTATGTTAACACTCACAGGTATAAACAGAGTCCACTAGGTAAAACTCCTGAGTGTATATAGAGAAGGCTGATGCTCTGATATCTTACTGAGCTTCTAAATTACAACCCCCATGCTTTTTTCATGTGCCGATGGGGTCTATCGTAGTGAAGGTATTAATAGAAAAATAAACGCCCCAACTTCTTTTATTCAGTATGACATCTATATGTGTACAATCACGCATCTATTCAGAAGTACCTGCATGGTAAAAGGAGGTAAAATATAAACACAGCATGATCTTTTGTTCCAAGATGATACGATGATTTCGACCATCTGTGCGCAGAAGGTGGTATGGCTCAAGAGACCAGCTCAGGTCTGTTTCACCTTGACACACAACACATATAGAGACAGACCTTTGCTCAAGGTGCCTGGGCTTGTCTGCGACAGTGACTCTGAGCCCCTTCACTCGTGCACACTAGGTACCAACTCGGGACCACCCTCCAAATCTGGCTTCTAAGCGCCCCTTTTTCTCCCAGACTCTGAAGACTAGAGTTTCTTCTTTCATTGCCTTTGACTAAGCACAGCTGGGATCAGTACCAAACAAGCCATGAGGGTAGCACTTGACACAGGTACAGTGTGCTAATGTTTCTTGGTTGAAGGCACGTTTATGAACACTTCAGTCATTTTCACGCACGGAAACCATTTCTACCAGAGAAATGCAAATCGTATTGTAAGAGCTCGTCCTTGTAGAACTCAGCAAAGGTCTGCGTGGATGCAAACCTAGAGGTTAGACACAGCACTTCTCCCGGTATCTGCATGTGCTCATTACCATATTGCAGGAGTTGCTTCTAAAGCCAATAAGAGTTTTCAGAAACACCGAGGTTACGAAATAATCCAGAGGCTTCAGAAGGCAGAGAAAAGACAGTTGCATCCCGTAAAGGCTAAGGAACAAAATGATCTATTCCTCTTACATCAAAGCTTGAGGACTTCTAGAACACGATTAGCATGACCTTCCATGAAGGAAGCCCAGGAAGACGCAGATGTCCTTCTGGTTTCTAAAAAGGAAGGTACTTACCCTGAAAATCCACCAGTCACCACACTTTGCCCAGAATTACCCTGGCCACCCTTCTCCACGGAAGCAGAGCATGGGACCTGCCAAGTCTGTGGAGACATCTACTTGGGTGGGTTGGGAATAGGCGAGGTGGGGGAGAAAAGACAGACTTTCCCTTTAAAACTGAACAGAAGCTGATACCACATCACATGACCTTTTACCGTAATTTCTATTAAAATCATTTCATGTCTGGTTGTCTCTGCTCTCCTGGCTCATTTGTATTGTTTACAACAAGTCATTGCACTGGCAGTGAGTGGTGGCTGAATCCATGGTTACCCGTTTTTACATCCACTAGTTAAATGGAATGCAGCTCTGCTGTGGGTTTCAGGGAACCAGCTCTTAAGAAACCACAGTCCAGCTATCAATCAGCCTAATCTGAGAGAAATTAATCTTATAAACCTAAGTATTGGTACATATTAAAAATTGATAGCAAAGGGGCACGAGCTTTTATTGGCTGGAGTTATGAAAGTGGACAAGCTGACATCTGACTTAGAGCCTCAGAGTATTCAGTCTGTGGTCTCCATCTGACAGCCATTCACGTTGTGCAGCTAAACAGCTTTCAAGGGTAATACGACCACCCTTTAAAACAAACCCACCCACCCCCTCCCAAATTCTGTGAGCATTTCTTTCACTGGTTGTTCTTAGGCTCGAGAGCGTGCCTAAACACAGGTTTAACCAGACTGCAATCTAGCAAAGTAACTTAAACAGATACACACAAGCCAGTAAAACATCACACAGACAGCACTGGGTAGGATTCAATTAAGACAAAACCTCAGCGGAATGCTCTTTATGAGTAAATGAAAACTGCAAACTAATATGTTTTATTGAGAGCGAGAACGGTCCGAATTCATTCTACTGTCCATGAATTTAGGTGGTTAATTCTTTTAAAAACATTCCCCAAAGCAAACTTGTTTCTCAAGATGGACATGCCCAGCAATTATCATTCCTAATCAAAATTTAGAAGTTTTATAGTTTAATGCCCAGCATCACCATCCCACAAGTCACATCTCCATGCTAAATGAGAACAGCAAATAGTTAAAGCTAACATATTACATACAACCCCATCTACTGCAAAGTCACTGTATCAGAAGCTAGAATTGATTTGTTTTCTCAGAACGAATTGAAAATGAATGTAACAAAACGTCGGAAAAATCCCTCTTGCCCTGCTAATCGGATATTGTATAACGGTTGATTGCAGCTCTGCCCTGTCCTCTTGCTGCCTAAATCATACATACTTACACGTTCTGGGTTCTTCCAAGAGTTTGGTGCAGTTTCAAGGACAAATGTCTTAAGGAAGCCTCTCTACTGTGCAGCAGGGAGCCTAGCTCGGATCTGATGACAAGAGCACGGTGCTCAATCTGACAACAGAGAAGGAAAGTTCCTGCGTGGAGAGGAGGTCTTGGAAAGTCTCGGGGTTAAAAAGGCTGCTTTAAATGTGCTGGTTGATCTGCTCCCTGGTTGTGTATACACAGTAGCAGCTGATCTGTGTTTGCAGCCCTGCAGAAAGGAACCTTTACTGAAAACCAATGGCATCACATTTCAGCGGAGCTCCTGCCAAGGGCTGGAGAGCAGAGCCACCTTTGACAACTTCACACAGTTCAACCCAGCAGACTTACCACAGATCGGGGAGGAGCGTGGAAAGCATCGCCCCTCCCACCCCACCCCAGGTTTCATCTCGACTATATTAGCGCAGTTCCTGGGAAACTAAACACTGTTACTGGCTGGACTCTGCTAACAGTGCAAGGTATTCTCTGGACTTACCTTAAATATAGTCCCTAATCTCTGCTGTCCTGACCTCCTATGTACTGTATTTTCACAGAATTTTTAAAAATGAATCCCAATTTTTTAAATGCATTCCCCTCAATTTCTTATACAAACCTTCAGATCCACAGTGGGTTACTACTAATCCTGTGTTGAGTATTTCAGGCTCCCTGGACATTGCTCACAAATAAACAGAGGAAAACATAACATAGGATTGGGGACAGGGGTACCTAGTTCTCTATTCTGTTTCCAAATTCAGAGGCTGGAGTTTTCAAATTTCTGTTTGGTTGGGGGCCATCTTATTACTGTTGATTCTAAACTAGGCACAACTGTAAAATTTCACTCCAGTAGCACCTACTGATAGAATAAGGCTGGTGGGATGTTAGGGGCAGGCAAGCCATGCAGAACGTGAATATGCTGTTTGGTATTGGCATCACCTTCTTTACCACCTGATCATGGAGGAGAATGGAAATTCCAGACCTTGCCAACTCTGAGAGGGAAAGTTAAGAGAGTGTACGAGACAGAGGGGGCTCGGGGACTTGGTGCGGGTTGCTGGAGAAAACTTAATCCAAGTCACTGGTTAACCACTTCAGCATCTGTGTGTGCCTCACTGCCCCTCCTCTCCCTTCTGTCCCAATGACAAGCCTAGGTAATGGTATATTATATGGTATTTTCTCACGATTTTGCACCTTACTTCAAAGGGTAGAAATCAGGACTGACAGTTCAACAAAAGGCCACGTTAAATGTGTCAGGCAGCACGGGGAAGTGTTCTCCTACTTCTCTGAAAGCTGGCCCATGAGCTGCCTGGGCAACTGGTAAGTTATCCAAGGCCTTTGCTTTTCATTTTGCCCACACTAAGGTTCAGGTGTAATGATAATTTCCGACCCTGTAGTGTAATGATAGCTTCCTACCATGACCCTACTACTTTCTACCTACATGAGATTGGAGTTGCTTAAAATCTCTGAACTTCTGTTTTCTCATTTGTGAAATGGAGACAATATATATCTACCATACAAGATTATGGGGAAGATTTAAAGAATAACATAGGTCAAGGGCTGTCCCCAGTGCCTGACATGCATGCAGTTGCCAACATTTACTGAGCCCCCTCTCAGAACCAGGCCCAGTGCCAGACTCGGGGGTACAAGGTCAGCTGAGACACGGCCCCTACTCTCAAGTGCAATGCTATCAGTGTCCTTCCTCCCCCGCTCCTGGAATTTGTGTAATCTCTATCATAAAGCACAAAAACACTTTCAAATACTTGGTCTCATTTGATTCTCGTGACAATCCTAGGAGACAGATGAAACTATGCCCAATTTGTAAATGGTAAAACCATGGCTTAAAGAGGTGAGAGTCACACAGCCAGTAAATGATAGCCTGAACCTCAACCCAAGCTCTGATTCTGTCGCAATACATATGACTCTGTCACATAGCTTCATTTTCTGCACCATGCTATATTGTACTGTTATCTTAATAGTTTAATGTGTGTTATTATATTCCCCTAAAGATAGTGTAATTCCCTTAAAGAGAGGAACTATATCTTAAAATTACTTTGTATTCTCTACCAGACCTAACCTGATGCTAAACACATTATGTGTTTAATAAATTTTCCTAAAGGTAAAAGAAACTCAAGCTGGGTCCATTTTACTCTCTATGATCAATCTCATAAGAGGCTACAGCTTCTCAGCAAAGAGTGGTTTGGAGGTTATTTGTGGCCTTCCGGAGTTCATGCTAGGTTTTCAGTTACTTTCAAATAATTACACACATATCAAAGTTTTTAACACTGACTCATAACTAAATCACCCAAATATTGTTTTCTCCATTTGGTTAGCATATATTCTATATGTTGAGGACTAAAGAATTCTGGTAAGAGCCACTGAATATTTACTTTTAGATTCAAACTTGATCCCAAGACATCTCTTGATTTCTAGGTTCACTTCAGTTTCTAGGTTTGACAGATCACAAAGTATAGAATTCTGTTGATCATTATCTTGTGAATTAGAGCAGAGCACAGGACCAACCTCAGGTAAAGTCCAAGCAGATTTTTGAATCTGCTTTTTAAAGATATATTGTCTAGACAAACAGCCCAGATTTCTTGAATACTTCTTGATCTACTGCTTCACTTCAGGCTTTGAAGTGTAGGCCATTTCTGATGGAAGAATTGGCTAAACGTTTATCAGTGAACCCTACATAAAAATAAAAATATTCTTGAGAGATCTGTATAGAATTTAGAATTTGGAGTTCAGCTGATGTATTGCATTAATCAGTTCTGTTATAGCCTGGAAATCTTTTTTTAAATGGAATTTATATTAGTATTAATTAGTATTTACTGCCAAACCATGATTCCTTCAGCCTTAACAAAAATCCAGGAAGTTTAGATGAATATCAGCGTCCTGGCAAAAGTGGGAATGACAGGCAATGTTCGAGACAAAGAAAACAATTATTGGATACATTGCTTTTGTTTCCAAAGTCATTCACTTGTGTATTAGACAAGCTGTGGCCAACTGTAAAGCAAGTAAATATGTTCCTGTGCACTGGCATAGCATACATTAGAATTATCAGGCCCGCTCTTTTCAACCGGCCAGCTGCATACTACTTCCTGCTTCCTCCCTAAATAAAAGAATATGTAATGAACCCACCACAGTTCTTGGGCCACAATGGACAAGAAACATGCCGACCAAAGACCACTCTGGAGCTAATCGAATTGGCCTAAGCCTTTGTCACACCTGGTCAGCATGGAGAACCGCTTGACCCAATGACTTTTCCTCACCACCTAAAACTAGGTAGAACTTCCAAGCACTTTTATACACATGAGTCTCACTCAACTCTCACAACCATCTTGGAAGCACATGCTTTTCTTATTTACACGTTTACCGATAAGACAAATTCAGAGAACTTAATAATTTCACAAGATCAAAACAGGCAATGAGTGGCCTAGCAAATATTTCAAAATGGATGCACAAACTCTAATTCCAACGTTTTTCCACATAACTCACATACTGTACTTTCTCTTCAGGAAGAATATGCATGCCTTAGCTTCCCTCTTTTGCCTTTTGGTTTCCCAACCTACTGATCAGTTAAATGCAGACCAAGCCATCCAACTCTCTCTCTCTCTCTCTCTCTCTCTCTCTCTCTATCTCATTCATACACACACACACACACACACACACACACACACACACACAAACCCCACATACCCCCATATGCCTCTTTTCTACCTTCAACCACCTTCCATCTTTTCTTCTCTCACATCTTGACCAATCACTTCAGAGCATAATTTTTTCTCTCCGTTTTTTCTCACTCTCTCACTTTTCAATACTGGTTGTCAAAAAACAAATCTTATTACAGGTGAGGAACTTAGGAGTACTGCTAATGTTACCCTATGCCCAGGGAAAGAAATACTCTGCAGCCAGTCTCTAAAAATCCTGGAAGTTTCTAAAAATCCCTTGCATAAAATATTTAAAAAAAAAAATCCCTTTCAGATACTCTGCAATAGTTTCCACCTATCTTTTTAACTTCCATTTATATGTGTATTCTCTTAAACATCAACCCTCCAGAATTTAGATAAATGATAAACTATCATCAGTTTTATGGCTTTTCTGTTACATTTATCACTTGTTTCATAACAGAACTGTTTTTCACATTTTTTTCTCAACGATATACAATAATTCACCTCAGTAAGTAACATAAGCTTTTATGGTTTAGCCTAGAAAAATCATCTGCATTTAAGATTATTTTCTGTGAAAAAAAAAAGTATATATCTAATAATTAGTCTATAAATGAAAAATTTCAGTGTAAACTTGAGTGGCTAAATTTCATAAGGCTTTCATTTCAAACCCCTGAACCGGAGCTTAGTTACTACTCTACACACTAATATCTCCAGTCATGGCATAAGGCCATACTTATGTAAATAATTAGCTTATAGAATAGAAATAAACAGGAGTATGATTAATTGGTTTATTCATTATTAATCAATCACTTAATTCAGAATCACTGGAGACCATCAAGTCATATCCCTTCATTTCAGAAATAAAAAAACAGGGCTTCCCTGGTGGTGCAGTGGTTGAGAGTCCGCCTGCCGATGCAGGGGACACGGGTTCGTGCCCCGGTCCGGGAGTATACCACATGCCGCGGAGTGGCTGGGCCCGTGAGCCATGGCCGCTGAGCCTGCGCGTCCGGAGCCTGTGCTCCGCAACGGGAGAGGCCACAGCAGTGAGAGGCCCGCGTATTGCAAAAAAAAAAAAAAAAGAAAGAAAGAAAGAAACAAAGGGTCATGGTTCTCGGATGAAGAGGGCAACCGGATCATAGTATAAACTCTGCTCAGGACCATTTTGACTGTCCCTGAGCTGAAGATCGATGTTCAGTAATGTACACATTAGCTAAAGAACACAAATTTCTAACTTTGATGGATCCAAAGGGTCCTCCGGTATTATGTCCCATTGTTTCAACCTTTGGAAAATAAATGTTCACCCTAAATAGAACATGGATTTCTAATAACTGAATTAAACTGTTCATCTAAATAGCCAACTTTGGATTTCTCTCCACACGTAATAACTTGGAAAAATATATAGCCTGTGTTTACTAGAGCACTATAGCCACAGTCTCTAAGAAGAGCTATAACTCGCTAACAATTTTCCTGATTTATGTTTGAAAACATACAGGGCATGAAATGATTTCAGCAACCTTACATTTTCCTCCAGAACACTGGTAGGCAGAAGACAGATTCTAAAAATCCTGTTGGATTGCTTGTTACAGCTCCTTTTTTAATAGAAATGTGTCATAAGCAATTATACATGCCCCACTAAAAAAACAAACAAAACATCATTAGGTTTTTCTCCATTAAGAAAGGAAAAAAGAAAAAAGGAAGGAAGAGGAGGGAAAGAGGAAGGGAGAAAGGAAAGGAAAGAGAAAGAAAACTCTGGTAAAAGAATCTATTTTCATATTATGTTTACCTGATTGCCTTCTTGAGTAAGAAAATGCAATAGATATTCTTCCAAAGAACAGCTTATAGATAACGTATGGTTATAAACTGTAACACACTATACAAATGTTAGTTATTTCTGTTGTTAGTATTTAACATATATGGAAATTTACCTCACGATCTGTAATTGTGCTAATGAAAACAAGGATTTGTGAATATGATATTGGTCATAAAATCAGCCTTATTAATCTGATATATCTTAGAGTGAGATCAAATTGAAATGGGTCACTCTGGTAACACAGATATCTGGAAACACTGTTTATCCTACCACATATGTATCAGACTAGGAGTACAAAAGTTTTGCTGTGCTTCATATGAAGCTAGCATTCTGAATTTGAATCTTCCAAACAGTAAAAGGTCACTGTGTCAGATATGCATATTTTCCAAGTTAAAAACAAAAATTCATTTGTGTAAGGAAAATAAAACAAGCACATTCATTAATTAGCATCCTTTAAAGGGTCCTATCCAGGTTATTTATTTTAGCAGACGGGTCACCTGAAACAGCTATAAGTGTCCCTAAGTAAATAAAATAGCTTTGATTCTCCAGGGTCTTGCATTTTATCACAGGAATTCTAAACACATTTAACCCTCTTTTGCGGTAACTATGATCATTCCTTTGTTTCCATGAACAAAGCATCTTTCGTAATAGAAGTATAAACAGAGGCCTGATTTAAAACTATCAATGATTCTTCTTCACAATCACAGGAATTATCGAGCATAATGGTATAAATACATTATAAAATATCTGTACATGGTGTACATATCAGAGGGAGAGTGGGAGGTGGGATTTACACCCAATACTATGCAGCAAGTCAGCTAAGGGAGGAGTGGGCCTTCACAATTAGAAATCATTCAGGGTTGAGTGAATGAATGGCATCTAATTGCCAAGGAAAAGAAAACTGTCCTAGCTATGTGATAAAGACACACAGGGTCTTAGCATCATCACAATGTCTACTTAGAGAATTTTTATTTAATGATTTGCAAAGATATTCCCAGTTACCTGAATCTGAAGATCCCAAATCATTAGGTTGTGTGTCTACATTCTATTTCAAAAGACTGAATTACTTTCTGCAATCATCTCTCAAAAGAAGGCCTCACAGGATCCGGCTCTCCTTTTTGGCCACCACTACCACTGATTCCAAAACAAAATACTCTTACAAATTAGGTTCAAAATAATCAAAAGAAGATGGTTCCAGAGAAAGATCCTTCAACTTTCCTACAGCACCTGCCCCCATCTGCTAACCTGAGAGCATAAGAAGTACATAGAACGCCTATGTAATTCCCTCCTCTGATTCCTAAGGCCCGCTTACTCTACTGGAATGGCAATGCTAACCTTAAAACTAAATTGCAAAGCAGAATTATTTCACAGCTTTTAAAAAGTGACAAGAGAAAATTTCTTTGTTGGCACAAGAGGTACGTTATTTTGACTTTATAGAGATATTTTCAGTGAATTTCAAAAAATCACAGTACTATGAAATTCAGTCATCATTTCTTCGAAACGACAGATTCTGTTGTTCAAGGAAAAATTTGCAGTTGGTTTCCTCATACCAGTGGTTCCACGGAAGGATTCACCAACTGCTCCCTGGAGGAAACAGATCTTCATTTAAATGGAGATATAGTGTTTCCAAATGCACAGTACCTAGAAGGCAGACACTGTCAAGGTTTCTTAGTGAGACTAACTCAAATTGTATTAGGTACGTTTCGAGGCTGTAGCTCTCTCCACCGCATAGGGCTCCGTCTGTTTCCATAACTTTTCTTTTTCCTCTGTGCATTCTTTGTAGTATTTGTCCCAAGAAGTTAAAATTAAACCTTTCTCCACTGCAAAGTCCCCGCACTAGCAGCCAGCCATTACTACTGTACACATCATTTCTGATGTGTACAGAAAAAGACCACAGAAGATAGGTTGGCCAGAAATGTTAAATAATTGAAAAGTATAATGGCTTAATAGAGGAGTAGGCTTAGTTGACAATGCAGCCAATTTAAAGCCATAAAGATACTGTGTAAGAATGTTATCTTGTGGTTGACCATCACATAGCCTATCTATTATTCAAAAGTATCTCAACATTGTTTTTCTTCATTAACATGGTTTTTGGCATTTCCCTCAAAATCCTTCTGTTCCCACAGTTTTCCAACAATTTTGAAACAAATACAAAATTCCTACTTTATGTCATAAATTCCCCTCACTGGGATAATGAGATCTCCAGTGTCTAATTGAAACCAATTTATAGATCAACCTGCAAGGCATACTTTAACTTCCTCGGATGTGATTTGTTTTGCATTGAACACAGTCAAGCATGCCTGCTGTTGAAAAATAAACAAATAAAACAGGGCTAAAGCTACTTGCATGGACACATCTGCAAACAAAGGAGAACCTCATAAATAACCTCCTTTCCTGTGACACAGTAATCCAGGTATTTGTCTATATTAGCAAATGTCATTGGGGCCTAAGGAAAGTTTTGCCTTGAGTGTTCAGCTAAGGTACATAGCAAGTCCGTGAAGGAGAAAAAAAAAGACACACTTAGGATCAATTTCAAACATAAGCCCATTACCTCTGGCAGGCTCTTGTGAAAATTCTAGCTGCTTCTGAAATGTCCCTGTAAACAAGGTTGCTGAGAACAGCCCCAGTCAGTCTCCTCAGCAACACTTTCCCTCCCAGCCCTTCCACTGCCTGCCAACGAGGTTAGTTATACCTCATCTTGCTGCCCTGCCATTCTCATGCTGATTCAAATTCAGAACTCAAAATGAGAGATGAAATATCTTCCAGATCACTTAATATTGAAATCCTGTTGCAGTAATAAGTGGTGCTCAGTTGGAGCTGGGAACGTGGAACTCTCTTGGTAACCTTTTAATTTCTGGAAAAATTGTACAGAATAAATTGAGTGGCACAGACATGGAAACCAAATGGATTGATCTGCTCTCTGTTGTTAAAGCACCACCCATCAGAAGGTCTCTTTGCTCCCTTGGCAATCTCCCCTTTAAAAAGACCAGCAGGTTTCCGTATACATCATGCACAAAGATTTCAATGCCATTTTGATTTATTAAAGAAAAGAAATGATCTTTTATCTACATTCATCTCCCCAGTCAACGGATAGTTCTATGTATTATATGATACCATTCTCAGTATAAAAACTTCTAATTCTCTATAACATGAGTCGAAAGAGTTATGAGAATTGTTTTAGTAAAAACAACAAAGCCATGCTTGACAGACAAATCTATATCTGAAAGATCACATAGGCCTGTTTCATGATATACTCAACTCGTTTTGTATTTGAAGGAAAAGAAACCCTACCACGTGACTCCATCTCCATCCATGTTTTCAAGTACCTTCCTTAGCTCAGATCTGAGAACTGTTCAAATTTCCCTCTCTTGCCCACAAGGACAGAACACTGTTTTCTCAGGTTGGTTAACTCATTTTGATAACGTCAAATCTACTGGACAGGGAAAAAAAACAAACAAACAAACCCTGACACCTCTCCCCCACTCCCCAATCCCATCCCCTGCCTTCCCTGGGAGAACATTTCTTCCTCTTTTCTGTTGCCTGCTGCTTCTGAATTTGGGCATTTTCCAAACACACTCCCCTATCTGGTCTTTGGGCAGCGTGAGAAACAAAAGAGAGTCTCTCTTCAAAACTAAACCAAGTCATTCAGCTGCTCGTAACACTTCAAAACATCCCCAGGTCTCTTGCTCTTGACTTAAAGTATTATGCAGGAGTGTTTTGAAAAGAGTAGGAAGTCATATGTGGACCTAACAGCTGCACTTAACCCACATGCTGAGAATTTCTTTCTTTTTTTCTCTTTTTTCTTTTCTTTTCTTTTTTTTTTTTTTTTAAATCTAGAGAGAGAAGGTGTTATTTTCAACACTGCCCTCTGGTTTAGAGTAGAAAAATCCTGTGCTTTCTGTGTCTGCCTGTGTCTTTTTGTGTGGCCACTGGTCCTGGTACTACAATACCAACACACAGCAAACAAGCCTCCCTGGCTTAAGCAACCCATGTGGCAATTCACAACATAACCCAAGCAAGCACAAGAAATAAACACAGACATAATCATTCCACAGCAGTGAGGCATGCGAGGGGTTTCTCCAGGCCCTTCCGGACTTTTCCAGAATTGTTCATTAAGATTCTGAATGGGGGAGGGGTGCAGCTAGGAAAAGGTTGCCAGAAGGGAAGAGAATGGGAGGAGAGAGCTTTGCCTTCTGTGTCTTTCTCTCTCTGAGAACCTCCCTTCACCAAGCATGGGGGGGGGGGGGTCTATCCGACATGCATCGGACAGACTTGAGGGGTGGAAGGGGGTAGGTAGGTGGTTTGAAATACTTAAAATGACACGACGGTCGGGTGACCTCCGTGTAACTTCAGAGACTCCCACGGAAGGTGAACGGGTTGGGGAGACAGGGAATGAGGCGTAGAGGACAGGCAGGAGACACCTAGGACTACGGCAGCAGCAAGCACCAGAAGGATTGGCCAGCCCACGACAGCGGTCCTCAACTCCTGACACCACCCTCTCCCCAACGACCCCTTCCCCGGATCCCCTCGCCCCCTAAGACCGGAGGACTCCCCCCGCCCCGCACCCATCCCAGTCCCAGCGCCCTAACTCTGCCCTCACTCTTTGCCACTTTCCCAAGCCCTGAAGTCTCTATCCAGGAAGGGGGATGGGAGAGGTGTTTTAAAGAACAAATCTCATGGAAATGAAAATTGGTCAGTGTCCCTAGAACACGCGCTGACAGTTTTGCAGTCATGGTAAGGCGAGTCTACAACAGCGGGATAGGACTTATGGTTGTGTGATGGAGGGAGGGTTGCTTTTTTTTTTTTCCTCCAAGAGACTCTAAACAAGTGAAGGGGGGAAGGCGGGGTGGGGGGGGGGCGGGGAGCAATACAGATTTCCACCAGGACTGCAAATCAAGGATGCCCCAGATGCAAATGTCTGTCTCCAGATGTTGATGATAAGGATTTGGACCAGTTACCTTGGCAGGGTCAGAACTGCAGCAGGTTAAGCAGGTGAGTCGTCGGGGATTTTAAAGAAGCCGAAGCCGGTCGCTTTGGCTGGGAAAGTCTACAAAACCCCCATGCAGGAACATTGCACATCTTACACACGCCTCCTTTAACTGGGCTCCCGCGACCTCGGGCGGGCGAGGGGGTGCCTGCCGGCTCGCCGGGACCAAGGGCACGGCCCCCCGCTGGGCCCCCGCGGGTGCAGGGCCGGCCTGGCCCCCGGGGTCCGCGTCTCGCGCGGCTGTGCACTCACCGAGCCGGGCGGCCAGGGGCCGAGGGGCGCCCGCCGCTAGCCGGAGCGCCCGGGCGCCTCCCTTTGCTCTTGGTAGCGTCGGTCCGCACTCCCTGTGACCCAGGACGTCATGATGCCTGTCTGTTTTCTCAATGATAACTTGGCAGAAGAAGAGAGAGGCTGCCAGGTTCTCCTCGGGTGGTTACGTGGTATGTGCACGTTTCTGTTTGCATGCCTTTCTCTCTCTCCCTTTTGCAAAATAAATATCTAGATTTCCCCCCCGCAAAAAAAAAAAAAAAAATTCCCGGCACTGTCATGATTTGATTGCAATATTGCGTTGGCATAATTGACGCCTCTGGGTGTGTATTTATGTGTGTCTGTGCGTGTGGGGTTTTTTGTGGGGGTTTTTTTCCCCTTTAAATCCTGCTGTTGCTACTGCCGCTGCAGCCGCCGCTGCCGAACGGAAAGCAAGCATGCGTTCATCTTTTGTCTTTCATTTTACCTTCAGGGTGACATTCAGTGCCAACGGCTCCCTTTTGACCGTCGCCAATCCCCGGCTGGGCAAAAGACGTTTTTTAAAACCTGGGGGGAGGGGAAGGAAGAGCCCCCTCGGCCCCGAATGCTGGGGTTTCCATTCCTAACAAGGCCGGACCCCAAACCTACCCGACCCACCGCCCACCCCTGAAAAACCATTTTCCCTTCTACCCACCAGGCCCAGGCAGAGAAGCGGCACCCATACAGCGAGGAGCATCCACCCAGGGCCAGACACTCCTGTTGTCGGCTCGCACTTGCTGACTTGCATCTCTCAGTTGCATTCCCAGTGTGTAGGCCTCTCACAACTGGAGCTATTTTTGTCTCCCAGAGATGTTCTTTAAAGCCCTTTAAAAATGGGGAGGGGGCAGGGAAGAAAAAGAGAGAGAGACAGAAAAGGCCAAGCCCCTATAAGAGGGGCTTTCTGGACACATCCGGAAATTTGGGGGGGGGGGCAGGCATCTGACCCACAAGGGTAGTTTAAAAGGGCAGAGAGGATAACTAGCTTTATTTGAACTCTTCTACAATAGCAAGAAAACTTTTTTTTTTAATACAAAGATATTGCTGGTCATTCACTGTATTTGTCATTTCTATAATTAGGTTCTCGGGAATCAGTAGGGAAGTTCTCAAAATTAATCCTTAATATTTATCTCTGCAAACATGAGAATGTATTTTAGATGGTGTGGCTACATGACAGGTAAAGCAGAGAGCATGTCTTTTTGTCATACCTAGTTTGTGTCCTTTGTACATTGTTTGGTATGTTTTCTGTAGCATCTATTAATCATAATATTGTGTATATCAATCACTATGTATGCATTACTGAAAAATAAATATCTAGCACGAGGTCTGGCAAATACATTGCCCTTCTTTATCGCTAATTCCCCATTTGGAGTAGTAGAACAGGCTTAGGAATTTTTTTTCCCCAAGCCTCTTGTTGACCTTGGTCACCATCATGTATCGGTAAAGTCACTGATTCAAATTCCTAAAAGATGACAGCAGAAGCTAAGGTTGCAAAACATAAAGCATGGAGGAGAGTATTATATCTGAAAAACAAAGCTGATTGGTAGAAAACTTCTGAACTCTTCTAAAATAATCTGCAGCTGCTATAGGTTTACAACTTGTTTACCTATTTGAGAGATTGGCTCAGTTTAATGAAAACGGCAAGCCACCTGGTAGGTCTTTTCCCTTTAGAGTCACAGACCACGAATCACTAGCAAATTCCAGAGGGAAGACACTGTAATTATGTAAAGACCATACAATCCGAATTGGAGAAGAGCCTCACTAAAGTAAACCGAAGGAGGGTCTCAGGACTACTGACTAGCAGACAGATTCCAGAAGTTAACTCTACCTCGCCACCCTAAACAACTGGACATAGCTGTCTGGCTCTACTTATCTGTCTCCTTGGAATGCCCGAAGGATGAATCAGTGCAGACCTGTCTGGCGCTTAGGGGTTATCAGGGTCAACGATGATTCTGAAGAAGGCGAGGGTCTACTCAGAATTCGAGGAGACATCATCGCACCATGTTACTGGTGACTTTTCAGTAACTCTCCAAGAGGGGCTCATTAATATTCAACCTACCAACCTGGTTCTCCAGCTCCTTTACTTATTAACCTCAGAACTGGACCCTGAAAGACCCAATGCCAAAAGAAAGAACCATAAAAATTTGACTAACTTCAATCCCTTGAAATCCAATTTTTTTTTTTCAGACAATTGCCTTCTGTGCTGTTTGTCACCAATCCACATGCCAGTGAAGGTGACCAAATGGTTTCCTTCCCCAGGGCTGAGCTCTTTGAGCAACTAGTAAAGTGTGGAAGGCAAGGCACTCACGTTCTCTGGAGGTTTGACAAGATCCCTTCTAAGCCCAGCTTTTCTAAATCCAGTTCTGCCTGAGAATGGCTCTCTGTTGTTTATTCAAGTTCAAACTCCTCAGACCACTTTCAGGTCTTTATTTTCTGGCTTCACCCTGACTATAATAGTTAATATTGTTGGAGCACGTTCAGTTTAACTTCCCAACGAAACCAAAGTGTGTAAAAACGCTTACTAAGGTGGATGGAACACACTGAAGGCACTCTTCTAAACTTTGTGTTTGGAACTTGTAAATCTAATTAAATCTTCTCAACAACAATATGAGAGAGGGATTATTGGTATTCCCATTTTACCCAAGGAAACGGAGGCACAGAGAAGTTAAGTAATTTGCCCAAAGTTACCCAGCTGGGATTCAAATTCAAGGGCCTTGAGCCCTCATTATCACGCTCTCTGCCTATCTACCCACCTAACCAACTCAACGTGCATCCTAACTAGTCGAATCTTGCAGTCAGGCTTGTCATACACCGCCCATCTCACACCCTCTGTTAACTCCTACTCCAATAGCATTGCCCAAGCCTTCAATGTCATTGGTCAAGTCCAAGTTCAAATCCTATTTTGCCCACAAAGTCATTATTTACTATTCTCGAGTGTACTGATCATTGTCTCTCTCTGTTCTGGAATGTTCACTTCTACATATGACATCACTGTTATTTAACTGCTTCAGGGGTTTGCTTTTTTAATCACCACCTCCCAATTCCTTTCTAACAGGATTATGGATTTTTTTTTCCTGTCTCTTCTGGCTTGCCTAACAAAGTGCCAAGTACAACACAGGCTCTCATAAAACAGCTTCTGATGCACTCATTGACACAAAACTGCCCTTTGGAGAGCCACGATGCCAATGTGCAATTTGACAGAAATTGAAAGTTTTAAGTAGCAACAGTTTTATCCTTTTAACTGGAGAAATGACAAGCTTATTTCTCCATATTTCACACAGGCCCTAGGAAAAAACAAGTAAGGCCAAAGGTGAAGCTATTTAGTGAGAGAAGCATATTCTGATGACACAGAACTTAATGAGAGCGTGTGTGCTGGAGGTGTCGGGGGGCGGACACATATATAATTGTAGTATTTGGAAGGCAACTGTAAACTTGATTATGACTTTTCAGCTGTTACGAGCCTTTCTCTGTTGGATGTTGAATTTGCTACGTGTCAAGATATTAATTCTCCTGCTTAAAAAGATAGGAAAATGGGCTTCCCTGGTGGCGCAGTGGTTGAGAGTCCACCTGCCGATGCAGGGGACGCGGGTTCGTGCGCCGGTCTGGGAAGATCCCACATGCCGCGGAGCGGCTGGGCCCGTGAGCCATGGCCGCTGAGCCTGCGCATCTGGAGCCTGTGCTCCGCAATGGGAGAGGCCACAACAGTGAGAGGCCCACATAGTGCAAAAAGTATATATATATATATAGGAAAATAAGTGGGGACAAGTAGTCCCCTGTGATCTTCTCTGGGTGTGGTTCTGATCAGCTGTGGGTGACCTCAGGCAAATGATTTCATGAAACTGGGCTTCAGTTTCCTTCTTGCACAGGGAAAGATGTAATCAGCCTAGTAAGATTGGTTTTTTGGAGGATACCAAACATATGCTGGGTAGCTCAGGTAAAATGAACAAAGATCGTATTTCTAACTTCTGAGTATAGTTAAGGGTAGCTCAGAAAAAAATCTGTACACAAAAATATGTTCAAACTTCTTAGCTTTTCCGAGATGGCTCCTTTTATATAAGATAAAATGACGAATAACTGAGTGTACCAGTAGCCGACCAAATCAGCCAAAATGTTATCAGTCATCACTCATGCCTGCCTACAACTTGTTTTCTTCCTGCCACAATCAATCAGATGGTTGCACAGACCTCATTTGATGTAAATTGGTCCAACTGTTTTTGTGTTGATGCCTTGATCACCTGTAGCGTGAATTAAATCATGAAGTTAGTTGAAGAGCAGTTGGGGGCTAGAACCAGAATGGGACCTCTTATATATTTCCTGATGTAACTAATTTGGATCAAGCCTCTGTCTGTGTTCCTTTCCTTATTTATCCCTATGCATTGAAGACATAACTCATCGACCTTCTCATCAGGTCTTTGTTAGGATAAAGTGAAATAGCAGGAGTGAAAGCACTCTTCCAATACAACGAAATACCATCATGGCAGACGTGCCTCATTTTACACTAGAGTTGTGTCTCTAAAAAAATTTTATAAACTTAGCAGAGGCTATAGAGACAAGAATTTAGGTCCCCTGGCTAAGGATCTAAGTTGATTTCTACTGTATCTTGCTAGTTATAGGACATCACAAAGTCCTACAGCTAGTTAAGGGTGTAATCAGGAAGACGATACAGGTAAACAGCCCTATCCCGGGCCATTCTTGAAATCAGGGGGTGGGCAAGTATTACAGCTAATCAAATCGAGTGGGACCAACTTCATGAGAACATTTCCTTAAAATAGAAAGGTATACCATGCCTCTGACATGAAAGAAAGAAAACAATTTCATGTAAGGCAGGGGTCCTCAACCCAGATTTCATGATTGTTCTAGGGAGCCATGGATGAATTCAAAGTCTTGAAGTCGTAGGCAAAATATGTGTGTATGTGTGTGCACCTGTGCCTTGTTCTCAAGAGAAGACCCTTAAGTTTCACCACATTCTCAAAAGGGTTCATGACTCCAGAAAGGTTAAGAACCACTGATGTAAGATGTTTATTTTAAAACTGAACTTATAAGAGAATAACACATCCATTTAAGCCAAATGTCATGCTGCCTACAACATGGGGAGTATATAATAATCACCAGTATTCAGAATGACGGCCTTGAGGCACAATAAAAGCTTCAATCATCACAGAAATTTATCTTCAAGGTATTTTACTTAACTGACAAGCGAAAATGGACCAGCCTTTTAGAAAGATTTGAATACTGAATTAAAATAAGAAAAGCCTTCTGGTTTGGTTTAAACTGGCTGGACAATGCTCTGTGTGCTAAGAAAGATGGATTAGTGTGGGGAAATACTCATTGTCTCAGGGAGTACAGTTAAGATCCATGGCAGCTGTTAGGTGCCAAAGAATGGGGGCTGTAGCAGAATTGTGGCAGTGAGGTGGGGAAGAGGGATGGGACGGTATTTGGCAGGAAAGCTGGAATCAACAGACCTTAGTGTCTGACTTGGGCAACTGAATTAATGATAGCACGTCAAAGAGATACAAATAAAGGCTACGTAAAGAAAATAATGAATTTGGTTTGGGATATACGAGGCTTAACAGCCTGTGGAACAGCCATAGTCTACCAGCCTCGGGAAAGATTTAGAAGAAATCTGTGGCTGGAGAAATTTATTTGGGAATCATTAGTAAATTGGCAATGGCTTAAACTGATAATATAGATGGGGTGGGGCGGTTAGAAGCATCTGAAATAAAATTGCATTTATTTGAATAAAACCTAATTTGTAAAATATGAAATTATATAACACCCAAGGCAAAAGGGTGTTGGTGATTTGAAATATTTATGGACATCTGTACTTATACCATCAATTTCTGAATAGGGCGATACAGCTCAGATTTCATTTTATACCTGGGGTTTTCTGGATTTCTTTCATTTTAAGGCTCTGTTTTCATCTGAGATATTCACTGCCCAGGTTCAGAAGGGAGAAAATTTTCCTTGGCAACCAGGTTCAACTGGAAAAAATAATCAAGATGTCACCTGATGCTACAAGTCACCAGCTATGTTCTCAGCTCTGCGGCCCTGCCAGAAGCTGAACCAGCAGAGGAAACTCGGCGTCATGGAAAGAACACTAAACTTGGAGTCAGAACACAGAGTGGGAGTCTAATTTCTACCTCTGACGGCTTTTGCGACTCTGGACAAGTCATTCAACTTCTTACAACCTGGATTTCCTCTTTCATAGCTTTCCTACATCCTCAGGGAAGGATCTTTCAAGCATTGGTGGTCAGGTAATCACCAAAGGGGTGCATGACTGGACCCAACCACACGCTTCAAAAGTCACCTTGATGCCAAGATGCCAGCCCCCTCCCCTCCCCTCCCTGCGAGAGCCCAGCGTGGCCCATCAGGCCTTCCTCTTTACTCCATCAATGTGCTTCCACGACTATACTTACCATATTTTAATTATGGTTACTACATCTGTCTTTGCTGCTCAGCTGTAACTGCCTTTAGTGTCACACGTTTTACTTCTCTTTTTATTCTTAGTGCCTAGCACACAGTAGGTGCTCCGTAAATGTTCAATGAATAAACTATTATTAAGGGAGAGCATTTGCCTGCATCTTTTCCTATTCCATGAAGTCTTTAGCTAATCTGGGAAATGGAAAAAACAGGGCCAGCCTTACTGACAGGCCTGAAGCTATAGGGTACGGGTGCTTTGCTTAGAAAGGGCCTCTCTCGGAAAACTCCTACATTTACTGTTAATTAAGCTGCCTTATGTGTACAGTTATTATAAGGGAATAAAGCATGTCATTTCCCCATCATATTTAAGCTTAAAATGAAAAACTGCCTCTCCCTCCAAAAAAAATGTTAACACTGACTTCATTTGCCATTGATACAGAAATGCTGCATACCAGGTTTTACCAGAAAGCTAAGGAGAGAAAAAACAGGGTGGGGGAAGCATTGCGAGCCTAAAGAAAAGTTGAATGGCTGTCACGGTGTGGTGGAAAGGACCAAGGAAAACAGGACAAATGTCCTGTTTCAAATTCCTTAGGAAATATCTTAAGCTCTTTAGGATCAGTGATTGCATCTTTAAAATGGGATCATACTATATAAGTATCAGAGTTATTGGGAAGATTAAATGCACATGAAGGCACAATGCCTTGTCCAAATAGGCAATTGATAAACACAAATTCTCCTCCCTCCCCTCCATCCCTCCCTTTCTTCCTTCTTCCTTGTTTTCCTTCCCAGAAGAAAAAAAGAATCTAACTCACTGATCTGTAACAACGATCTACTTGGAAGCTTTTCTTTCTTTTTTTAAAAAAATTATTATTATTATTTTTAACATATTTATTGGAGTATAATTGCTTTACAATGGTGTGTTAGTTTCTGCTGTATAACAAAGTGAATCAGCTATACATATACACATATCCCCATATCCCCTCCCCTCTTGCATCTCCCTCCCACTCTCCCTATCCCACCCCTCTAGGTGGTCACAAAGCAAAGAGCTGATCTCCCTGTGCTATGCAGCTGCTTCCCACTAGCTATCTATTTTACATTTGGTAGTGTATATATGTCCATGCCACTCTCTCACTTTGTCCCAGCTTACCCTTCCCCCTCCCTGTGTCCTCAAGTCCATTCTCTACATCTGCATCTTGTTCCTGTCCTGCCCCTAGGTTCTTCAGAACCTTTTTTTTTTTTGATTCCATATATATGTGTTAGCATATGGTATTTGTTTTTGTCTTTCTGACTTACTTCACTCTGTATGACAGACTCTAGGTCCATCCACCTCACTACAAATAACTCAATTTCGTTTCTTTTTATGGGTGAGTAATATTCCATTGTATATATGAGCCACATCTTCTTTATCCATCCATCTGTCAGTGGACACTTAGGTTGCTTCCATGTCCTGGCTACTGTAAATAAAGCTGCAGTGAACATTCTGGTACGGAAGCTTTTTTCTTGACCAGGCTGCTGAAAAGGAGGTTCCCAGGGATTGGTTTAAATCAGTGACCTCCAAACTTTGCCATGTACCGGAATCACTTGGAAAGCTTGTCCTGATGCTCAAGTCACAGCCCACAGCAAGAAAGTCAGAATGTCTGGGTTGGAGACAGGTGACAGTATGTTTTTAAAACTGCCAGGTGAGTCTGGTATGCTCCCAAGTTTGGGAACCACTAGCTCATGTAAAGAAATGGGCCTGTGATTCATTACTTTAGCTGATTGAAGCCTGATACTAATAAGGCCCCGGGTTTGGATTCTGGTCCAGGAGGGCAGCTCTTCACTCTCTCACAGACGCTTAATGTTCATTCTTTCTCCTTCAACGCTCCTTTGGCAAGCTCTTTATACATGAACCCCAGACAGGGTCATATCCTTGGACTGACTCATCCCAGGTTCCAAAAAAGTGAATAAAGAAGCACATAAGACACCTGTGTTTGGAGAACTCTACAGTTCAGAAAGGCATTACCACTGGCTGTTATTGAACCCTTACAACAACCCCACCTAGTTGGCATTCTTATTATGCCCAACTTAGAGATGATGAAACCAAAAATAAGGAAAGTTCAGTTTGCTGAGGGACAAAGTAGCAGATGCAGGTCTCATACTTAGGTCCAGGGTCCCAGAATGGAGGCATTTTTCCTGGACTGTTCTGCCTCGGAAGCCCTAGTGATCATCAGTCAGCAGGGTTGTGTGCACATTTGAGGGTTGGTTTAGAGCTATGGTGGCTGCTCTGGCTTATTAGGAAAGAAGGAGAGGGTGGAAGAGGGAGGGAGAGGGGAGGGGGGAAGGAGGGAGGGGGAGGGGAGGGGGAGGGGAGGGGGAGGGGAGGGGAGGGGGAGGGGGAGGGAGGGAAGGAAATATTTGTAAATATGTTTGAGTTAAATAGGTTTCTTTCTAGCAGGTCTTTTCAAATTATTTAATATGCTAACAAGCATTATAAATCTCTAAAATGTATTTCCCAACTTATTAAATAGTGAAATACTTTTTAAGCTCAGCATTTCTTAGGACTAATGTCCCATGGAATGCTATTCCATAAAAGCTGCCCTGGCTGTCCTCACTTCCCTCAGGATTTTGTTGAAGTGTTACCCTCTCAGAGAGGAGCTCCCTAAGAGAAAGACAAATATCATATGCTATCACTCATAGGTGGAATCTAATTTCTAAAGAAGACTTTTGTTTGCAAAATAGAAACAGACTTACAGATATCGAAAACATACTTACGGTTACCAAAGGGGAAACGTGGGGGGGATGATAAATCAGGAGCTTGGGATGAACAGACACACACTACTATATATTAGATAGATAACCAGTGAGGACCTACTGTAGAGCACAGGAAACTCTACTCAATATTCTGGGATAACCTATATGGGAAAAGAATCTAAAAAAGAATGAATATATGTATATGTATAACTGAATCACTTTGCTGTACACCTGAAACTAACACAACATTGTAAATCAACTCTACCCCAATAAAAATAAAATTTAAAAAAAACCGGAATCACCACCTGCTCCCCACCTGCTTTTCCTGCTTTGTTTCCCCTGTAGCCCTTAACGGCTTCTCACATACTTTGTAACTGACTTATTTATTCCCTTTACTGTTTGCCTCGTCCTCTATGTCTGGATGCTGTATGAGACATGACATCTTCTGGCTAATTTTTCCCAGTGAGATCTCCAGCACCTAGAAGTGTAACTGGCCCAAAGTAGGTGTTCAATAAATATGTATTAAAGGACTGAAGGAAGGGCCAAAAAGAAATATGCCTGCAAGAATTCAAATGAAGGAACCTTCTCCACAGGTATGTCCCCTTTAAGGAAATCTTTTCTAATTCTAGTTATCGCTTACAATGATCTAATGAAGTGAATATGGTCCCTACCTTACAGAAAGATAAAATGAGAATTAAGGCAATTAGACCTGTATGCAGAGCAAAAAAATGGTTAAGCTGAAATACTGTGAAACTGGAATTGATTCTTTTTAATTTTCGGTGTAATTATTGTGAGATAAAGTATATATGGTGCATGTTTCCAACAGTATATGTGAAATCTACTAGAAATGTGGACAGCCATGAATTAACTGCACAGAGGTCTAATGTATCAGGCCCAGAAACTCTTTTGCATTTACCAAACCAGACCAAGCTAAGATATAAAAATTCAGCAGACCCCTGATATAGCAAGGTTCATCATTGCCTGGATTCAGATTCTCCATAGGTCAACTCATACTCTGAGAAATGTTCTATAGAATTCTAATGGCAGTCAGCCTGTGACACAGGTGTAGTTGGGTCCTCCCCCACCATTTCACAAAGGCTCTACTATATAATAACAACGCTTGGCATCAATGTAGAGCTGTTCTCTGGTAAAGGTCAAAGTGTTATGAACAATTCAAATATACGCAGGAATGATGCTGGTCCACGGAGCTCAGAAAATGACCCAATTGACTCCTCTCCAAACACAGAGAGTAACGAGGAAGTGGAGAACACATAGTAATAATGTCGGATGAATGCTCTGCTCCTCTATGTTTTCCTCTTTATCCAGAAAAAACATATTTCTGAAGGGACGCTGTTTTAGTAATGAAAGTGGTTTTATTAAACACACCAGAAACTACAAATCCAAATGAGCATTTCCCTACAAAACGGTCACTTGGGGAGGCTACGTAATTACCTCACCGAGCCTGTGATTGTTCTAAACATTTGGGGAATTCCTCTTTTAAAGTCATCAGCTGGTTTAGGACACGCACAAGAAAACCAATCTCATTCCTTTATGGCTGCACTTTATGTAACAAAAATACCACATTTCAATCCCAGGCAAACTTGGTTGGTCAATGTAGTGGGTAACCAACTGGCTGCCCATCCGAATCTCCCAGGCATTTATTAAGGACACGGAATGCCAGGCTGACCCCGATTCGCTTTGCAGTGGGTCAGGGCTGGGAACTGGGAGTCTGTTTTTAAGAAACCACCCCAGGTGATTCTGATGCATCCCGTTTTCTTTGTGAACTGTGGGTTTGAGTACCTTGCTGTTAAGACAGCCTGAGCCAGTGAACCTTCCTCTACTGTATGGCCACAAAGCCTGAACCTCTAACATCCAAATCATTCATTCACTCACCCAACATCTATTGAGTCCTTACTATTTTGTTTTACAAAGAGGGAACTATTGGCAAGAAGAAGTTGAGTAAAAGAAAGTGGAAGGTTAGGTCAAAAACATCCCTATTGGACACATCCTCTTTCTCACCCTGCTCTCTTGGTCAACCTCATAGCTCCAGCCTTTGCCTTGGAAATAGTCCGAAAAAGAATAAAGAGTGTAGACTCCAGCATAACATTGCCTGGAGTCAAACCCTTGCTGACCACTTCATCAGGTGACCTGGGGCAAGTTACTTGTCTGTTCTGGGCCCGATTTCCCCATCTGTGAGAGGAAGCTGATCATAGTTCCTTTCTCCTGGGGATGCTGAGAGCCTTAAGTGAGATAAGGCATACAAAATGTTTAGCACAGAGTGCACAGTTTTCAATAAATATTAATTATTACTATTTTTAATACTTATACATTAATAATTCTTAAATCATAAATTCTACATCTGAAATCCCAACCTCCTTGCTTATCATTAATACATAAAAACTCAACACCATTTCAAACTGACCAGATACAAAGTTGAATTAATGTTGGCCCAACTTCTCAAATTTATTCTATTCTGCTCCCAATCTTGGTTCAAGGTATCAATTATCCATAGGGTCATTCAGTCCCCAAACCAAATGTACCTCAGATTCTTTCTCCTACCTTACTCTATGCCAACAATTACATATCCATCCACATGCACTTCACTTGGTTATAAATTCATATTGATTCCCTCTCGACAATTTTTCTTTCCACTCTTGTGTGTATGTGTTTCAAATTAACGTTTATTAAGGTGTTGCTACATGCCAGGTCTGAATGCTGTACATGCATCAATTCATATAAATCTTACAACAACTTATGAATTAAGTGCTATTATTCTTTCCATTGTAAAGATGTAAAAACTGATGCACGAAGAGATTAGGAAATTTGCTGGGATCCAACCAGCAAGGAACTCTGGAAACTGAGAGTCAATCCTGGCAGCACGGCCCAGAGCTGTGATCCTCACCACTATATAGGACTAATGCTAATCTTTTTAAAATAATCATATGTGTTGCATTCTCAGCATGGTATATCCTCATGACAATCCTATGACACAGATGCTATTGAAACTCCTCTTTTGCAGGTGAGGAAACCGGGGTCCACAGAGTATGAGCTGCCACTTCTCAAGTTCAGGTTTCCCTGGGGTATTGCCTGGGCTAATGAAATTACCTCCCACCCCTTCTGTGCAACTCCTAGTTGAAATCTGGCCAATTACTTACACTCAGATCTCAGAATAATCTTTCCAAAGCTTAGATCTTGTCATTTATTCTTTAAAACTAATTTATTTAAAAACCAACTGTATTCCAAGCAATATTTTTCTAATCTATCATTCACATACCCAAGGTAAATCTGACATGGATGTGTCTACAAGAAGCTCTTGGTCTTTGGAGGAGGTTGGTGCATAAACAGGTAACTTCTTCAATGCATATTATGTGCACTATACAGGTGCACAGAAGAGGGCCCCTAACGTAGCAGGGCATGGGATGGGGTCAAAGAAGGCCAAGCATGATCTTGGAGGATTAGTAGAATCAGCAAGGCAACTGATAAGGTAGAGAAAAGGAGAATAAAGAAGAGAGGGCCTTGATGAATGAAACTGAAGAAGACACAGATAAATAGAAAGATACCCCATGTTCACGGAGTGGAAGAATTAATAATAAAATGTCCATACTATTCAAAGTAATCTATAGATCCAATGCAATTCCTATCAAGATTCCAATAGCACTTTTTACAGAATTAGAAAAAAAAAAAACACCCTACGATTCATATGGAACCATAAAAGACCCCTAATAGCCAAAGCAATCCTAGGAAGATAAAGATGGACGAATCAGGCTCCCTGACTTCAGACTGTACTACAAAGCTATAGTAATCAAACAGTATGGTACTGGTCTAAAAACATACACAAAGACCAATGCAACAGAACCAAGAACCCAGAAATAAACCCATGCATAAACAATGAACTAGTATTTGACAAGAGAGCCAAGAACACTCAATGGAGAAAAGACAGTCCCTTCAATTAATGGGAAAATTCGATGTTCACATGTAAAAGAATGAAACTGGACCCCAATCTTACACCACTCAGAAAAATTAACTTGAAATAAATTAAAGACTTAAATGTAAGATCTGAAACTGTGAAACTCCTAGAAGAAAACATAGGGAAAAAGCTCCTTGACACTGGTTTTGGCAGTGACTTTTATGGACATGACACCCAAAGCACAAGCAACAAAAGCAAAAATAAACAAGTAGAACCACATCAAACTAAAAAGCTTCTGCAGAGAAAAAAAAATCAACAAAATGAAAAGGCAACCTATGGAATGGGAGAAAATATTTGCAAACCACATATCTGATAAAAGTTAATTTCCAAAATATATGAGAAACTCATACAACTCAATAGAAAAAATAATCTAATTTAAAAATGGGCAAAGAACCTGAAGAGACATGTTTCCAAAGAAGATATTCAAAAAGTCAACAGGTAGCAATACAATCAATCAATATCACTAATCATGAGGGAAATGCAAATCAAAACTACAATGAGATATTACCTCACACCCATTAGAATGGCTATTACCAAAAGAATAAAAGGTAACAAAAGTTGGCAAGAATGTGGAGAAAAGGAAACCCTTGTACACTGTTGGTAGGGATGTAAATTGATGCAGCCATATGGAAAACAGTATGAAAGTTCCCTAAAAACAATAAAAACAGAACTACCTTAAGATCCAGCAATTCCATTTGTGAGTATGCATCTGAAGAAAATGTAATTACCATCTCAAAGAGATATCTGCACCACTATGTTCACGGAAGCAGCATTTAAAATAGCCAAGACATGGAAACAATCTAAGTGTTTAATTAGATATATAATATAATATAATAATATAATGTATAATATAAATACAATTATACTTATATATGTATTATTATTCAGCCATTAAAAAGAAGGATATACTGCCATTTGCAACAACAGGGATGAAACTTGAGAACATTATGCTAAGTGAAGTAAATCAGACAAAGACAGAGAAATTCCACTTGTATGTGGCATATAAAAACATGGATGCAAGAGGGAGGGGATATGGGGATATACGTATACGTATAGCTGATTCACTTTGTTATACAGCAGAAACTAACACACCATTGTAAAGCAATTATACTCCAATAAAGATGTTAAAAAAAAAAACCAAAAAACCCCCCAAAAACCATGGAACTCATAGAAACAGAGGACAAATTGGTGGTTGCCAGGGGCAAGGGGTTAGTGATGGGGGGAAATGGGTGAAGGCAGTCAGGGAGTATGAACTTCCAGTTATAAGATGAATAAGTTCTGGGGATGTAATGCATAGTGCGGTGACTATAGTTACCAATACAGTATCGTATATTTTAAAGTTGCTAAGAGAGTAGATCTTGAAAGTTCTCACCACCAAAATAAAAAAAGAGTACCTATGTGAGGTGATGGATAGTATTAACTAAGCTTATTGTGATAATTATTCTGCAATAGATATACATATCAAATCATTACACTGTACACCGTAAACTTATACGATGTTATATGTCAATTATATCTCAATAAAGCTGGGGAAAATTTTTAAATAAAATAAAAAATAATAGAGGGCTTTCTTGGCAGAGGGGAAAATATGCTGTGAGTAGAGACTCCAGATAATTCTGTGCTGTTCAGCGGGGCTTCTGTCATTCTATGTTGAAGGGTTTAAGGACCCAATCTGGAAGGCTTGGGTTGGAGATGTGTCTTGAAGCTTGGTTTATACATAAGCACACAGTTCTGATAAGTTTCCTACTGTATTATGTTTTCTTGGGCTTGCTGATGGGAAGAACGGGCTAAAGCATCCTCCCTCTGCTGGCATTGCTGGAATCTGAAAGGGGAAGCAGAGAGTAAGAAATCCTCCGCCAGTTTATGGAATCTGGATGTCATGCCGCAATGGGCAGCAGGTGAAGGATTTTAAAGGGGAATGACATGATTGTATTTATGTCAGAGAATGATTACATGCGTGACTAATGCCCCTCCTCGCCTCACAATCTTAAAGTGGCTTCCTCATGCCCAAAGAAGGAAGTGTAATCTCTTCTGCATTGCAGGAAGAAACCCCAAGTGTAAAGGCCTGGACATACCCGCATATTTGCTCTGTTCAAGCAACAGCAAGCGGACCCAAGTGGCTGAGGCAGAATCAGAGGTGGGACAGGACAGGGCACTGGAAAAAGACAGGGGATGAGATCAGAGAGATGAGAGTTCTGAGCAGAGGAGCAACTTGATCTGACTTATTTTGAAAAAGAAAAAAGAAATCCCTCTGTTTGCTCTGATCCTGGATGCTATCACAAAATAATACACAATGATTGTTACTAGAACAAGGCTCTGCACCCAAAACATTCTGGGACGCTGCTCTTCCCTCAGTGCCTATTCCCTTTTAAGCTTCACAAATTCTGACATCTATCACATACTTATCTTTGACTCAAGAGGAAAATGAAATCAGAGCCAGGACAGCCTCTTTCATCCCCGGAGCCCCTGTGAACAGTGCTGGTGTGGATGGTACATTGTGAGAGCTGAGTGCAGAGGGCTGGTACCTAGCGAACTGGCGAAAGCCCTGGAGGCCACTGTTTAAAACACAATGACACACACACTACTATGTATAACACAGATAACCAACAGGGACCTACTGTATAGCACAGGGAACTCTACTCAATATTCTGTAATAACCTGTAAGGGAAAAGAATCTGAAAAAAAATAGATATGTATGTATATATGGCTGAATCACTTCGCTGCACACCTAAAACTAACCCGTTATTGTAAATCAACTATACTTCAATTAAAAAAATACCCCACAATGACACAGGAGGGGAGCACATAATAAGCCACCAGCAGCTTGCAGTCAACATGGCAAAGTAGAAAAAGTCACAGAGCTTCTATTCAGAAAATCTGGCTTCTGGATGTGGCTATATCACTTTGCAGCTGAGTGACCTTGGGCAATTCAACTGTCTGAGCCTCATTTCCTCAATGGAGGTGATTCCTGCCTCACCAGTTGAGGGGGAGATAGATGAGATCAGAGGGGCAAAGCGCTTTGTAAATGATAATGGACTAGATAAGAGTGAGACTTCATTGTCCTCTCCGTTGATTAGTCCCCTGGCAAGGTTTTGAAGCCAGAGAACTGCAGTGTCTTGAAGTGGAGACAGAGGTAGGAAAGAGTCTGGAGCAGCAGGTGTTGGGTGGCACAGGACACTGGGCTTCAGTATAAGGAAGAAAACAGTGACATCATCATGAAAGAGACAGGTATTCCCATTCATCATACTTTTCACATCGGATATTTTGAATTTTGCAATAAAAAAAGTGTTATAAACTCTGTGATTTGAGATTCATCTTAAAACCCTTCCTTACAGGTGAGGTTTCTTGGGCAGGAACAAATCTTGGGAAAAGTTCACATGATGGGTTAGTCTCTAGGAAAGTGCTTCTGAAGGATCACAGACTAAGCATGGCTCCGTGCGAATTCAGTTGGATAATTAAAGTGCAATATCCCATCTAGTTCCTCGTCTTTGTGACCCTCTCATTCCCAGAGAGACCCCATCAAAGCCACAGGCAAATTCAGATCCTTTCTAAGCGTGATATCCATTCTGATCTCTAGTCAGGGGCAGTCTAAGAGGGCTCAATATCATGTCATAATAATCATTTTCCTGGTCTTATACTCACCGGGTATCCTACTTTCAGTAACTGAACCCCTTGTTTCTAAAATCAGACCTCCACTTTGCTCTAGGCATAACCCTAATAACCAACATTTTTTTAAAGCTATCATTTGCTGCACTCTTAGTGTGGTTCAGACATGTGCTAAGTGTTTTATTATTATTATTATTTTTTTTTTTTTTTGCGGTACGCGGGCCTCTCACTGTTATGGCCTCTCCCGTTGCGGAGCATAGGCTCCGGACGCGCAGGCTCAGCGGCCATGGCTCACGGGCCCAGCCACTCCGTGGCATGTGGGATCTTCCCGGACTGCGGTGTCCCCTGCATCGGCAGGCGGACTGTCAACCACTGCGCCACCAGGGAAGCCCTGTTTTATTATTTTTAACACCACAACACCCTTACAAGGTAGGCACTATCTCATTTTTATAACTTTACAGAAGTTGGAGTTTAGAGAGATTAAATAACTTGGGCAGAGCCATGAGTTAGTAAAGGGCGGGGCCAGGATTTGGGTTGAGTTGTTCTTCTCCCGATCCTTAATCAGCAAGTTCTGGGTACTTGAACCTGGCTTCTGAATGCTGGCCCTGTGCATGGGTCCAGGTTGCTGCTGATTGGTCTTCCTTGGACTCCCTGGCTGGCTGGAATAGCCACCAACCATATACCACTCTCTGAACTTCTCTGACGCGCAGAAGCGCCTCTCCGTCTCCATGGTAACAGATTCTGCGCACTAGTCTCCTGCTTAGACTTCCTCCCCCCCACCTACGCTCAATCAGCCAGCACCTGCCTCTTCCTAGTAGCCCACCTCTAGTCTCAGATCTCAGTTTTTCTGTCCCATGATTTCCAACCATGTGACGTTGTTGGGCTACGTGACCTGGAAGTCTCCTAGGGGTAAAGGCTAGAGGTTTCATGAAGTAGAAACTAATAAAAATACCTTCACCTTATTTCACATTCTAGATAAATAAAATAAACCTTGAGACCACGCACTTAACCATTTTAAGAACTAAATCAGTGACCAAATTAGATTATGGTGAATTCATCTGGCTATGTAAAAATTAAACATTAATGCAATATCCCCAAATTGAAAGACTTAGTTGCTAAGGAATACAAAAATATGCTTTCTTCCAAAGACCAAAACAAACAAACACTAACAACAACAAAAAAACCCTGAGATTAGGTAAAAGTCTTTAAATGTAATAGACTCTGAGCAATAGATTTCAAACAATTTTCAAGCAAGAAAACCACTGTTTTTGAAAGTAGTAGTATTTGGGATCGTGATAGATGAGATGAAACGGGAGCTTCTTTGACTGAATGGCAGTCTTCAGGCCAGACTTCCCCCCCACCCCGGGGTAGACCCTCTCTGCTTCATCACAGCTCAGGAAGCTCCTCGGCTTTACACCTCACCACACACACACTCACACCACCCAGTCTCAGTGGGCTTGTTTCTAAGTGATTCTATGACTAGCTCCTGGAAGTATTTGGTTGAGCATCGACTGAGATGACAGTGTTGCAAAAGCCATTGACGGTTTTGGTTTAGGCACAGGTAATAACAGAAAAAGAAAAGCTCTGAATCATCTAGGATAAAGAGCCTCACTTATTAAGAGAGGGGTTTTTGGAAACAAAAATTCCCTTAGCATTCCTCTTGGTAACATCAGGTCTCCTGTCCCAAGCTGCTCGGCCAGCCTTAAGTTTGCTGACACGAGACACTTGGCTTTGAATTTTGCCACCCTCCCCTGTGATCATAACCCAGTCTCCAGCCTTACTGCCTTAACCTTGACGAGCTCCTTTGCCTGACTTTGAATTGTGCCAAACTCACTCCTATCACTCTGAAGTGGAAAACGCTGTAAACATTATTTTTGGCAAACAATAAATTTTTCTGAGTTTTATGCTGTTACCATGTTCTGTGAGCCTATCATGGTTTAAAAATGGGTCTTCCCTCCCCTCCACTTACCATCTACCTGGAACTGAGAAATTTCACAGACTGAAACAATTAATACAGTTTTAAAAGATCTGGGTGTATTGATTAGACTGATCATTTTCCACGTATAACTCCGTTTTGCAAGCTAAGCAGAGATATTACAGCAGAACTCAAACATCAGTAATTTCAGTATCCTCTGGATGATGTTAACAGCCTGCCTTATTTAGAACTTGGAAGAAAAATAACTCTGTTATGTTACATCAGAAAAATTAAAGATAAGTAAATAACAGTAATTCAAATCTCCTCTTCCTAAAAACACTTGATGAGACCCCTTGCTTATGTTCACCAGCCCCTGCGTGACTCCGACTTTTCTGCCCTGGATTAACAGCTTAGGTGGCATTCATTTATTAGTGAGGACATTACCCAGCATTCAAAGTACACCCAAAACTTATTCATGACAATCAAATGCCAATGCTTCCCTGATAGAGAGTCCTGTATGATTTCTAGTCGCCCCCTTCTGCTTGGAAGCTGACACTTATCCGTAGATATCGCACTTTTTTCCCTCTTGGCTTAGTTTGTAAAGTTTGTTTTATTAGGCCACCGACATAGGAAAAGGTACAAGTTCTTCTAAATAGTTGCATTTAAATGCGTATATGAACATTTCATTGTACCTAGTGGGACTGGAAGTTCACAGAGAAGTTACCTATTAGATATATGGTCTGTTTCTATGTCCAAACTTCATGCTGAAATGTATTTTTTCAAAACCCCCTTAAAATTCACCGTGAGCTACTTATGCACAAGGGCCATGGCACCGGCCTCCATACAATTATTTAAGACGTTATAAAGAGTGTTTTCTGTCTTTCTTATGCTTGGAAATAGATGTTATGACTGCTGAGTCAGAGCCAAAAAATATAATTTTATGCCATAAAATACTACCTTTTCCTTTGGCTGTGGAAATTTATATGTACATATTTATGTCCTTATATAGATAAAAATCTTCATAAACAGAGTGGCCCATTTGAGATGAACTCTATTTAAAGCATGTTGTTACCGACTCTGATAATATTACCGCTGTGCTTTAAAAAATTCAGTACTTCCCCATAACTTACCAAATTAAAAACGAATACCCCAAACTGGCATTCAGGTCTCTCTACAGTGTTTAAAAACCTTTCCTGGCTTTTCTCCTAAGCTTAACCTACTCAAACAAAACCAGACAGAGCTGCCACCATGTCCAAACCTTGGACTCTCTCTCAAGCTCTGGCACTATTTCCATTCGTCAAAATCCCAGACATCCTTCAGATCGCTTCCTAAATGCTACCTCCTCGTGGTCATTACCCATCTCCTCCTAAATGTGTAATTTCTCCACCACTTGGACTTCCAGAGTTCATTAAAGCTTTCTGATGGTATCTGTCAGAACTCTTTTTAAATAAATCTCATGGATCTTCAAAGAATTATTACAATAATCTATTGACAACAGATTGCATGGGCGCATATGTTAAATTGTGGTATCTGGTAGCCCATGCCCAAAAATGCAATGGGATAGTCTAAAAGACAAGGACTCTATCCATCAGACTGATTTTGGACAACAGCAAGTGCACAAGAGCAAAGCACGGGCTCGATTTTTCCACCAAGGTGCTCGGGAATGAATGTCTATAAACCAGGGAAGAGAATATTCCAAGACAGTGACGGTCACCTTCCATTTAGATGCTATGCAAGGCTGCTTTACATGGACGTTGAGGAAAGCCGCAAAGGAAATTGGCTACAGACCTACACCCTGTTCCAAATACTCCTTTCAACACCTACAGGTCCAGATTCAGAGACCATCTCAAGCACAGGCAAGAAGTATGAAGCCAAGGTCGTTTTCCCCTTACAATCAAATGCATTCAGATGGGTCTGCTTATGTTCTGGACTGAAATAGATGAAGCACCCATTAGTTCTGGATATATCATCAAAGAAGCTTGGGAAATAGCAAAAATTCTTAATTTTTAATGGTGGTGAAGGGGGATACTCTCACCAGGTACCATATCAAAATCTACTTAAGCACTTTCCTAAACTACACATTTCCCCATATCACCAAACAAACCCCTGCCTTGGGGCCTAGGGGAGGTGGCTTTTATCTCCTCCACCTGCCCTCATAGCCAAGGGAGCCAAGTATTCTAGGTGGAAGGAAGTCTAAAGTCATCTGCTGTTCAAGAAAAACAATGGGGGACTGAGTTAGGTGAAGTTAGCAAAGTTAAAGAACATGAGTGGAAAAAAGGCCAAAAAAATCAAAGAGGCTAGCAGCAAAACAGCCATAGTTCATGAATCATAGCTCTGGTGTTAGTGAACTCTTAAGAGATTTTAATTTCTGGCTTCCAGAACACACCATATCCTTCAAGGGTCTTTAAAATGAGGTGGGTGAACTCTGATCTTTTTAAAGGGCAAATCATCCCTGTTCAATTAGTTTCCAATTCCAAGCCACTTCACGTAGCCTACTTTATTGCTCACTAGAGAGCTGTCCATGGCCACATCCTGGAGTCCGTGTGCCCGCCTCCTCTTCAGCAGCTCAGACGGCAACCACGTGGCGCACTGGCTGCCGACCCCACCCAGCCTAGGCATCCACGGAAGAGGCAGCTACTCAATCATGGCGACCTGTTGTGCACACAAACAGGGTCTCAGACTGTGCTCCACGTAGCACTCCGAACAGCAGCTACCAGTTGATCAGAGTGAGTTCAAACCACTCTACCACCTCTGCGTTAAGGAAATCCCTTCAAATCACCTAGACTTGTCTGTTTGGGCTTCCAGTACACAGCTGCTTTCACCACTCTGTGCTCTTGATTCACAGAACTATAGCTTGCTCATAACCATAGCAAACCTTTGCCTGTTTGGCTTTTTCTTGATCTCATCCTCCAAACCTAGCTTACTGTTGACCACAGGAAATCACACTTTGATTTTTGTCATGAATTCTCAGTCTCCAAGCCATTGCATGCATCTGATCTTGAATTTTACCCAAGTGACTCCTGGCTTTAGTTTTTTCCCCGTTACTCAGCCCTACATCCATTCCCATCTTTTCATGAATGCCATTCAGGGTTAGAGGGAAATGTCCAAGTTCTTCCAGAAGAGTCCTGATTTTTCTTTGTCTGTTTGTTTGCTCCAGTGTGCAGCTATACAAGAAAGTACCCTAGGGCCAGGTCCCTATTTAAGAAGTAAGATGGAAGTCAGTCATTGGAGATGGAGCCCAAGATGACACAAAGACTGGCAAAGACAAGGCTCAATGAATTGCCTTGGGCCCCTTCTTTCTTCCCTTCCAGCACGCACCTGGAGAACCATTAAGGCTCCACGGATGGTATTAGCTCAGGAGCCTGCCACACCCCCTCCCACATGGGGTATGACCACGCCAGCCTTCTTAGCACCCAGCTCTCCAAAACAAAAGGTCAAGATTTTGATACACCACTGTTAAAAGGTCACTAAGTCCTGCTGGAGACTATAAAATAGGGTGGACTGTCCACCTGAACTTAACAAATGTATCGTCCCAACAGGGATTCACACAATTTCAAAATTTAGGTACGGATTAGTCCATGGCATTCAAAATGATGGGAACAATATAACTAAGCCAAAGAAGGAAAAAGAAAGGCATCTTCTAAAGGTTTACAAAATTTCATAAACTTCAGAACTTTTTCAGAGCAAAAAGCTTGTAGCGAGAAGACTTCTCTGAATTGGAATTCCTTAGGTACCTCCCTTGGGCCACAGATTCCCCTGAAAAACCTCCCAAATTTTTAGCTGCTGGCTCTAATAAACACACATACATGTCACCGATATCTCCCCCAAAGTGGGGTAGTTTGGGAGGGCTCTGAAAATCAGTGTGGAAAATTAAAGATGGCCACAAGGTTATTTGTTCTTTTTCTCAATGAAGAGGCAATAGCTCTACCCATTGAATAAGAGCTATTAAAATTCAACAGCAATGACATTATGGAACTTCCAAAGCTGAGTCATAAAAAACTTTGCAGCTTCTATCTAGGTCTCTTGAAACACTCTCTCTCGAGACATTCCCTCTGAGAATCTGGCCACCATACTATAGGAAGCCCATGCCACAAGGAGAAGCCATACACAGACACTCAGGTTGACAGCCCCACCTGAGCCCCTAGACAACAGCCAGCATCAACTGTCAGCCATGTGAGGGACCCATATGACCTACTTCAGGTGACCACAGCCCTAGCCAACCTCTGAAGGCAACTGCAGAAGGGACCCCAAGAACCAACTGTCCAGCCAAGCTCTTCCCAAATTCCAGTTCCACAAAATTATGAGTGAAACAAAGTGGTTGTCGAGGTGGGGGAGGGATGGATTGGGAGTTTGGGATTAGCAGATGCAAACTATTATATATAGGATGGATAAACAACAAGGTCCTTCTGTATAGCACAGGGAATATAATATATTCAATATCCTGTGGTAAACTATAATGGAAAAGACTATGAAAAAGAATGTAGATATATGTATAACTGAATCACTGTGCTGTACAGCAGAAATTAACACAAGATTGTAAATCAACTCTACTTCAATAAAATAAATTTTTTTTAGAAAGTGGTTGTTTTAAGCCATTAAGTACTAAAGTGAGTTTTCACCTACCCATATATAATTGGAGTAGAATTTGTTTCCAAAAGTGGGATTCTGTCGAAAACATTTTAAATGTGTGACATTGGCTTTGGGACCAAGTGGCAGGCATGAGTTGTTAGGGCCTTGAGGAGATGGTTAGTGAAAGCTGGAAGGGCCTCAAGGAGATGAAAACTTGAAGGACAGGAGGAAAATACATGGAAGGCTGGAGAAAAGGACAGCTGAATTAAATATGAGCAGAACAGTGAACAAACCATCGCCTATAGTAGTATGGAAAATAGAAAAGAGAGTACCTAGTAATCTTGAGGATATGACTAACATTTCTGGGACAAATGTTGAAAGCGCTATCTGGCTTTTTCTAGACATGTATAATAAAACACATCTAGAAACACACAGAGAGAAATGGATTAATGAAAAGATTATTCAACTTTTTTTTAGCAGAATTTAGATCCAGGATTTGCTGGGTTTCAAAAGAAACAGTTTCTCATCTCTAGTCGCTCTCAGAAAGGATTCTCAAAGTAAGAAAAGCTTAATTGCTTCAAGATAAAGATCAAATCTAGAGTCTTTGTTAAGACCTCAGAAAGATTTAAGATGGTACTCCACAGCAACTTTCAGCTATACAAGGGCTTTCTAAGGTTCCAACATCAAGTGCATAGACCCTCTCTGTCAAACAACAGAGCTCCCAAGCGTCTTACGTGTTATTCTGTAGCAGCCTCACACAGGAATCAAGACAGAGAAGGGTGTATCTTGAAGAGATGTGTAGGTGCGGCTTTTGACTGATAGAGTAATGCCAGTAAGTCATGAGAAACCCATATGTTTCAAGAGAATTGTATTGGTAGAAGGGCTCCAGATGAGACGAAACTGGATAGAGACAATAGAAAACGAAAAGAGGCCTTGAGATTCCCAACTTTTAACAAGCAGGAAACAGGCTGAGAAAGCTACTCACTTGAAAGCATGGGCCTTTTTTTTTTTTTAAGGAACACGGATTCAAAGGTGGAACCAAGACATTAAAGGGTAGAGGCAAAAGCCTGAGAATCATTCTGAGGCAGCAAGACTGGACCCTTAGCAAGAAACTGGCAACACGCGACCAGCTCAATTTCAGAACTGCTATGGATCAGTGACTCCTACATGCCCCAATTCCTCCTCCCCCTTTTAAAAGGGGAGTGTTTGTAGCAATTATCTGGTCCCTGTATACACTATATATTGAGCGGGGGGTGCAGGTGGAGCAGAAACTTACCTTTTTAGCTCACAGGCCTTCAGATTAAGAGAAACCATTTTCAAAGAACTGCCCTCCAGGGAGCCGCATCCACCTGTGGACCTGATTTACCTGACAAAATCTGACCTTAAAACCAAAGCTAGGGCTTCCCTGGTGGTGCAGTGGTTGAGAGGCCGCCTGCCGATGCAGGGGACACGGGTTCGTGCCCCGGTCCGGGAAGATCCCACATGCCGCGGAGCGGCTGGGCCCGTGAGCCATGGCCGCTGAGCCTGCGCGTCCAGAGCCTGTGCTCCGCAACGGGAGAGGCCACGACAGTGAGAGGCCTGCGTACAGCAAAAAAAAGAAAAAAAAGCTATAATGGAAAGAGACTTTGGAGGCCTTGGGAGGCAATGAGAGTGTTTTTTATTTGGGAAGAATACAAGTAATTTGTTACCAAACGGCAAACTGTTGTTGATTATGGATGCCTGGAAATCCTTTGCTATTCCTCCCTTTAAGAATTTGGACAGGGAGAGAGTTCCCTGGTGGTCTAGTGGTTAGGATTTGGTGCTTTCACCGCCATGGCCCAGGTTCAATCCCTAGTTGGGTAACCGAGATCCCACAAGCCAGGAAAAACAAAACAAAACAAAAACCCACAATTAGAAAAAAAAAAAAAGAATTTGGACTGGGAGAGAGTGGAACCTCTAACACTAGTTAAAGATAAGACACACCACACAGATAAGGAATCTTTCCTTGCGCTACATTACAAAAAGTAAAAATTATTAAACTTTGACGTTTCCTGCTAGTCTGACATATGAAAATATAAATAAGTGCCAGGTAGAAAAAAATAACCAAGAAGAACTAAGAAAAAGAAAAACAAATATCCCCGTGACCTGGATGCAATACTAACCTGTCAGCCAGAAAGATCTTACACTTTTGCTACATGGAAATTTGGGCAAGGCTAAAACAAAATTAGTCCTTCCAGATTATAGCTATACTCTTACTTTATCTGGGTGAGAAAATTTAGACTTACTGAAACATGAGGTGCTTTTTCATTTCACAAGATGATATGTGATCAATGTCTTAGAATTCATTCTGACTATAACTCACTGGACTCAAATTCAATTCATCTATAACATTTCAAGAACACTGTTATTCCATAGAATGGGGTGTCACTTGTGCATGGAGGTCAAAAAGGTTTTACAGTTAACTGCATCATCTCTTCTCCAGGGAGATGTGTTGCGTGTGAGGAAGTGAGGAAGTGGGTAGTCACTCCATGATGCTGAATGAGAGGGTCCCTTTGTGTGTCATTGTGAGCCTTCCCTTAGCTTGTAGGGAAAATACGGCTGGGCATTGTTCATACCGATGTAAAATTCTCCACTTGGGAGAAGAAAGTTTCAGTGCAGCGTTTTTACATATTTACTTTTCTTTTTTTGGCTGCAGTGGGTCTTCATTGCTGCGCGCGGCCTCTCTCTAGGTGCAGTGAGCGGGGGCTACTCTTCGTTGTGGTGCGCAGGCTTCTCATTGTGGTGGCTTCTCTCGTTGCAGAGCACGGGCTCTACACACCTGAGCTCAGTGCTTGTGGCGTGTGAGCTCAGTAGTTGTGGCTCACGGGCTCTAGAGCGCAGGCTCAGTAGCTGTGGCGCACGGGCTTAGTTGCTCCACGGCATGTGGGATCTTCCCGGACCAGAAATTGAACCCGTGTCCCCTGCATTGGCAGGCGGATTCTCAACCACTGTGCCACCAGGGAAGTCCCTAAGTATTTACTTTTCTGTCTCCTGTACCAGACTGAATAACTTGAGGGAAATGTATTTATCTTTCTTCTTTGGGCTTCCAGAGTAGAGCACAGTGCATGCCATGTGGCTGGTATTCAATAAATGTCAGTTGAGATGAAAAGAGTCCCATCCCTGCATGTTCCACAACAGCTCCTCCCTATCTGCCCCCACCCACCTGGTTGTGGCCTGATAGGAAGTCAGATTCTACGAACGCTCACCTACAGGGCCCCACAGGCTCTATAAGCCCCATAACCTCTCTGTTGCATCTCCTATACCCGTCTTCTTGTTCATTGTGCTCCAGCTCCACTGTCCAATTTGCTCAAACATGGCAGGCATGCTCCTTCTACCAGTCCTCTGTATCTCCCATTCCCTCTGCCTGAAATGCTCTTTTCACAGATTTCTGCAAGACTGGCTTCCTCATTTCCTTTAGGTCTGCCCTCAAAAGTCACTTTCTCATGGATGCCTTCCTTGTCCACTGATCTAAATTTCACCCTCCCAAACATTTTATATCCCCTTCCTTTCCTTCTTTTCTTCATAGCAACTCTCATCTTATATCCTATATATTTACCTACTTACATTGTTCACTCTCTCTCCACTAGAATTTAAGTTCCATGACTTAAATTCCAGGGACTTTTGTCTGTTCCATTTACTACCCAGCACCCCGAACAGTCTCTGAAATTTGATAGCATCTCAGTGTAAATTGATGAATAAGTGAATGAATAAATGCATTTATAGCAGGCTGACTTCCAGTGCAGAGGCTATTTCTCATCAGTAATTTTTGGTATAAGTGGGTACAGAGAGGAGGGAAGATTGAATACAAGATTTATTAAGTGTGTGTTTTTTTCAAAGATCCTGGTCCCTATTCAGCCTGTTAAAATGTCTGGATTCTATGTAGGTGCTATAGATAAAATAGATTAAGATAGGCACTTTTGCATTTTATGGATATATGTATCTTAATTATCTTGAGAGGAATGTATAAAGCCATCACCATGGATAACAGTGATCGCTGGCAGGTCCTAACTCTGGCTGTCATCTCATTGGCAAGTTCCCAAATAGAGTATAATGATTTGCTACTAATTCAAACCAAACTAATAACAACCCATGATTTGCCTGATGTGTTTAAAGAAGTGAGATGGCTTCCATCGGATCTGTTAAACTTACTGACAATATTTAATCAAAAAGCTAAATGTTTTGACCCTAATGATGCTTACTTGAAATATGACATGGTAATAGGGAGGATGAATATCATATTTTACAAACTTAGGGGGAAAGCAATTCCCCATAATCCCTTAGTATTTTAACAGCCAAACTGTCAGAATGTTCTTATTAAAGTCTACAAAAGATATTTTCGGTTATAATTTGGTATCATTAATGAAACACAGAAAAATTAAAGGAGTCAGTCATCATGTTACTGAGAATGTGACAAGCAAGTTAGAGATTTTTCTAATTTGCAAAGACAATGCAGGATAGTTATGGTTCTGCTTTTCTCCCCACATCCTTGCTGCTTTACTTCCTCTTTGAATCTCTTTCCCATTGGTGTTTCTGCTGTCTCTCTCTCTCCCTACCTACATCAGCCCACTGGGTTGGTGGTAAGTACGGAATTAGCAAGAATCTCTAGTATTAGATGGTTGTAGATAAATTAGAAAACTTGGAGTCTTACAAATAGGATATGCAGTTACTGAATAATCCTGGGCAAATCAATCAATTTCATTAAGATTCAATTTTCTTATCTACAAAATTGGGACTTCAAGAATGCTTAACTGGGACTCTGTGCTTCCAATGTGCGGGGCACGAGTTCAATCCCAGGTGGGGGAACTAGGATCCCGCATGCCACACGGTGCGGCCAAAAAAAAAATGCTTAACTCATAGAGCATTTAAAGTACTTTAAATGCCATGTTGATGATAGCTATTAATATAAATACTAGCAGATAGAGGGAAATTCATCATATAGGTTAAAAATACTGGCTTTGCAGTTTGTCATAAGTGGGTTCAAGTCCTGGTTCTGGTACTAAACAGCTTTGAAACCTCGAAATGCTACCTCACCTCTCTGAGTCTCAGTTTAGTTATATGTAAGATGGAGATAACAATACTTTCTGCAATTTTGTGAGAATTAAATGAAGTTAAATAATTAAAAATTAAATGAGATTAAATAAAGTTCCTGTGACAGAGTAAGTGCTCAATAAACAGCTGATATTATTAAAATTGTTAAACCCACTTCTAGGTCCAGTCTGGTGAATTTTCTTTGGCTTTCTCTTCACTGAACTAAAGCTTCTTGAGGTCTTTAACCTTCACTAAATGACACCAACTTCACTGGAATATTTTTTGATACTCATAATAATTTTAGAGAGTATTTATAGAAATCAGTCTCTGAAACAATTCAGTTTAAAAGGTCAAGTAGATGATATGTATTTAATATTTCACCAAAAAAGTTCAAAATTCTTTTCATTTCACCAAAAGTTGCACTGACCTTGCTTTCACAAATCTATCTTTGTCTCTATAAAGCCCACGTCTTCAGCATCTTCCTACTGTAACAACAATAAGCAAGAAATTATTTAGGACTTACTATGTGCCAGACCCCATTCAAAGCATTTTACTGATATTAATGGTCTTAATTCTCCCAAAAACCCAATGCAATGAGTATATTACTAACCTCATCCTAAATGTGGGGAAACTGAGAAACAAAGAGTGATATTACTGGACCAAGGTTATACCACTAGTAAATGGCTTAAGGAAGAAATGAACCCAGGAAGTCTGACTCTGGATCCTAGACTCTGAATCACACTATTAAACTTCTTAGTGAAAATACTGCCAGTTCTAAGAATCTACATTCAGCTTGGCCATCTCTGTGGCCTGAAGTTACTGGATAACTGCTAGATCTACACTTTGTACTAGAGACTTGGCCTCAGAGTCCGTAGTTACATTTAGTCATGCTTGCCATGGCCAGTCATTAAAACCAATATGATTGGGCCATCAGTCACATGCTACTCAATTCCTACTCTCATCATTAAGATCTGCAAGAAGAAACTGTAAGTTCATTCAAGCCACATTAGATATGGATGATACCATCTTCCAAAAGAAGAGAAGGAATCACAGAAAAATGCATGCAAAGGGGAAAAAATACACTTTGGCCTCAGTAATCTGCATATGTCATGGGGTAAGATAGTCATGGGACCTTAAATATGTAGATTTCCAATAAAATAATAAGAGATGATTTCTCCAATTTCAAGATTACAGTAGAAAAAATCTCATCCCAGTCTGGGTTAATGAAACTAAAAGCACCATTCATTACTGTGTACAAACTGAGTCCAACGAATTTTAAGGGGCCCATACCCCAAACACTTCATAGGGAATTTAAAGACTTAGCTTTGTTTCACCACAGATAGGAGCTGTTTGTGTGGTTAGGACTAAATTCAGCAGATTCAAAGTATTGTTCTGTCACTCTGACTCCAAGAAACAGTGAATGTGCTTCAGATCCATGCTGTGAAAAGAGCCCAGCAATGGACCATGTAAATGTCTGAATCCCTCTCTAGATCTGCCCTAATGACTGAATGCTAACCTCCAAAATAAAATGAACAGAAAGACAGTGAAAAAATAAATAGGCCTGGTTATATTTCTTTGGTATCTGCCAACCCTCTTTCTGTAGATTCATTCTAATTTCATTTAGTCCTGCAACATAAAGAATAGTTCATTTTTAGAGTTTGATCTCTGTGTTGTTCTTATAGCTTGACTGGTTTTGACTTACTTAGGAGAGAATGTCCCTGAGTAAACATTATATGGTTTTAAAAATAACAGAAGCAGTATTTGAAACAAAGGTTAGGTTGGAAAGTAGCTGTAAACTTAAGGCTTAATTACATTATGTGTCATAATTTAACTTCTTAGCCAGGGATTTAAAACACTACAACTGAGCCCCAGCTTGTCTTTCCAGTGTTTTCTTGACCCTATTACTGGTGTGAGAGAAACTGTGTGGGCTTTGGGGTCAGTTAGATCATTTATTCACAAAGATGTACTGGGAAAATATTATGTGCAAATTACAGTAGTAGGTATTGAGGATACAAAAATGAATAAGAGGAAGATGAAGGAGAATAAGGAGGAGGAGGAGGAGGAGGAGGGGGAGGAGGAGGGGGAGAAGAAGAAGAAAAGAAGAAGGGGAAGGAGGGGGAGGGAGGAAGGAGGGGGAGGGAGGAGGGAGGGGGAGGGAGGAGGAAGGGGGAGGAAGAGGAGGAGAAGGAGAAGAAGAAGAAGAAAAGAAGAAGAAGAAGGAGAAGAAGGAGAAGAAGAAGGTGGTGGAGGGAAGGGGAGGGGAGGGCGAGGAGGAGGAGGAGGGGGAGGAAAGAGTATATGCTGTTCCGACCCTTTGAGAAGCTCACAGTCTAATAAAGAGAAACACAAACAAAGGTAATTATAATACAGTATATGTGAAGCAACAGAAGTATGCTTAACATCCAGTGAAATGATTCCTTCTAGATATTCCCCAAGGCAGTTCACATTCAAACTCTCTCCAAACTAGTTTTCTTCTAGATAAGTGTTCCTTATCTCCATGACAAGCTTTATCCTCCATCCAAGAATATGGGAATCTCCCTTGATACCTCCCTCTCCCTCATCTACCATCTTTAATCCTAAATATGACTTATTCATCACCATTATCACAACCCTAATTCAACATACCAGTACCTCTAGCCTGAGCTAACAAATCTGGCATCATCTACTCTGCTAACCGTCAAACTCACCCTTCTCACAGAGGCCAGAATGAATTCTTCAAAAAAATTAAACTGATTATATCTTCTCTACCTCATTGTAAATGGCTTTCCACTCCTCTTAGAACAAAGAGAAACCTCTGTTAACAGGTTCATGAAGTTCTTCAGTGTCTTGCCCCTACTTCCTTCTCCTGTCTCATTCTGTTCCTCATTCCTTAAACCAATACCCTCACTGAACCTGGTCTTTATTCAATCCCTTCATATATCCTGATGGGGTTTGGGATGTGTGACCCCAAAATATGGCACCCTGGCATATTGAGTATTTTAAGCTGAAGGAGTTTGAGAATATAGCAGAAGCAGAAAGGTCCCTCTGACCACCCCCCATCCTCTCCCCTGAAGCAAGTCTTCCTCATGCGAGAGGTTCCCTCTCTATACCCAGAGGGAAGGAACGTTCTTGTCTCCAAGATGGAGGGACACCAAGAAGAACCCAAAGGAACACTCCTTGCTAAGTTTCCCCCAGTTTACTCACTGAGCTCCCACTCTTTGCCCTCTCATAACTTCCCACGACTTTACACTCTTCAGCAAACCCAGCACAAAACCATTCAGGTCAAACCATATCTTTGGGTCTTCATTTCCTTATAAAGGTTCCCATGTCACATAAAAGTTAGATTAAATAAGTGTGTGTGCTTTTCTCCTGTTAATCTGTCTTTAATTTTCAGATCCATCCAGGGACCCTAAGAGTGTCAAGGGAAATGTTTTCCTCTTCTGCAATCCCAAATTTCCTCCTAACCTAAAGTTTTGATACCCACCGTTACCTCTGCCTACAAGTCATTTTTCTCACCTGGTTATTTCATCTTGTATATTTCACTTAAGCATACTTCCTGGGTGAAAGTCGCTTCTCTACTCCCTTGCTGGGTCAAATTCTCCTACGATGGGCTATCATCACACTCATTTTCCTTCTTCATAGCATCTGCCACAGTTGTAATTTTACATTTGTTTGTGGGAATATTCGATTGATGTCCAACTCTGCCATTAGACTGTAAGCTCCACAAGGGCAGGAACCATATCTATTTCTGCTCTTCACATCCAATGATTAACACAACGAGCCTAGAATGGACAGATATTCAATAGCATTCATGGAATAAATGAAACACAATAAGGAAAGAGTGGAGAAGTGTTAGGATAATGTCACAGAAGAGGTGTCAGCTGTGTTGGGTCTTGAAAAGTAGACAGAAGGAACACATGAGCAGAGAGACAAAGAAATGAAACAGTCTGGCATCACTCAGTATGACTGAAGCTGTGGGGGTGATCTGTTTGGGGGAGGAGAATAGTAAAGGGTCAGAAATGAGGCTGGAGAGATTCAGGGACTAAACCACAGAGGGCCTTTTGTGCGCTGCAAAGCAGTTTGGACTTCTGCCATGGGAAATCATTGAAGGGTCATAAAAAGGGAGTAAAATGATCATCAGATTTGCATTTTCGAAAAATCACTCTCACGGTAGTGTGAAGGATGTCCTTGACAGGTTGCTGTTGGGGACAGGGTGACCAGTTAGGAGGCCATTCTACAAGTCTACGTGAGAGATGATGAAGGCGCAGAGCAAGACGGTAGCAGGGGATTAAGTGGAGTGGGCAGTTTCAAAAGATATTTAAGAGATGAAAATGACTGGCAATGGAGAGTAAGGTGGAAGGACAAGTCAGAGTGTATCACCCTGGTCTCTGGGCATCTGGGAGCGGGGCGTGGTCGTTAACCACGTGAGGGAATACAAGATACGAAGTCAATTTGGGTAGACGGCTGAGTGTGTTTCTAAACCCAGTGGGATTTAATATCTGAGAGTCTTGTGCCAGAACAATGGGATCCTTCAAAGTCTTCCTTCTCCTCTTTCGTCTAATACTGTTTCAGCTGAGCACATAGCCACCTATGAGTGACCACAAAGCCCAGGCTCCCTCCATCCATGTGACTAAGCTCTTGATAGCAGAAGAGGAACCAAAGTGTGCAATCTCTGTCATGTGCTTAAAAAAAAAAATTGTTGCATTTCTTCCTGGATAACCAGGAGCTGGGTTAGCTTTAACTGTGCCAAAGGGACAACCCCTTAAAGATGGCAGGAAAACACTACGGAAAGAACCAAAGGGTGAGTGAAGCAGATAGGCCGGACAAGCACTCCACTCCAACCACTTATTCTGGGGGGGGGAAAAAACCTACTTACTTAATCCATTGTATCCTGGAGCCTTATTTAAGAGAGCTTACTTTATGGCCTGAATAACAGACTTTCAAGTAGGGAAATCTGGTAGGCAACTACCTACTGGATAATAGTCTGGACCTCCCAAAAGAGGTCTGGACCAACGATGGAGAACTGATACCTACTAGCATGTAGACAGTAGTCAAAACCATGGGAATAGAATAAGAGAACATTCTGAAGATGGCCTTGGGTTTGCATCTAGGCCCCACTTGTTATTTTTTAAGTGATTCTGAGTCAGTTACATCTATGAGCCTGTATTATACAAGCCTGTAATAATACTTGTATTAATTAAGGTCACCCTAGCTGCTATAACAATAAATCTCTACATCTCAGTAGCTTATTTATTTATTCAAAGAAATTTACTTCCCATTTATGTCAAGTCCAGTTGCATGCTGACTAGGACCCAGGCTCCTCTATCTAGTGACTTTCTCCTGTAGGACCTTGAAGTCCTTTGTTTACAGCCTTTCTCCTTCTATAGTCCATGGTGGAAAGGGCACACGTGCTCCTAACCACGTTAGCCTGGAAGGTACATAAACATTTCATTGTTGAGAACAAGCATTTGGCCCCAACAAAGGTAAAAGGGCCTAGGAAATATGGTAGTACCCGCCTTGGCAGTCGCTCCCCAGCAGAAACGCTACACAATGGAAATGGTACCGGAATCTTGGTGAACAGCAACCTTGAAAGTAATGTCTTCTGCTTATTGCAAGGATGAAAAGTGAAAATGAATGGATAATACACCTGACAGTATATCATGGCTAAAGGGCCCTCAATAATGTTAAGTCCTACCTTTTTCTCTGTTGGTTTCCCCTCTTCTTCCATTCCCACATACACTTCTTCTGTGTCCCAAACAGGCCTTATATGTTCCCACTTCTGTGTCTTTATTCACATTCTTGCCTTATATATAAAACCCTACGCCCATTTCTTCTCTTTGCCGCTCCACCAAAGCCACCTCTATCTATTTTTACAGACCAATCTCACAGCAATCTCCTGCAGTCAGTTGTTCCTAATTCTTCATGGCCAGATTAAACTCCTTTGAACCACCATCACCATGCTGAAAACTCTTCCTGTAGCACTTACCAGACAGCTGTATGATATCATAACAATATATGTTTTTACCCTTCCTGACTACCTCCCAGCCTAAGCTGTAACCTCCCTGAAGACAGCAACTGCATTTAACTCCTCTTGTTCAAAGTGACTAAAAGAGTAAACTGAATTTAGACTTTGAATTCCAGAGACCAGCACTTAGAGATCTGATATCCCCTCACAAAGAATGAAAAGGTTAACATTTATTTAGGCAACTCTAGAAAGGGGGGGACAAAAGCAGTTTGTCTTAAGTATTTATATATGCAGGTGATGACCACTTGAATTATTGGGAAACTGCTCCATTTCTTTATTTTATTTTGTATATCCATGAACAAGCACATGGTAAGATCTGCCTTTGAATAAAGCATGTACTTAACGAACAATAAAGCAACATATCTTTAAATATTATGATAACTAAGAACAACAAACAATTCTGAAGAGGCTTCTTTAAGAACTCTCCACTTTCATGAATCGAGGTGGCGATGTGGCAATTCTCTGGGTAATTTGATAAATGTCAACAACCAAACTATTTAAATCCACCCATCAGGGGAACTCACCACTGTGAGTTACCTGAGCCAAGTCACTTTGTTCTTTTTACATAGAGTCACTGCCTGAGAAAAAGACGAACAAGGAAAAAAAAAAAAACCTGGGAGTCCTTGGACTTAGGCAGCCTGCTGAAAATGCCTATATTTTCCGTTTCCCAACAACTATCCTGGTATAAGCAGGCAATGCATAGAAAGGAAGTATTTTTCAGCAAATAATCTAATGACATGCACCTAGTCAAAGGCTGGGTGCACCTCCAGTAATATCCAGTCTTCCGTGTAGGGAGACTGGCCAGTGGTTCCCATTAAATGGTACTCTTCCTGCACCCAATGCTCCAAGGTGGACTCAGAATCTCTGGAACATGTGGAAACGATTCTTCTGCCTTTGCCGCTCTCCGGTTGAGAGACCAGAGACACACCCAGGGATCCACTCCGTGTTCAAATTCACACCTGACCCACCTCTGAAGACAGCCCAAAGCTGATCTATATCCCTGGACACTAGGTCTTTGGCCGAAGTCTGCCCATTGCTCATCCCACTGTTCACTAGGCTATCAGAACAATACTACACTGGGGGCTGGGGCTGCAGTGGGGGGGTCCACTTTTATAATATACCCCCTTTCTCTACCAGTGCCACAGATGTGAGCCTTCCAGGGCACAGGATTTCACTGGAACATGTAAGGACAGTGTGTTCCAAATGGTGTTCTGTAGAGTACTAGACGTAGGAGGTGACCTTCACCCAAAGGATGCTACAATACGTCTAGAAGACATCACATACAATAATCCTCTCTCATATATTTACAGCACGTATTAGGTATGTTGAAGGCTCTGAAATGTACCTGTCTGAAGAAATCTGTTAAACCCATTATTTCACACATTTTTCTACAAAGAAAGCTTTTGGGGCAAAACATCTGTTAATGTCTTTCCTCAATAGACTGGGTTCCAGGAGGTCAGTGTTCCTTCACTGTTGCTCATCACATACTTCACATGGTATTAGACATTTTAATAAGTATTTGCTGAATTAATGAAAATCCCGTGGAAGCAGGGTCCTACAGAACATGCTTTATAAAACGATGTGATAAAAAATCCCACTTCTATGGAATATTTCAAATAAGAACAACTTCCCCAAGTGGGAAGATCTCTTTGAATCTCTTATTTAAATCACAATTTGTGAGGTAACTATTAAGAGTACACTGGCATTTCTTGTTTGTGGTCAGAAGATTTCTTTTTTCTCTTCCAACGATCTTAGTGTCAAACTGACCTAACCAAATATTTCCACATTTTTAGTATCTAGACCTGCGAACCCTAACATATACTGTGTATAAATATATTGAGGGGACCATTAAGATTGCTGAACCCTAGGGATTCAGTATTTCTAAAGCAGGTCCTAGGATTCTACACTTTATACAAACATCTCAGGACATTTTGACATGGGGATTCAGGGGAAAAACACTCTCAAATATGCTGATCAAGAGACGTGGAAGAGGAGCCTTTGACTTGGTATCAGAAGCCTGGGTTTGAGCCCCAAATCTGTACCCTCACTACCTGTGTGGTCATGGACAGTCACCTCTAAGTCTCACTTTCCTCCCTGTGGGATTCACAATATTTCTCTGAACCCATCTACCTCACTACTTTCCCACCCACCTCATAGCATTAAAAGCCAGCCGGTAGTCAACACACACTGTGTGCTGAATCAGCAAGTTCACCATCATTCTACAGCAGTCAACAAACTAATCACAGGAAGTGTTCAACACATAAGGTGTTTCTGCTGATGATTTAAAACAGGTAATACAGGGCTGGACCAACAGTACTGTGCGTATCCATGTCAAGCCACCCGACAAACTTCCACAGAACACTTGACTCAGGCTTATGGACCCAATATTGGCCAAATCACGGTGAAAGCCCAGCTATGTGACACTGAACACAATGCACTGAATGTTAAAATACTTCCCCTGCTTGGTACCAGACCTCTGAAAAGTGGACTCTTCACTCTTAAGTTGGCAAACAGCTAGAGTTAACTCTTCGGTTGGCATCTACACATTTACAAGAGGAAAGTTCTTGCTTACCAAGGATCCTCATTAATACTAATTAACCATGTTCAGAGATTAGGATGCAATGGAATACATATAATGATAATACAGTATTTGGCATCTTTAATTCTCTCTCCATTCAGAAGATTCTTCTGGAGCCTGTAGCATTCGGGGTAATCGCTATGAACACTCCTCAGTCACACTGCATGAACCAGTCTTTTGAAAACCCAAGACAGAGGGTTGATTGTTTCCCAACTTTATGGTATATTCTGAAGCCTGCTTTTTGGAATAGATCTGATATTGCTTGTTATTTACGTTTTGTGTCTAAAACAATGAAACAAACCCTTTCCTGACTGAAAGATACCTGCCTAAAAGACTAATGATTAAAGATTTCCAATGGGTGGTAAAAAAAATTTTTCCTGTGTGTTAATTGATATTATTCTGTGTGTGTTGGTTTTTGTTGCCTTTCTGATTTTAAACTTCTAAATTTTACAAGTACTTGGTCCTCACCTCAAGTACTCAGTGGGTACCCAACCGATCTCTCTCGCTCACTGATCTGCAGTTAATGATAGCAGCCAGAGAACTCTGCCAAACTAAATTCATGCCATGATGTTTATTTTCTATATTTATTATTGCCTTCCTGCTTACTATTTTGATTGTGATCTATTTTCCTTGCCTGGGGCTCATGTTAGCGGTAACAAGTGTGATTGATTACAGGACTCACGCAAGTAAACAAGTGAATGAATCAAGCGAAGTCGGGCGACCCCATCAACAGATGGCAGGGACCACTGGACCCCCGCTGACTGTTGCCGGGAGAGAATGCCACAGTGCGGCCCCAGCATTCCTAGACGTTCCAGTGTTTCAAGAGAAGTCTGGCAAATAAGAGGTACTCAGTAAACACTGATTAAATCCATTAATAGAGACTCCAATTTTCATCTGAAATCTCAAGATTTTAAATGTAACCAACAGAATGGAGTCGTAAGAACACGGACTCTGGAGCCAGACTACCTGGGTTTCAAAAATCTAACTCTGCCACTTATCAGCTATATGATTTGGGCAAGTTATATAAAATCTCCACGCTTCCCTTTTCTCACCTATAAAATGAGGGGAAATCGTACCTACCTCATAGGGTTGTCTGCGGACTTAAGTTTTTAACATTTATTAAATTTTAAGGCAATATCTGGTACGTTGTAAGTGCTACACAAACAAGAAAACACACTAGAACTTCAAAATGCCTTATCATTTTCGCAAGTATTATTCCCTTTTTCCCCCACCATAACTGGGGGATGAAGGTGTTACCCTGCAGAGAAGGAAACTCAGTTTCCCTCAAGATCTTTCAGGGCCGTTCAGGATGACAGCCATGCATGTGGGTCATGCAAGAACTCCATGTGTGGACACTTGAAAGAGTCCAGTGGTTTGCCCAATACGATATTCCATAACATGGCAGATGTCAGAATCCAGTCCATGTGTTCCAATGAACAGAATCAGAGATGTGTCCATCGGTGTTCACCATAAGCTTTCTTCCTCAATAACTAAATAAGGAAATTAAATGAAGAGCTGGTTCAAACCACTGTTTTTTTTTAACCCATAAATTAATTACCTAAAAACAGCCAAATTGAGAGAATCGGCAAAGCCTCAACACTTAATAATGTCAATTTCTGTTCTTCCTCTTTCATTAATTTTTGTTTTTAACATGTTTTGCAATAATTTAGTTTCTCTTCTCCCTGACTCCAAGACCTTTCTCCCAGGAATTTTACAAGTATATCACCTGACTACACAGCCTGTGTGTGGCTGTGTGTTAAAAACTGCTAGGCTAGAAACACCTTTTCTTTGATCTTCCTGGTTGTTGTTGGTTTAAAGCATATCCTGAATGTTATTTAAACAGAGGAGACTATTTGAAATTTCTTGGTAGATGAATTTGATAATGATAATTTTAAAAAAAACTACTGTCATCCTGAGATAAAACATCTCATTCAGCAGGTCCTGAATAACACAGGACTTCTTTGAAGAAAAAGGTCAATGTAGCCATAGCTGTTTCCTTTTCTTGTACAACAGCAGTAACTTTACACACTCCCTGATAATCTACATTTGATAAAGTTGCTCTCTCGCATTACAGAAGAGGTTTCTCTTTTTTTAGGGTTTAGCATTTTAAATTTTTATTTTGTCTTGTGTTTAATCTGAGTTTTAGCGTGGGTGAGGAAGGTACCTATTGTTAAAAATAACTTCTACTAAATTGGACTTTATCAAAATTAAAAACTTTTATGAATTGCAGGACAATACCAAGCAGGTGAAAAACAACCCAGAGAAAGGGAGAAGATATAAATATTTGCAAATCGTATATCTGCTAAAGATCTATTATTCAGAATACATAAAAACTCTTATAATTCAACAACAAAAAGACAAACAACCAATTTCAAAGGAGGCAAAGACAGTGAATAGGCATTTCTCCAAAGAAGATATTCAAATGGCCAACAAGCACATGAAAAGGCACTCAGCACCATTAGTCATTAGGGAAATGCAAATCAAAACCACAGTGAGATACCACTTACACCCACTTGGGTGGCTTTAATTTTTTTTAATAAAATAAATAAATATGTAAACAAAAATAAATATTTCAATAAAAAAATAAAGATTAAAAATAAATATTTAAATAAAATAAATGTTGACAAAGATGTGGAGAAGTTGGACCTCTCAGACATTTTTGGTAGGACTATAAAACTGTGCATCCACTGTGGAAAGCAGTCTGGTGATTCCTCAAGAAGTTAAACGCAGAGTTAGGAAACGACCGAGCCAAGATCTGAAAACATAGGTTCAAACAAATTTTGTAATGAATGTTCACAGAGCATTATTCATAATAGCCGAAAGCTGGAAACAACCCAAATGTCCATCAACACAATGTGGTATGTCCATAAAATCCAATATCATTCAGCCATAAAGAAGAAGGAAGTACTAACACATACTACAACAGGGATGAACCTTGAAAATACTCTGTTAAGGGAAAGAAGGCAGGCACGAAAGGCCAAATGTTAAATGATTTCAGTTATAAAATGTGCACAACAGGCAGATGCATAGAGACAGAATGCAGATTAGTGGTTGCCAGAGGTGGAGGTGGGAGAGGGAGAGATTGCTTAATGGGTACAAGGTTTTCTTTTGGGGTGATGAAAATGTTCTGGACTTAAATAGCGGTCATGGTTGCACAGCACTGTGAATATAGTAAAAAGCCATTATGTTCTATGCTTTAAAACGACTTAAATGTTGGATTTTACGGTATCTAAAATTTTGCCTCCTTAAAAAAAAAAAAAATACTGGCTTGAATCCCCAGTAGGTAAAGCAAGAGCTTCTTCTTCCCTGCAAAGTAACTTCACACGATACCTCACTCAAATAATGTTAAGGAGTGAAATATTGCATCTAGAAGATCAGTGGCTGACAAGCTGTCCTATTTCCTCTATTTCACTAGGCCATTTGTCATCAACCCTTTTGCTCTTGAATGGCATTCTTGGTTCATCAGTTTCCCTGTAAAAACACCAACTTTTCCAATGTTACATTTCCACTTCCAGATGTTTCCTGTTAATAGTTTAGCCAATTTAGCCAGCACTGACCGATTAATGAACATATGTGGGAACCTTCTCTCTTCGAAATTACATTAAAATGCTTGATTTAAAATAATAAAATATTGATGACTCTGGTAAGAAGAGTGATGTGATTTATCATAAATCAGTAATTTGAATCTTAATGTACATGAGATAAATGAACAGGAAACAATGACATATAGAAAAAACTTTTTAAATTGGAGAAAAACTAATCATTCAGTAGGCCTCCCTGAAAAAGAAGATATATATTTCTTTTATATACATATGTTTTATATTTATAAAATATATATCTTTTCTTCCAAAAAGAAATGTCTTTTTAACTAGTAAAATATAAACAATAAAATAGCAATTATACAAATGGGTCAGTAGAATGTATTATATGCTCCAAATTTAATTTTTCTGAGCTGCAAACTTTCATGTCAACTAGGTTATATAAAGGGAAATGTCGAAAGAATTTTAAAGTTGGAAAAAAATCTCCTCTGAATCTATAAACAATCTGTATTTGTTAAGCAGTTGACAGCAGACACCCTTACGATCAGAGGATATAATTGTAAAGAAGCATGACAAAGTTACATGGAAAGTTCTGCAAATAAATCTAGCTGCCAGTGGATTTCAAAGATACAATTTCCTGAAATTACGTTAAATACCTAAGCTATGATTTTTTAAATCTCAAAGAAAATTTCTACATAAAAAGCCACGTGTATCTTTCGTGACATGTCTATTTAAATATTAATATGACTGGGTTTATTCCACAGAGGCAGAAGGAAACAAAAGAGCAAGTATTTAGATAATATGAGTTTTTAAAAAGCCCCTCACTTTCATCTCAAGTAAGCCTCTCTTTCAGGTGAAAGCAACGATGGTTTTAGCCAGAACCGCCTGGAGAATTGCAGAGGGAATAACCCTGTCTCACAGAAGCTAAGCATATCTGGTTCATGTACTGTTATTGCAAGGAAATTTGAGAAATATAGAAACTGAAACCAACTGTTGAAGGTGAACAAGAACTAGATGAAAAGAAATGTGGATACTTTATGTCAAAATTAAGTGAGATGGAAGAGTGCACAGAAGACTTTACAGATAGCATATGTATTCGATGGTCCAATTCTGAAAATGCTTGGCCAGAATATACATCTGAACGTGTGGCCAAAATAGTCACGTAAGTGGAGAATTCTTTTTCCTCATTTAAGGGGAAAAGTGAGGTTAAACTGGTGAAACACAAGAGGCAAGCATGGAGTTAATGGAACTTGTTTGCCAAGCAGAGTCACTTAGATCTTCTCTGGGTTCTCCTTAACCCCTCTTTCCGCTGGTGTTGCAGACCTCAGCTCTTTGCCCAGGTATGTGCAAATTTATGATCAACTGCAATCTTGGAAGGAGACTGAACTCAGCTCCTCTAACTTTTCACTTCTTCATAAGAGAAGTCTCGTATAAAGAACAGCACAAAAGCTAGGAATTGGAATTGCTGGAGTCCTGGGGTTACTGACCCGAGAAAGACTGGTGATGGGCATAGGGAAAGGAACTGCTCCAGCTTTTAGGAAAAGTGACCCCTCCCTTCATCCATCCACACACACCCAGCAGAGTCATAGGTATATCTGGGGAAAGGGATAGAGAGGCACTGGAGTGGGTCCTAACCTCTGCTTTAGGCCCCAGATGACCCAGTAGCGCAGCTCACGGCACCATGAAAAGCACCACTTAAGGACTGTCAGGTGTTTATGATCTAAGATCATTTAAGAAGGGCAAGGCCTGCTCACAGGTGGGCACAAGTGGCCTTCTCTGCCAAGCCCCCCGCCCCCGTCTCCATCACGTGTTAGGGCTTATAGGTCACAGACCTGAAGAATTTGTTAAGAGGACAATCCCTAGTCCTGTCTCCTTCCAGGGTTCCTTGAAAGCACGACCTATTTGGAGAGAGTGTAATTTCTTCTTCCATGCAGGTAAGTTCACTTGGAAACTAAGCGGCCTCCCCGTTCTCCGCCCTCACCTCCCCTTCCTTACACACAAAGTTTATTCTCTTATTTTGTCTGGATGGTGGAAGGTCATTTTTACTCAATCTAAGGAAGAGAACTGGGGGTCTTTCCTATCTAAAGCCCCCGCCTGCGGGCAAAGCCTCCGGAGTCTGGAGGCCCCGCAACAGAGGCAGAGCGTGGCAAGGCAGGGACGGGAAAGAATCTGCAGCCGGAAGGGAGAAAAAGAAGGGTCCAGGACTATCGCACGCAGAGAACTAAGCCAGAGCCCAGGACAAGTTTATTTTACTTCGCTGAGCCCCAAAAGCTCCCAAGTTCTAAGATCCCGTCAGAGACGGGGGAAAAGCCCTACTGGTTCCCCAAATTCCTGAAAGCAGAATGATTTGGGCAAGTACTCCTCTCCCACCGGCGTCCCGCAGCCCGCGCGCAGCGCGCCCCTGCCGACCCCAGGTTCTGTGCAGAAGTAGAACCGCAGGGGTTGCGGCGAGCGCACGCTGGGCCTTCTCCGTCTTTGACTAGCTCCTGAGCGAAGCGTGTCGTACAGCCCTGGGGACAGGGAATTTGCATGTGGCTGAGGGTCGCGAGCTGGGAAAACTGCGCAAGTGAATCAAACCGCGGGCAGAGGCGCATCCACCAGCCGACCAACGTCAGAGAACTTGGGGTGAGGGTGGATGCTCTTGGGCTAACTCCAACGCTCTCTCGAAACATCGTGCTCTTTTCCAAGGAGGCAAGGAGGAAGACAGCTAGCTAGAGCACACCTTCCCTTTTATCCTGTCTTTTCTCTGACTCATTTCCTCTTAACTTCCATCTTTCTTACTTTGATCTCGCTGTCTCCTTCCCTCCTTTTTCTTCCTCTTAGGACTTAACGAAAAGCCTCCAGACTCACACAGACCCGTGACAGGAGAGCTGAGTGGCATTTACTCTCGGGGAATGGGCTGGGAGGAGAGATACTAAGACATCGCACCCCCAATCCCTGAATCCCTACCTTTAGGGGTCCCTGCCGCTAGTTTCTGGCTATAAAATTGTAATCAATTTGCCATCTACGCATAACCGCGCCTGCGGCCCAGGGATAGAAGGAGAAACCTGCCTGTGCTTTTAACTTGGCAGTCGAATTTCTGAAAGCTGTTTTGGGCGGGCCGGGGTGAGAATCCGGGCAGCTCTGGGCCAGGGAGGGGCGGCCCCCATCCGGTCTGAGCCAGATGGTCCCTGCAGAGTGAGCAGAGGGGGGAACCTGTGCTCAGACCCCTCCCCCGTTTCTGTGCCGGGAACCCTGGGTGCACGCACTTTGGAAAGTCAAGTCCCCTCTGGGGCACCGCCACAGACCGGTGCTGAGATTTCGCTCAACACCAGTCTATCCACAGGCAGACCGAGCGCTCTGGGGAGGTGGCCGCAGGAGGATTGTGTGCTATCCACCGTGAGAGGAGGTATTGGTGGCGGGTAAGAAGCTAATCAGCGAGGGCACAGGGCCCTGAGCACGCGACCAGCGAGGCCGCAGTTGTTCCCTCACTGGTTCCTAACTTCTCTCCACTTCAGCGCTGGGGCTCAGATCTCCGGCCAAACGGTTCCGAGCCCCCGGTTATTTTCAGTCACAGCCTTCTCCACCCCCCAAATGTCGCACCTGGTCTCTGGGGCGAAAGGGTGGTTTGAAGAGTCCTGCGCAAGGCTCATGGCCGCCGCCGCGCGCCTGCGGGAAAGCCGGCCGGGCCGCGGCCCCGAGCGCATAGCCCTTTCCCGAGCCACGCGCGCGCGCATGCCGCTCCTCTCGCCCGGGGCTCGGGAACATTTCCTGCCTGCCAGGCTCCCCGCCCGCTTGACTTCTGGGTTCTAAAAACACAGAAGCATCGTCTAAAGCGCTGGCAGGTAGAAAAGGGAGACAAGGTCAAGGCCCACGGACGGCCACGATCCGCTTGCGCCCTTGCTGTCTCCGCAAGCGAGTCCTGTCCACCGCCGCGGGGCAGAAAGGTTGTCGCAGCGCCCAATTCTACCTGTAATTCAGGGACTTGAGTCTATTTCCCGACTACCCTCGGCCAGCGCCCACAATCTTCCCTCCTTTCGCCCGGGGCGGTTTAAGTCATCTGCCCCCCCCGCCCCCCATTGTAGAGGGATGGTTCCAAACAGCGAGGCTTCGTGAGCACCGCATTCCCATCCTGCAGTCGGTCGGTGCCAAGGCAAAAGGAAAGGTCTCGCTCTGAACGCGCCTCGTCCCCTTCCGCCGCGCGCGGGGCCGCGCTCCAGGCCGCCTCCGGTACGCGCCTCCCCCTCCCCCAGACCCACAGAGTTTTCTTCTTTAGGAAACAGACGTGCCCAGCCCACCCCGCCTCCCACGTAAAGACCAGTCGCCTTTTTTGTGCCCAAACTCAGCTGGAAGTTGAGAGCAGGGGAGAGAAGCACGGAAATAGACAATGACGAAGGAGAAATCAAAGCGGGAGGAGGGAGAAGAAAGGAGCTGGAGGTCGCAGGGGCAGAGGCGGAGGCCAGCCCTAGGGGCGCTGGGCCGGCGGCCGAGCGGCAGCGTCTCCCCCGCGTCCGCCCGCCCGCCCGCCCGCGCGCGCGCCGAGCCCGGTTAGGCGCGGACTCACATGGTCGGACTGCAGAGCCGCTCTCTCAACTACTGCCAGTGGGTGGTTTCGGGGCTGCCCGCGAGGTGCCCAGCTGCCTGCGGCGTGAGGGCAGAAACAGAACAGTACAGATCACGGGACACGACCGAGACGGGCCGCTCGGCGCCGCGGGGACTTCTCTCACTTTGCAAAGGAAGCGGGCGCGGGGATTCGGGCTGCCGAGTGTAGCCTATAAATAGCGAACTTTTAGACCGAATCAACTAACAAATGAGAGGCGCGGGCGTAAATTTGCGCCGGATCCCCCTTTCCCGGGATGACCCTCCCTCCCTCCGCCTCCCCCCACACATCCCTCCGCCGCAACTCTCCAGGCAGGATTTGGGAGGGGGACAGATTGGGGGGGATGGGATTTAGTTTTATTAGAATTTCCAGTAGTTCTGTCATTTTTGCAAGGAGGGGGGTTACTCCGCCTCTTTGGCTCCCCCCACCGCAACCCCAGTTGGGCACTAGAGGCACCAGATGGGAAGGGCAAAGGCCCAGGAGAGCGAGGATCCTAGGGGTTGGCTGTAGAAGCAGGGACGGGGAAGGGCACACGGAGCCGGGTTCCCCCTGGGATTACGTGAGGAAAGCGGGATACTGCCAGAATTTGAGGTTTTCTTGAGCCGCCAGGACGGGAATTTAGATAACCCCGTGTTTGGGAGGGAACTGCGACACTGTGAGGGCAGAAGGCACAAAGGAGTTCGTAGAGTGTAGGTTTCCTCTCCCGGGGTCAACCGTAACACCCCAGGGCTAGCAACACCCTCCCCCCGCAGCAACTTTACTTGACCTCGGTCATGACCCGCCGAGGTTACGGAGGCGTGCCCCGGGGTCAAGTCCTCGCTCGCCCGGGGGCCGCAAACTCAGAGGCAGCGCGCCCTGCCAGGTGGCGCCCCGGGGCCGGCCGCCTTTTCGCCGAGCCGGCGCACACCTGCCGACCGGAAGAGATCCTTGTGACTGTGAGTCCTGACGGCCACTCGCCGCCCACCCTCCCGCTTTCCTTGAGCCAGGGCCAGACTGCGAACGCTGATTGGGTTAGTAAGACTTTCATTTTTATGCCAGGTGCTTTCTCAAAAATAAACCCACCCCCCGAGAACGACAGACGCTAGCTCTCCACTCCAAACTCCCCAATTCAAGAGTTTGCTTCGCTAAATGTATCCTGGGTGTCTCACATCAACCAGAGTCAATGGTATGGTCTAATAGGGTTGGCTGTGGGGGGACTGAGAAATTGAGGACGCTGCAGGTGAAAGGAGGTTGCACGGATTCTCTTTGGAGGCTCCATAGTCGAGGCAAGGCCTGCAGAGCAGGGAGCCAAGCCCGCCCAAGGGGCCTAAAGACGGCCTCAAGCTCGGGGAGAGGGGAGCCGGAGAACGGTGGCGCTCTTTCTTTTCACTGCCTGCCCCGCCCAGCGCCCCCGGGCACCCCCTATAAACAGAAATGGCTTAGGTCTCACCTCTACCCCTACCCCTGGAAGAAAATCGAAGAGGGTCCTCCACGCAGTTGGGGGGCAGGGCGTTGCCGCCCGCTTCCCGCTTCTTCTAATACTGCTTCCCGCCGTTTACCTCCCCCGTAAACGGAAAAGTTATTTTGCTTTATCCCAGACTCCAGCCGAGTTTGGCAGGACAGGAGAAAGACAGGTGCTAAGGGGGTTTCAGCGGCCGGTCTCCCTGCGGGGTGCGTCCACCGCCCTCGACTCCACGCAGGCGGCTGCGCGCGGCATTTTCAGCCATCCGAAGCCCGCGCTCCCTGGGCGCCGGGCAGACAGCTGCGCTTACCTCGCTTCCCCAAGGGCCCCGAGCCCGCGGGGGGTGACCTCTCCTCCCCGGCCCAAAGCCAGCTTAAGGGTGCTCCCAGACAGAACTGGACGGAGCCCGGGCGTCCCGGGCCCCTCGCGTCTGGCTTAAGCTCCCCTGGCTACGTACCTGTCCTGGCCTTCCCGCTCCGATTGCTGACCCGGCTGGGGAGCCCGGCCCCGGAGCCTGCGCCTCCAGCGAGCCCGCCCCCGCCCTCTCCCGCGCGCCCTCGCGCTCCGGGACTCTCGGCCAGATGTGGGGCGGTGTCTTGTGGGCCATTGGCTTGGGCCACTGTTTCGAGCTGTCTTCGAGGATTTCCCCAGGCTTTGGGGCCCCTGTGTGGACTGGAAAGAGAGGGGCCAGGCCGGCGCCTCTCCTTTCCCCTCACCCACCCCTCCCCACAATCCCTCAAGTTCCCCTTCATCCAGCCCCTGGAGCCCAGGGCTTTGAAACTGCGGTAACTCCGCAAAGAAAGCGGATGAGAACCTCCTTGCGGGCCGAGTATGGGAGTCAGATGGGGGCTTGCGGCGTTTCTGGAAGGTTCTGGGTGTTGGTACTGGGGGAACAGGCCCTATGGGGACAGAAATGACACACGTGCAGACAGCGTCCCCGTGGCTGTCTTCACCGCGAAGTTCACGTCTATTGTTTCCTGCCTCGGGGAAGGCTGCCCAGTGTGACAGATCTGTTTAGATCCCATCACTGGAAGAAAAATCCTGGTGATAACGATTATCTCCCGCTCGCGCTATCTGGCCATCGCCCCAATTCATCTCCCTCTCGCTCCAGCCCCTCGGGGAGACGAGGAGGGTAAGAGGCTGGCGGGAGGACGGGCCAATCCGCTGCCCTCGGACAGAGCGGAGAGGCACGAGGTCACCTCATCCGTCCCATTCCGCTCCGGGCTGGGGAGAGAGGACACGGCAGGTTTCTTTCTCTGCCAAGCCTCAAGCTTCTTTCAAATGATTTTAGTCTGGTGCTCCGGTCTACCCATATACGTTTCCAATCTCATGGCTCATAAACTATTAGCAAAATGGTTTCATTATTCACCTTCTGTATCCTACAAAAGGGAGAAAAGAAGGGAGCGGCACGAAGGCAGACTGGGGGTGGGGCAGTCATGGGACACTAGTTAACAGTGATACTGCCCGTGTTTAAATCACGGCTCAGACTGCCTTCTTCAAGCTGACACTCAACAAATCTGATCCGTTTCCGAGGATCTATAGCCGACCCCTTCTCTTCCCCCCTCCCCTCCCCCTTCTCTCTCTCCTTCTCTCCATCCATCACTATCCATCTCTCCTTAACATCCAGGTTTCTAGAAGGACCAGATGGATAGCCAAGATACTGCAAACCCATTATTTGCTTCATTAGGTGTCATCAATAAGGCACGCCCTTTAGATACAACACATACAATTAATTGATTAGAATGGTTACTCCCGTCCCCTTGTGTGGTGTTGGTGATAGAATCACATGTCATCTCTGAAACCAAACCATCCTAAGACACAAGTCTAGGATGATAACCAAGAAGTTTACTTGTGGCCTCAAGGTGGCCAATGGGGCACCAAGTCCTCACCTGACTTCTGCAAGCCCCGGGAAGTGAGGAAGTTGCAGAGTGGGGTGTGTGTGTGTCTGTGTGTGTGTGTGTGTGTGTGTGTACACGCGCGCATGCCCGTGTGTCTGTGAGGAGAATAGGGGGCTAACAGATCAGGGTCTTTGTTTAGCTCTGAGAGGTGAGAAAAAAACATTAAATGAGTCAACCCGAATTAAAAGACAAATAGAAGCAAACTGACTCGTGGAGGCCTGAGAACGGAGTGCAAGGGGCTAAAAACTAAGGGCAGGCGCGAGCTGGCAGAAGCAGCCTCGGGCGATTGAAATCTGGACCGTCTTCTCCGCTGGTGTCAATGATGATATTAAGTGTCTCCGCCAACACTTTTACTTTTCATATCAATATATTTTATCTAGAATGACTCTAACAACACACACACACACACGCACACACACACACACACTCCCAGCACTTTTGAAAATATAAAGGACGCCAGGCAAGTGAGCGTGCGGTAATTATCCCTGGATGTAAAAACCAATCTTGCTGCAAGAGACCTCTCTGCGATCGGCGGCGGAGGCGGCGCGGGGACCTGCGCGGAGACTGGGGGACTCCCACCGCTCGCTAGGTCAGCGCGCCACGCGGCCGCCGCTCGCCCGCTGTTTAATATACATGGGGTGGGAACGCAGGGAAACGGATCTCGTGCCTGCACGTCCTGCAGGGGGAAAAAAAAATCAATTTGCTATTTATTTTTGAAATATATAGATTTAGGGAAATTTTTTTCTAGCTCGACCCCCTTCAAGAAACGGCGGCCCACATTGAATTACGTCTTTTAATGACTTTTCCCTTATTTGCCATTGCGATTTCACGTTCAGGGCGGGGGCAGGGTGGAGTTTCTTTGGGAGGTCTTCAATTCTGGTATCTTCAAAAAGATTTGCCTTGTGTGTTAATTGCATGCTGTTAAGCGCCTCTGGGACTGCGTGCTGACCAACTCGCACCAACTTTTAATTAACACATTGACCCGGCGATGAAGCGGCCGCCCGGTCTCCCCCTCGAAATATGTATATGAGCCGCGCGGATACCTCTCGGCCGGCGCCGCCAGATGCGTGCGAGGAATTGCCTGCGTTCCAGGAGCGGGAGGGGGTGCAAATCGCAACAGTTCGCTCTCTTTCTGTGAACGTTTCTCTCGCCTATAGGTGTATGAGCAATACACAAAGACAAAGAGTAAATGACCGGCTCCTGGAGCGGGCTCCTTACATCCTTTAACGCGACTTGACCCTTGGCGGGGGAGTTGCGGGAACGGGAGGGAAGATCCCCAAGGCCATTGCTACCCAGCCTGCCTTGGGCCTAAACTGAAGGCTCGAGCCGGGGCTTTTCGAATGGACCGACCTCTCTGTTAGTGAAAGCGGTGGCCGAGAATCCCGGTGAAGAGAACGAGGAACCGCTGCCTTTCCTGGCTCTGGCCTTCCTCCGCTCAACCTCTTCGCCCTCGCCCCGGGCTCCCCGAGGCGAAACCACAAACTCCCGGGCCCCAGGTCTGAGAAAGAGGAAGGGGTTTCTCCGCTTCTTGGCGCGCAGAAGGCGAGCGTACAGGAAACGAGGGGCTACTTTTAGGAGGCTACGACCTTTCACGGGAGACTAGGTAATTCAGGGGGCGATCTTGCAGCCAGGCCAGTCACATCCCGGCCGCGGGGAGCAAGAAACCCAGAGCGCAAGCAGGCAGACGAGGCCACCTGCAGATTTGCAATTTCACCCTAAGTAATTTCATTCAGAATTGAGGGCGTTTCACCGGAGTGGTGCCTTCAAAGTGAATGCCTAGCCTGCCCCCCCCGCCCCGCCCCGTAGAGGACCAATGCGGGTTAATCCCCAGATACGTACTCATTTTCTCTTTCCGCATGTAACCTCAACTGCCTCGCTCTTCTAAGTGCTTAGCTTCGGCATACAACCCTATAAAAAATTGTCAAAGTGGTATTCCTTCTCCCAGCCATAAAAAAAGTTGGAGTGAATCACTCCCAAGTTACCTTTTAAGATCCCGTCCAGGTAACAGTTGAAGTTTCTTGTTTGACATTTTTCATTCCTGAATACAGAACTTTTCCATAAATACGCAGTCGCAGCATGAGGAGGAGTATATGTCCCAATAACTTCACAGCTGTATGTTCTAACTATGTCGATGCTTTGGAAAATTTAATGTGACGAGATTGCCTCCCAAATTCCTTCCACCTCTTTTCTTTTTTTTCTGTCCTTCCCTTGAATCTACTTCTCCTATCAACTTATCAGAGAATCTGCAAAATTTAAAACTAGAAGGATAGAAAAGATAAAGACAAGAGAACAACGTTCTATTACTCAGTATTCCTCTGAGTTCCTCTAGATCTTTTTAAAATTCAGATAGAGGTATAATCAGCACCTATCTTTAGTCAGGGAAAAAAACCACAATCAGTTGGTAAATTACAATATCCCTTTGCAAAGATAAGGCCTTTGGAAGGTAGCACAAGCATTACCCAAATGGCTTTATTTTGAGTTGAGTGGACCACAGCTCCTTATTTCAGCTCACAAATTGATCTGCAAAATTGCAGCACACACCTGATATCCAGGGGAAAACAAGAGTTGGTAACTCCAGCTGTTTCTTTTGATTTACTCTGCCTGGTAAGATGTATGCTGGGGTGTTTTGATAAGGAAAAAAAGAAGGAGTCAGCAGTTTGATTTGGAAACTTTTATTGCTGAATACGGTTGCAGGTTTAAACTAAGGAATGTGTTTCTGCTGGGGACATTTGCATGACACATCCATATGCATTAGCAGCTGCACGGTGTGATATCATCAGTTCCTGTGAGCATTTATCTTTTTTTCCCCCTTCTGTCTTTCTCAAAGGAAGTAGGTAAGTGGCTTATAGGAGAACCACATAGCCTTTAAAGATACATGAATCTTCCTCTGTCCTTCAGGCCCTTGGCACCTAACTGGCCTACAACAACCTGTTTCTTTTGAGAATTTTGGAATATTTGAAGTAGTCAGCCTCCCTGGTCACACCTTTTAAATTATAATAATGATTTTCAATGTATAAAATATAATCGAAGAATTATTCAGAGAAAGGAGCCTTGGAGATTCAACTCTGTATTTAGGAAGAAGGTCTTGTCACCCACATTCTTCTGATCATTTGCTTAGAGACTTAAAAGAGAAACTTTTCAGTAGATAAATTGCCTTCACTTCTTGAGACATGATAGATGTAATACTGTTGAATCAAGAGAGCTAAGACCTTACCATACTGACATGTAGTGATGGTGTCAGAGACCACAAGAGAAGTTCTGGAAGATGTTTGCTTTTCCAAATGTTGTATGAGCTGTGCAAAGGCCACTTTCTAATATCCACGGTGAGTTTTCTGCAACTAATCTTCCTTAAACTCTATTTCATGTGTGATTCTCCCTGAATCCTAGTGGTCTGTGAACAGCAAGAACCACAAGTCAAATTGAAATCAGAAGGAAACTGCATCTGATTCTGTCCAGTTACTCGGCCTATTTTTTGTTTTTAGAAAGAAAACTGTACATTTAAATTGTGCTCATCAGGTCAGGGCGACTAGGAAGCATATGAACTCCAAACCAAGAGATCAACATAAGCACATTTTTAAAAGTCACCTCTCATTTCTGCTCACATTCACTATTTGATGGAATTGCTGGAGAATAATCATGCTCAGATCTTCACAGTACAGGTGTGTTGCAGGTGTATTACAAACATCTTACACACACATGTACAAACAAGCAAACAAAAAAGTAATCATTCTTATCAGGAATTGTGATGAACAATGAAAATATCCTACTAGAGATATTATGGCTTTTCCTCCATTTTTTTGTAGCTTTTTTGGTCTCCAAAAAAGATATTTAAAGAAAAAAAATGAAATGACAATAATTAGTAAAGGACTGTCATTCACTTTTCTCCTAAAATATTTGGAACTAATATGCACTATTGTAAAAATGTGCGTGCACAATGACACATCAATATGCATGAGTCTAAGTAATAATCTACTTTTATGTCTTGTTTCCAGTTGTTTGTAAATACCACCAGTGCATTTGTTTGACCTAACTAAAAGGGAGCTAAGATCTCTGCCATTCAATTGAATCCTAGATGTTTTAGGCATCACAGAACAAATTTCTCCTATCCTCCATTGCAATAAAGTTGAGTTTTAAAAAAATTATTTAACTTTAAAGTAGTAATTCAATATAATATGGATAAAAGTAAAAAAAGTTGCTTGATATAATATAATGAAAAAATTAACCAGCTGCATATTTTATTCAATTAATTATTTCGGGGATAATTAGAACAGCCAATTGTTAGGGCTGGTTATCTTGGTTGTTTAGTTTAGAACATGGCCCAGAATCGATCCTGTGATTAATTGTGTCCGTGCTCAAGAGCTGCATATTACATCCCCCAAGCCTGACTGGCCCTGGACGATTATGTGCCAGAAGTGACAGGAAGAGCAAAGGAGAATGTGGATAAATTTGCATAAACCAAAGAAAAATGATTTACTTTTAAAAGCGCACATCTCACTTGTAGCATTAAGTACAGAAGAGGTGATGTATATGTCTGCAATTCAAATGAAATCTCTCTGGCAAGATTTATCAGAGAGCAGAGAAAAAGAACAAAACTACCTCACTGAGGCTACAAGGAGAGCTTAGACTTGATGAAGAAAACTACTGTATCTGCCTGGGTATTGGTATATCATTTAAAACGTTTTCAAATCAGATGCTACCACTTAATGTGTATTCTCTTTATCTTTAAGGTAAAGAATTTGTTTGCTTTCAGATTCGATTTTGATATTAAACATTTCTGGATGTATGAATAGTGTCAGTAGATTTTTGGATATGAGGGATCTGAAGGAATTACTTATTTGCTTATCTATTCATCTCTCAGTTTATTCACAGAATAATTCCATTGTTTTCCTCAAAGACTTCTTTGGCACAGGTCACAATATCATAGGCTCTTTGAAATACAGTGGCAAACGAAGATAAATCAGACCATTACAATTGGTCACCCTTGATTCAGCAGATCCAAGTCAAAAAAGCAGGAGGAAGTTTTGTTAAGTCCGTACTTAAATCTATGGCCATTTATTCAGACTCATTTCCAAGAAGTATAAGCTAGGTAACATGGATATTCAAAAGCCAATGATTGTGATTCAGCACAGAGCTCAGAAGTCATCACTCCATCCTAACAAGTAAAAGGCTGAACAGACTGAAAAATCAGTTCTTCTTAGATTCATGAGAGAAGTGTGGTCACAGGGCAAAATGCTGTCCCCAAAATTGGAGACATAGACAGATAAATGCAGACGATCACAGCTTATGGGAGTTAGAAACCCAAGAGCTGAAACCTCCTCAGGAGCCAGTACTGGGGAAAACTGAACTGGAATTGACAAATTGCTGGTGACTCTGTGTGAACAAATCTGAGAGTTAAAAACTCCAGCAAGAGCCAGCCATAGACAGGACCTCATACCTCTATGAGTTTTATTTCCAGGAGCTCTACCAGTTCCTTGCTGTGAATGTCAGAGACAAATACTCTCATACTTCCTGGAGGAGGAAGGGAAAAAGAACCATTTTAAACATGCCGTAGTATTCTGTTTTTCTTAACAAGGCCTGCCTGCAGGAGAAACTGGTTTGCTAGAGCCAAATCTATTGAGATTTATCAGAAACTAACTACCTGAGGAAAGGGAAATACCCAGCTACAGCCCCTTCTAGCCATCTGGTCCCACCTATGGGGAGTAAAAAACTGAGGTGCATTAGTGAAATCCACAGCCCAGGGGCACAGGCTCATCAAAAGACTGAGACGTAATCATAGGACTATAGGACAGTTCTCCCCCTCCACACCTTACCCCTACATCACTAAAAGCCTATTAGCTTGCAGTTTCTTCTACCCACTGCGTCATGTTCACCTTTCAACAAAAATTACAAAGCATACTAAAAAGCAAAAAAACACAGTATGAAGAGACTGAACAAGCATTGGAATCAATCAGATATGGCAGGAATGTTGGAATTATCAGACCAGGAATTTTTTTAAATATATGATTTATATGCTAAAGGATTTAATAGAAAGAGTAGAGAACATGCAAGTGCAGATGGATAGTGTAATCCGAGAGATGGAAATTCTCAGAAAGAATCAAAAAGAAATACTGGAGTATAAGTCTAACAAAATATATACAGGATCTATATGAGGAAAACTACAAAACTCTGATAAATAGAAATAAAAGAAAAACAAAATAAATGGAGAGATATTCCATGTTCATGGATAGAAAGACTCAGTACTGTGTCTTTCTGATAATCTGATAATGTCGGGTTTTCCCAACTTGATCCTGTAGATTTGATGCAGTCCCAATCAAAATCTCAGTAAGTTATCTTGTGGATATCAACAAACTATTTCTAAAGTTTATATGAAAAAGGCTAAGACCCAAAATAGCCAACTCAATATTAAAGGAGAAGAATAAAGTTGATGGGTTGACACCGCCTGACTTTATGACTTATTATAGGTACAATAATCAAGCCAGTGTGGTATTGGTGAAAGAATATACAAATAGATCAGTGGAACAAAATAGAGAGCTCAGAAATAAACCCACATAAATATAGTCAACTGAGCTTTGACAAAAGAATAAAAGCAATACAATGAAGCAAAGATAGTCTTTCCAACCAATGGTACTAGAACAACTGGACATCCACATACAAAAGATGAATCTGAGAACAGACCTTACACTCTTCACAAAGGAGCTCAAACTGGATCATAGATAACATAGAAAGACCTAAGGTGATGGTGATAACTTTTTACATATGACACTGGAGGCATGATTCATGAAAGAAGCAAGTGATGAGCTGGACCTTATTAAAATTTAATACCTCCACTCTGTGAAAGATAATATCAAGAGAATGAGAAGACAAACCTCACATCTAATAAAGGACTGTTACCAAAATACACAAACAACACTTAAATCTTAATATTAAGAAAGCCAATGACCCAATGAAACCCAATTGAAAAATGGGTAAAAGACGTGACAGACACTTCACCAGAGAAGAAATACAGAGGACAAGTAAGTTCATGAAAAATGTTCAATGTTGTATATCATTAGGGAATCACAAATTAAAATGAAATAACACTACACATTTACTAGAATGGCCGAAAACCCAACACACTGACAACAACACATGCTGGTGAGAATGTGGAGCAATAAGAACACTCATCCGTTGCTGGTGGACACAAGACGGTACAGCCGCTTTGGCATATAGTCTGGTAATTTCTCACAAAACCAAGCATATTCTTACATACAGTCCAACAAATACACTCCTTGGTACTTACTTGAATGAACTGAGAACTCATATGTACACACAGATACCTGCATATGGATGTTTATAGGAGCTTGATTCGTAATTCGTAACATTTGGAAGCGACCAAGGGGTCATTTAGTACGTTAATGGAGAAATAAGCTGTGGCCCATTCAGAGAATGGGATACTATTCAAGGCTGAAAAGAAATGAGCTATCAAGCTAGGAAAGGTTGTGGAGGACTCTTAAATGCACATTATTAAGTGAAAGAAGCCAATCTGAAAAGACTACATACTGTATGATTCCAACTATGTGACATTCTGGAAAAGGCAAAACCATGGAGACAGTGGAAGTATCAGTGGTTGCCAGGAATTAGGGTGTTGGGGAAGGATGAATAGATAGAGCACTGAGGACTTTTAGGGCAGGGAAAATATTCTGTATGATAACAATTGTGGATATATGTCATTATACATTTGTCGAAACCCACAGAATCTGCAACTCCAAGAGTGAACCCCAATGTAAACTATAGACGTTTGGTGATAAAGATGTGTAGGTCCATCAGTTGTAACAAAGGTACTGCTCTCGGGGAGGGGGAGTGTTGATTGTGGGGGACGCTCTGCATGTGGGGGGCAGGGGGTATATAAACTCCATACTTTCTGCTTTTAGGTTTCACTGTGAACCTAAAACTGCCTTATAAAAAATAAACTTTATTAATTAATAAAAAATCAATTACTTTCTATAATGTCAATGGTATTAGTAGCATATCCCAGATCTTAAGCGCTAGGTCTTGCTGCTTTGCAAAATCTTTCCAAAAACATTTTTATTTCTATCCATTAACAATGAGGGAATGTGCACATGGCACTAAATGTTAAAATAGCCTTCTGAATAGCATGAATAAGTACAAGAAAATCAATCCTAAGAAATGCTTCCAAAACAGACAACAAACATAGTTTGGAGTATTTTAGTATTACATTAAGTGGAACAATGATATGGGATACAACCGGGAAACATAAATGGTCTTAATGGGGAAGAAGGATAATATGTTCAATTTTTCTCCGTCATCATGGTCTCCACCAGTGCACCATCCCTGTCATTTACTGAGTACTCACTCCGTGCCAGACACTGTGCTAGGGCGTTATACACACCCTCCCAGACAGTTAGCACTCAATTTTTTTTTTTTTTTTCCGGTACGCGGGCCTCTCACTGTTGTGGCCTCTCCCGTTGCAGAGCACAGGCTCCGGACGCGCAGGCTCAGCGGCCATGGCTCACGGGCCCAGCCGCTCCGCGGCATGTGGGATCTATCCCGGACCAGGACACGAACCCGCGTCCCCTCCATCGGCAGGTGGACTCTCAACCATTGCGCCACCAGGGAAGCCCAGCACTCAACTTTTGAGGTAGGCTCTCTTAGCTCTGTTTTACTGATAGGGAAACTGAGGTACAGAGAACTGCTTTACTCCTGGACACCTGCCAGTCTGCATAAGGAATCTGTGGGTACCATTTAGTTTGATATTTTAGAACAGATTTTTGTGTATGTGCATGCAAAGGAAAATAATACTTCTCATTTTCTAAAAATGCATCTGAAACACACTAGGTTAGGGAGAATCTTTATATATGACAGCCGTCTGGACTATTTATCTGGTCTGCCCACTCTACCACAAAAATAAGTGTCACTCTCAGGTCAAGCCATCTAAGCCAGGTATCTATCTGCAAACATAACTAGAAGAGTCTTTAGCTAAGGACTACTGGCAGGGCTTGGGAGTAGGAGTGAAATTCTCCTAAACAATTTGGAAATAAAGCAAATAAAGTCGGCTGCTGAGAGACTAAAATGTGACAATGTGATTAAGCCCTGTATCTATGGGAGATGCCTATAAATATGTCAATGTAGGGGACACCCAAGACTCCAAATAAGGTGACACAAGTATAATCTCAGAAATACAAGTCTGGAATGTGATTTTTAACTTAGTATGTACAAGCATTATCAATTATGTTATTTTTTTCTGAAGAAACACCTTCTGAACACAGGGGGGACAGTCAGGTAAGCATGGGCTAATGGTTCAGAAATTGGACATCTATATCCAAGACCTGGATCCTAGAACAGTCATAGCATCATTCATTGTAAAGTCATGTTTCTATACCTGCCCTTTATCAAGTGTTTACTGTATGACAGGCAGTTTACATATATTTCCCAAATGATCTTTTTAAAAAACTCTTTAAAGCAAGTTATTATCTCTACTTTGCAATTGGGACAAAAAGACTTGTGTAGATAATACAGCTAAGTATATGGCAGATCAGGATTCAAACTCTAAGGCCACACACTTAAGTACTATCCTGGTTTTATACATCTGTCTTTTGTTAGCTGTGTTAACATGAGTCTAACCGTCAGAAGTAAACACAATCTTGACAGTGTCAAAATCAACTTTCTGAATTTAAGGACCATATTCTGGACCTGGTGAGTTCTCTAAAGACTCTAAACACTACTCTGGGAGGTTTCTTGGTAGGCAGCTGGCTGACCTTGTCTAGTGATGCCTTTATCTCTCTGTATACTTTCATTCAAACCAAGCAGGAACTTCATAATGGCTATGAAAGGATTTTTTGAAAATGACTGGATTTAGGATTTATGTCATAGATGGGCATGATTTAGTATTAGCAAAAAGATAACACAAGCAATCACAAATGACAAAGTGGGGGGATTAAATTCCACACTTTTTTTCCTAGCTATTAAACAAACTTTGAAACTCTTATCCATGGTTGGCTTTAGGAAATGCCATTATATTCTTTTTCCTTCATCCGTTTTTCCTGTGTGTCCAGTTGTCATGTCAGGATGGATTGAAACCATTTCCTTGTACAAGGGCTTTTAATAATAATTGCAAAAGAATGCCCAAGCTCTCAAATCTTAGCTCTAATTCTCCAAAATGCACCCTTCATGTAAGATCTTTACCAACCTTATCAAGTATTGCCAAACTAGTGCTACTTTCTACACCTGTTCAAAGCCAGCAGTTAAGAGAATTGCTTTCCTCAAGTGGGCTCTGCAAGGTGACTGCTACCTATTTATTACTAGGAAGTGGCTTTGGTTTGTGAAGCATTGCGTCGTCTCTCTGTCTCTCCTACCTGTGTGCTATGTTTTGTGGGGATACAGTTTATAATCTGCTGGGAAGGATGGTTCTCAGATTGGGATTAAAAAAAATAAAAGGCTTTCTCCTCCCTCCTTCCATCTTGAGGAAATAGAGATGCCTCCTTATATCTGATATGCAGTAACCATTCTTTTCAGCTGCAGCCACCTAACTATTTCACTGGCATATAAGTTACACGTACATGCATATACCTTTATTTATAAAAGCATAATCATATTCCCTATGAAACTTTGGGCAGCTTGATTGGTTGATGGAGCCAAAGGTTCAGCTGTGCTGTCTGTATGCTTAGTCCTTCTCACTGGGTTCCCTGGTAACAGAGTAAACCCCCAGTCTCCACAATCTCTGGAAAATGTGTCTATCAGAGGAAAAAACAGGGGAGATTACCAGCGATCACTACCCTTGCTAAAACAACTCAGGCTTCATGCTTACTGCTGACTGACCTTCATATGACGATGGTAAAACACTGATACACTTAGTCTCACACACTTTTAGTCTGTAGATTTACATACTCTCCAGTCAGCATGGTCCCCTGCGGGCAGGAATTTTTTTCCGTATCCTCAGAGTCGATCGTGGGGACAGAGTCAGGGTGGTTGTGTAATAAATGTTTCTTCAATGAATTAAAGTTACAAAAGTAAACCAGGATGTAAAATAAAAGATAGCAAGTTGCATCGGTGGACTTTCAATTTGAAAAGAAGAAAAGGATGTGTTGTGACTTTTAAACAGACTATTGACTTTTGCTGGGGTGCACGGCTCACATCGCGATTAGGAGTCCGAACCATAATTGTTCTTGTCATCCACACACTCGGCTCCAGTCGATATCTTTTTATCATATACATTTTTAATCATGTATTAATAAATAAGAAGTCTGTATCATATTGATGATTGGATTATATTATTGACTAACTCCACAATTCCACACATGGCTTCTGAAAATATAAACAAGGTCAAAATGTAAAGATCACGTAAAAAGCATCAAAGACACACGTTAGGCTTTTCTCCAACTCTTCGTACGACTCTTGTGGAGAATGATTCTAAGGAGAGCAGAGGAATTTTGAAATTATTTATCAAGTGAATAAATGATTCTGTCTAGAGCAGAGAGAATAATAGAAATAAAAATTAAATTACTTTATTGTACTGGAATACTGCAAGTGTTTTTGCTTTTCATACATTTTGGTTGTGAGTGATTTCTTGCAACAAAATTTGACCAAGGCTGCTTCAAGAATTCTCACTGAAGTTACAAGGAAAATGCACTCCTGGCTGTCGGCACACAGAAAATGTTACACTTGGAAAAATGGGTTTTACTTCATCACCTGCCAAAAGGATTAGGATTTTCTCCTCCCAAGTCTAAGCTGTTCGTATTATGATTCTTCCCCTCCTTCTTCCCATATACCTCCCTACTCTGCAATGCCATCTCCTCCATCCATGGTGTTTGTTCCTGGTGTAGGTCGCCCAGACACTTCAGCTGTTGGCTAGACACCACTGGGAGAATCAACCTTGTGAAAATTAGACAAGATATGGGTGAAAAAGAGTGTGATTCAGCTCAGTTCAAATTCTCATGTACAGCGTACATTTTAACCATTCTTCTTTCTTCTTCACTCTTCATTAAGATCTCTGGTGTAAAGTTAACGACAGTTCTTACACCATCTTAAGTCACTGAGAAGCCGGAGGAAACATGTCTTTCTGAGCCCCACCTCAAATACCTTCTTTACACACTTGGCCTGTGAACTCTGACTTCTCTCTTCTCATAAACCATAGTGCAATTCCTTCCACTTGATCAGGGCACTTTGAAGACCTCTGACATTTTATCATTCTTTTTCTAAAAGTTCCCTTTAATTCACTGACACTCGTCAAACTTTTGACTTTAACTTTCCTTCTGTGGTCTGGTTAACTGCTCCAGTGTCAGTTTCTTGGTTTTGAGAATGTGCTATGTAATATAAGTTGTTACCATTGGGCAGAAGCTAGGTGATGGGTATGTGAGACCTCTTTCTATTGTTTTGCAACTTCTTTTGAGTCTATAATTGTTTCTAAATTACAAAATTAAATCAGATTTTAAAAAATCAGGCCAAAATATCAACAGCTACTATTTACATTTAAGATAAATATTTCTACACTCTCTGGACATAACCCCCTAACTCACAATTACATTTGTGGTAGGGAGGGATGTTGGGGAAGTGAGATTACCTTCTTTATTACAGGAGTTGTCTTTGATTTTGGAGTTTTAACTGCTTTTGGAGAGAAGCTTTTGGGGACAGGGTGATAGAACATGAGGGGATGGGAGGAGAGACAGACTTTAAGAAAAAGAATAAGAAAATGATTGTTTGTGAGCTAGACTGGAAGGAGATAATCAAAAGCACAAATACTTTGAATGTTCACAAAAAATAAAGTCCTGTCTTTTCACTGTGCAGTGTATTCAAATAGAATTAATACTCCTTTGGAGCTCTTCATTTGCATCGGCTAAATATGATAATAATACCTTATGTATATAGTCATTTACTCTTTTCAAAATTCACATTTATTGTCTCTTTGATCTTCATAAAAATTCTGTGACACAGGCAAAGGAGCAATTATTATTCCCATTTAAATATGTGTAGCTCAGCCTGGAACCCATATTTTCCAGTTCCTAGTCAGGTGATTTCCTAATCCACGATATATTATTAGAATATCTGGTTTGGACTTTATTTTTCTCTGGTGTGGAGCAAGAACCATGAACGTTGTTCACATTGCTTTAATCTTTGTTTGGGAAAAAAAAAATGAAGTTGTCCCCCTGCCCCCCATCCACTATCTGCAAGGAATTGATAGCAGGGCCCACCATGGATATCAGAATCCACGGATGCTCAAGTCCCACGGTCAGCCCTCGAATCCAAGGCTTTGGATCCACCGATTTAACAAAGGATTGTGCAGTAATCCATGTATTAATTGAAAAAAAATTCGCATAGAAGTGGACCTGTGCCGTTCAAACTCGTGTTGTTCAAGGGTCAACTATACTTTAAATAATAATACTGTCCTGAAAAATGACAGGCCGTGTGTGTTACTTAATGAATTTTTTCCTTCATGTATCACTCTGTGACTTTCTGTAAGTGAAGCTCTTTGGGTCTATCTCTCCAGTTCTCTGTCTTTCTGGTAATATGACTGTCTTCTCCTCTACCTTGGGTATTCTTTACCTTGGTTTAACCAAGAAATTGAGAGTTTCTATATTTTATTTTACTTATTCAATAGAATTTTGTAGTCACACTTCTTGATGTAGAGAGAGAATCTTGAGCATATTTTTCAATTTCTCTTTTCTGTAAACCAAATCACTGATTTTTCCTAAGAGGCCCTTTTTAGTCTTGTTAGTTTGTTTTTTGGTCCTGGATTCTATGGCCTTTCAACAATTTCCCTAATCAATCAAGTTTCCTTTTTCCCAGAAAGTTTATTTTGGGTTTTAAAATTGACATTCAAGGGGGCTTCCCTGGTGGCACAGTGGTTAAGAATCCGCCTGCCAATGCAGGGAACACGGGTTCAAGCCCTGGTCCAGGAAGATCCCACATGCCGCAGAGCAACAAAGCCTGGGCGCCACAACTACTGAGCCTACATTCTAGAGCCCACGTGCCACAACTACTGAAGCCCGCACGCCTAGAGCCCATGCTCCGCAACAAGAGAAGCCACCACAATGAGAAACCCACGCACCGCAATGAAGAGTAGCCCGCGATCGCTGCGACTAGTGAAAGCCCGCGCGCAGCAACAAAGACCCAACGCAGCCAAAAATAAATAAAAATGAAAATAAATAAATTTAAAATTGACATTCAATATAACCAAATTACAAATTCAAAATTTCAGGTTTTTCTTGAGTTTGTAAGATCAGCTTACACATACTATGTTATTTTTAAATCCGCAGCTTTTGATTAGTTACTTATTTTTTCAAAAATACTTGTTCCCTTTTACACACTTAACTGAATACCCTCAAGCACTTATATGGATTATTAATGTACTTATTCTAGTGTTATTTTAAAATAATTCACTTATTTGTATCTCAATTAACAAACAAAACTTTCCCAAGGAATTAAATAACTTTTACACATCCAAGAGATGGGTATATGTCTGGTGAACAAAAAATTTTCTTAGATATTCCAAAAAAAATACATTAGTAAGCTACCACTTTATATTCACAAGTCTAAATTGATTACTCAATTTCACATTTTAAATAAGAGTTAGAAAGCTATCCCTCCATTAGAAGGGATTATCTCATAAAAACACATTAAATAGCAAACATGTACATACCTCTTTTTTTTTTTAATTTATTTATTTGTTTATTTATTTATGGCTGTGTTGAGTCTTCGTTTCTGTGCGAGGCTTTCTCTAGTTGCGGTGAGCGGGGGCCACTCTTCATCGCGGTGTACGGGCCTCTCACTGTCGCAGCCTCTGCCGCTGCGGAGCACAGGCTCCAGACGCGCAGGCTCAATAGCTGTGGCTTACGGGCCTAGTTGCTCCGCGGCATGTGGGATCCTCCCAGACCAGGGCTCGAACCCGTGTCCCCTGCATTGGCAGGCAGATTCCCAACCACTGCGCCACCAGGGAAGCCCGTACATACCTCTTTTAACATGAAATTCCAGTGCTATGGCTTTTTAATTTTTTTTCTACTAAACATACAGTAAAAATGACCCTCTTCTGGTACTTCTATGAATTTTAACACATATATAGATTTGTGTAACCACCAATACAATCAGGATATAGGGCAGCAAAAGTTCCCTTTAATTCCCTGAAAGTTCTCTTGAATTCTGCCATTCCTCAAATGTGTCCTCATGTTCCTTTCTGTCATCTGCTTAAATATGCCAATGTCAATTTCCTTGTTTTTTTGTTTGTTTGTTTGTTTGTTTGTTTTTGGGTTTTTTTGTGGTACGTGGGCCTCTCACTGTTGTGGCCTCTCCCATTGCGGAGCACAGGCTCCGGACGTGCAGGCTCAGCGGCCATGGCTCACGGGCCCAGCTGCTCCGCGGCATGTGGGATCTTCCCGGACCGGGGCACGAACCCGTGTCCTCTGCATCGGCAGGCGGACTCTCAACCACTGCGCCACCAGGGAAATCCAGTTTCCTTGTTTTAAAAATGTACTGTAGTTATATCCAAGGTTACTTAAGGGGAAGCTGGGGGATGGGTACATGGGACCACTCTGCCCTGTTTCTGCAGTTTATTTGGGCTCTATACTTATTTCAACATAAACGATTAAAAAAATCAGCCCTGTGTCTTCTAAAGGCCCAGTCACCTACCACTCATCTTTACATATTAACACAAACATTTCTGCACTTTCTGTCTGGATGTGATCTTGTAATTCACAATTCATTTGGGGTGGAATGAGTTTATCTTTTTTTGTTACAGAACAGTTCCATCATCTCCCTAAACTCCCATGTGCTATCCCTTTATAACCACACCCTTCCTCCACCCCTATCTGTAATGTCAAATAGTCATTGATCTGGTCTCTGTCACTATAGCTTCATATTTTCAAGAAAGTCACAAAAATCATACAGTATTATGATTTTTTTTTGAGGTTGGCTTCTTTCATTCAGCATAATGCCTCTGAGATTCATCTGAGCTTTTGCAAGTATCAATAGTCTGCTCCTGTTTATTGCTGAGGAGTATTCCACTGAATGGATATACACAATTTGTTTATCCATTCACTTGCTGAAAGACATCTGGGTTGTTTCCCATTATTTTTTTGCAGTTATGAATAGACTTACTGTAAACATTCACCTGCATGTTTTTGTGTGCTCATGTTTTCATTTCTCTAGGGTATATATGAAGGAGTGGAATCACTGGGGCAAATACGTAGTTTATGTCTAAATTTCTAAGAAACTGCCTGACTATCTTCCAGGGTGTCCATACCCTTTCACCATCAATGTGTGAGTGTTCCAGTTGCTCCACATCCTCCCAGCAAATGGTGTTATCAATACTTTTTATTTTATCCATTCTAATAGATGTGCAGTGGTATCTCATTGTGGATTTGCATTTCCCTAATTGCTAATGATGTTAACCATCATATCATGTGTTTATTTGCCTTCTATATATCTTCTTTGATGAAAGGTCTGTTCAAGTCTTTTGCCCATTTTTTAACTGGGTTGTTTGTATTTGTATTATTCAGTTTTGAGTGTTTTAAAAAATATGTATTCTAGAAACAAGTCCTTTGTTAGATATGTGATTTTCAAATATTTGCTTCCTGTATGTAATTTCTGTTTCACTCTTAATAGTATCTTTAGCAGAACAATTCCTTTCGTTTTGATAAAGTTCAATTTATCAACTTTTTTTCTTTTTTGATGTTTTGATATCATGAATGAGAACTCTTCGCCTAAAACCAGATCACCAAGATCCTCTCCTACAAGCTTTATACTTTTACATTTTAGAGGTATGAACTATTCTGTATAAAATAAATGAGCTACAAAGATAAACAACAGAATACACTTACTTCTCAAGTGCTCATGGAACATTCTCCAGGATAGACCATATTGTAGGTCACAAATCAAGCCTTGGTAAATTTAAGAAATTTGAAATCGTATCAAGTATCTTTTCTGTCCACAACATTATGAGACTAGATATCAATTACAGGAAAAAAACTGTAAAGAATAAAAACACCTGGACGCTAAACAATACACTACTAAATTACCAAGAGATCACTGAAGAAATCAAAGAGGTAATCAAAACATACTTAGAAACAAATGACAATGAAAACACAACAGCCCAAAACCTATGGGATGCAGCAAAAAAGTACTAAGAAGGAAGTTTATAGCAATACAATCCTACCTCAAGAAACAAGAAACATCGCAAGTAAACAACCTAACCTTACACCTAAAGCAATTACAGAAAGAACACAAAACCCCCAAAGTTAGCAGAAGGAAAGAACTCATAAAGGTCAGATCAGAAATAAATGAAAAAGAAATGAAGGAAATGATAGCAAAGATGAATAAAATTAAAAGCTGGTTCTTTGAGAAGATAAACAAAATTGATAAACCACTAGCCTAACTCATCAAGAAAAAAAGGAAGAAGACTCAAATCAATAGAATTAGAAGTGAAAAAGGAGAAGTAACAGCTGACACTGCAGAAATACAAAGGACCATGAGAGATTACTACAAGCAACTATATGCCAATAAAATGGACAACCTGGAAGAAATGGACAAATTCTTAGAAAAGCACAACCTTCCAAGACTGAACCAGGATGAAATAGAAAATATAAACAGACCAGTTACAAGCACTGAAGTTGAAACTGTGATGAAAAATCTTCCAACAAACAAAAGCCCAGGACCAGATGGCTTCACACGCAAATTCTATCAAACATTTAGAGAAGAGCTAACAACCATCCTTCTCAAAATCTTCCAAAATATAGCAGAGGGAGGAACACTCCCAAACTCATTCTACGAGGCCAACATCACCTCGATACCAAAACCAGACAAAGATGTCACCAAAAAAGAAAACGACAGGCCAATATCACTGATGAACATAGATGCAAAAATCTTCAACAAAATACTAGCAAACAGAATCCAACAGCACATTAAAAGGATCATACACCATGATCAAGTGAGGTTTATCCCAGGAATGCAAGGATTCTTCAATATATGCAAATCAATCAGTGTGATACACCATATTAACAAACTGAAGGATAAAAACCATATGATAATCTCAATAAATGCAGAAAAGGTTTTGGACAAAATGCAACACCCATTCATGATAAAAAGTCTCCAGAGAGTAGGCATAGTGGGAACTTGCCTCAACATAATAAAGGCCATATATTTTGTATATGGCCATGTATTGTGCCATATACAAACGCACAGACAACATCTTTCTCAGTGGTGAAAAACTGAAGCCATTTCCACTAAGATCAAGAACAATACAAGGTTGCCCACTCTTACCACTATTATTCAACATAGTTTTGGAAGTTTTAGCCACAGCAATCAGAGAAGAAAAAGAAATAAAAGGAATCCAAATTGGAAAAGAAGTAAAACTGTCACTGTTTGCAGATGACATGTTACTATACATAGAGAATCCTAAAGATGCTACCAGAAAAGTCCTAGAGGTAATCAATCAATTTGGTAGAAGAGCAGGATACAAAATTAATGCACAGAAATCTCTTGCATTCCTATACAGTAATGATGAAAAATCTGAAAGAGAAATTAAAGAAACACTCCCATTTATCATTGCAACAAAAAGAATAAAATACCTAGGAATAAACCTATGTAAGGAGACAAAAGACCTGTATGCAGAAAACTATAAGACACTGATGAAAGAAATTAAAGATGATACAAACAGATGGAGCGATATACCATGTTCTTGGATTGGAAGAATCAACATTGTGAAAATGACTATACTACCCAAAGCAATCTACAGATTCTGCAATCCCTATCAAACTATTTTTCACAGAACTAGAACAAAAAATTTCACAATTTGTATGGAAACACAAAAGACCCTGAATAGCCAAAGCTATCTTGAGAAAGAAAAACAGAGCTGGAGGAATCAGTCTCCCAGACTTCAGACTATACTACAAAGCTACAGTAATCAAGAGAGTATGGTACTGGCACAAAAACAGAAATATAGATCAATGGAACAGGATAGAAAGCTCAGAGATAAACCCACACACATATGGTCACCTTATCCTTGATAAAGGAGGCATGAATATACAATGGAGAAAAGACAGCCTCTTCAATAAGTGGTGCTGGGAAAACTGGATAGCTACATGTAAGAGAATGAAATTAGAACACTCCCTAACACCATACAAAATAATAAAATGGATTAAAGACCTAAATGTAAGGCCAGACACTATAAAACTCTTAGAGGAAAACATAGGCAAAACACTCTGTGACATAAATCACAGCAAGACCCTTTTTGACCCACCTCCTAGAGAAATGGAAATAAAAACAAAAATAAACAAATGGGACCTAATGAAACTTAAAAGCTTTTGTACAGCAAAGGAAACCATAATCAAGACCAAAAGACAACTCTTAGAATAGGAGAAAATATTTGCAAACGAAGCAACTGACAAAGGCTTAATCTCCAAAATATACAAGCAGCTCATGCAGCTCAATATCAAAAAAACAAACAACCCAATCCAAAAATGGGCAGCAGACCTAAACAGACATTTCTCCATAGAAGATATACGGATTGCCATCAAACACATGAAAAGATGCTCAACATCACTAATCATTAGGGAAATGCAAATCAAAACTGCAATGAGGTATCACCTCACACATGTCAGAATGGCCATCATCAAAAAATCTAGAAACAATAAATGCTGGAGAGGGTGTGGAGAAAAGGGAACCCTCTTGCACTGTTGGTGGGAATGTAAATTGATACAGCCATTATGGAGAACAGTATGGAGATTCCTTAAAAAACTAAAAATAGAACTACCATATGACCCAGCAATCTCACTACTGGGCATATACCCTGAGAAAACCATAATTCAAAAAGAGTCATGTAGTACAATGTTCATTGCAGCACTATTTACAATAGCCAGGACATGGAAGCAACCTAAGTGTCCATCGACAGACGAATGGATAAAGAAGATGTGGCACATACATACAATGGAATATTAGCCATAAAAAGTAACGAAATTGAGTTATTTGTAGTGAGATGTATGGACCTAGAGCCTGTTATACAGGTAACACATATGTACGGAATCTAAAGAAAAGTGGTTCTGAAGAACCTAGGGGCAGGACAGGAATAAAGATGCAGACATAGAGAATGGACTTGAGGACACTGGGCAGGGAAGGAGTAGGCTGGGACGAAGTGAGAGAGTGGCATGGACATATATACACTACCAAATGTAAGATAGATAGCTAGTGGGAAGCAGCCACATACCACAAGGCGATCAGCTCCGTGCTTTGTGACCACCTAGAGGGGTGGGATAGGGAGGGTGGGAGGGAGACACAAGAAGGAGGAGTTATGGGGATATATGTATACATATAGCTGATTCACTTTGTTATACAACAGAAACTAACACAAAATGTAAAGCAATTATACTCCAATAACGATGTTAAAAAATACATATACATTGCACAATGCAGGGAATATAACCAATATTTTATAATAACTATAAGTGGAGTATAACTTAAAAATTGTGAATCACTATGTTGTACACCTGTAACTTATATAATATTGGACATCAGCTATATCTCAATTTAAAAAGTAAAAAAAATACATTAAGATCTACGATCCATTTTCTGTTCATTTGTTTGTTCTGAGATTTAGGTTAAGGCTTATTTTTCTGCCTATACATATCCAATTGTTCTAATGCCATTTGTTGAAATGCCTGTTTCCTTCATTGAATGGGCTTTGCATCTTTGTGAAAATCAGTTGGTCCTATTTCTGTGGTGTTTCTGGATTCCCCATTCTCTTTCATTAATCTATATATCTATCTCTCTGTCAGTACCTCCACTGTCTTGATTATTGTAGCTGTAGAGTGAGTATAAAAATCAGGAGATGTGATTCTTTCAACTTTGTTCTTATTTTTCAAAATTCTTTCTGCTAGTCTACATCCTTTCCGTTCCAAATAATTTTAGAAATAAGTTTTCTCTATCTACATAGAATCTTGCTAGCATTTTGATAGGAATTATGTTAAACCTACAGATCCCTTTGGAGGATCTTTCCCATGTAGAGTCTTCAAATCCATGAACATGATATGTCTTTCCATTTTTTTAGGTTTTCTTTGATTGTTTTCATCAGGTTTTTGTAGTTTTCATCATAGTGATCCTATGTATGTTTTATTAGACTTATACCTGTGCAATTTGGGGGGCTATTTTAAATATTGTTTTTGTTTTCAGTTTCAGTTTCCAATTGTTCATTACTAGGATATAGAAATATGATTGATTTTGCATGTTAACTTTGGATCTTCCAACTTTGCCTGTAAGTTCTAGATTTTTAAAATAGAGTCCTTGGGATTTTCTACATAGGCAATCATGTTATCTGCAAATACTTTTATTACTTTCTTTCCAGTATGTATGTCTTTGATTTCTTTTTCTTGCTTTATTGTATAGATAAAGACTTCCAGTAGCTCCAACCAAGTCTCAGTGTTCATTTTTTTTTTTTGGTCCAATGTAATGTATACTTTCTGATCTCATAGGTTTCAAAGCTTTCTTATAGATTTTGTCATATGAGATTTTGCTTATTCTCCTTTAATAATAGGTTTGGTTTTTTTTTGTTTGTTTGTTTGTTTGTTTTTTTTTTTTTTGGTTAACCAATGAGGCACCAGAGGAGAACAGCTAAAAGAGTTGGAATGGTTAAATTAATTGAATTCCTTTGTGAGCAATGCAGAGTATGGGGGAACCATCATCATCCAGAGATGGTCAGAGCCCCGCAAAGTGGTAGGTATTAAGAAGTACAGAGCAAGTCTATGTGGCAGTCCAACAGCTGGGCAACTAGGGTGGACTTTAGAGATCAGATTCTAGCCTCCAACCTGTTAAAAAGCCAAAAACACCCATTCCTTAAGACTGGGATGAAATTCCTTAAGCACTGAGACAGAAAATTGGGTACAGTGGAATAAATACAAATATTCGTCTTCAGGACTGGAGTGCCAGTGAATAGAATGACTCCAGGGGCAACATGGGATTCCAGGGTGTTGGATGAAGCTCTTGCTTGCAGCCAAGACTGACCCTCAAATAGTGAAGTAGGACTTGGTGGTGAGTTGGGGGAGTGACCTCTGTCATGGGGAGAGGAGGGATGAATAGGCTATGAATCTCACAGATTTTGATAGAACAAAATATGAGTGAAAAGTTTGTCGTCTGTACTTTTTCCTTTTCCCCCTGTCAAAGGAGTCATTTTCTTCATACTTAAAAATTATTAATGTTTGAAATAAGTTTTATTAGTTTCAAATACATAGATTCATGGAATTAACTCTATTGATCAAATAGAGTAAAAAGTTAGGACTGAATATCTTCTGCATTGTTGCTTCCAGGTAAGGGGTATCTTGCATTATTAGCATTTCTACAAATACCCTTTTCCTGAGGAAGGAAACTGTTTGATCATCCAGGAGGTCTTTTAGAAACAAACAGCTAATCTATGGTCAAAGATCAGGAATTTTATTTACCTGATTTCATGATTAGCTGCAGCCAAAGCATCATTTTGAACAGATTCTTGGACAGCATCTCTCAAACAAGAGCTCTCTGACCATGGGAAAACAACTTCTTCCTCTCACCTATCACTTCATATTAGGTCACGACTCAGTCTTAATTATTTTCTTATTTTATGTATAGGTGTAGACCTGCCAGGGCATAAAAATGGACCAAACAGATAACTCCTTCTTGCTCTTCTATAATCCTGTTCACATTTCCTTTGACCATATCAGTCATCTAGTAGTATGGGATTGAAACCCCTGATCATTCCCCACAGATTATCTCCCTGTGGGTTTCTAAAATGCCTACTGGATGATTAAACACTCTCCTTCCTCAAGAAAGAGTATTTGTAGAAATGCTAAAAATATATCAAAATCCCTTTCTGAATTCAGGTCACCCAGACAACCGGCTTGGCTCTCACAGCCTCCTAAAGGTCACCTGTGTCGTGATTTGCATTCACTGTGCCATCCACAAATATAAATTAAGCCACCTGCAAGAAAAGGAGCTTTAAATTTAGGCAATGGGCGTAGACTGGGCCCAAAGGATCCATTTCCACTAAATGAGGCTATAAAAACTAAACATGACCTAAGCATTCTTCTGCCCTCCAAAACAAGGCTCAAGATGACAGTTAGGCCGAGAAAACACACTACCTAGAAGAAAGCTAAGGACAGGACAAACACTCATCCCATCCTCTCTCCGTACGACAAAGCACAGACAAAATACAGGTTTGGAAAGAACCACTGGGCTGATGAATTAGCTTTTCATATATTTCTCAGATAGTATTAATACTATTAACACATACACACACACACACACACACACACACATACACCATTTTCACAGGAAAATATCATCCCAAAGATGTATTGGCAGTAAGCACAACCCAAAAGACACAAAATGAGAGCATCCAAAGTGTTATGACTTAGATATACTGCAGCACACATTTCTCTTCAGTGCAGAATCTCGGTGTGTAAATGTATACAGTGGAGCCTCCCCATGACTCTATTCTAGTAAATTCATATGAAATAGCTTGTGGTGATCCCACTGGGTCAGCTGGTGCTGCACAGGGCTTGAATCAGCTGGAAAAATGGTTCAATGGCAGTGGAAAAAAAGTAAGGCAATACTAGATACCTGGTATGGTGTCATTTATTGCCTTTTTTTGAGGAATACTATGCGTTTCCTTGGAATTTCAGGGGAGCTTTGTGGTTTCCCTTATATTAATTAACCAGGCAAAGGAAAAGTGCCCTGGATATTTTCCTATCATTGAAAAGTCAGATCAGTTCAAGACCAAACTAAAATTCCGTACACCAACATTTCCCAAAGGAATGCTATGAGAAGACGTTTCAATGCTTTACCTATGTGTAGGAAATATTGTTGTATATAAAGTTAAACAGGTTGCTTTACTCTGGGGCTTTGCAGCGCCTATGATAGGCTAAGGTACATTAAAAATAGCTTTGGGAGTAACAGATACAGACTACTATATATAAAATAGACAACAAAGACCTTCAGTATTGCACAGGGAACTATATTCAATATCTTGTAATAACCTATAATGGCAAAGAATCTGAAAAAGAATATATATATATATAACTGAATCACTTTGCTGTATACCTGAATCATTGTAAATCAACTATTCTTCATTAAAACTTTTCTTAATTGAAAAAAAGTTTTTTTAAAAAAAGAATATCCTAGAAGGAGACAGAGTAGTCAGTATTTCCCAAACTTGCTTGACCATAGAATCCATTTCTTGTGGAGCATCTCACTTCACAAGTGTTTCCCAGACCACACTTGAATAAAACATCGCTTCAAGTGGTTTCAACAGGAACATTAAAGCCAGATCCATTGCTCCTTCTTGCTGTCTGGCCCCAGGTGACTGGTGGCAGGGACCACACTGAATGTAACTTTGTTCCTTTTGTTTTCCACACAGTGAAAGGACCTGGTATACCAGTTGCTCTGTTTGGTTTGATTTTTACAGAGGGTATAAATCACCCTGACCAAACCTACACATCCATCAGGGAACACAATTTGAGGGGTTCAAAATACGCAGTCAGCCATTCCTTGGTTGATTATAAAAAAGAAATCACTGTGGTAATTAGTCCTCATGTAAAATTTTGATGTGACAAAGTCCTGAAAATGTGTACTATACTATTATCTTTTTTTGCTTACTCTCAGTGAATACATATATGAGGTTTTAGTCTGTGTATGTATATCTGTATGAGTAAACCCTTGGTAATAATACCATCTGAGATATACTGATTACAGAAGATGTTCTGTACTGAAGAAGTTCTGTTATTTCACTAGACCAATATAAAATTTCATGACATATGTACATATATATATATATATATATATATATATATGTGTTCTGAGATAAAGACAATTCTTTCTCTACTCTCCCTCCCCCCAGAAATAATCAGATGGTCATGTCAAAACAGTAATTCAATCAAACCTGCAAATTCAGATCAAAACACGACTTAAAACTTTTTTAAAATAGTAAATTCAGGGCTTCTACTCTCCCTCCCCCCAGAAATAATCAGATGGTCATGTCAAAACAGTAATTCAATCAAACCTGCAAATTCAGATCAAAACACGACTTAAAACTTTTTTAAAATAGTAAATTCAGGGCTTCTCTGGTGGCGCAGTTGTTGAGAGTCCACCTGCCGATGCAGGGGACATGGGTTCGTGCCCCGGTCCGGGAAGATCCCACGTGCGGTGGAGTGGTTGGGCCCGTGAGCCATGGCCACTGAACTTGCGTGTCCAGAGCCTGTGCTCTGCAACGGGAGAGGCCACAACAGTGAGAGACCCGCATACCACAAGAAAAAAAAAAAAGTAAATTCAGTTGCTTGGCGTTCTGTAGACAGTTTTATAGACCTCAAATTTCACTTTTCAACCAGTTAGTTTTCTGTGGCATAGACAAAGCCTGTGTCAGCATTCTCTGAGGGCACGTCATGAATACAGACTGTAGTGATGTGCTGTCTTGTAGGAAAATCCAAACAAAGTGGCAGAAACAGAAGTCGTTCTGTCAAGTAGGCAGTTGATTCAGTTAAGTAAGAGTTTAATTTTTTTCCTATTCAATTGGTGAGTTGATATATTCTAGCTTCAGTCTTAATCCCTATGTTTTGAGGAAGTACAAACAAATATTTAAGGAACAAATCCGAGTAGTACAAATCAATGGTGCTCATTCAGGTGCTGAATTGAAGGGAGACATTTCTGGGAGGAGGAGGCATGGTAGGGAAGTTTCCACCTCCCTCCTTACCTCCATTTTCTTTCGTTCCCTCTCACAAAGTACCTTTGGTTAGACTTTAGGAGAAAAGTAAGGACAAGGAAGTTTGGAAAGGAGGCATGCTTTAATCATCCACAAAAGGAGGAAGGTTGTCAAGTGAAAAAGAAATGAACGCAAATGATGAGCCAGTAAGTTCGACAAGGGTAGAGACTAAGTCCCAGAAGATGACTGTTATTTGATAATTTGAGGATGAGAAGCCTTAAAATATATTGATAGTTTTATATTTAATTTGATGGATGATGGGAGAAGTAACTTGACATTTCAGTATAAAGTACATTCTATATAACTATCTATATTAATCTATTGATCTAGAGATAGACATACACATTGTATACAGATGTATAAAGATACATTGCATATATGTATGCAAGCATAGAGGTACTATAGATACATTGTATTTATAGACAGATTTACAATTTACACAACATATATGAGTGGGTCTCTCCATATAGCTATATAATACATATAGATGTATACCTATAATCAGATAGATAGATAAACACATTGTTTATCGATATCTATATATAAAGCACTAACAAAAGCATTATAGGGGATTGCCATGTAAGAGAGAAATAAGAACAAATTTTATCTGTTGAAGATGATTTTTGTTAGAGAAATTATTTTTCTATTTATATGAAATTGTTTTAATATTTATACATTAAAATTCTAATAGTAACTGTTATAGACTGAGTTGTGTCCCCACAAAATTCATATGTTGAAGCCCTAGTGCCCACTGTGACTGTATTTGGATATAGGGTCTGTAGGGAGATAATTCAATTTAAATGAGGTCATAAGGGTGGGGCCTTAATCCAACAGGACTAGTATCCTCATAAGAAGAGTAAGAGGCACCAGAGAGCTCTCTCTCCATGAGCACAGAGGAAGGAGGCTGTCTGAGAACACAGTGGTGAGAGAAGGTGGCCGTCTACAAGCCAGAAAGAGAGGCCTCAGCAGAAACTAACCCTGGCAGCACCTTGATCTTAGACTTCTAGACTCCCAGAACTGTGCCCACACACAGCCCTACAGAGTTTGCCTCCCAACTCAGGATGTTTCAACAGCTGTCCTTATTTTGAAAACTTTATAGTAAATGTGTGCAAATTTCTCCCCAACTGTAACCAGTACTCATTCATATAAATTTTCCAAGTTCACAGGCAATCAGGCTTCAGTGACAGCAAAGTGATGTAAGACATCAGGTGGGTCCCATCACTGAGGACTAGAGGCAGATGCAGTAGGAAGCAGGGGTGTGAGATTCTCGATTTCTCAAAATGCCGTGTAAACCAACACACCAGGATAGTGTGGACCTCTTGTTAAAATGCGGACCCCAAATTCCCCAGATCCACATTTAAGAAGCCCCCCTGTTGATTCTTGTAGACACTGAAGCTCAAAAACTCTATTTGAATTGTGGACAGACATCCCTCTGCCACAGCAGGAAGCTGAGGAATGGGTTAAAGTTGGGGATCAATAAATGCCTATTGAATGGAATTGATGACCTCTCAGGGCCCTTTTGTGTCTATCTGTGAAATTGATCATGTTTTTTTCCCCAATCACATGATGTTTTATTTATTCTTATTCAGTAACAGTGTAGTGTGTAGCACAAAATACTTAGTAATTCCTCCTGACTTCTTTTTTTTATTGAAGTATAGTTCACTTACAATATATTAGCTTCAGGTGTATGGCAAAGTGATTCAGCTTTACATATATATAAAAGAATATATATATATATATATGTATATATCCTTTTTCAAATTCTTTTCCATTATAGATTATTACAAGATATTGAATATAGTTCTCTGTGCTATACATAGGTCCTTGTTGTTTACCTATTTTATATACAGTAGTATGTATATGTTAATCCCAAACTCCTAATTTATCTCTTCCCCCATCCCCGCTATCCTCTTTGGTAACCATAAGCTTGTTTTCTATGTCTGTGAGTCTATTTCTGTTTTGTAAATAAGTTCGAAACTGATCATCTTTGAGGAGCAAGTCCATTGTTTTCCTCTTCTGCAGACTAACATTCCCACACCAGAAGGTAACTTCAAGCTTCTCATGGCAGGCTGGGCAACAGACAAGTTTAACCCTTTCACTATTGCAGAAATTGCTAATCTTAAAAGCATAAAAATATGCTTCTTCCTTAGCACCCTCTCCTTATCTTCCATCATCTTTCTTCTCAGTTCTAACCTGCACCAGAATATTTATAACATTTCCTCCTATCTCCTAGCTAGAACCACTCGCAGGAAAGGATCAGTCTTGGTAACACCGTGTAATCCTGAGCTCCCATTTTTTCCCACTTGGATCACTGACACTTCAGGCCTGTCACTGAATCTCATGCAACTGTAAGTGAGGGAGAAAATGTCTTTCCCACAAGGGAGATGCAGAATAGGCTGCTGATGCCTTGCCTCGTGTTGGCCCACCTGGGTTTCCCTGCAGGTACAGGTTCTTAGAACACAGTAAGTTTCTCACCTGCCCTGCATCTCTCTTCTCTGCCTGAGGCTTCCTCTGGCTCCACTGAGGGTGCCACCTTGGAAGCCGGAGCCACCTGGAAGTGTGCATCTTGGGGCAATAGTGGACATTGGGCTAGTGGGCTTTGTCATCTATAAATGTGGGAGAATTCATGCACTGAGGCAGCTTGGGAGTGTTGCTGGTGAGGGTGAACAGCTGTCCTGTTCTCAGCACTGATGTGAAGAAAGCCCAGAAGTTTCTTTCCCACCTCCTTCCTGGAGCCAGGACTATAGGACCAGTGGGAAGCCACTTTCTGAGAGTCCCTGGGAAGAAGCACAGGAAAATGAAGGCCTATAAAAGCAGCGCTGGCCTGAGCACAGGTCCACACTGGTGACCAGTGCCCTTTGCGTCTATGTCCAGGCCAGGGCTCTCCCGGGCTGTTTCCTGCAGGAGGGAGAATGAGGAAGAGCATCCTTCTGACCTAGAAAAAGCAACCTGAGTTTTCTCTGGGCTACGATCTCTTCTTTCTTCCTTTCCTAGAAAAGTCATTTAACAGGGCATAAGAAACCGTGAAAATTCAGACCGAATCTTAGAATGAGTTCCACTTACAAGTTTCAGCAATAACTTTGTGTGGAGGGAGTGGAGAACTCAGCTAACCTCTGTGTTTCTCGACATTTTAATTTGGCCAGAAGTGATAATCACCATATTTAGTGACCTTGTAGGTGCCCTGAGCATTAATGAGACAATGGGAGAAAATTACGAAGTGCTGAATGTTAGTCCTAGTTTTACCTATTTTAAAAGTCTCATTTATCTCAAAGGAAAAAAAAAAAGTTAAATGGAAAGCCCTAGTACTACAGAGGACGGAGAAAAAGAAAACAGTTACTGAAACAATTTTAATAAAAGAAATAGCCAATTAACAGAGCCACAGAAGGGACCCTATTATGCCCACTTCAGAAGTACCATCTTCCCTTTATCTTTTTGGGGGCATGAATATAGCTTAATTTGGGAACTGTATATCTATTCCAAATTCCCCTCTCCTAAATGATTGTAGTTAATGAAACAGATCTGAAATGTCTGTGGCTATATACATATAGTACATAGTGAAAGATATGCTTGGAAGGAAGGAAGGAAGGAAGGAAGGAAGGAAAATTTTCCATTCATTCTGATTTTAGAATGATATTATAGAATGGGTAGAGAGGTCAGAAATGATGAAAGAGGATTAGGAATGTTCCCGTAAATGCTATGACCCTCAAAATCATTTCTCTCCATTTATCCACCAAGTGTTACTAACCCTCACTGTGCCCAACGCTGGAAGAATCAAAGACATGTAAAACATGGCCCTTATGTGAAACAGTTTAAAATCTAGTTGTAGAAGCACAGCAAACAAATATATATATGAAATAATTGCAAAGGATGAGGTACAAATTCTGGGTTATGACAAGAACCGACATTCCGAGAAGGAAGAGGTCGCTCGGGACTGATACAGTCGGAGAAGCCTTCTGGAGATGGTGCTGGAGTCAGCCTCTAAGATGGACTTGCTCCATCCCCCATCTATTCCTCACATTAACCCTGGAAGGTTAATCTCTTTTCATAAATGAGGAAACAGCTCAGGCAGATTAAGTCACTTACCAAGGTCACACAATTGAGGTGTATCTAACGGCAGAGGCCTCTCCTCCACACAGCACTTTTGCTATCATGTCTGGGTTGTTGCAATAATGGGGTAAAAGCCAAAGTCCTTGGACTTCCCTGGTGGTGCAGTGGTTGAGAGTCCGCCTAACGATGCAGGGGACACGGGTTCGTGCCCCGGTCCGGGAAGATCCCACGTGCTGCGGAGCGGCTGGGCCCGTGAGCCATGGCCACTGAGCCTGCGCGTCCGGAGCCTGTGCTCCGCAACGGGAGAGGCCACAGCAGTGAGAGGCCCGCGTACCGCAAAAAAAAAAAAAAAAAATCCAAGGTCCTGGTTTAGACTCTGCACCATGCAAGTTTCATTGCCCACCATTGTTCCATATGCCCTCTGCTTCAGCCATGCCTTATGTTTTAAGAAAGGTCCTAGCAGGGAATACATGGCACACCTAAAAGAATTTAACTAAAAATAGTATAATGAGGAATTATTTTCAGAGAAGTGGGCAATTAGAAGAACTAGCAAAGGCTGGGGGAGTAGCCAGCAGTAGCAGGAAGCCAGTACTACTCCAGGACTAGAGAGACAAGAGGATGAGTGGAGATATTGGAGCCTGGAAAATGCTGGAACCACAAAGGCGGGAGGTAGTAGGAACCATCGCTCTGCATCTGCACCCTCAAAACCACGGTGAGAACAAACCCCCCATCCTCTCTCGCCACCTGCCCTTGCATTGCCTGCTAGTGTCTTCCATTGGTCAAACCTCTGGAAGACAGAGGGCAAAGGAGTCCGAGTGCTACAGTCCAAGGAGGTCAACCTCGCAGACCCAGAGGAGGGAAGGGCAGAGACTAGGTCTTAGGGACAAAATTAGATCCGAGAGCTCCCTGCCTTTGCAAACACTGCTGACACCCAGAAGGTCCTCCATCGCCTGGCTAACTCCTCTTCATCCTTTAAGACTCAGTTCAAGGGACACCAACACTGCAGAGCCGTTTATTACCCACAGCCTGGGCTAAGAGCCTCCCCTCTGTGCTTTCACAGTCTCTGTGCATACCTTTATTCTTGCCCCTCTCTTGTTCTTGGAATGAACCCCGAGCGAGCCAGAGGCACTGGGGCTGAGGAAAATCGCTATCCTAATTCAACCAAATGCATGCAAGGGGGCTGATCAAATTGAGCACTCAGTGATAAACACATATTTCCTAAATTTTTAATTTTGATTTAATTTTAAACTTAGAGAAAAATTGCCAGAATAATATAAAGGGCTCCTATGTTCCATTCTTCCGGATTCGCCAATTAACATTTTGACCCATTTGCATTACCATTCTTCTCTCTCTCTCTCTCTCTCTCTCTCTCTCTCTCTATATATATATATATATATATATATATATATATATATAAAATATAAAAATATATATATTTAACATCTATATATAATATAGATGTAAAATTTTCCCTTTGTTATTTGAAAGTTGGAATGATTACCCCTTTGCTACTAAATACTTTAGTGTGTATTTTCTAAGAACAAGGACATTCTCTTTTATACTTAGAATACAATAATCAAAATTGAATGTTGATACAATACTATTACCTAATTCACAGTCCATTTTCAAATTTTGTCAATTGCATCAGCCATATTATTAATAGCTCTCCCCACTCCCCTCCCCAAGTCCAGAAGCCAATACAAGATCAAGCATTGCAATTGGTTGCTATATATGTTTAGTCTCCTTTAACCTGGAACACTTCCTCTGCCTTTCTGTGTCTTGCCTTGAGATCTTTTTAGAGTATGGGACAGTAATTTCACAGAATGCCCTGTAATGTGGCTTTATCTGACATTTCCATTCGATTAGATTTAGCTTCTTCATTTTTGGCAGGAATACCTGTGATGTTGTGTCCTTCTCGGTGCCTCGTTGAGTTAGGTCAGTGTGCCCTGATACTAGTGATATTAACTCATTATTGGTGAAGGTGTGTCTGCCAAGTGTCTCTATTATTAAATGTTATTATTTTAAATTTATAAATAACTTGTGGAGGATTCTTTGAGACTATGTAAATAACCTGTTCCTCACCAAATTCCAACCATTTTTAAAAAGGAAAAGAAAAACAATTTGCTGGGTGTAGTGGGCAAAAAAGGGAAGTGATGCTAATCTTCAGTCATCCCTAATCTTCTGCCCCTGGTACCAAGGCAGGTCATTTCACTGTCTAGGGTTTTCACTTTGGAATCACAGCTTGTCTCTGCTGGGTCCCTACTAAGGATTCCATGAGGAGATAACTGAAGAGGTTGATTTGAGTCTCAATAAGCAAAACAAACCAACCCAGCAGCACCTCTTTGGGATCAGGGCTCAGTCCTTTTATAATTCTCCAGTCTCCTCTGATCGTCAGAAGCAGGGATCCCTTCCTGCCTATTCCCACTTAGCTAAGTGTACATCAACACTGGGTAGGCTTTCCACTGGCTTATTAACTTCCAAGTTCTGAGTTGTAGAAGCATAGCCTGATTATTATTGACCCAAGTCATTTTTCTTGCTTAGGAAATGGTTTAATACTATTAGGAGCTGAAGTCTGATAAAACTGGAAATGCAAATAATCTTGTCCTCAGACCTTGAAGACTAATACAAAGTTAATGTCTCTGCCTTAAAAAAAAATTAAGTATTTATAGTGTTTTAAACTGCTACTTGCTTTCCTCTCCATATCTCCTTTAATAAGATAATCACGGTGAGAACTTTAAACCACCTGTAAAATACCGCATCATAGTTATTAGTTTAGTTACCTGTCCCACCCTAGAACGGGATCTCTTTGAGGCCAGGGCTGTGCACTATTCATTTACCTGTGCATCTCCCTCTGCTAGCATTTGCACAGCACATGATGGACACTCAGGTTTAGTTGAATAATTGAATGAATTAAATGGCTCCCAGTATTATAAATTATTCTTCACTGCAGTCTGTTTCTTCTATTAAAATATTTCAGTCTAGGAGCAAAAAGAATTTAATTAGAATCTATTGTTTTGGCTGTAGAAAATATTATAAAATTTTATTGAAAAACATTTTTAAAAATCTGGGGACTTCCCTGGTGGTGCAGATTAGAAGCCTCCGCAATGAGAAGCCCGCGCACCGCAACAAAGAGTAGTCCCCGCTCTCCACAACTAGAGAAAGCCCGTGCACAGCAAGGAAGACCCAATACAGCCAAAAAAAAAAAAAAAAAAAAATCTAAATAAATGTACCGATATTACTTTTACAGAAAGAATCTCTTTATATTGTTTAATACTTTTTATTTAAAAAAAGTGTAAGACTCACAAGAAGTTACCAAAATGGTACAGAGAATCCTAAGTACACTTCACCCTGCTCCCCGCCAAGAATAACATCTGACATAGTAGATGTTATCATAGTGAATTTGTCCAAACCCGGAAATGGACTTCACTGCAATACTAACTCAACTACTGACTGATTCTTATTTGGGATTCAACAGTTTTTACGAGCACTTTTTTTGGTTGTTTATAGTTCTTAGAAAGTTTAACCCATGTCTAGTTTTGTGCAACCATCATTACAATCTGAACACAGAACTGTCCCATGACCACAAAGAAGCTCCCTCATGTTATCATTTTATAGTCACACTTCACTGACACCACCACCACCACCACCACCCGCCAAGACTAACCTCTGGAAACCCTTGGTCTGTTCTCTGTAATTTGGTCACTTTGAGAATATTACATAAATAGGATTACACAGTATGTTACATTTTGTGATTGCCTTTTTTTTTTTTTCCACTCAGCATAATGCCCTTGAGATCCATCCAGGGCTCTGCCCTGAGTCCCCTTCATGTCTTTCTCTCCATAGCTTCTCTAGGTGATTTCATCTGGTCCCATAGCTTTAAATATGAACTCTATAAGGATGCCTTCCTAATCTTTATTTCCAGCTTCCCAGAAATCCAGTCTTGGAAATTCATGTGCCTACTTTATGACTTCATGGATGTTTAATACATTTCTCAAAATGAACCTGGCTGAAACAGTTTTTTCCCCCAAACCCACAGAAGATTAGAGAAACTCCAAGCCTTTTCATTTGAATACCCACTATTTGCCAAATTGCTCAAGACAAATATTGAAGAACTCTCTGATTTTTCTGTTTCTTTTACTTTACGTGTTAATTAGTTAGTAATTCTGTTGATTCCACCTATAACCACATCCTGAGTTGGAATGCATTTATTCTCTCCGGGAGAGAGTATGAAGCAGAAGTTAAGAGCCTGGGTCTTGGGTCAAACCCTGCATCTGCTTCCTGCCAGTTATGAGCCCTTAGGCTCCCTCTTTACCTGAATTATCTTGTTGGCAAGATGAATTAGTCAAGTTCAAGTATGAGCTCTTTTAACAATCCCTGGTACATAGCAAACACTCAAACACTCAAAAATATTAGCTGTCGTTCATCATTTGTTCACAAATGCTATAGAGTGGCTATTAGGTGATGGGTACTGGGTATACAGCAGTAAATGGAGCTGAGATCCCCGCTTTAGCGAGCCTAAATTGTAACGTGTTGGGGGAGGGAGGGATAGAACTGAGTGACCGTACGTAACAGCTGTGGTTACTATGGAAGTGAGTAGCCCTGATCTTTTTTTTTAGTTTTATTGAAGTAGAGTTGATTTACAATGTTGTGTTAATTTCTGCTGTACAGCAAAGTGACTCAGTTATACATATATATATATATATATATATATATATATATATATATATATATATTCTTTTTCATATTCTTCTCCATTACGGGTTATCACAGGATATTGAATATAGTTCCCTGTGCTATACAGTAGGACCTTGTTGTTTATCCATCCTATGTATAATAGTTTGCATCTGCTAACTGCAAACTCCCACTCCATTCCTCCCCAGCCCTTGGCAACCACAAGTCTGTTCTCTATGTCTGTGAGTCTGTTTTGTTTCGTAGATATGTTCATTTGTGTCATATTTTAGATTCCACATATAAGTGATATTATGGTATTTGTCTTTCTCTTACTGGCTAACTACACTTAGAATGATCATCTCTAGGTCCATCCATGTTGCCGCAAATGGCATCATTTCATTCTTTTTAAAGGCTGAGTAATATTCCATTGTACATAGGTACCACATCTGATCTTTCTTTAAAAGAACCAGCCATGAGGAGCACAGGTAGCTGAAGGCCTGCACCTGTCATACCTTCCAACCCCTTCCAGTGTTCACACTGAGACCTCTTCCCCCAGGCTCATCCTAAACTGTGACTGAGCAGAGGTGCCAGAGCCTGGTCGTCTCTGGACCCCTCTAATGGGCCATCTTTCCTCCAGGGCCTCCCATCAGCCTGACCAAGACTTCCTCAGAGCAGCACTGCAGTCTGAGGCCCTCCCATCTGCTCTTCTTCCCCAGTCCTCCTCCCTCCCCCTTTTATCCTTCTAAGGAATTTCCTCCAATTAATCTCTTGCCCGTCAAAATCCATTTTAGCATCTACTTCTTGGAGGAGGCAAACTCAGTGGGATAAAGAAAAATGAAATGGGGTCAGGGAGATAGAAAGTGACTCAGAGATATAGAAAATATTTATTGAATGCCTTTCTGGCTGGATGGGTAGAATCTATTCATCTGTGAGCGAGAGAGGTGTGCAAATATCTGGAGGGAGTGTTTTCCAGGTAGAGGCAATAGCAAGCACAGAGACCCTGAGACGGTAGCCTGCTTGGTACATTTACAAGATGTCTGGAATGACCTGAGAAAGGGCTGAGTAAGAGGACATAAGGTCAGATAAGCAGTGGACAGCCAGATCATGTAGGGCCTGTAGACCCAGAAAAGACTGGATTTATTCTTTCACTGAGATGGTATGCCGTTGGAGTGTTTTCAGCAGGGAATTGACAGGATCTGACAATTTTTTTAAAAAAGCAGGATTACTTTAACCAGAATTAAAGTCAGTGTCATAGACAGGATTCTAGATGGATTCAGAAGACCCTCCCCCCTTCTTTATACACCCTGTATAATTCCCACTCCTTGAGGGTGGGTGAAATCTGTGAACATGATGGCTCATCACTCTTGTGATTTTGTTACTAATCGATTGACTTTGCACTGACTTTGCTGCCCAGGCTGCCTAACCAGGTAGGCCCTTAAAAAGACAAGAAGTAGCAGCTGGTGCCCTCCAGCTGGCTTCAAATAAAGCAAAGAGCATGCTGTGAAATGTCTGTGGGGGCCACATGATAAGGAGCTGCAGGCAGCAGCTAGGAGCTAAGAGTGATTCCTGGCCACCAGCTAACAAGAAATGAGGACCACAGTCATACAACCACAAGGATCTGTATGCTGCCAACCTGTGAGCTTGAAAGAGCCTCAGAAGAGACTGCTGACACTGTGATTTCAGCCTGATAAAACCCTGAGCAGAAGATCCAGCTAACCTATATCCACACTCCTGACCCATAGGTTGTGAGATAAATCATTTGTTGTTTTAATAAGAAACAACAAACTAATTTTGTGTTGTTTTAAGGTACTATATTTGTAGTAATTTGTTACACTGCAGTAGAAAATGAATACAGTTGGCAATGGTGGAAGCAATCAGACAGACCTTTTAGGAGGCTGTAGCAATAATCCACATGGCAGATGATGGTGGCTTGGATCAGTGATATATATTGTGCTGGTCAAGCCAACAGGACTTGCTGATGGATTGGATGTAGAATGTGAGAGGAAGTTGTCAAGGATGACCATAAGGTATTTGGCCTGAGCACCTGGAAGTCGGGGACGGTCAATTACCGAGAATGGGAAGGCTGTGGGAAGAGCAGGTTTGATGTTCTTCTGTCAGGTGGAATCAGTAGGAATCCCAGGTTCTGTTCTATTGGGAATGTCAATTAGACGTCAAAATGGAGATGTCCAGGAGGCACAAGTGGATGTCCAAGGCAGGAATCATGGGTGAGGCCCCGGCTGCCAATGTAAGTTTGGTATCATCAGCAAATATATGATCTCTAAAACCATGAAACTGGAGGCGATCACAGCAATTGTTATTATTAATATTTTCAGACTTGTCCAAGCCCACTTCATCTCTCACTCGGACTTCATTAATTTTCTAACCGATCTGCCCTTTCACTATCCACCTTCCGCCCTGCTGCTGGAGTGATTTAAAAAAAAAAACACGCATAAATCAGATCGAGTCACTTCTCTGTTTAATACCCTCCAGAGGATTCCTATCGCACTGAATTCGTTAGCTTTTGTTGTATTGCAAACCACCCCAAAATTTAGCAGTTTTGCTCTAAAACAGCACATTAAAAAAAAAAATCTTGATTCTGTGGATCTGCTGAATGATTTTTCTGGTCTAGAGTGCTCAGCGGGGGCAGTGGCTCACTCATCGGTCCTGTGGTTAGCTAGTTGGTCAAAAAGTAGAGAATTTAGCTGGGGTGGCGCCTCTTCTCTCCCCCTCCAGCGGGCTAGTCCAGACTTCTTCCACGGTGGACTCAGAGTTCCAAAAGCAGCAAGAGAGAGCAAGCCCCAGTGACTAGCACCTTTCAAGCCTTTGCTTAGGTCATGTTTGCCAATGTCCCATGGGCCAAAGCAAGTCAAAGGACCTGCCGAGATTCTAGGGGCAGAGAAATAGACCCCACCTCTGATGAGAGCCACTGCAAAGTCACACTGCAAAGAGGGGTGTGCAAAAAGGAGATGGGAAGAATTATAATAACACCAAAGACAATTCTGAATCCTTACTCTGGCTTTCAAAGTTCTGCATGATCTGACCCGTCTACCTCTTCAACATTATCTCGTTCAGCTCTGTCTCTTTCTTTCTCTTCTCTAGTAGACATCATCTTTTTAGAGCAGTTTTAGGTTTACAGCAAAATTGAGCAGAAAGTAGAGATTTCCCATATATCCTCTGCCCCCAAACGTGCATTATCTCTGCCATTATCAACATCCCCTGCCATCTGCTCTTTTTTACATCAACTCTTTTTTTAAAATATTTATTTATTTTTATTGGGGTGTAGTTGCTTTACAATATTGTGCTAGTTCCTGCTGCACAGCAAAGTGAACCACCCATATGTATACACACATCCCCTCCTTTTTTGATTTCCCTCCCATCCAGGTCACCACAGAGCACCGAGTAGAGTTCCCTGTTCTATACAGCAGGTTCTCATTAGTTATCTATTTTATACATACTAGAGTATATATATCAGTCCCAATCTCCCAATTCATCCCAGCCCTCCCTTTTCCCCACTGATGTCCACACATTTATTCTCTACATCTATGTCTCTATTTCTGCTTCGCAAACAGGTTCATCTGTACCATTTTTATAGATTCCACATATATGTGTTAATGTATGATATTTGTTTTTCTCTTTCTAGCTTACTTCACTCTGTATGACAGTCTCTAGGTCCATCTGTGTCTCTAAAAATGACCCAATTTCATTCCCTTTTATGGCTGAGTAATATTCCATTGTATAAATGTACCACATCTTCTTTATCCACTCGTCTGTCAATGGACATTTAGGTTGCTTCCATGTCCGGGCTGTTGTCAATAGTGCTGCAATGAACATTGGGGTGCGTGACACTTTTTGAATTATGGTTTTCTCAGGGTATATGCCCAGTAGTGGGATTGCTGGGTCATATAGTAGTTCTATTTTTAGTTTCTTAAGGAACCTCCATAGTGGCTGTATCAATTTACATTCCCACCAACAGTGAAAGAGGGTTCCCTTTTCTCCACACCCTCTCCAGCGTTTATTGCTTGTAGATTTTTGATGATGACCATTCTCACTGGTGTGAGGTGATACCTCATTGTAGTTTTGATCTGTATTTCTCTAATAATTACTGATGTTGAGCATCTTTTCATCTTTTTACACCAACTCTTGAGCTAAAATGCTCCTCTCCTATAATTTAATTTAACAAGCCTGTTCTTGGTTCAGAGAATCTGCTGCTCCCTCTGTCTGAAATATTATTCCCCATGGTTTTGTCATGGCAGGCTCTTCCTTTTCATTGAAACCTCAGCTTAAATGTGTTCTTCTCCTTCTTCTTCTTTTTTTTTAATAAATTTATTTGTTTATTTATTTTTGGCTGTGTTGGGTCTTCATTGCTGTGCGCAGGCTTTGGTAGTTGTGGCACGTGGTCTTCAGTAGTTGTGGCACACGGGCTTAGTTGTTCTGTGGCATGTGGGATATTCCCGGACCAGGGCTCAAACCCGTGTCCCTGCACTGGCAGGCAGATTCTTAATCACTGAACCCAGGGAGGCCCTTAAATGTGTTCTTCTGAGAGAGGCTTCCCCCCACCTCCTGATCACCCTCTATCTTACTCTCTGGTTGAATTCTCGTCACATTGCTTATTACCATCTGATCTTTTTCTAGTTCATTTACTTGCTCATACACATCCCTTCCCCTCAAAGAATGTAAGCTCTGTAAGAGCAGAGACTATTTTATTCAAAAACAGCATTTTGCATATAGTGGATATTTATACAATTGTTAATGAAAATTCTCAAATGCCAAGTGAAGAATGTTCTCCTACCATGGAAAATTGAGAGCTGACTACAATAAAATGACCCTCATTCAGCTAAGGTTTATAAAAAGTAAAGCTGTATAACTTAAACTGATAGTGCAATAGAAAACTTTTTTAAAAAATAAGAGACAAATTCATCTTTTAGACGCGCAGGTAAAATGCATTGTCTTTTTAAGGTATTTACAATATTGACTATCTTTTTAAAGGATTTCCTGCTCAGTGACGTAAGATGTAACAAATGGTACCTAGATCCCTGGGTTAGTGTCCTGCCAGCTGTTCATCCTGAACGTCTCTGTTCTGATTAATAACAAGTAATCAAATATCCTATAATAAATAGGAAAGCCCTTAATGCTTACTTCCTGCATTTTCTGACATATTTTCCAAAAAGCAACTCACTAATAAATTTTATTTCTCAGCTGACTCCCTGTTATGAACTGAATGTTTGTGTCTCTCCTCCCACTGACCCAATTTCATATGTTGAAGCCCTAACCCTTAATGTAAGGCTATTAGGAGGTGGGGACCTTTGGAGGTAATTAGGTTTACGTGAGGTCATGAGGGTGGGGCCTGTATGATGGGATTAGTGCCCTTATTAGAAGAGGAAGAGACCCCAGAGCCGTTTCTCTTCACCATGTGAGGACACAGTGAAAAGGCTGCTGTGTGCAAACCAGGAGAGGGTTCTCACCAGAACCCAACCATGCTGGCACCCTGATCTCAGACTTCCAGCCTCCAGAGCTGTGAGAAATAAATGTCTATTGTTTAAAGGTCCAGTCTATGGTATTTTGTTATGGCAGCCCAAGCTAACTAAGGCATCTTCTTTTCATTCTTTTCTCCATTTTCTTTCTCCTTCTCACTGAGTCCGTCTTTTCTGGATCAACCAGTTTTAGTGATTCTACTTTCCAGGGAATATGTGTAGCTTGTTTCATTTGTGGTTTCTGATTAGTCCTTGCAACAGATTCATCTGTCTGCTCCAGTGCCATTCACTTTTCTTAATTCAAACAACTCTTGTCTCCTCTATTCTACTCCAGCATTCATCAACTTCATCTCATACACCCCAGGGAAATGCCATTCTCTTGGGAATAGGCAGAGAACTTCTTCAGCACCACGCTGGATAGCTTAAATCTGAATGTCAGCATGCAAATAGAGATGAGGGCAGATCTAATGGGGTGGGGGTGAGGTGGCAGGAGAATAATATTCCTGGGATTTTAGAATACTGAAATTGGCCAGTGACCAGGGTCACTGTGCAGAACCAAGGCCTTGTGTCTACTTGCTATTCTTGTTTTCCTCCTGGGCAGTAAGAAGCCCTCATTTCCCAGCTTCCTTTGCATCTAAGTGAGGCCCTATGACTAGTATGATTAGTTCTGTTCAATGATTTGTTTGTGGAAGTAATCCATGCCACTTTTAGGCTTGGGGCCAAGGTTGGGGCTGGGTAGGAGAAGGTGGGAAGAAGTTGATACTATTGAGAAACAGAATTCTCTGAGGATGATCCATCAGGATGAAAGCAATAAGAATAGGTGTCTGGCTGAAGGGCAACGAAGTAGACGTTCCTCCTTGTGGGATGAGAGTAGAATTTAGGAAACATCCATATAGTGCACAGTAGCTCCTGGTGACACACACAGACACAAGTGTTCATTTGGGATTCACAGTAGGTGGAGGAAGATCCTTCTTAAAAACCAAAAGAACCGGGCTTCCCTGGTGGCGCAGTGGTTGAGGGTCCGCCTGCCGATGCAGGGGACACGGGTCCGTGCCCCGGTCTGGGAAGATCTCACATACCGTGGAGCGGCTGGGCCCGTGAGCCATGGCCACTGAGCCTGCGCGTCCGGAGCCTGTGCTCCGCAACGGGAGAGGCCACAACAGTGAGAGGCCTGTGTACCGCAAAAAAAAAAAAAAAAACAAAAAACAAAAACCAAAAGAACCACATAAACAAAATGAGAAATAGTGGGGAAAGGAGAGAAAAAGACTACAGCTACTCAGAGAACTGCAAAAGAATAGACAAAGAAGACAGCCCAGGAGTAGGAACATCTACTATCACTAATGGTGGTTTTCGGGCGTGGTCCCCACTGAGGTCCCTAAGAAGCAGCCTCCTGTCCTCTGATAGAGAAAGGAGAAGCTGCTTGGTTGCTCGGGCTGGGGAAGGGGGACTTGAGTTAGTGAGTACCCCTTGTACACACACTCAAGCAGTTCTCCTGTTGTCAACTCCATCTCACACCCAGCCTTCAGAGGTCATGGGGTTTGTGATGGGAGCCAATTCCATTCTTGTTGGTGTACCTCCTACTGGCAGTTGGAGTCCTGTTTTCCTCTCTTTGTAGCAGCATCTTGTGGGACTGTGGGCCCCAAACCCTCGGTCCAGCTGACTTCAGGGCAGGAATGGACATTCCCACATCAAGCATCATCAAGCATGGCCTCACTCTCTGAACTTTGCTGTTCAAACAGGGCTGTTTGAAGTTCTTGCCTGGCAGCAGGCCAGAAGCAAAAAAGTTTTAATGTTCCCGGAAGCAGCCCTTCATGGTTGGGGGAGGGAGTCATGAGTCAATGCTGTAGCCTACTCTGAGCTGGTTCTACATGGTTCCTCAGAAAGCTCCCGAAAGACCTGAGACCTAGCTGTGCACAGCAGTAACCAGCTTCCTGCCTTGCATCCACCACCCTCTCATTTCCGCTATCTGGGTTCACTCATTGTACAAGGCCTTTCTTCCCCTCTGCTAAGACTAGACTTTCCAACTTTCAACATTGTGTTAGAAGATCTGCTGTGGTTTCTTCTCTCATGCATTTTGTCTTTGTGGGTTATAGTTTTAAATTCCTTATCGTCATGTCTGTGGAGTTAGAAGGGAAGTGGAGATACTGTATGTCTTCAAATTGCTCTTCTTCCCCTGCTGACTCCTACTTAACCCTCAGCTCCCATGTTGCTTCCTCCGGGAAGCCTTCCTGGACCTTCCCATCAAAATGAGGTTTCCTGTTTGGCCGTCATAATATCCTACATTCATCCTCGTAGCACTTAGCACAGTTTATATCTTTATTTGTTGGTTTACCACTCTCCCAGTAGGATCTAAGCTCCATGAATCAGCCTGCATCTCTTTTCTAGAATATATATGTTTTGATTCGATGAACAAAGCACTCTCCTCTGTCCACCATGTTCTAAACAGACCCAACCTCCCAATCCTTCCGTATAGCAATTAGGTGACCACTAAGGTCACCCACATAGAGACCCATTTTTGGCACCTCTTCTTGGAAAGGCTCAGCTTTGAGCCAACTCAGAATTATGTCATCAAGAACGAGTTGTCAGCTAGCAAAGTTATGTCAGCATAGACATGAGTAGCAGCTGACTTGGGGAATGGAAACAAAAAAAGGAAAAGCAGAGGGTCGCTGAACTAGACTTGATTTTCTTCCCACCCCCCCCTACCCCAACCCCAGCTCAAGCTAAGTCACTGACCAACTCCCAGCATCTTCTGATTTGAGTTACTCCCGAATGCAGAGCTGTCCTCAGTGTTCCTGGGCTGCTGATACTCTCTTATCCCTTGCCTCTCACCATGCTGAGGCACCTCTACCTGCCTAGCTAGCCATAGGCTTTAGGTACCATCCCCAAAGACAGGACACAGACTCTCTGCGAACCACCTTCGTAAGACTGGTGACCGCACGGTGAAAGAGTGTATGAAGCTAGTGCTTTCAAAATCTTACTTAACTGATGGAGATACAAAAATAAATGATTGCTTCAATAAAAATCTCTGAGATATTTTACAGAAATAGGCCAAAAATTGTTTGGTTTAGAGAACTATTAAAGCATGACAAAGGGATCAAGGAGGTTCCCCACTCCATCCTGAAAGTCCTTCATGTGACTTCCGTGTCCGCACTGCACCTGATTTTAAAACTAGCACATGTATGACATATAATACAACATTTATAAATTAAGGAAGCCCACCTCTTTTAAGTAAGAGTCTTTAAATCTCCATTTCTGACAGTCCTACTATTTGCACGGTGACTGTAACAGGCGTATTTTTTGGAAAATAGTGAATAAAAACTGACAAGCTATCTGGGGAATCTGAATGTATAATTGATAGGGGCATAAATTAATATGATTAGGCCTTTATTGGGTACAGTGGCTGCCAAACCTACAAAAGGGGCCTGGAATGAAACATGGTTGTGGTCTCACCGCTGATAGACATCAATATGTAATGTGGATTCTCTCAAACTTTCTCATGTGGTCTGCTGATGACAGGACAGAGCCTAATTGAAATTTTTATCTTTTAGTTGCATACAGACAGTTTTGGCTGGTTACTTCCTTTGGAAAGAGGAGAAAACCAGGTGATTAAAAAAAAATCAAGGTTTTCAGTGAAGGTCTTAATAAAATTGTTTTTATAAGGCTTTAGAAATTAGTGCTTTGTAAAGCCACTTTGGAGAACCCGACTTCTGGAAACTCCTTTGCACTATGATTTTTCAAATATTCCTAATTAGGCATGTCCAAACCAAAGTAACACAGAAAATTCAGTCACTTCTGGGAAATTGATGGGACTTTCATAAAATCATGGTTAATAGTTTAGCTTTTTTTGACACTTATAAAAACATTTCTTAATGCCCATGATAAAATGCATCTGTGCAGAATAATATCTATATGTCCATAAGTAACAAAATTAAAATAATTTTCCCATCCATTCTGAAAAACAAATTTACATGCTTAATAGTTAAACAATGATCATCCCTGCATACCAGTACTTTTGCTCATATACAGTTTTCCACTGTATGTTTTAGGTTGCAATACTGTGATCAAAAATAGGAGGTTGGAGTTGTGATATTTACAGAATGGCATGTTAAGTTTCAGAGATCGAAGCACTTTCATCTGTAATTTTCCAGAACTTCCTCATTTTATAGCATATAAAATATTAGTCACATTTTACATCTGCCCTTGGCAGTAGTAAGTTTAAGATGTGAAACAAGCTCGATATGATTTGGGGGAACATTTGTGTACTGCAACCAGAAAGGTCATATGTTTTATGTACTTTGTGATAAAAGTGAGTGTTGATATCTAGGGACTGGACAATGAAAACTAATGGGGCATTGGAACTTTCTTGGTGACCTCATGAAGCAATTTACGATCCTTTTATCATCCCTAATACGATGTTGTCATAAAAATGATCTTTTAATTAAATGTAACAGGAAAACTCTGCACCCTCATTGGCGTGTTTCTGGTCCTGGTGAGTTAACATCTTTAATAGCATACCATCAGGAGTAGGCAATGTTGGATTTATAAAATACCGTTCCTCTCGAGTACTTTCAAAGCTATGATCTCTGTAGCTGTATCAGTTACCCCAGGGTCTGAAGTGTAAAAGGAAAGCAATTGGAAGAGTTTCTCTTGCAGAAAGGCAGTGGATGGAATATCATAGGAAGACAACTGGGCTAAGAAGAGACATGGGCTATCACTTTCTAAATGCCTATTATGTGCTAGGCTTTCCACCAAACTTTACCCTAACTTTTATTTCAAATAGTCTAGCCCTTATTCTCTGGAGAACTGGGTTCTGTATCAGTCTCTGCCACTATTTGGTCATGTGATCTTGGGCTCATAGCTCTGATCTCAGTTTTCTCTTCTGTAAATGGGGTGGGAGAATAAAGAATGGGACCAGATGGTCTCTAATTGCAGCTTTAAATTTCTATACAAGAAATAAAAGAATGAGGATAGAAGAGAGGAAGAGAATCAGAGGAAGGGACATTATTGAAGTTTACCGTGAACCATCCATTGTCCTGGGGTCTGGAGACAGATGACCAAAATATAGCCCCTGCTATTAAAGAATCATACGTAGGCTTGTGGGAGAATGAATGCCGTGTTAGCATAAGAAAAATGTATGCTGGTAATGGCAAGCACAGAGAGCTATGGAAACAGACGAGGAGGTGCAGCTCAAATGAAAAGTAGAAGGAAGGCTTCCAGGGGGAGATGACCACTAGCAAAACCTTAAATAATGAGGAATGTGACCTGGGTGAAGAAAAGTGGGACTAGTGTCCCAGGCAGAAGGAAGACTTACAGGGATGAAACAGCCTGGTGTATGCAAGGAAATGCGGGACGTTTGCTATGACGAAGGCATCAAACACAAGCTTGTTAGTACAAGGAGCAAAGATCAAAGACATAAAGGGGACCCCGTTCATGAAATTTCTTACAAGTTGGGCTAAGGAGCATGGACTTTATGCCACAGGAAATGAGAAGCCACAGACAGGTCCCATTGCGATTTAGAAAAATGAGCCTGGCTACAACAAGAGGGGAGATCTGAATAGAACAAAAATGGAGGCAAGCAGGTCAGTTAAGAAGCTACGGCAACATTTGTTGAAAGATGATCTGTCCCTGAACTGGGGAAATGGCATGGGTGCTGAAAAGAGGAGACAGGCATGAGAAAAGTTTGGAAGGTGAAATCAGCATGGCATGGGCTTGATTGGATGGGGGATCAGTCTAAGAAGGGGGGGACAGTCTGGACCAAATTGCTGGCCAACTCCATCAATTCAATGAAAGCAAAAGTCAGTTAATTCCGTGGAGAAAAACAATTAGATACTTTCTTTGTTTCTGTGGTGGTGAAAAATCCAAAATGTTGATGAACTGAAATAATTTTTTATTAAGTGCTTGGCGTGATCTTCCCTATCACTCATCTTCCCCAGAAGCCAATAGGGGATAAAGAAAGTCATTTTTACCTCCGCTTTGTAGCTGGAGAAACAGAAGTCCTGACGTATCGGGTGATACAGCACCAGGATGTCGGTACAGAGGAGGAAGCCACCTCTCCTAGCTCCAGGTGCACATGATTAGTCCTTTCACAGCCTGCCTTCTCTATGACAGAGACTTAAAGCAATTCTTTTCAATAAGTATTGATTGTTATTAGCATTCCGATTTTTAAAATATTTAAATTCTCTTCTCTGATAACATAAGGATTTATAGTCCTTAGTTTTCCCTAGGGAAATAATTGACCTTTGAAATTTGCTTAAGTTCCTAAATATTCATGTGAATAGTGAACGACAAGCAGTAGCTACTATACTATTTAAAAAGAGAACATTTACAACATCGACACCCTTCAACTTGAAAAGGTAGCCCAAATTAATCCATGATAGCACTCATTTACAGGAGATGTGTTCCATTCACAGGAGGATCCTTGACAGTGAAACTGATTCTTGATTTTCCATGGTGACTGGACAACTGGAAAAAACAAATAATCCCAAATCTCACTTTAACTAATATTTTTAATCTCCTCATGTATCAACCGTTTTACCAGGGCTGCAGTCAAGCAGCAAAATTAACCTGCTTGAGTCTTATCTTTTTCCCACTTCAAGACCTGTTGAGAATTTCACCCTGGGACACTGGGAAACAGGAAACACAAAGACCTTGCATTTCAGCAAACAAGATGATATTTAGGAAAGACCATACATTGCATTTTAGTTAGTCGCTGAGAAATCCATTAATTCTGCACTGTATCTTTCAGTTTCTTCTGAGCTATGATATTCTAACAACTCAAATCAACATTCTCTCAGCCCTAGGTTAATAAAGGGATTCCTCAGGGACTGAGGTCAATGCCCCAAGAATTAAAATCAGGTGGGAAACACCAACATACAGTTGTGGCCACAGAGTTGGAATGTGAATGTTAATAAAACAGTACATTTGATGCCTTGATATGTAAGTTTCATTGAGCACAAGTCTATTACTTTACTCTCGGAATGAGGGTGACAGATGAATTTGAGAGGTTAAATAGATCTCACACTGACACTCTCTCTACTCTTACTGGTTCAAGCCAATTTTATGTCTTGACTGGAGTCTTCAAACATCTTCCTAACTGATCTGTTTACTTCCGGAATACCTTTAGAATACCTTGCCTTCTGTGCTGCTAAAATTATGAACCTACTTGTCTTCACATTTCAATATCTCCCTATAGGGTGTGTGATAAGATCCAAATTCCTTTACTGGTGTGTAATACATTTCTGGTTCAGCCTCTGCCTGTGTGCCTCACGTCCTCATGTCCTGCTACTTTCCTTCACCAACCCTGAGTTCCAGCCAAGTTCAACCAACTGTAGGTCTTCAAAAATACTACTTTTGCTTACGCCTCCTCCAACTGGCACGTCAACCTGCCAATCCATCAGGAATCAGCTAAAGGCTCACACCTGAGTCCAGTGATGTGGCATGGTTCCTGAGAAAAGTAAAAGGATGGGGGCCAGACAGATATGGGCTGGAATCCAGCCTCCACGCCTGACTGGCGATATGACCTTGAAGGAATTACTTCAGTCTCTAACCAGAATCCGCACCAGAAACAACGGGATAACAGCAATATCTATGTCACAGGGATATTGAAGGAATTAAAGAGCAAACGTATGTAAAGCTTAGTGCCTGGTACTTGGTAAGGACGCAAAGTGTTAGATGTTACAGTATCACTGGTAGTAACTTTTAATCATTCTTCATGATTCCACCAAGCCCAAATGCATAGTCTAACAGCCATATTCCTACACCTTTTCTGGCTGTAATTGTTTAAATGTCTGTGTCTTCTACCAGGCTGTGCAGGATCTGTGTACCCCGTGTGAAATGTTCAGGACCTGTCTTTGAATGAATTAATGAGGAAATTGAAAACCTTCCCTCTACTGCTCCTGTAAATGTAGAATAAGATACATTTTTTTTCACACCCATTTCAACTTGGGAAGGATTCTATATGACAGTTTATAGCACATTATCAATCTCACTTTTATTGGAATATTGGCTTTAATTTTTTTCCCAAGAATATATGAAGGACAGCTAATAAGCCCATGTTTCAATGATTTGAACCACATACACTGCATTCTGTAAGATAATTATTTTATGGTACATTTTGGCAAATTACTGGTATCTTGGCAGTGGCAGTGATGGTGTTGTTTCATTTTTATTTAGTCATATTCTCTAATCTTCCTTCCTGTTACTATTACTGCGTTCTACTTATCACCTGTTCACTTTAGCTGTTCTTGTCTCTTTCTGTCTTGTGTTTCAATCAAGTGGGATAAGGTCTGATAGGAGAAGAAGGTGAAAGTGAGCCTTAGAAGACACGCACAGTAGCCACTGTTTGAAAGTGCCTAATCCACCATCTTGAGACAAAAGTTGACCATTATTTTTTTTTTAATTTTATTAATATATAATATTACAAGTAATAAAATAAATGAATCCCATTGTATGAAAGGAACCACACAGAGACTAAAGCTCCCTAAGCCTCCCAGATCCTTTTCTGTACTATGTTTGAGCATGTATGTATGTATCTGTATATATTTACTTAATAATTTTTATACTGAATTCATAAGTCTTTTTTTGAGTGTTGAGCTTTTCCATGCCAGTATATATGGCTTAATTTTGTTTTAAAATTTTGCATAGTATTCCTTTATATGGCTATACTGTGATTTATTAACCATTCTACTCTTGATAAATATTTAGGTTATTTCCATTTTTATCTTGCAATAACACCCTTATACATGTCTCCTTGTATACATGAATCTATATTTCTCTGGGAGTAGATGCTGAGAAGTGTAATTGCTGTGTCATAGTATTTGGACTTGGAAAAAGAAAATTTTATTCAATTATTTTTTTAACAAGAATACAATCTTACAGTATAAAATTCAGATGTTATAAAATGGTATTTACCTTCCAATGCCTGCTATCTAGTCATATAGTTCCCTCCCAGGAAGCAACCAGTGTTATTTTTTTGTATGTCCTTCCAGAGATATTTTTCCATATAGAAGCAAATAATTAGATAAATGTATTTATCTTGATGTGTATATTATGTAAGCAAAGGTGTGTGTGTATAGGTAAGTCTACAATTCTTTATCCGCTTTTCTGAAAAAAATCTCTATTTATAGTCTTATATCATCTCACTGGACATGAATTTTCAAACATTTTGCCACCAAAATATCCATATGTTAGATTAAGGGGTGCTGCTTCAGGCTGCACTAGGGGTATAAGCCCAATAATGTATTTCTAAAATCCAAACTACTCTGAATTCTAAAACCATCTGGCCTCAAAGATTGCAGACAAGAGATTATAGGCCTAAATATGTCTTTTTTAATCCTTTGAATGATCCCAGAAATTGTAATAAATTTAACAATATGCTCTTTGTTGTTTATCACTTAATTCATTTTAGAGATATTTTCACATTTCACAAAATAGTCTATACATCGTTTTACACATAATTCATCTTATATATAATTTCATATAATATTACAAAGTATATCTCAATGTTTTTAATAGATTCATATTACTTCATTGTATTGATGTACCATAATATGTTGAATGGGTCACTTATTGATGGTCATTTAGCTTTTTCCCAATATTTTACTCTTACAAATAATACTACAATGAATAAATTGCTGAGTCAAAGTATATGTGCATTCATATATATACATATATATATATATATTTTATTTTATTTTATTTTATTTTATTTATTTATTTATTTTTGCGGTAAGTGGGCCTTTCACTGCTGTGGCCCCTCCCGTTGTGGAGCACAGGCTCTGGACGTGCAGGCTCAGCGGCCATGGCTCACAGGCCTAGCTGCTCCATGGCATGTGGGATCTTCCCAGACCGGGGCACAAACCCGTGTCCCCTGCATCGGCAGGCGGACTCTCAACCACTGCGCCACCAGGGAAGCCCTTACATGTTTTTTTAACCTTACAATCCTGAGGAATGTATCTCCTGATGTCCTGTTGGGGTCACATGACCTTCCATGAAGCAAATACTGTAGGTAGGGGGTTGAAATACTCTTGCTGGAACTTGGGGCAAGGGAAGGGCAATATCAACCCCACATAATTTACATTGAGTAAACTGGGTAATTATAGCATCGGGGGGCATGGGACCCAAGTAAAAGGGTACCAAGTAGACAAACAAGATGTGTCCGCTGTGTGTATTAGTATCTATTCAACACCCATTCTACTAAGTGTGGTAAAGTCTCATACTTAGTTGAGGTTTCTTAAGCTTGTGTGGATAAGTTTTACTAATTAAAATTTTAGAAGCCAATTATATTACCCATTCAGGTTTAGGAGGGTCTCTGCTTTTGTTTGGGTGAGACAAGAACAGGAAAATGATACAAGCTAGTGGATAACTGAGATTACTGGGGTTCTCAAAGGTGTATTCTGCATTCAGCTGTGCGGGTTTCACTACACAACTTATATAACCACACACAGCAGCCCTGATTATCACTCTCCAATATCCTGAGAGGTTAAATAATCTTAGGACTGAAGTTGCAAGCCTTGTGTAAAATGAAATTCATCCATTATGTGTCAGTCTCATGAGACTTGACAAATGCATATAATCATGTAATAGCCGCCCTAATCATGTAATAGCCACCCTAAGGTATAGAATATTTCCATCACTCCCCAAAGTTCTCTCAGTCAACACCATCCCCACCACCACTTCTGGCTTCCAGCTACTTCTGACCTGCTTTCTATAACCATAGCTTTACCTATCTGAGAATTCTCTATACGTGAAAACGTGATCTTTTATAAATGGCTTCTTTCACTTAGTACAATACTTTTGAGATTCAAACATATTGCTGCACATATCTAGTTTGTTCCTTCTTATTGCTAATGAGTATTGTACTGTACTGCTATACCCTTTTGTTCATGTGTTTACCAGTTGATAGTCATTTGGATTATTTTCAGCCTCTGGCTATTATGAATAAAGCTGCTGTGAATATTCATGTACAATTCTTTGCCCAAGACATATGTTTTCTTTTCTCTCAGGTAAGTATTTAGGAGTGGAATTGTTGAATTATGATAAATATATACTTAATTTTATAAGAAACTGCCAAACTCCTTTGCAAAGTGGCTGTACCATTTTGCATTCCCACCAGTAACACATGAAAGTTTTACCTGCTCCATATCTTTGTCAACACTTGACATTATCAGACTTTTAAATTTTAGCCATTCTAGTGGGTGTGTATTGGTATTTCACTGTGGTTTTAATTTTCATTTCCTTAGTTAGTCCTAAGGAAATTAGTCTTCTTGCCTAATGATGTGAGCATATTTTAGTGGCTTATTGGCTATATATCTTCTTTGATGAAGAGTCTGTTCAAATCTTTTGTTCCCTTTAAAATCAGGTTGTTTGCCTTCCTATCACTGAGTTGAGAGGTTTTTATGTAGTCCCACACCATTCTTTCTGTTGATGGGACATAAGTGTTTCAACGGATCTGTGCCATCTACATTCTAGATAAAGTAACAGAAAGCTGATTAATTATATATCCCTAGTTCTGTGTTGGAGGAAAACGTTATTTTCCTCTGCCTTCATAGTTCCATATGGAGGCTGCTCCCTTAGAATTACCCTTCTGCCTCTTGCCCCACCACTTCGCCAGCAGGGTGGGATGAGAGAGCTATCTGACTGGTGAGTCTGTGAGAAGATGTGAGCATGCTCAATTAAGCCCCTGGGTGCTCTGGGATTTGTTGTGCACAGTGTGTGCTTTTTTTTGCACTTCCCCACTATAGTAGTGTCACAGCCTGTGGTTTTCCAACCACTGCCTGTGACTGGGAGGCTTAGTTCAATTGAAAACGTTCTAACAAGTCTATTTGGTCCTCACACTAAGTTTTACCAAAAATCAGCTTTTTTTCAGTAAAGTCATCTTGAGAGTGGGTATCCTATTATCTTTGTCATATATTGTTACTCAATAAAGGAGTGACTATCCTATCATATTCACAAGTCCCAACTGCACTTAAGAGAAGGAGATTATACAGGGCAGGAAGACCAGGAAATGGGAATCTTGGGACCATCTTAGAATTCTGCCTATCTATCATGGTACCTGATACCAGGAGGATATGAAACTATCTGTATCCAGAACAAGAAGGCGCATGTAAAGAATCTGTTCCTTAGGGAATTTTAAATGCATGAGAGCTGGTGGCAAATGCCTTTAAGGACCTTAAGGTAAATTAGATCCTACTTCTACTACTGATTTTGGAAATAACCAAAAACTTAAGTATCAAAACAGTAACAGAAGACTTCTTTTAGAGCTTAATTTTCTAATTTAATCAATATATCATACTGACCCACATAAAGCTATTAGCTATCTCTTAAATTTTTTTGCCCTGTTTCTCACATCCATTTGCCCCTTTGCCCCACCATTCCTGCATGTATATATTTCCATTCCTCATTTCTGTTTCATAAAAAATCTTGTAATATTTTCCTTAGAATTCTGAAATCTATTTTTGTTCCAAACAATTCAAGATGGGTGATTTCTGAGAGTCCATGTGTTCAGCCCAGAACTTGGCAGGTCTCTAGGAAACAGATTACAAAACACTGCTAAAGTCCAAACCAAAAACCCAGTTTCTTCCAGAAAGATGACTCACAATCTGGCCAGAGTTTCTCACGTGCAGGTTTCCATGCAGGTTACCGTCAGGTGTCTGTCAGTTTTATTAAAAGGAGCCACAGTCATGTCTTTGGGAATGACCGTACGTCAGTTTTCTCAAAAAAGTCTCAGTTTATGCCTTTTGTCTTGGTATAATAATTCATCGTGCACCTTTTCACTCTCAAAAGTTTCTCATTTTGGACAATAAGTTATATGATCATTCTAGGATGTATTGCAGAATACTTTCCAAATTGCAATAGAACTTAACACATACACACACACATATATGCACACACACACACACGCACACACACAAATAGCAATTTGGGATATTTGTTAGTAAATTCAAACCCTTTTGTGTTGCAAAAATTCAAATTATTTGGCAACGATTCAATAATCAGTCCATATTTGCTGTCTTCCATATGCATTCTGTGAGTTTTACTCTCATACTTAACAATACAGTTTTTTTAATAAAAAAATTACAAGCCTACTAATAAGTATTTCTGTGAATCCAATTTAAGATCATCAAGTAATACATTTTGAAAGTAGAGAATATATCAACAAATATATATTAATGGAGAGAGATTCTCCCATTCTCCAATTCCATTATGTTGTAGAAGACCAGAAATGCTATACTGTGGTCTGGGAATTCTAAAGACCTATAGGTATCAAAGTAAGATTCAGAGAGAGAGAGAAAGAGAGAGAGAGACAGAGACAGAGAATGAGAGCATTGATGAAGTAAATCCATGTGCTTTTCTGGGTCAAAACACATGTATGTACCCAGGTCAAAGAAGACTGTGGGTCCAAGGCTGGGACACAGGTGAATAAGAGGTGATACCTTGGAAGCATCTGCATGGGTAGGTCACTCAAACAGCCAAAGTCAAAAATCCAGTAAAGAATATCAAGGATGAAGAATGTAGAAATATTATGGAAATCAAGTAAAATCTAATAGATAAAGCATTATTTTGCTCAAGTTTAACTGATTATTTCCCTCCCACTCTGGGAGAAGACTATTACTTGCTAGAGGATGCAAGTGAAGATAGATGACATGGTTTGGAGTGTAGCATCAGGCACCAGACACTGTTTTTACCAGAGATGGTGTCTGGGAATAATTTTGTCTATCGAATATACTTTTAACAAATACTTGAATGCCCTTTATGTTCCAGGCATTGTGTTAAGTGTTGGATGTATAATGGAGAGGAAAAGAGAAAAAAACTGTAATAGTGACAGCAAAAGGTCCAGTCGCTGCTCTTAAGGGATTTATAGCGTAGTCCCTTAATTTTGCTTTCATTCTGTTGCTATATTCATTTCAGTTGTTACTATGCTTATTGGATAGACATGATACCCTTCTTATGATTTACACGTACACCTAATTATTTAGGAAAAATTTCTGGAGCAAAAGGTATGTTTTGGTCATTGTTTTGGTGCTGGGGCCAATGCTTGTGTATCTTTCATTGTAAGCTAAGTCTCTAAAATAGTGTTTTAAGCACATTCTGAGTACAAGCACAATGCTATATTATTTGGTGAAAATGTTCATTTTCAAGAGCTCTTTTTTTTTTTTCTAAAAAGCTCCTGACAATTACACATTCATCGCTTTCCTTAAGTGCTATCACTTACATAGCCTCTACATAGTATTTCAACATGAGGTTAATTGCAGCTAAAGAAAAGTTTATGATTAGTCCAGACAGGTATTTTTCTTCATTGTCTAATACCATAAATCCATTAAATTCCTATCCAATTTGTCATCCTCTCCTTGAAGACTGGGTTATATGACCTGCAATACTAGTTCAGTTGCGTGATTATAATTGGGATTGGCAGAGAGCTTTCAGGGTTGCAATAAATTTTGCCACAGGCAGAGAGGGATTTTGTACCAACCCAATTCCAATGTGAAATCAGAATTTTTAACTATCTTATTACTGGTGACCAGCATCATTTAGAAGAAAGAGCCATGGCAGTCTTCTGACTTTAATAATTGCAGTAATTTGCTTTGGAGGACTAAGTTTGAAGTAGCTTACAGATATGTGGTTTTTCTTTGTATTATTTGTGACTAAAGCATGCCACTACCTTTAAACCTGTGTTCTGTAGTTCTTCTGCCTCCTTGGATCATTTTTTGCATTGTTTTCATAGCCCACGGATAATCCTGGGAAATGGGAATGGTGGTAGAGCTCTTGTCAGAGGAAGTGGACAACACATTTTCTTCTGCTCTATTTTTGTCTTTCTGGGAAAAAAAGAGGCAAATTTCAGGGACTCTCCAGTGTTTGTGTATACGTGTGTGTGTGCGTGTGTGTATGTATGAGCAAGTAGACCATGTGCCCATGATACATGTGTTCCTCCTTGAGATTTCAGTTGTTGACATGCTGGAAAAATTGGGTACGTAAATTATTTCTGCCCCCAGGCACTTTAACTTGTATGGCCAGCACTTATTCACTGGTCACCATGGGTCCCCCTGTCCTTGGCAGCATTACAGGGGTAATATTTTTTAACATGGTTGAACAGCTCTTAGAAATTTCTCCAATGTATTAAGCATGAACAAGCCTTTCTTCACATCAGGTTTGTATGTCTTCCCTCCACATTTATTTCTCTACAACCAACATATTTATTGGGGCCATTATGAGAAAAATCTCCCTCTCCATAAATGTTTGTCTTCCCCTTTGTCCCTTTTATAGGATCGTGAAGAAATGATGGATGGTCTTGTTGGATGATCGTATGTGTGTGTTTGAAGGGGAACTCCCTTTCACTGAACTATCTCCATGAAGTCTTCTTTAAAAAGCCAGACAGTAGCTTTTGGGAGTTTGCTTTGGAGTGACAGATGGGCTAAGTAACAGAATAGGTGATAAACAGGACTCCTGATGTCAATAAACAATGGAGTATTCTCTGTACCGGCATTTGCAAATGAATTCATTTACCACACCCATGGGTATCACTGAAATGTATCTAGGATCTAGTTTTTGACAGATCACCCTCTGGCCAAATAGCTCTCTAAGAGCAGTTTAAATTGTGGAATTCAGATAACAAATGCTCAGATATTACTTCATTTTTTCAAAATTTTCATGATGTAGACACAGTAGAAGGAAAATAATCACATTTTCTGACAATCATCAAGAGCAGTTATCTCTGTGATACAGGACAGTGTTGCCAAGACGGCCTGATGTGTCTGTTGTCACAGCTTCTTGGTTCGTAATTAAACTAAAATTCAGGGTATATTTGAATCCTGTTTGTGCAAATAGCCATCATTTAAGATTCTGTGGAATCGAGGTTGACAGCTGGGTAATATAAGGATATGTTTACTACCGTACCCTTACAGAGGGAAAGGAGAGAGATATAGCTTATAACCATTCCAGCCAATCCCTGCTTTTATTTTGGCAAGTCTGGAATCTATTCCTCTTCTAGAGCACTTGTTTGCTATTTACTGGTAGCCAAAGGCATAAGACAGGGAGGAGGCATCCCTACATTAAGTTCTACATCAAGACTTCACACAATTTCCAATTAGTCTGTTGGGGAACTGGGCAAGCGGGGTCAGGAACAAAAATACATCATCATGGGCCTTCCCTGGTGGCGCAGTGGTTGAGAGTCCGCCTGCCGATGCAGGGGACACGGGTTCGTGCCCCAGTCTGGGAGGATCCCACATGCCGCGGAGCGGCTGGGCCCATGAGCCATGGCCGCTGGGCCTGCGCGTCCGGAGCCTGTGCTCCCCAGTGGGAGAGACCACAACAGTGAGAGGCCCGCGTACCGCAAAAAAAAAAAAAAAAAAAAAAATTACATCATCATGGTTGTGATGTACCAGGTGAATTTTGGACGCACTTCCCCCTCAAATACTCCTGTTTACAATCACATTCCATTGGGTTCAGTTAGGAAGCAGACAATCTGAGTACGTTTCTTGGGGGATGTTTCTCAGAAAGCCAGTGACCTGACTAACGCTCGTATTGGCAGCCTCAGTGAAAGCCATGGAGACCAAATGACCCACTTCTGTCTTCAAAGCAAGGCTGAGGAACGATAGGAGCAAAGATCAATCCTGGGCTCTAGCTGCTGCTGCAGCTGCCTCACGGGCAGGTCTATTTCTAGGGAAATTTAGAAGGTTCTATTTTTAATCCTCTTACCTTTAATGTAGAACGGCACTGTTGCATTTGAAGGCATGAGATCAGATTCTGAGCCCTAAAGAGAGCCTCTCTAGTGTAATATATTTTAAAACAGGCGGAACTTGGGCACATACCCTACCTAGGGTGCTCTCCATTTTCTGGGACTAACAGTCACCACAAGAGTTATTTGGGTGGAAGATTCGTTTATCAACATATTTTGTCTATCTTTTAATACTTTAACTTTTTAATAATTGAGGTAAAATTTTTATACGTAAAGTGCATAGATCTTAAGTGTACAATACCATTCGGTGACTTATGAAAGATGTATGCACTTGTATAACCAATAGCAAAATCAAGATATAGAACATTTCCATCAATCCAGAAAATCCCCCTGTGACCCCTTCCAATCTCTTCCCCATCATGAGCAACCACTCTTAGTTTCTATCACTAAGTTTGTAGGACTTCTATCTTCTAGATATGTCTTTTATCATATGTGTAATGCAAATGTTTTCCTCTACTCTGCGGCTTGCTGTTTAATTTTCCTAATATGTCTTTTGATGAACGTAAGTTTAATTTTGACGAAAAACATTACGACAATTTTTTGTAGTTAGTACTTTTTGTGTTCTCACTGAGAAGCATTTGCTTATTACGAGGTCACAATCTTCCTCTGTTTTCCTCTAGGAGCTTTATAATTATACCTTTTAATTTTAGGTGTACAGCTTATCTCAAATTAATTCGTGTATTCGGTGAATGGAGGGGTTTATGTTCATTTATTTCTTCATATTTTTCCCAATTGTCTCAGTACTACGTGTTGATAAAATTTTCCTTTCCGTGTTGAATAGCCTAAACACACTTGCTGAAAATCAGTTGAAACTTTATAGTGTAGGTATAGGTTCAGGCTCTGTTATGTTATGTTCCAATGATTTGTCTTTCCTTTCATGAATACTATTTTGTTTACTGTTACTTTATAGTCAGTTTTGAAATCAGGTAGAGTGAGACTTCCAAATTTGTTCTTTTTCAAGATTATTTTGACAATTCCAAGTCTTTGCATTCTCATTAAACTTTTTTTTTTTACATCTTTATTGGAGTATAATTGCTTTACAATGGTGTGTTAGTTTCTGCTTTATAACAAAGTGAATCAGTTATACATATACATATGTCCCCATATCTCTTCCCTCTTGCATCTCTCTCCCTCCCACCCTCCCTATCCCACCCCTCCAGGCAGTCACAAAGCACCGAGCTCATCTCCCTGGGCTATGCGGCTGCTTCCCACTAGCTATCTACCTTACATTTGGTAGTGTATATATGTCCATGCCTTTCTCTCGCTTTGTCACAGCTTACCCTTCGCCCTCCCCATATCCTCAAGTCCATTCTCTAGTAGGTCTGTGTCTTTATTCCTGTCTTACCCCTAGGTTCTTCATGACATTTTTTTCCTTAAATTCCATATATATGTGTAAGCATACGGTATTTGTCTTTCTCTTTCTGACTTACTTCACTCTGTATGACAGACTCTAGGTCTATCCACCTCATTACAAATAGCTCAATTTCATTTCCTTTTATGGCTGAGTAATATTCCATTGTATATATGTGCCACATCTTCTTTATCCATTCATCTGATGATGGACACTTAGGTTGTTTCCATCTCCAAGCTATTGTAAATAGAGCAGAAATGAACATTTTGGTATGTGACTCTTTTTGAATTATGGTTTTCTCAGGGTATATGCCCAGTAGTGAGATTGCTGGGTCATATGGTAGTTCTATTTGTAGTTTTTTAAGGAACCTCCATACTGTTCTCCATAGTGGCTGTATCAATTTACATTCCCACCAACAGTGCAAGAGAGTTCCCTTTTCTCCACACCTTCTCCAGCACTTATTGTTTCTAGATTTTTTGATGAAGGCCATTCTGACTGGTGTGAGATGATATCTCATTGTAGTTTTGATTTGCATTTCTCTAATCATTAATGATGTTGAGCATTCTTTCATGTATTTGTTGGCAGACTGTATATCTTCTTTGGAGAAATGTCTATTTAGGTCTTCTGTTCATTTTTGGATTGGGTTGTTTGTTTTTTGTTATTGAGCTGCATGAGCTGCTTATAAATTTTGGAGATTAATCCTTTGTCAGTTGCTTTATTTGCAAATATTTTCTCCCATTCTGAGGGTTGTCTTTGGGTCTTGTTTATGGTTTCCCTTGCTGTGCAAAAGCTTTGAAGTTTCATTAGGTCCCATTTGTTGATTTTTGTTTTATTTCCATTTCTCTAGGAGGTGGGTCAAAAAGGATCTTGATGTGATTTATGTCATAGAGTGTTCTGCCTATCTTGTCCTCTAAGAGTTTGATAGTTTCTGGCCTTACATTTAGGTCTTTAATCCATTTTGAGTTTATTTTTGTGTATGGTGTTAGGGAGTGATCTAATCTCATACTTTTATATGTACCTGTCCAGTTTTCCCAGCACCACTTATTGAAGAGGCTGTCCTTTCTCCACTCTAAATTCCTGCCTCCTTTATCAAAGATAAGGTGCCCATATGTGCATGGGTTTATCTCTGGGCTTTCTATCCTGTTCTATTGATCTTTCTGTTTTTGTGCCAGTACCATACTGTCTTGATTACTGTAGCTTTGTAGTATAGTCTGAAGTCAGGGAGCCTGATTCCTCCAGCTCCGTTTTTCGTTCTCAAGATTGCTTTGGCTATTCGGGGCCTTTGGTTTCCATACAAATTGTGAAATTTTTTGTTCTAGTTCTGTAAAAAATGCCAGTGGTAGTTGGATAGGGATTGCATTGAATCTGTAGATTGCTTTGGGTAGTAGAGTCATTTTCACAATGTTGATTCTTCCAATCCAAGAACATGTTATATCTCTGCATCTATTTGTATCATCTTTAATTTCTTTCATCAGTGTCATATAACTTTCTGCATACAGGTCTTTTGTCTCCTTAGGTAGGTTTATTCCTAGATATTTTATTCTTTTTGTTGCAGTGGTAAATGGGAGTGTTTTCTTTATTTCACTTTCAGATTTTTCATCATTAGTGTATAGGAATGCCAGAGATTTCTGTGCATTAATTTTGTATCCTGCTACTTTACCAAATTCATTGATTAGCTCTAGGAGTTTTCTGGTAGCATCTTTACAATTCTCTATGTATAGTATCATGTCATCTGCAAACAGTGACAGCTTTACTTCTTCTTTTCCGATTTGGATTCCTTTTATTTCCTTTTCTTCTCTGATTGCTGTGGCTAAAACTTCCAAAACTATGTTGAATAAAAGTGGTGAGAGTGGGCAACCTTGTCTTGTTCCTGATCTTAGTGGAAATGCTTTCAGTTTTTCCCCATTGAGGATGATGTTGGCTGTGGGTTTGCCATATATGGCCTTTATTATGTTGAGGAAAATTCCCTCTATGCCTACTTTCTGCAGGGTTTTTATCATAAATGTGTGTTGAATTTTGTCAAAAGCTTTCTCTGCATCTATTGAGATGATCATGTGGTTTTTCTCCTTCAATTTGTTAATATGGTGTATTATGTTGATTGATTTGTGTATATTGAAGAATCCTTGCATTCCCAGAATAAACCCCACTTGATCATGATGTATGATCCATTTAATGTGCTGTTGGATTCTGTTTGCTAGTATTTTGTTCAGGATTTTGCATCTATGTTCATCAGTGATATTGGTCTGTAGTTATCTTTCTTTGTGACATCCTGTCTGGTTTTGGTATCAGGGTGATGGTGGCCTCGTAGAATGAGTTTGGGAGTGTGCCTCCCTCTGCTATATTTTGGAACAGTTTGAGAAGGATAGGTGTTAGCTCTTCTCTAAATGTTTGATAGAATTCGCCTGTGAAGCCATCTGGGCCTCGGCTTTTGTTTGTTGGAAGATTTTTAATCACAGTTTCAATTTCAGTGCTTGTGATTGGTCTGTTCATATTTTCTATTTCTTCCTGATTCAGTCTTGGCAGGTTGTGCATTTCTAAGAATTTGTCCATTTCTTCCAGGTTGTCCATTTTATTGGCATACAGTTCCTTGTAGTAATCTCTCATGATCCTTTGTATTTCTGCAGTGTCAGTTGTTACTTCTCCTTTTTCATTTCGAATTCTATTGATTTGAGTCTTCTCCCTTTTTTTATTGATGAGTCTGGCTAATGGTTTATCAATTTTGTTTATCTTCTCAAAGAACCAGCGTTTAGTTTTATGGATCTTTGCTATCGTTTCATTTCTTTTTCATTTATTTCTGATCTGATTTTTATGATTTCTTTCCTTCTGCTAACTTTGGGGCTTTTTGTTCTTTCTCTAATTGCTTTAGATGTAAGGTTAGGTTGTTTATTTGAGATGTTTCCTGTTTCTTAAGGTAGGATTGTATTGCTATAAACTTCCCTCTTAGAACTGCTTTTGCTGCATCCCATAGATTTTGGGTCGTCGTGTCTCCATTGTCATTTGCTTCTAGGTATTGTTTGATTTCCTCTTTGATTTCTTCAGTGATCACTTTGTTATTAAGTAGTATATTGTTTAGCCTCCATGTGTTTGTATTTTTTACAGATCTTTTCCTGTAATTGATATCTAGTCTATAGCGTTGTGGTTGGAAAAGATACTTGAAACAATTTTAATTTTCTTAAATTTACCAAGGCTTGACTTGTGCCCCAAGATATGATCTATCCTGGAGAATGTTCCATAAGCACTTGAGAAAAATGTGTATTCTGTTGTTTGTGGATGGAATGTCCTATAAATATCAATTAAGTCCATCTTGTTTAATGTATCATTTAAAGCTTGTGTTTCCTTATTTATTTTCATTTTGGATGATCTGTCCATTGGTGAAAGTGGGGTGTTAAAGTCCCCTACTATGAATGTGTTACTGTTGATTTCCCCTTTTATGGCTGTTAGTGTTTGCCTTATGTATTGAGGTGCTCCTATGTTGGATGCATAAATATTTACAATTGTTATATCTTCTTGGATTGATCCCTTGATCATTATGTAGTGTTCTTCTTTGTCTCTTCTAGTAGTCTTTATTTTAAAGTCTATTTTGTCTGATATGAGAATTGCTACTCCAGCTTTCTTTTGGTTTCCATTTGCATGAAATATCATTTTCCATCCCGTTACTTTCAGTCTGTGTGTGTCTCTGTCTGAAGTGGGTCTCTTGTAGACAGCAAATATATGGGTCTTGTTTTTGTATCCATTCAGCCAATCTGTGTCGTTTGGTGGGAGCATTTAGTCCATTTACATTTAAGGCAATTATCGATATGTATGTTCCTATTCCCATTTTCTTAATTGTTTTGTGTTCGTTATTGTAGGTCTTTTCCTTCTCTTGTGTTTCTTGCCTAGAGAAGTTCCTTTAGCATTTGTTGTAAAGCTGGTTTGGTGGCACTGAACTCTCTCAGCTTTTGCTTGTCTGTAAAGGTTTTAATTTCTCCATCAAATCTGAATGAGATCCTTGCTGGGTAGAGTAATCTTGGTTGCAGGATTTTCTCCTTTATCACTTTAAATATGTCCTGCCAATCCCTTCTGGCTTGCAGAGTTTCTGCTGAAAGATCAGCTGTTAACCTTATGGGGATTCCCTTGTGTGTTATTTGTTGTTTTTCCCTTGCTGCTTTTAATATGTTTTCTTTGTATTTAATTTTTGACAGTTTGATTAATATGTGTCTTGGCCTATTTATCCTTGGATTTTTCCTGTATGGGACTCTCTGTGCTTCCTGGACTTGATTGACTATTTCCTTTCCCATGTTAGGGAAGTTTTCAACTATAATCTCTTCAAATATTTTCTCAGTCTTTTTCTCTTCTTCTTCTGGAACCCCTATAATTCGAATGTTGGTGCGTTTAATGTTGTCCCAGAGGTCTCTGAGACTGTCCTCAGTTCTTTTCATTCTTTTTTCTTTATTCTGCTCTGCAGGAGTTATTTCCACTATTTTATCTTCCACGTCACTTATTCATTCTTCTGCCTCAGTTATTCTGATATTGATCCCATCTAGAGTACTTTTAATGTCATTTATTGTGTTGTTCATCATTGTTTGTTTCATCTTTAGTTCTTCTAGGTCCTTGTTAAATGTTTCTTGCATTTTGTCTATTCTATTTCCAAGATTCTGGATCATCTTTACTATCATTATTCTGAATTCTTTTTCAGGCAGACTGCCTATTTCCTCTTCATTTGTTAGGTCTGGTGGGTTTTTTATCTTGCTCCTTCATCTGCTGTGTGTTTTTCTGTCTTCCCATTTTGTTTATCTTACTGTGTTTGGGGTCTCCTTTTTGCAGGCTGCAGGTTCGTAGTTCCTGTTGTTTTTGGTTTCTGTTCCCAGTGGCTAAGGTTGGTTCAGTGGGTTGTGTAGGCTTCCTGTTGGAGGGGACTAGTGCCTGTGTTCTGGTGGATGAGGCTGGATCTTGTCTTTCTGGTGGGCAGGTCCACGTCTGATGGTGTGTTTTGGGGTGTCTGTGGACTTTTTATGATTTTAGGCAGCCTTTCTGCTAATGGGTGGGGTTGTGTTCCTGTCTTGCTAGTTGTTTGGCATAGGATGTCCAGCACTGTGGCTTGCTGGTCATTGAGTGAAGCTGGGTGCTGGTGTTGAGATGGAGATCTCTGGGAGATTTTCGCCATTTGACATTATGTGCAGCTGGGAGGTCTCTTGTGGACCAGTGTCCTGAAGTTGGCTCTCCCACCTCAGAGGCACAGCACTGACTCCTGGCTGCAGCACCAAGAGCCTTTCATCCACTCGGCTCAGAATAAAAGGAAGATAAATTAGGAAGAAAGAATTAGTAGAAGTAGAAAGAGAGAAAGAAAGAAAAAAAGGAAGAAAGAAAGAAAGAAGGGAGGAAGGGAGGGAGGGAGGGAGGAAGAAAAGAAGGAAGTAGGGAAGGAAAAAAGAAAGAAAGAAGATAAAATGGAATAAAATAAGATAAAATATAATAAAGTTATTAAAATAAAAAATAATTTTTAAGAGAAAAAATTAAAAAAAAAAACGGATGGATAGAACCCTAGGACAAATGGTGGAAGCAAAGCTATATAGACAAAATGTCACACAGAAGCATACACATACACACTCACAAAAAGAGGAAATGGGGAAAAAATCATAAATCTTCCTCTCAGAGTCCCCCCTCCTCAATTTGTGATGATTCATTGTCTATTCATGTATTCCACAGATGCAGGTACGTCAAGTTGATTGTGGAGCTTTAATCCGCTGCTCCTGAGGCTGCTGGGAGAGATTTCCCTTTCTCTTCTTTGTTCTCACAGCTCCCAGGGCTCAGCTTTGGATTTGGCCTCGCCTCTGAGTGTAGGTCACCGGAGGGCGTCTGTTCTTCGCTCAGACAGGACGGGGTTAAAGGTGCCGCTGATTCAGGGGCTGTGGCTCACTCAGGCCGTGGGGGGGGGGGGAGGGGCACGGAGGCGGGGCGGGCCTGCGGCGCCAGAGGCCGGCGTGACGTTGCACCAGCCTGAGGCGCAGTGCGTTCTTCCGGGGGAGTTGTCCCTGGATTCCGGAACCCTGGCAGTGGCGGGCTGCACAGGCTCCCCGGAAGGGAGGTGTGGAGAGTGACCTGTGCTCGCACACAGCCTTCTTGGTGGCGGCAGCAGCAGCCTTAGCGTCTCCTGCCCGTCTCTGGGGTCCGCGCTTTTAGCCGCGGCTCGCGCCCGTCTCTGGAGCTCCTTTAAGCAGCGCTCTTAATCCCCTCTCCTCGCACACCAGGAAACAAAGAGGGAAGAAAAAGTCTCTTGCCTCTCCGGCAGCTCCGGACTTTTCCCCGGACTCCCTCCCGGCTAGCCGTGGTGCACTAACCCCTTCAGGCTGTGTTCACGCCGCCAACCCCAGTCCTCTCCCCGCGCTCCGACCGAAGCCCGAGCCTCAGCTCCCAGCCCTGTCTGCCCCGGTGAGTGAGAAGACAAGCCTCTCGGCCTGGTGAGTGGCGGTCGGCCCGTATCCTCTGTGCGGGAATCTCTCCACTTTGCCCTCCGCACCCCTGTTGCTGTGCTCTCCTCCATGGCTCCGAAGCTCCCCTCCTCCGCCATCCGCAGTCTCCGCCCGCGAAGGGGCTTCTAGTGTGTTGAAACCTTTCCTCATTCACGGCTCCCTCCCACTGGTGCAGGTCCCGTCCCTATTCTTTTGTCTCTGTTATTTCTTTTTTCTTTTGCCCTACCCAGGTACGTGGGGGGTTTCTTGCCTTTTGGGAGGTCTGAGGTTTTCTGCCAGCGTTCAGTAGGTGTTCTGTAGGAGTTGTTCCACGTGTAGATGTATTTCTGGTGTATCCGTGGGGAGGAAGGTGATCTCCGCGTCTTACTCTTCCTCCATCTTCCCCAGCAATCCTCATTAAACTTTTAGAATCAACTTGTCAATTTCTACTAAAAAAAAAAATGCCTGATGGAATTTTGATTGGTATTGCATGGAGTCTATAGATCAATTTGCCAAGAATTGATATTTTAATAATATTGATTATTTTAATAATAATTAAATAATTTTAATAATATTCATTCTTCCAAGTTATGAACATGGTGTGTCTATCTATGTATTAAGGTCTTCCTTAATTTCTCTCAGTTGTGTTTTGTAGCTTCAGCTGGAGAGGTGCTACACATATCTTTTCAAAAAATATTTCTAAATACTTTACAGTTTCTAATGTTACTATACATGGAAACTTAAAATTTCATTTTCTAGTGGTTTGCTGCTAGTGTATAGAAATGCCATTGCTTTTTGTATATTGACTTTGTATACTACAGCCTTGCTGAATTCATTATTAGTTTAATGAGATGTGATTTTTCTGGAAGATTCTTAGGACTTTCTATAGATATGATTATGTTGTTTGTAAATGAAGACAGTTTTAGTCTACGTGTCCTTCTTTCTTTTTTATCTTTTTTTCCTTGCTTTTTTGCACTGGATAGAACGTTCAGTACAATCACGAAAAGCAATGGTGACATTCTTTCCTTGTTTCTGTTTTTAGGGGGACAGTCAGTGTTTGATATTTCACTATTACACATTGTTAGCAAAAGGTTTTTCATAGATGCCCTTTATCAGACTGAGAAAATTCCCTTTTATTTTTAAACTTGCTAGGATTTTTTTAGTTTGTCTTAAATCATGAATATATGTATAATTTTGTCAAAATTTTTTCTGCATCTGTTGAGATGATCATGTAGATCACATGTTGTTCCTTTTTTCCTACTAATGGGCTAAATTACACTAATTGATTTTCAAATGTTAAACCAATTTTTTATTTCTGGAATAAATCCCAGCTGGTTATTATATATAATTTTTTCATGTAATTCAGGGTTCAGTTTGCTAGTAATTTGCTAAGGAATTTTTTGTTTTTGTTCATGAGAAATATTGACGTATAATTTTCTTTTCTTGTAATATTTTTAGCAAATTGGGTCCCAGGGTTATACTGACCTGGTAAAACGTGTTGGGAAGTGTTCCCTTTTCTATTTCCCCAAAACATTTATGTAAGACTGTATTATTTTTTTCTTAAATGTTAAAATTCACAAGTGAAACAATTTGGGCTTAGAGTTTATTTGTGGAAAGAGTCCTTATCACACATTCAATTTCTTTCATTGATATTAGTCTGTTAAGAAATTGATAAGTTGGGTTTTTTCAAGGAATTTTTCTTTTTCTAATTTGTAGAACTTATTAGCATTAAAATATTTATAGTATTGCCTTCTTATGATTTTTATATCTGTAATACCTATATATATATAATTTCTTTTGTTTCTGATATTGAAATTCGTGTTTTTTTATTCTTGATCAGCCTTGCTGAGGGTTTATCAATTTAATTATCTTTTCAATGAACCAATTTTTCCATTTTTTGGTTGTTGTTTAGTATTTCATCTGTTTCCAATATTATGGTTATAATTTATTTCCTTTATTTCCTATGGCATTAATTTTTTCCCTACTTTTGTAATATGGGAGCTTAGTTTATTAATTATAAACTTTTCTTCTTTTATATGAGAAACATTTAAAGCTATAAATTTTCTTCTAATCACTCTTTTAGCTGAATCCTATATTTTTTATTTTTTTTAATTATGGTAAAATGCACATAACAAAATTTATCATTTTAACCATTCGTAAGTGTGCAGTTTGCTAGTGTTAAGTACATTCACATTTTTGTGTAACTAATCACTAAAACTCTTTTCATCTTGCAAAAGTGAAACTTTATACTCATTAGACAACTCCCCGTCCCCACTCCCCTCAGCTTCTGGCAACCATCATTCTACTTCCTGTCTCTATAAATTTAACTACTCTAGCTACCTCATGTAAGTGGAATTATACAGTGTTTAACTTTTTGTGACTGACTTATTTCACTTAGCGTGACATTCTCGGGTTTCATCCATTTCATAGCGTATATCAAACTTTCCTTCCTTTTTAAGGCTGAATAATATTCCATTGTATGTATATACCATGTCTGAATGCTGGCCTGAGTGATGACCCCATAGGTCCCTGAACATTTGATAATTCATTTTCAATCTCTTTTCTCTGTTTTCTTTGGATTAGGTCTACCTTCAACTCCATTAATCCTTTGGTGGTTGTTAATTTTTTGTTGTTGTGTTGTTGGCTGCGTCAGGTCTTAGTTGTGGTGTGCAGCCTCTTCATTGTGGCACATGGTCTTCTCTCTAGTTGTGGTGCACAGGCGTCTCTCTAGTTGTGGCATGCGGCTTTTCTCTCTCTAGTTGTGGCCCGCAGGCTCCAGAACACGTGGGCTCTGTAGTTGTGGCGCGTGGACTCCAGTGTGCATGGGCTCTGTAGTTTGCAGCATGCAGACTCTCTACTGAGGTGCGTGGGCTCAGTAGTTGTGGCATGTGGGCTTAGTTGCCCCACGGCATGTGGGAATTTAGTTCCCTGACCAGGGATGGAACACGTGTCCCCTGCATTGGAAGGTGGATTCTTTACCACTGGACCACCAGGGGAGTCCCCAACTCCATTAATCCTTTATTTTGTAATTTTCAATTTGTTCTTCAGTCCATGCAGTAAAGTTTCCTTTAATTTGATTACTCCTTTCAGTTCCAGAATTTCCCTTTGGTTCTTTTTATAGTTTCCATTTTTTCTGGATTCCTCATCTGTTATTCATTATGACCATCATTTCCTTTATGTCCTTGATCATATTTATAATGTTTTCTGTATAAATCTGTTCTGCTAATTCTAATACCTGCTTAATCTCAGTGTTAGGTTTTTCTTTTTTTCTTCTTGAATATAAGTTACATTTTCCTGCTTCTTTGCATATCTAATAATGGTTACTGTTTGCTGGATAGTGTAAATAATACATTGTATAGAGTGTGAATTGTGTCATCTTTCTTTAAAATGGTTATATACTGTTCTGTGAGATTCTTTTGGTTCTATCATAGTGGGTTTTATTCTTTGTTAGAACAGGTGTTGTTCTTTTTTGAACATAGTCCTGTGATGAGGCTCTTATTCTCAGGCATGATCTTTACATCTAAATTGTGGTCTTCTGGAGTTTCAACTGAATGTCCAATATACTCAGTGAGGTCTATTCACTCAAGCTTGACCAGAAGTTTAATGTTTCCCAGAACAGCCTCTAGTATTACTTTTCAGCTCTCAGTTTCACAGGAAAAGGTCCCTTCTGTGACTCCCAGAACATGTGCATCCCAGCACTCAGCCAAGGACTTACAGGGAATTCCTACCTAGACTTCTGTGTTTCCCTTTATGTACAGCTACCTTCTTTCTGGTACTCTGTCCTGCAAGTTCCAGCCCATTAGAAGCCTGGAATTCTAACCTCTGCCTCCTCAACTCATCTAGAGCTCTGCACCTCTTGAGATCTAACTCTCATTACCATGGCAGAAGAATGATGTAGGCAGAAATCCAGGACAATCGTGGGGCTTACCTTGTGTGTTTTTATTCTCTCAAGGATCACAGATCTTCTCTGCTCGTTGCTCAATGCCTTCATCACATACTGATTTTGCTTCATATATTTTGTTGATTTTTATAATTATTTTTCATCAGGAAGGAAAGTCTAGAACTAGTTATCATGTCATACCTGGAAGCACAATTCCAGTTTTATTTTTTAAATAGATATAGTGCAATGAGCTAGTATTTCTGGGTATTATGGAAGACCTGCAGGTATAATCTTAGGGAAAAGCACTTTTCTTTCCCCTAGCATCCAACCCGCCACAGACTCTGAAAGCTTAGTCTGTTTGTTAGAGAATAGTAGCCAAAGGATATAATATTCAACTCTATGACTTCACCCAAGAGAAGAAGAAAGTACTTATTTAAATAGATACAAACCAAGGACTGATTTCTGAGTTTTAAATATGGGCTTTCATATATTGTGTTCCCCCATAATTCATATTTTGAAATCCTAACTTCTAGAACCTTAGAATGTGACTATATTTGGAGATAAGGCCTTTATAGAGATAATTGAGGTTAAATGAGATCATATGGGTAGGTTCTAATCCAATATGACTGATGTCTTATAAGCAGAGGGAGAGACACTGGTGATTCTCACGCACAGAGTAAAGGTCATGTGAGGGTACAGCAAGAAAACAGCTATGTGAAAGCCAAGGAGAAAGGTCTCTGGAGAAACCAAACCTGCTAACACCTTGATCTTAGACTTCCAACCTTCAGAACTATAAGAAAAATTGTTTAAGCCTCTCTGTCTGTGGTATTTTGTTATGGTAGCTATACCAAAGTGATACATGCTTGTAATGTTAATGCAAGGATTTTCATGGCTGTGTTGTTTAAGGATAACTCTAAGTTGAGTATAATTTAATGCAGAGTTATTGAGAACTGGTTATATAAAATCCAATATATATTTATACAATGGAATATTATGCAGCTATCAACTGTAAAATATAACCATATACAGGAAGAACATTTACAATGTAACAGATGAAAAAATTTGAGTTAAGTTTATAAGAAAAAATTATATGTGTACTTTTGACGCAAAGCTTATAGCAAACTAAGGCCATATTTTTTAATAGTTAAGTTAAAGTTAACTTATACAGTTAAGTGACTGCCAGGGGGCTGGGGGGAGATTGATTGGGAAGGGATGTGGAATGTCCTTCTGGGATACTGGAAATGTTTTATGTCTTGATTTGAATGGTAATTACATGGTATACACTGAAATAAAAATTCAGTGAATGGTATACTTAGGATTAGTGTACTTTTATCCACCTTTTTGTATTTAAACCTTACCAATAAAATGATCAAAAACTGATATGAGTTTACCTACAATCTTGTCACCAAAAAATGTCCTAATCTTCTCCCTGGTCACTGAGGCCGGAATTATCCCATACATGTAGAGTATTTCATATAATTCAGTCCCAATAGCTCACCCTTGGGCTGAGAATTCAAAATCCACCTTGATCTTGGAGAAAAGTCATCCCATCAATAGAAGCTAGTTGCTTTGCAGTGGGTTATTAGATTGCAGTAATTCCACAGACTGCCTACTGAAGAGAAATCCAGAGAGACTTGCTTGTCACCACTATTCTTGCTAAAATCCCTTCTAAAAATACTCATCACCATGCTTAGAATAAAACCCAACCTCCCATCATGACTAGCAAACCAAAAGACCTGACCGCCTCCCGCCCCCGAACTTCATCTCCTGCGACTCACCACTGTTCCTCTTTTTCAGCCTGCTCCAGACACACAGCCCTCACTTCTGCATCTTGATCTTTTCAATTCTGTTCCAGTCTCAGGGTCTTTGCCCTTAATCGATCTCCTACTTAGAACATTTTCTCCCAGATCCCATTATATCTGCCTTCTTTTCATCATCTTAACATCATCTAACTAAAATGTCAACTCTACTTCCTTAGAGAGGACTCCCCTGGCAAATCTAGCTAAAGCAACCTTCTCCACGCCTACATAATCCTTTTTAATACCCAATTGTATCTTCTTCAAAATATATACAGGTAGACGTATGAAGCTATGTTTGTAGTTATTTATGTGCATTTTTTGGAAGGGTCTGTCTGTCCCCTGAAATATAAGGTTCCTAAGGGCAGAGGCTCTGTCTGATTCAATGCCATACCCTCAGTTACTAGTGTTTAGAACCTAGTAGTGCTCAATAAATGTTTTCACTGATTTGGTGGACTGATTTGTCATGAATAACGATCCTTACCACCATTTAGTGCATTACAACTGAAACTTCACACAAAGAGCTAATCCTGACTTAAAAGCACCTGTAAGACGGTGGAGGGAAGAGCTAGAGAATATGCAGTCACTGCCATATGATATGATTACTGGAGACAGGTAGTTTCTCACTGTGCCAGGTCATCTCCATGCACTTTTGTTATAATGTCTTACCTGTCTAGCACAAGCACCTCAATTTGCATGTGTGTGGTGGGGAGGCAGGAAGTAACAGGAGCAAGACAAGGTCATTCACTTGAATGTTAACTTCAGCCACGATTACCCCTTTCCAATGTGGTAAATCTTGATTGTGTACTCATACTCATAGCTTTTAATTCAAATATCCACAGTGAGCTGCTGGATTAAGAAATCTACTAACCATAGTGACTTACAGTCCCCAGAAATTACCCTTCCCCAAGAGAGTTTAGGTTTTGAAATTAAACCAGATTATTTCCTTTTACTAGCTATTTTAGTCCTCATTTCTGCCCAGTGGTCTCAATAGGGACTATATCAATGATCCAGTTTGGTGTTTTTTTGTTTTTTTTTTTTTTCAGTATACAGCAGACTAATTCCTTTTTTTTTTTCTTTTGTATTATTTTTGCCACATCTGTATTGGACTATAATTACTTTACACTGTTCTGTTATTTTCTGTTGCATAACAGAGTGAATCAGCTTTATGCATACATATATCCCCTTATCCTCTCCCTCTTGCATCTCCCTCCCACCACTCTAGGTGGTTGTTAAGCACCGAGATGATCTCCCTGTGCTATGCTGATGCTTCCCACTAACTCTCTATTTTACACTTGGTAGTGTATATATGTCCATGCCACTCTCTCACTTCATCCCGGCTTACCCTTCCCCCTCCCCGTGTCCTCAAGTCCATTCTCTACATCTGTGTCTTTATTCCTGCCCTGCTCCTAGGTTCTTCAGAACCATTTATTTTATTTTTTTAGATTCCATTTATATGTGTTTTTCTCTTTCTGGCTCACTTCACTCTGTATGACAGACTCTAGGTCCATCCACCTGACTACAAATAACTCAATTTCGTTTCTTTTTATGGCTGAGTAATATCCCATGTATATATATGCCACATCTTCTTTATCCATTCATCTGTCGATGTACATTTAGGTTGCTTCCATGTCCTGGGTATTGTAAATAATGCTGCAATGAACATTGTGGTACATGACTCTTTTTGAATTATGGTTTTCTCAGGGTATATGCCCAGTAGTGGGATTGCTGGGTCATATGGTAGTTCTAGTTGTAGATTTTTAAGGAACCTCCATACTGTTTTTCATAGTGGCTGTATCAATTTACATTCGCACCAAAAGTGCAAGAGGGTTCCCTTTTCTCCACACACCCTCCAGCATTTATTGTTTGTAGATTTTTTTGATGACGGCCATTCTGACCAGTGTGAGGTGATACCTCATTGTAGTTTTGATTTGCATTTCTCTAATGATTAGTGATGTTGAGCATCCTTTCATGTGTTTGTTGGCAATTTGTATATCTTCTTTGGAGAAATGTCTATTTAAGTCTTCTACCCATTTTTGGATTGGATTGTTTGCTTTTTTGATATTGAGCTGCATGAGCTGCTTGTATATTTTGGAGATTAATCCTTTGTCAGTTGCTTCATTAGCAAATTTTTTCTCCCATTCTGAGGGTTGTCTTTTCGTCTTGTTTATGGTTTCCTTTGCCGTGCAAAAGCTTTTAAGTTTCATTAGGTCCCATTTGTTTATTTTTGTTTTTACTTCCATTTCTCTAGGAGGTGGGTCAAAAAGGGTCTTGCTGTGATTTATGTCATAGAGTGTTCTGCCTATGTTTTACTCTAAGAGTTTTATAGTGTCTGGCCTTACATTTAGGTCTTTAAACCATTTTGAGTTTATTTTTGTGTATGGTGTTCGGCAGTGTTCTAATTTCATTCTTTTACAAATAGCTGTCCAGTTTTCCCAGCACCACTTATTGAAGAGGCTGTCATTTCTCCATTGTATATTCTTGCCTCCTTTATCAGAGATAAGGGAACCATATGTCCATGGGTATATCTCTGGGCTTTCTATCCTGTTCCATTGATCTATATTTCTGTTTTTGTGCCAGTATCATACTCTCTGATTACTGTAGCTTTGTAGTATAGTCTGAAGTCAGGGAGCCTGATTCCTCCACCTCCATTTCTCTTTCTCAAGATTGTTTTGGCTATTCGGTGTCTTTTGTGTCTCCATACAAATTGTGAAATTTTTCGTTCTAGTTCTGTGAAAAATGCCATTGGTAGTTTGATAGGGATTGCACTGAATCTGTAGATTGCTTTGGGTATTATAATCATTTTCACAATGTTAATTCTTCCAATCCAAGAATATGGTATATCTCTCCATTTGTGTGTATCATCTTTAATTTCTTTCATCACTGTCTTATAGTTTTTGGCATACAGGTCTTTTGTCTCCTTAGGAAGGCTTATTCCTAGGTATTTTATTCTTTGTGTTGCAATGGTAAATGGGAGTGTTTCCTTAATTTCTCTTTCAGATTTTTCATCATTAGTGCATAGGAATGCAAGAGATTTGTGTGCATTAATTTTGTATCCTGCAACTATACCAAATTCATTGTTTACCTCTAGTAGTTTTCTGGTAGCATCTTTACAATTCTCTATGTATAGTGTCATGTCACCCACAAACAGTGACAGTTTTACTTCTTCTTTTCTGATTTGGATTCCTTTTATTGCTTTTTCTTCTCTGATTGCTGTGGCTAAAACTTCCAAAACTATGTTGAATAATAGTGGTGAGAGTGGACAACCTTGTCTTGTTCTTGATCTTAGAGGAAATAGTTTCAATTTTCCACCATTGAGGATGATGTTGGCTGTGGGTCTGTCATATATGGCCTTTATTATGTTGAGGTAGGTTCCCTCTATGCCTACTTTCTGGAGGGTTTTTATCATAAACGGGTGTTGAATTTTGTTGAAAGCTTTTTCTGCATCTACTGAAATGATCATATGGTTTTATCCTTCAGTATGGTAATATGGTTTATCACATTGACTGATTTGTGTCTATTGAAGAATCCTTGCATTCCTGGGATAAACCCCACTTGTATGATCCGTTTAATGTCCTGTTGGATTCTGTTTGCTAGTATTTTGTTGAGGATTTTTGCATCTATGTTCATCAGAGATTTTGGCCTGTAGTTTTCTTTTTTTGTGACATCTTTGGTATCAGGGTGATGGTGGACTCATAGAATGAGTTTGGGAGTGTTCCTCCCTCTGCTATATTTTGGAAGAGTTTGAGAAATATAGGTGTTACCTCTTCTGTAATTGTCTGATAGAATTCGCCTGTGAAGCCATTTGGTCCTGGGCTTTTGTTTGTTGGAAGATTTTTAATCACAGTTCCAATTTCATTGCTTGTGATTGGTCTGTTTATATTTTCTATTTCTTCCTGGTTCAGTCTCAGAAGGTTGTACTTTTCTAAGAATTTGTCCATTTCTTCCAGGTTGTCCATTTTATTGGCATATAGTTGCTCATACTAATCTCTCATGATCCTTTTTATTTCTGCAATGTCAGTTGTTACTTCTCCTTTTTCATTTCTAATTCTATTGACTTGAGTCTTCTCCCATTTTTTCTTGATGAGTCTGGCTAGTGGTTTATCAATTTTGTTTATCTTCTCAAAGAACCTCTAGTTTTATTGATTGTTGCTATCTCTTCCTTCATTTCTTTTTCATTTATTTCTGATCTGATCTTTATGATTTGCTTCCTGATGTTAACTTTGGGGGTTTTTTGTTCTTGTTTCCGTAATTGCTTTAGGTGTAAGTTTAGGTTGTTTACTTGAGTTGTTTCTTTTTTCTTGAGGTAGATTTTTATTGCTATAAACTTCCCTCTTAGAACTGCTTTTGCTGCATCCCATTGGTTTTGGGTTGTCGTGTTTTCATTGCCATTTGTCTAGGTATTTTTTGATTTCCTCTTTGATTTCTTCAGTGATCTCTTGGTTATTTAGTAGTGTATTGTTTAGCTTCTATGTGTTTGTATTTTTTGCAGCTTTTTTCCTGTAATTATGTCTAGTCTCATAGTGTTGTGGTCAGAAAAAATACTTGACACCATTTCAATTTTCTTAAATTTCCCAAGGCTTGATTTGTGACCCAAGGTATGATCTATTCTGGAGAACGTTCCATGAGCACTTTAGAAGAAAGTGTAGTTTTTGGATGGAATGTCCTATAAGTATCAATTAAGTCCATGTTGTTTAATGTATCATTTAAAGCTTGTGTTTCCTTGTTTATATTCATTTTGGATGATCTGTCCATTGGTGAAAGTAGGGTGTTAAAGTCCCCTACCATGATTGTGTTACTGTCGATTTCCCCTTTTATGGCTGTTAGCATTTGCCTTATGTATTGAGGTGCTCCTATGTTGGGTGCATAAATATTTACAATTGTTATATCTTCTTCTTGGATCGATCCCTTGATCATTATGTAGTGTCCTTCTTTGTCTCTTGTAATAGTCTTTATTTAAAGTCTATTTGGTTTGATATGACAATTGCTATTCCAGCTCTTTTGATTTCCATTTGCATAGTATATATTTCTCCATCCCCTCACTTTCGGTCTGTATGTGTCCCTAGGTCTGAAGTAGGTCTCTTGTAGACAGCATATATACGGGTCTTCCTTTTGTATTGTAGGTGTTTTCCTTCTTTTGTGTTTCCTGCCTAGAGAAGTTCCTTTAGCATTCGTTGTAAAGCTGGTTTGGTGGTGCTGAATTCTTTAACTTTTGCTTATCTGTAAAGGTTTTAATTTCTCCATCAAATCTGATTGAAATCTTTGCTGAGTAGAGTTGTCTTGGTTGTAGGTTTTTCCCTTTCATTACTTTAAATATGTCGTTCCACTCCCTTCTGCCTTGCAGAGTTTCTGCTGAAAGACCAGCTGTTAACCTTATGGGGATTCCCTTGTATGTTATTTGTTGCCTTTCCCTTGCTGCTTTTAATATTTTTTCTTTGTATTTAATTTTTGATAGTTTGATTAATATGTGTCTCGGCATGTTCCTCTTTGGGTTTATCCTATATGGGACTGTCTGCACTTCCTGGACTTGATGGACTATTTCCTTTCCCATGTTAGGTATGTTTTCATCTATAATCTCTTCAAATATTTTCTGAGACCCTTTCTTTTTCTCTTCTCCTTCTGGGACCCCTGTAATTAGAATGTTCCTGCATTTAATGCTGTCCCAGATGTCTCTGAGACTGTCCTCAGTTCTTTTCTTTTTTTTTTTCTTTATTCTGTTCCCTGGCAGTTATTTCCACCATTCTATCTTCCAGCTCACTTATCTGTTCTTCTGCCTCAGTTATTCTGCTATTGATTCCTTCTAGAGTATTTTTAATTTCAGTAATTGTGTTGCTCAACACAGTTTGTTTTCTCTTTAATTCCTCTAGATCCTTGTTAATGTTTCTTGTATTTTCTCCATTTTGTTTCCGAGATTTTGGATCATCTTTACTATCATTACTTTGAATTCTTTTTCAGGTAGTTTCCCTATTTTGTCTTCATTTATTTGATGTTGTAGATTTTTACCTTGCTCCTTCCTCTGTAACATATATTTTTGTCATTTCTTTTTTTTTTTTATGGGTGGTGCTGTATTCCTGTCTTACTGGTTGTTTGGCCTGAGACGTCCAGCACTGGAGTTTGCAGGCAGTTGGATAGAGCTGGATCTTGATGCTGAGAGGAGGACCTCCGGGAGGCCTCACTCCGATTAATATTCCCTGGGGTCTGAGGTTCTCTGTTAGTCCAGCAGTTTTGACTCGGAGCTCCTGCCACAGGAGCTTTGGCCTGACCTCCGGCCTGGGAACCAAGATCCCATAAGACAGTCACTGCGGGTTCCTCCTGTCTCCTTAGGCTTCTGTGGTCCCCCACCGGTGCCTGGTAGGTGCCCTAGTTGTGTGGAGATGTGAATTCTGCATCCTCCTAGTGCTAATTCTCTCTTTATATGTGGACATGTCATCATTGCAGAATGATACCACAATGTAAATTGTTAAGAAATTTCCTCTGATATGGGATTAGGTAGAAACCAAAGATTTGGGGGCAGAGGATGTAGGAAAATTTTTGGATTATCGTATTTCAGTCAGCTCCAATAAGAAAGTTTTTCTTTATGTTCCTGATATGAGGACAAAGGGTCAAATTAATGAAGCTCTGAATCAAATGACAGCCCTTTCAGATATGTCTTCACATTCCACTAGTGAAGTGAGGAAATCCTGAAGTGAATCCAGTTTCTTTCCAAAGTGTAGCTGACAATCCTTTAAAGTTAAAAATTAAAAAAAAAACAAAACAAACACAACTATTTTCAGGTATGCCAGCCAGGACAAACTGGTGACTTATTTGAAATGCTAGTTAAATTATTTGAAATGCCACCATTTCTGTGGTTTTCCTTTCAGTTTCTATTCTTTATAGTACATTTTCATGGCTCAATTACCAGACCAATTATACTTTTCTCTTTTTATTTGTTCTTTTTTATTGCCATCCGGGACAGAAAAAAAAGAACATTGGTGACAGTCATCTCGTTTATGGAAGGCTTTCAACATTACTAATTGGAACGCTCTTCAGTAAATCAACTTCCAATGACATACTATAAAAACAGCTTTTCAGATTAGAATCTTCATACAATGGAGATATTTCTCACTAATGGAAATATACAAATGTGGTCTGACACTCTTGAGTAAGGAACAAGAAGTCTCCTTCAGGAGTGAGTTTCAGACCCATTGCTTCTTTTTTAAGATTTTTATTATTGACTTGGAGAGTGAAGTATGCTCCTGGATATTATGGAAAAGCAATTAACATTTTAAATTACATAGGTTCTTAACACATAGTTAGAAGTAACAGTGAAAAATCAGGGTGTCTGAATTAGATTGCAGTATGGTTAATCATATTAAATTTGTTCTGAAAGAGACCTGAAATGTGTATATATCTTCTAGTCAGTTCCATGCTCATGGAGAAGGACAGTGTGAGAACTGAGATCTCAGAATCATAAAATTGAGACCAAGTGCAATGATAGCACACACAGAGGAAAATATCCACACAGGGCTGGAAAGAGAAGGATCACAGTCACTACCAAGCGAATCGTGAGGTTATGAGTTTTTACCATGACCACATCAGGGAATAACCCCATGTTTAGAAGTTTGTTCAAAATGTTATATTTTTATTGTTAGAGACACTGCATGTTGTCCGAGATGCCATAAGTAAAGGTATGTCTAGTAGTTGCCAGGCTGCTCATAGCCTTTTCCTAAAGCGTGGACTGTTGGATTCCTTCATCTGTAAGTGTAATCCTGTGTCGGGCTCTTGGGACAACCCTAATGTCTCTATGTCCCATCTCTAAAAATGGGGAAGGTCAGAAAGAGTTCCAGATCTTGTTCTAGAGGTTGGCTCATGATGGGCTGGTCATGGCAAGACTATTCAATGTGGTAAAGAAATAAGGAGTGTCAATGGAGGAACTCTAGACTTGGATAGGTGATGTAAATACAGAGTGGGAGGAGCAAAAATAAGGTATACATACAAGAGATAGACACTGGTGGGGCTTGAATGTCAAGAAGTGTTGAAGATGTCTTTGACTACTGCCTCGTCACCTTTATGGGTACATGGCCAATGGTATGGTTGGTGGGCTTAAAGATCAAGAAAGACAGTGTCTGAACTTCACTATCATCAATCTTGCTGCCAAGTCTGGCTCTGACCTCTTATCCTCTTAATTAGATAATTGGGCATCTGGTTCTTCCTGACTTCAATCCCGCCCCTCAGTTTCAGTTTGGTGTCTGAGAACTGATTACCAGAGATTTCCCTGCTACCATCTTCCTTTCTACCTTCCTTAGTTCTGCCTGGTCTTTTTGCTATGTTTTATCTGTCTGACCGTCCCTAGGTTAGATGTTTTCCTGGACAAGAACTTGTCATCTGTATCCACATTCTCTTTATATATAGTCATCTTCCTGCTGAAGAGGAAACTTTAAATGCTTTCTCGGAGGCATACGTACTGGGGCAGAGTAGGTGTTTACCCACTGATGTGGAATCTGGGTAGCAGGACACTGCTGGTGTCTTCCTGAAATATTTCTGACCTAATTGACAATTGATGCCTAGAAATTCAGGAGCCAGGCATTTATTCATTAAAATATAAATTTCCGTGGGAGCATTAATTTATATCAAGGCTTCCTTTGCAACTTGGTTGGATTAAGGGATCTGAGAGAGAAATTTTCATAGAGGAGAGAGAGAGGAAAAAAGCATTATTGGTTACCTAATGTCAGTTACACAGTGGAAATTTTAAAAGCCCAGAAGATGATTTCACCATTTTGGCTCTGAATATTCTAGTTGATTTGACTATAGCAATTGGCCACAGACAACCAAGCAACCAGGCAAAAGATCCAACCCTACATTCTACACTCATAGTCTCATACAATGCTCCGGATAATAAAATAAATCCTCTATTCTCTATCAGTCAGTTATTCTAAAAATCATTATTCCCAGATCTTTCACAGCCCACTATCCACCACTGTTAACCCACACCCCACCTTATTGACCACCCCGTTTATATTTATTAAACACCCATCAGGACTGTTGGCTACTGTTGTGTTGTAGCCACCCAAGCTTCATTGTTTCATTGTTTCATTTTGGATTTCCAGTTTTGCTTTCCTCACAGCCCTTGATAACCCAGAAAGCAAAGAGACTAAGATAGAATGGGTTTTAAGATGGTAGACTGGAATGTGAAGACAAATTATAAGGGAAAGTCAAAGGGTTTAGATACATTTGCCAGATAACAAACATTTTGAGCAGCCTTACATAGAGAAACTAGAGGTGAATTTTGCGGATGCTGGGTATTGTAAATTGATTTTAGAGTCTACTTCTAGGTTTTACAGAACTACCTATTTCTAATTATTGTAATCCTATAAGAATGAAATACTCGTGGTGCTCCAAATGTGTCATATTTTCTCTCACCTCTTCTTTTGCATGTATTGTTGTCTGTACTTCCCTTTCCCCTAACGCTTTAGCTTTTCTCTATTTCTTCCCGCCTTACCCAGCAATTGCCTTAATACTTAATATCAAACTGTAATTGTCATTTCCAATGAAGAGACTTCCTTGAACTCCTAAGACTGGGTTAGGAATCACTCCTATGTCCCCATAACGCCCTATTCTTGCACCTGAGATGGCTTGTACACATTGTAATGTTACTACCTTTTTACTCTCCCAACTCTCCAATCAGACCATAAACATTTTTTGTGACTGCTTCTCTGTCTGGTTTACCATTAGATTCCCTTCTTCCTAGCACCATGCTTGCACCATACTTGGGGCTCAGAACGATTTGAACCACCTCTGCCACATTAGACATCTGTAACCAAATTTCTTCCCTGCCCTTGTTTTCTGTGCCAGTCTTAGAAGTCAGGGAGCAGTATTTATAAAATTTGCTCCAATTTCAGTAGAGATATTTATCATGGTTTTCATTTCAAGGGTATCCAGGAACTTAAAGCAAGTCAACAGAAAGAGTATATTCTTATGGGAATGGTGAACTTGGGAGTCAACTTGAGGAGGTGGCTAACACTGCCATCTCCAAAGGAATATAGCAAACGTAGGTCTTTCAGAGGCTCCCTACCCAAAGAGTCCAGTCTGGTGGAAGGATTAGCATCAGAAGTCTCTGAAGAATGTGCCTCCATAGTCATGGTTCTAAGACATTTTATTAAATGGGAATAGATCTTAAAGTAGGGTGGTCTACTTTCTGATTGATAAGAATGAAGCAGAAATTGGACAGGGGACCAGGTCTCCAGACTGACATGCTGAGGTGGAACACAGCCCCCAAACTGATATAGAAACTCCAGCAAGTGGCCCAGCGCCTCAGGGTGATAGTTGGGGATGGCAGCTGCAGCTTGTTGGCATGTGAATGCCCAGGGGCTCACCCTGGTCATATCAGACACCATTTGAAAGGCAGTAGTCAAATGCTCATCCCCATAGTACACTCGGGAGAGGACCAACAGTTGCTTATTTTGTAACAACTATTGTAGGAGGGCCTTTGGGAAGAAGCTTTGTCTCATAAGTGTTAAGATTGCACCAAAATGGAATTCAAATTCATATTACATACTTCGCAGAAAGTGATTCTGTTACCAGGGTGCATACCAAGGAACTCTGGGGAGAGTTTCTGAATAGCACAGGCTACTGAATGACAACAAAGTCATTTTCTTAGACATCTAAAAATCAGGCTTATTTTGAAATATCAACTCTTGGGTTGCCCATGATCCAACATGCCCCACAGATGTAAAACGCCACACTAAAATTGCCATAAAAACCTTGGCCAAGATGATTGGGCCAAGTTCATAAAATTATTGAATCTGTTTGTTTTACAGACTACTTTCAAAAATCACAACTGAAAAGAGATAAATGCTTTCTATACTGAACTACAACAGAAGATCCAATGGGTTATGGGTTATCAAGGCACATCTCTACCTTTGCACTTTTATACTGTTTTATAATTATCTGTTTATGTGTCTGTCTCCCTAATTAGGTCTTATGACCCCTAGAGCATGAAGCCCTTTAGGAACTAACTTTGTATTTTCAGTTCATGGTATAGTGGCCCAGACTCAGTCAGTGTGATATAGACCAACAGCTCTCCTCCAAAAACAGTTTTCCCTTTTTTTTGGCCACATAGGTAGATTTCAGTTATCTGTGAGTAATTTGTCGGCACTGTATGTCATGTGTGAATATGCCTTAACTTAGTGCTTTGGTCTCCAGACAGGAAAACCAAGTCTCATTCCCTGTATTATAAACAAGTGACATAGACCAAATCTGTCAAATTCCCAATGACTTGGATCAATATGGTAGCACTGTAAAACCAGACTAGCCATGATCGCTTTATGAATATATTCAAAGACTTTTTCCCCCAGAAACATAACATGAATAAATGTTGGAATACAGGTTCTCAATCACCTGGTTTTCTGAGATGATTTTCCTGATAGAAAATAGTGTCTTTTAAAGCGTAATAATGTAAAATGTGGGGATTTTAACAATACATTCTTATGAGTAAAAGTGTGCTTTTCACTTATGAAAGAGTGTTACCTCCAGGCAAATATGTTTTCTAGTCCTTTCCCCTTTTCTTGCTTCTTCTCTTGTTTCTTTATGCACATTATTTCTCCTTCCAGAAATACATTCTAGTTCATATTCTTTCTTTTAAAAATTCTACTCCATATTCATTTCTGATAGTAAAAATATTCTGGTCTAGGAAGTACATATTTGTCAGCATAAATCACATTTAATTTTTCCATTTGTTCTGAGAGTCTTCTAGACCTTGAGTATATATAAGGATTCTTGTAATGAAATCAGCTTGTTTGAAAATTGGACAAGTAGTTTGCAAACTAGCAGAAAACTTTCCAACTATGGGGAAAAAAATCGTTGATTGAGGGATTGAAATAAATGATGACATTAATGTAAAAGTCTATTTTTCTTCAGTCAAAACAATTACCTTAATTAACAAACACTTACTGAGTTGACATAGTGAGTTCAAAAATAATGACAATAATGAAAAAGCTTTTATTTAGTTTCAAATCAATGATATTAATTTAATTGGTTGTAAACTCATTATTTCTGAACTCAATGCTTTTGAAAAATTAACTTCATCATTTTAAAGTCATAAATAAATCTTCTGTGTTTTTAGGCAATAAATAAAGCTTCTGTACTTTGATAGGTCATGTCTCTTAATTTGCAAATGAACCGTTATCTTTTGATTATAGCTTATGTCCGTTGCAACAAGTCACATTACAGTGAAATCTCCCTCTAGAGCCAGAGACTTTTAATTCTTATTTTCCCTTATTTCAAATGATATTTGATGCAACAAAATCCTAATTCAAGGGAAGTTTGGCTGATCCCTTAAGAATTTTGAAAGAGTGGCTTACCTGTATTTATTTATAGTTTTTCTGAGAGCTATGATAAGAATGGTTCTTGAGATAAAGGCGTAGTGCATACATAGAAAAGAATAAAGCCAAATATCTAAAAAGTATAAAATAATTGCACTTGTGATTTATATAGATTAAATACAGATAAAAGATCAAACACCTATTGAGTTTTTTTCATTTTTGTTCAGATTTTATTTTGTGGGTATATAGGCATGCCAGAAATGTTTTGGATGGATTACTGTTCATGAGATCTACCACTGTCTTGAACTAACAGTCAGTGATTCTAGGACCCTAACCCTAATGGAAGGTTTCCTATCTTTAGTGAGAAGAGTCTTGAATGATTAGAAATCTCTAGGCCTCTCTCCTTTTATAGGTTAAGAGTGACTCACCTGATAGATACTAACCTCCATACCTTGGGGTTACCCAAGATTTTTTATAGTAAGTCACTTGATCAGACATCCCCATGTGCAGACTATATGAGTTATTAATTGATAACAATGATGAAATACAGCTTGTTTGTTTTAAGATTATTTAATAAGAAATAACAATAATGCAAATGGATTTTTTCAATAGACATAGTTATATAACCTGTATTTGTTTGAAAGCATGGAGTTAAAGTCCTAGTGGTAGTCAATAATTAAATTGAGGAAAATACTGGAATTTTTCTCATGAGATGAATTTACCAAATGTTATGCAGATGTGGAGCCACAAACACATCATGATGAGGGAGGTTGGTGAAGTACATACTCCATAATTCCATTTTCTCCAAGAAAGGGGAGAGCAGGGTGTCAGTTGGACATGTGTTAGAAAGCTTGAGGAGACTGAGAGCGTTTTGGAGAATCTCTGATAGAAATAAGAGAAAAAGCTGTTCAAGTGCCAAAAAAATTTTTTTGATATATTTTGAGCCCACCTAATATTGGAAAACCATAAATTTAGATGCAGTACTGGAATTCCATAAATATTTAAACACCTAATATATGCTTGGATGTTCTAGGCGCTGGGGATTCAGCCAAGTTCTTGTGGAGTTTGCCTTCTGGAGGGATAATGTTTATTTGAGTTTCTGTTGTACAGGAATAAAGAAGGCTGCTTGCTTAGTGGCTTTCGATTGGAGAATTTGAAGAGTGAACGTGGAAGAAGGTCAGGGGCTTAGTTCATTTCACTGCAAGAAATATTTATTGAACACCTATAATATTCCAGCCATTCTGACAGGTGTTGGAAAATCAAGGATTAAAAAATAGTCTCTCTTCCAAGAGTGCTTGTAGTTTTCTGGGAAGGACAGAAACGTTAGCAGATCTTGTCACTAGCATGTGGTCAGCACTGAGATGGCCTTGAGAACAGTGTGTTCAGGGGCCAAGGTCCTTATCTGAGTCTGGGAAGGGCCTGGGGAGAAGTGTCAGGGGATGAAAACTAGGTAAGAGGATGCTTGAGCCAAGTCTTCAGACAGCATGGCAAGGCTCAAAGACCTAAAACAACCTTGTGTGATGCCTGCAGAGAACTGTAAGCTGGTTGATATTCTTCCTGCTTAGAGGATAAGGCAGGCAGTGCCTGGAGGGGGAGTGAAGATACTTGGTGGTCGGCACCAGTAAGAAAATAGCACAGGGAACTATAATCAATATGATGTGATAAACCATCATGGGAAAGAATATGAAAAAGACTATATATATGTATAACTGAGTCACTTTGCTGTACAGCAGAAATTAACACAACACTGTCAATCAACCCTACTTCAATAAATGTTTTTAAAAAGAAAATAGACCAGATGGTCAATTATAGGGTCCAAGCTGGGTAGCAAAGGCCGTGAAGCTAGGAGGGCTCTGATAGGTTGGAAAACAATTAGGGAATCAAAGAATGAGTCTCCCTATGGAGTAGAAGAGAAGGATCAGTGAGAGAGATGCAAGGAAAGTATGTAATAGCCTGAGAGAGAGATATTTGAGTTTAAGGAGTCTGCCGTGGAGTTGCTCTAGATGAAGAGAAGGACAAGGACCTGGAAATGAGGATCACGGAAGCCGAGGAAGCCCAAGAACTCATCTATTGGCTGGCCCCTTCGCACACACGTTGCAATGACTAAGAATGATGTCAGGAGGTGAAATAAAGAGGAAAACTGCGTGGATTCCAAACTAGTATAAGAGATAATAACCCGGATATCAGTTAACTGTAGTTATAAGAGAGAAAGAGGCTTGACTTAGCTAGATGTCATGGGCCTTAAAAGCAAAGGACTGTGTGTGAGGGTTTTTGTGGAGAGCACAGGACCTCAAGGCGCCAAGTCCCTTGGACCCCTGCTGGGTACCTTCTAATCACCAGAAAAGGGTCCACTCCCAAAGCTCTAACAGAGACCTGGGTTAAGGACTTCACATTCTTCACTCTCATCTGGATGTTGGTTGCGTCTGCACAGACGCCAGAGTCATCAATGAATTCCTTAAGCTCTCGGAGTAAGCTTGATTCAGGACCAGAATGAAAAGATTTTGCCTTTAATCTGTGACACTAGACTTCACTGCATTTTCTAAAAATTAGATTTCTCATCCAAACAGTGTTTTTCAATAACACATTATTCCTTTTAATCCAAAAGTACCGGTGAAAATTATTTTCTTAGAATTATAATTATGCCACTTAATGAAGCCTGGCTGATAAATGGAAGCATTCTCTTGTCACATGCACTTTCCCTAAGATTCTCACACTCATGTCAGAAGGCCGAGAGGGCTCCTAGGCCTCAACGTTACTACAAATCTGGCCTGTGCATTCTCAATTTATTTTTTGGAAGCAGCCTGATTTTTCCCCCTTAAATTTGATGAAAGTTGTTGCCATGTCTTTATCAAATGGAAATTTTGCTCAGTGTAGAACCGACCTGCACATCCAGAACAAATTCTTCAGTGTTGAATATCTGGGGCAAAAGCAGTCAAAACATTCAATCTGCTGCAGATTTCTAAGTACTGACTGCTTCTCTTTGTCTACGTAATGACTGATTTTTTAAATTTAAATTTGAATACTTGGCTATCCTGTAATTACATATTCTCTTTTCTCAGTCTTCCCAAACTGAGCCTGTGCTCACAGTGTGGAAAATTTCTGAGAACCACCTTGACTTTGATCTCTTAGATAGCTTTCCTGGAACTCTGGCTTGCTGGTGTGATTGGAGGAGACACAAATATTTCCTTACAGGTTTTCCCTGTTATGCTATTTTTTTTATGGAAGGCACTGCTTTGTTTGGACATTTCATGTAACAGTCTTCACTAGATAATGTTTCTATCATCTCTGAGCAATTTCTCTTCTAATTGTGGCTTTGCCTTACGGGACCTCCATACAGCATTGGTGTGTCTCTTGCTAGTAAATTTTAGAGTTCAACATGCCTGTGTTTTTGCAAAATATTATTGCCAACATTACCATATTTCATCCTCAAAACATCCCTCTGAGGCAGAACCAATACTTTTCTCCCTGATGTAAAGATGAAGAAACAGTTACAAAAAGAGATGAGAACATTTTCTCCGGGCCTACAGAGCGCATTAGCAGAACTGGGCTAAAAACTGAGTTTTCTTTTTCTTTCTTTCTTTTTTTTCTTTTTCTTTTCTTTTCTTTCTTTTTTTTTTTTTGGAGCAGAGAAATGTTTATTGCAGGGCAAAGCAAGGAGAATGGGTGGCTTGAGCTCAAAAACCCTGAACTCCAAAAACTGATGTTTTAAGGAATAGAACAAGCAAGGGACTTCTCCTATTTTACACAACAGAGGTAAAATTTAGTTCACTTAATTTTCTATTACAAAATATAGGTACTTTTAAAACTGATTTTGGGGCATTATCTTGTTGAGTCTTTCAGGACCAATAAAAAACTCAAATATAGGGCTTCCCTGGTGGTGCAGTGGTTGGGAGTCCACCTGCTGATACAGCGGACGCGGGTTCGTGCCCCAGTCTGGGAGGATCCCGCATGCCGTGGAGTGGCTGGGCCCGTGAGCCGTGGCCGCTGGGCCTGCGTGTCCAGAGCCTGTGCTCCGCAACGGGAGAGGCCGCAACAGTGAGAGGCCCGCATACTGCCAAAAAAAAAAAAAAAACTCAAATATAAACTTTTTTCAAAAACTCTTTAGCTACAATCTTGAATCTGGGAGAGAAGATGTATCTTCCTAGGCTTAGCTTTATACTTAGTAAAATGAAACATGTTTAATTTTATTTTTAAAAGGCAATAAAGGCAAAAAGAGAAGATTTTGCATCCTCTGTGTATCAGGGTGTGGTAACTATTTTTGATAATAAACATCGATCAAGAGGCCATAAATATTCAGAAACTCTCATGTTCATTTTTTTTTAACGTCTTTATTGGAGTATAATTGCTTTATAACAGTGTGTTAGGTTTTGCTTTATAACAAAGTGAATCAGCTATACATATACATATATCCCCATATCTCCTCCCTCTTGTGTCTCCCTCCAACCCACCCTCCCTATCCCACCCCTCGAGGTGCTCACAAAGCACCGAGCTTAACTCCCTGTGCTATGTGGCTGATTCCCACGAGCTATCTATTTTACATTTGGTAGTGTATATATGTCCATGCCACTCTCTCACTTCCATTACAGTGTTACTGTTGATTTCCCCTTTTATGGCTGTTAACATTTGCCTTATGTATTGAGGTGCTCTGATGTTGGGTGCATAAATATTTACAATTGTTATATCTTCTTCTTGGATCGATCCCTTGATCATTATGTAGTGTCCTTTTTGTCTCTTGTAATAGTCTTTATTTTAAACTCTATTTGGTCTGATATGACAATTGCTACTCCAGCATTCTTTTGATTTCCATTTGCATGGAATATCTTTTTCCATCCCCTCACTTTCAGTCTGTATGTATCCCTAGGTCTAAAGTGTAGGTCTCTGGTAGACAGCATATATACAGGTTTGTATCCATTGTTTTTGTATTCATTCAGCCAGTCTATCTCTTTTGGTTGGAGCATTTAGTCTATTTACATTTAAGGTTTTTATCGATTTGTATGTTCCTATTACCATTTTCTTAATTGTTTTTCATTTGTTATTTTGGTCTTTTCCTTCTTGTCTTCCCTGCCTAGAGAAGTTCCTTTAGCGTTTGTTGTAAAGTTCGTTTGGTGGTGCTGAATTCTCTTAGCTTTTGCTTGTCTGTAAAGGTTTAAATTTCTCCGTCAAATCTGAATGAGATCCTTGCTGGCCAGAGTGATCTTGGTTGTAGGTTTTTCCTTTTCATCACTTTAAATATGTCCTTCCACTGCCTTTTGGCTTGCAGAGTTTCTGCTGAAAGATCAGCTGTTAACCTTATGGGGATTCCCTTGTATGTTATTTGTTGCTTTTCCCTTGCTGCTTTTAATATTTTTTGTTTGTATTTTATTTTTGATAGTTTGATTAATATGTGTTTTGGCATATTTCTCCTCAGATTTATCCTCTATGGGACTCTGTGCTTCCTGGACTTGATGAACTATTTCATTTCCCATATTAGGGAAGTTTTCAACTATAATCTCTTCAAATATTTTCTCATTCCCTTTCTTTTTCTCTTCTTCTTCTGGCCCCTATAATTCGATTGTTGGTGCATTTAATGTTGTCCTAGAGGTCTCTAGGACTGTCCACAATTCTTTCCAGTCTTTTATCTTTATTCTGCTCTGTGGTACTTATTTCCACTGTTTTATCTTCCCAGTCACTTATCTGTTCTTCTGCCTCAGTTATTCTGCTATTGATTCCTTCCGGAGAATTTTTAATTTCATTTGTCATGTTGTTCATCATTGTTTGTTTGCTCTTTAGTTTTTCTGCGTCCTTGTTAAACGTTTCTTGTATTTTCTCCATTCTATTTCCAAGATTTTGGATCATCTTTACTATCATTACTCTGAATTCTTTTTCGGGTAGACTGCCTATTTCCTCTTCATTTGTTTGGTCTGGTGGGTTTTTATCTTGCTCCTTCATCTGCTGTGTGTTTCTCTATCTTCTCATTTTGCTTAACTTACTGTGTTTGGGGTCTCCTTTTCACAGGCTGTGGGTTTGTAGTTCCCGTTTTTTTTGGTGTCTGCCCCCAGTGGCTAAGGTTGGTTCAGTGGGTTGTGTAGGCTTCCTGGTGGAGGGGACTGGTGCCTGTGTTCTGGTGGATGAGTCTGGATCTTGGCTTTCTGGTGGGCAGGACTACGTCCGGTGGTGTGTTTTGGGGTGTCTGTGACCTTATTATGATTTTAGGCAGCCTCTCTGCTAAGGGGTGGGGTTGTGTTCCTATCTTGCTAGTTGTTTGGCATAGGGTCTTCAGCACTGTAGCTTCCTGGTTGTTGAGTGGAGCTGGGTCTTAGCATTGAGATGGAGATCTCTGGGAGAGCTTTCGCCTTTTGACATTACGTGGAGCTTGGAGGACTCTGGTGGAGCAATGTCCTGAACTCGGCTCTCCCACCTCAGAGGCACAGACCTGACACATGGCCGGAGCACCAAGACCCTGCCAGCCACACGTCTCAGAAGAAAAGGGAGAAAAGAGAGAGAGAGAGAGGGAGGGAGGGAGGGAGGGAGAGGGAGGGAGGGAGAGAGAGAGAGAGAGGAGGAGAAAGAAAGAAAAGAAAGTTATTAAAATAAAAAAATAATAAAAAATTATTAAAAACAAAAATTTAAAAAGTAATTTAAAAAAAAAGAAAGAAGAGAGAAACCAAACCAAAAAACAAATCCACCAATAACAAGCGCTAAAAACTATAGTAAAAAGAACAGACAGAACCCTAGGACAAATGATAAAAGCAAAGCTATACAGGCAAAATCACATAAAGAAGCATACACATACACACTCACAAAAAGAGAAAAAGGAAAAAAAAATATATATATATAAAAGGAAGCCGGCAACCAAATCAATAAACAAATCTACCAATGATAATAATAAACTCTAAATACTAAACTAAGATAAACATGAAACCAGAGACAAATTAGATGCAGAAAGCAAACCCCAAGTCTACAACTGCTCTCAAAGTCCACCACCTCAATTTGGGATGTTCGTTGTCTATTCAGGTATCCCACAGATGCAGGTACATCAGGTTGATTGTGGGGATTTAATCTGCTGCTCCTGAGGCTGCTGGGAGAGATTTCCCTTTCTCTTCTTTGTTCTCACAGCTCCTGGGGCTCAGCTTTGGATTTGGCCCCGCCTCTGCGTGTAGGTTGCCTTAAGGCGTCTCTTTTTCTCTCAGACAGGACGGGGTTAAAGTAGCAGCTGATTAGGGGGCTCTGACTCACTCAGGCCGGGGGGAGGGAGGGGTACGGAGTGCGGGGCGAGCCTGCGGCGGCAGAGGCCTGCGTGACGTTGCACCAGCCTGAGGGCGCTGTGCGTTCTCCCGGGGAAGTTGTCCCTGAATCCCGGGACCCTGGCAGTGGCGGGCTGCACAGGCTCCCCGGAAGGGGGTTGTGGATAGTGACCTGTGCTCGCACACAGGCTTCTTGGTGGCGGCAGCAGCAGCCTTAGCATCTCATGCCCGTCTCTGGGGTCCACGCTGATAGCCGCGGCTTGCACCCGTCTCTGGAGCTCGTTTAGGTGGTGCTCTGAATCTCCTCTCCTTGTGCACCCCGAAACAATGGTCTCTTGCCTCTTCGGCAGCTCCAGACTTTTTCCTGGACTCCCTCCTAGACAGCTGTGGCACACTAGCCCCTTCATGCAGCCAACCCCAGTCCTCTCCCTGGAATCCGACCTCTGAAGCCCGAGCCTCAGCTCCCAGCCCCCGCTCGCCCCAGCGGGTGAGCACACAAGCCTCTCGGGCTGATGAGTGCTTGTCGGCACCGATCCTCTGTGCAGGAATCTCTCTGCTTTGCCCACCACACCCCTGTTGCTGCACTCTCCTTCGCGGCTCCGAAGCTTCCCCCCCACCGCCCCTTCACCCCCGTCACCCCCCGTCTCCGCCAGTGAAGGGGCTTCCTAGTGTGTGGAAACTTTCGTCCGTCACAGCTCCCTCCCCGAGGGGCAGGTCCCGTCCCTATTCTTTTGTCTCTGTTTATTCTTATTTCTTTTGCCCTACCCAGGTACGAGGGGAGTTTCTTACCTTTTGCGAAGTCTGAGGTCTTCTGCCAGTGTTCAGTAGGTGTTCTGTAGGAGTTGTTCCACGTGTAGATGTGTTTCTGATGTATTTGTGGGGAGGAAGGTGATCCCTACGTCTTACTCCTCCGCCATCTTGAAGGTCTCCCCTCACGTTCATTTTTAAAAGCTAATTTTTGTCTTTTGCTCTAAGATACATAAAAATTTATATTTATAGCCTTTTTCATAAACTGGTAAATTTCTTTTTCCGAGATGCATAGAGGATATCCATGTAGAAACGTGTGACCGTTAACAAATGGGACAGCCACATTCTTGCCTTCTTGAGTCACTTTATACACCTTCCCAACTGATTATGCAATGGAGTTACCAGACAGGTAGGTAAATTATCAGTCAAAGAAGAAGTGATTTTTTTAAATTTCTCTCTTTTTACCCTTAGCTATACACAAAAGAATGCTACCCAAATGCACTTTCTACTGCTCTTACTTTGTTTTTATTTCTTTTTCAACTTTTCCCTTAAATTGTCATTTACTGCCAGCTGTGGCAAATGTGTTATTCCTTTTTAAGAAACAACTTTATTGAACTGGAAATCTCACCCTCTTACTATTTATTTATATAGTTTTAGAAGAATCCTCCCATTTTGGTTGGTAGCTGCTCAGTTGGGTTTCAGTGTAATGCACTTGTTGGCTGTTTAGTCCCATGGGGACTGTGCTGAGACAGACTTAGCCAGGCTTCCTTTGAACACAGAAATGAAAATCAATAAACAATTTCAACTTCTTCAAGGAGAATTTTTCTTCTCTAATGAATATACAAGCTTGGTTACAGCTTAATTCAAAGATTGAATTTAGTGAGTGCTTTTGAATGCACTATAAGCATGACAAACACAAGCTTCAACATGCCTCACAGGGAGACTTAATGTTTAAAAGGAAAAAAATCATACTCTCCCATTCCAAGTCCACATACAAATGAGACAACTCAACTGTAGGAATATTTACTTGAACCAGACTTGAGACATGGCCCAGGGAGTGCCCAGTCATATTATTTGTGCCCTCTACACAGGAAGAACTTTGAAAGCAAATATATGGACAAACAAAAAAGAGCTCAATTAAATGAAACAAATATTTTATCAGTTAAGGTTTTTTGTTATATTTCAAGTGGAAGAAAACTGACCTCTGGCTTTGGTTAAGTCTCCATCCAGGGGCTCGTCTGGTGGTTACCAAGATTCACTCCTTTGTTTCCCTCTGTTCGTCCTTCTGTGTGTTAGCTTCATCCTTATTCTTCACATCAGAGCAAGGCATTTCCAAGCAAAATGGCTCCCAAGGAAAGGAGTTAAGCTTTTTCTTTTTCTCTTTACGCAACATTTGACAAAGAGCCCAGGTCCTGTCTCTTACTGACCTGATGAGGTTCCTGTGCTCATTTCTGTCTCTGCCGCCAGAGGGGTAGGATGTACTGATTGATTGAAGGCCATCTGAGTTCACCCTTTGAATTAAGGATGGTGTCAATCCCAGGCAAGAGTTCAAGTGTTTGCCAGGGGTGATTTCTCAGTAAGAATTTGAGGAAATATTTCCCCAAAAGATAAGTGAGAGAGTACTGTATGACCAAAACCACAGATAGAGGCAGGTAAAACAGATTTGAGGCATGGTTCAATAAACTAATCAGTTAATGGTACTATTAGAATCATCTTTAAAAATGTGGTAATAAGTTGAGCTGTGCCCATAATTCATCACCAGTGGCTTATAATATTAAGCACACATGTTAATGGATGATGACACTTTTAAAAGATGGAAGAATAAAGATACAGCTGTATAAATATCAATCCAATACCATAAATGAAACTACTTACTTACCTATAAACTCTATTATTAAATGCCTGTGAAAAATAAGACTTCATATTTCTCACTGTAAATGACTCCAGAGACTTAGTTTCCTTTGTCTTGATAGTATCATATCATGAGGCTTCTCTTTTTTCTGCCTGGTTTAACAATATACACACTGGAGCCGTGAAAGGCAAAAAATGTTACAGTCACCCCCCTCCACCCCCCGTTTTTCTCTGGTAATAGAGAAAGGTCATGCAGAGAGAGGAAATCGTAGGACTGACCTTTCTTTATCTTGAGTAAATCAAGAGAAAACATCCTTCTGCTGGTTTATGACAAGGCCAGTTGAAAATTCCACAAGTGAGATAATTCTGTCGATTAATGATGGCTGATGGTTCTGGAGTTTACAAATGGCAACAGACCGCGTCTTCCTGAGCCTGGTGAGAAGAACATCAGTTCTTTATTCTAGTCCCAGGCTCTTCCTTTTGACTCTCGTCTACTGGCAGTATCTGTGGTGGTTTTGCATTAGGTTCATAAGTTCATCAACAATTCTCCCTCTAAATGTTGGAGCCAGATCCCCATCCTCTTGCATATGGGTTGGCCTTACTTCTAACAAATAGAGTATGGCAAAAGTTATAGCATACCGGGCATCCCTGGTGGTGCAGTGGTTGAGAGTCCGCCTGCCGATGCAGGGGACATGGGTTCGTGCCCCGGTCCGGGAAGATCCCACATGCCGCGGAGCGGCTGTGCCCGTGAGCCATGGCCGCTGAGCCTGCGCGTCCGGAGCCTGTGCTCCGCAACGGGAGAGGCCACAACAGTGAGAGGCCCGCTTACCGCAAAAAAAAAAAAAGTGATAGCATACCTACTTTAGGTCATTAAAGGCATTGCAGCTTCCTCCTTGATTTCTGTTTCTCCTTATCTTATAAATATAAAATATATTCCTCTGAAAAAGGAATTTACCAGTTTATGAAATATATTTATGAAATATATTCCTCTGAAAAAGGAATTTACCAGTTTATGAAAAAGAGTATAAATATAAAAGATAAGGAGTGCCTTGTGCTGGAAGCCAGTGGCCATTTGGTGAAAACACTTCAGGCTGCTGGTGTGAGCCACCGCTCTGGGGTGGCTGGTGCCCACAACCTGGTCTCGTCAGTCTGTCATACAGAGTGAAGTAAGTCAGAGAGAGAAAAACAAATACCATATGCTAACACATATATATGGAATCTAAAAAAAACAACAAAAAAAATGGTTCTGAAGAACCTAGGGGCAGGACAGGAATAAAGATGCAGACGTAGAGAATGGACTTGAGGACACGGGGAGGGGGTAAGCTGGGACGAAGTGAGAGAGTGGCATGGACATATATACACTACCAAATGTAAAATAGATAGCTAGTGGGAAGCAGCCACATAGCACAGGGAGATCAGCTTGGTGCTTTGTGACCACCTAGAGTGGTGGGATAGGGAGGGTGGGAGGGAGAGGTAAGAGGGAGGAGATATGGGGATATATGTATATGTATAGCTGATTCACTTTGTTATACAGCAGAAACTAACATGCCATTGTAACACAATTATACTCCAATAAAGATGTTAAAAAAAAAACAACCCACTTCAGAAGCCCTGTGAAGAGGTCCATGTGCTAAGGAACGAAGGCCCCCTGCCTACTGCCAGCAAGAGAGGGAGGCTCCCTATCTAAAGCCATGTGAGTGGGCCGTCTTGGGAGGGGGCCCCTTAGCCCCAGTCAAGCTTTCATTCAACTGAAACTTCCAGCCATGTCTTGACCTCAACCTCATGAGAGACCCTGAACCAGAACCACTAGGCTAAACTCTTCCCAGATTCCTTACCTTCAGAAAATGTGTGAGATAATAAAACGTGTTGCTTTAAGCCACTTGGGGGCTTAATGGGGGTTATATTGGGGTGTAATTGGTTATGCAGCAATACCCAATCTTATTTCCCATTGCTTGTCAAGATGCAAACTCTCCTGACATGTATCAACCAATAAATTAGTTAGTCAAGCAGTCAACTAACTGAGCATGTATTTACTATTTACCACTTCCATAGGCAGGATAATCTCTAATCTAACCTCAGCACCTTCCTTATCTCTTCTTGCCTTCTCTACATTTCTGGTGATTTTCTAGTCAGTAGCATACAGATGAGCCCATAATTTTGCTTTAATTGACTTATCTATGTTATATTTATTTGGCCAACTTCCCCAACGGCAGAAGTCTTCATATTGTTAATATTTCTGAATGCATTTCTGGATTAAATAAGGCTTGATGAAGTAGCAAATGAGTTCCTTCAAGTTGCTTGACTCCCAGGGAAATTTAATAAATTTGACTCTTTCAGAGCAAGGGCTTTGTTGCAGTCTTATGCAGAGGAGTCTGTTTTCCCCATTCCCATCACTTACCACTTTACCCCCATGGAGAGCAGGTGTCAGCAAACAGTTTCTGTAAAGGGCCATAGAGGAAAGCGTTTGAGTTTTGGGGGACATATGCAACTACTCGAATTTATTGTGATAGTGTGAAAGCAGTGATAGACAATAAATAAATAAATGGACATGACTATGTCCCAGTAAAACTTTATTGACAAAAACAGGTGCTAGAACAGTTTTGGCCCCTGGGCTGTAGTGTGTGGACCCACATCCTAGGGTGGAATTCCCCAACATTGCTACATCATAAGAATCACCTGGAAAACTTGTTTTACAATAGCCACGTCTACCTGCAAATGTGTTTTGACTAAGCACCTCCATTGTTCCTTATAATCTGACAAATTTGGAAACCCTGGAGATTTGAATCAAACCTGTGGTTTCCTTTGTGCCAGGGTATGCTTTCCCCTGTGAGACTGAGATGAGAATGTGAGGCAGGAATCACCAATCACATTTCTTGTTGTAAAACTTCTCCGATTTTGCAAGGCTACAATCCTCATCTAAGGACTGGCTGTCATGTTTCTCATAAATACACAGCTGAATATCTTATGGTAGGAAAGACAACAACAGATAAAACGATCACTTCCCTACTTCATTAAAGAAAAATTAATGTCCCAAGAAAATTTCTGGACTATTCACTTTGTTTAAAGGATGCAGTCACCTTAACTGTTCTCCTGCACAATGTGTAATTTTCTTAAAATGATAGTTGCTTTGCAAGATTAAGATTTTTAAGATATAAAATTTAGACTCATAATATGAAATCAGGTGGAGGGCAGAAACACTTAAGTCTGACCAAAGTTCAACCAAAGAGGTAGCTCATATCTAACCATGCTGTGCTCAGATTCCAAATGTGTGGTTCATCTCTTAAAAATAAAATTATAATTGCAATTTTTGAATGGATTTCCTATATGCATGCTGAGACCCTTGTCCTAGTCCAAATTAGTGAGATACAGTATCCTAAGATTGCCTTTCTTTTGCTTTTTTATTGAGTACTTGGGCTTTATAATTTTAATAAATATCATCAAGGAGCAAACAAACCCTATTAATCGCCCTCAGGGCTTCCACACAAATCTTTGGGTATAACATATCAGAGATGTAGTTATATGTGTAGAGAGTGCATGGTTTGGTTCTCAGCCTTGACAATGTTGACATTTTGGACTGGAACATTTTTATTGTGGGAAGCTGTCCTGTGCATCATATGTGAGCTGGTTATCAGCCTTCATTGCCTCTATCTGCTGGATTCCAGTAGCACTCTCAAGTTGTGACAATCAAAAATGTCTCCAGACCCTGCCAAATGTTCCCCAGGGGGAGCAAGAATCATCCCTGTTGAGAACCATTGATATCAAGAGTGTGTGAAAACCATAAGCAAAGTGGAGGAAAGGGACAGCTTTCCAGACATCTCATATTAAGTCCCTGCCCTCAAATTCTCCTGAAATACTTAGATAAGGAAAAGATGGGCTCATTCAAGCTGTAATTATTCAGGTAATTGACTCAGTGCTTCTCTTTGCTTTCCATGTGCAAGCACCAACAGCGAGATTTAGCTCTCCTGGGAACCACACAGGAATCAATTCTTCAGGAACACCTGGGGACCATAATTTGTTGGATTCCTCAGTAATAATTTTCCAACACCCAGATGTTAGAAAAAACATTTGTACACACCGACCCAGGCTCGCTGCATTTTGACATATCTGCAGTCAGAGAATGCCAGGGAGTATGAGTAAGAACTAGGCAGCATATACCATCTGGTGTTTTGAAAAATACATACCATAGGCCCAGTTAAGAACTTATTTTTATGCTATTTGTGAATGGGCTTATTTTGAATGAAACAGAAGTCTAACCCTAAAATAAATGAACTAGCTCAAATTTTTATTTAAATTGAATTTTCTAACATGATTTCATAATAATGGGATTTTGGAATACAACCTAAGGCATTGTGTGGGCTGAATTGTGTCCTCCCCACAAATTCGCATGTTGAAGCCCTAACCCCTCAGTATTTCAGAACATAATCATACTTGGTGATAAGTTCTTTAAAGTGGTAATTAAGTTAAATGAGGTCATTAGGGTGGGCCCTAATTCAATGACTGGTGTCTTTATAAGAAGAGGAGATTTGGACACAGACATGAACACACACACAGGAAAAGCCATGTGAGGACACAGCAAGAAGGTGGCCATCTACAAGCCAATGAGAGAGGCTGCAGAAGAAAACAAACCTGCTGTCACCTTGGTCTCATCACCTTGTCACCTTGGTCTGGGTCTTCTAGCCTCCAGAGTTGTAAGAAAATACATTTCTGTTGTTTCAGTCATTCAGTCTGTGGTATTTAGTTATGGCAGCCCTAACAAAGCAATATAGTGGGTTCCCTAACCCATTTGTTCCCTGACCTGGGAATAAGGGTCATTAGTATAAGAAAATGACAATGAAATGACCAAGTCCTTGAAAGTGCCTCTCACAACTCCCCACCCAAGTCAAGATAGTAAATCAGAAGCAGATCACCTTCCTGAAGCAATGACAGAGATGAGTAATCTCATTAAAAACCAGAAGGATACAGCCATGGTGGTGTCACATCTATGCATTTAGTTCCCCTGGTTGGTCTCAGCAAAACCTAACGGATCTTAGCAGATGATAGTGAACTTCCGTAAACCAGTTGGTAGACTCAGTTGCATCTATTGTCTGGATATGGTATCATCACTGAAGAAGATGAACACAGCCTCTTGCACTTGGTATGTAGGCACTGACTGACAAATTATTTATTCTCAAAACTCTAATAGAGAGAATTAAAAGCAGTTTGCATTTACATGGCAAGGGCAGGAGTATACCTTTATTATCTTGGTCCTGATCTCTTAACTTCTCCCACTTTATGACATCATATAATCCGTGGGGGACCTTAATCATCTTTAGGTTGCATATCACAAAGTCCACCCTATTGATGATATCATGCTAACTGGCCTTGAGAAGGAAGGAAATGTCATGTGTTCTACAGTCTTGGTAAGACATCTGCCTGCCACAGAGTGTGAGAAAACCATGAAGCTCCATGGACCTACCACATTGGTGAAGATTTTAGGAGTTAGCGGCCTTGGGCATGCTGGCATATCCTCTCTGAGATAAAGAACCAATTTGTTGTATCTTGCTCCTTCTACCATTAAGAAAGAAGCTGAGTATCTGTTAGATCCCTTTAAATTCTGGAAGCAAAGTTATTCTGCATTTGGGAATACTGCTATGATCCATTTATGACGTTTTCTGGTTTTGAATGAAGCACAGAGCAAGAGAGAGTTCTGTGTGGTCCACGCTGTGGGAAAAGCTTCTCTGATCCTTGGGCTTTATCGGCAAATCCTATGGTATTCAAAACTGTCCATGATGGTTAAGATTACCGTGTGGCATCTCTGGCAAGCTCCTAGAGGAGAGTCAAAGTTTAGAACCTTAGGGACTAGGATGAGACTATTCTGTATGTGGTGAAGTACCATAATGTGTTTGTAAAACACCTCCTGATTGACTACGTGGCCATCGTAGATACTGAGCATCTGACCCCTGGGATCACATGACTCTTCGATCTGAGCCATCCACTATGAACTCAGCATTACTGGATTCACCTGGTTATGCACTGGGGCGCGCACAGCATCTGTTCATTGTGGTGTAGAGGTGATGCAATCAGGACCAGCTCAAGCAGATCCAGAAAGCACAGATAAATTACATGCAGAGACAGTCCAGACTCCCTTATCACCAACCTGTGCTCTTCCACAATGGCGCTTCCTTCAACCCATACCATGGCCTCACTGGAGGTGAGTACATGTGTGTATTGGGTGATGAAAGGTGATTTGCCTCTGATCAACCAACAGAAAAGGACACTGGCCTAGTTTATAGGCGGATTGGTATCATGTTGGCTGTGATCGGAAATGGGCTGCAGCTGCATTACAGCCCTGCCTAAGAGAGCCCTGGAGGACAGCAGGAAAGGGAAATCCTCCCAGCAGGTAGAGCTTTGAGACATGCACTTAGTTGGACCCTTTGTTTGAAGGGAGGTTGGCTGAAGTCCAAAATACAGACATGTATTGATGCCTAGGCAGGAGCAAATAGTTTGCCTGGCTGGTGAGGGGCCTGAGAAGAGGGATACTGAAATCAGTGACAAGGAGGTCTAGGGAAGAGTGTGATTGGACACAGGAAGGTGGTCCCCAAACGAAGATCTTTGTGTCTCGGTGTGATGCCCACTCAAAGAACATGTCTACTGCAGTCAAGATTCTCATCATCCTGTCAGGTGGACAGAATAATCCTTCTTAGGGATGTCAGCCAGCCTTTCTTCATGGTCACTTCAGTACAATGGGTCTATGAACAGAATGGCCATGGCAGAAGGATGGAGACCACGCTAGGCTCAGCATGGATTCCCTTCCACCGGGATCGCTCTAGCTGCTGACACTGCCAAGCACCCAACCTGCTGGCATCAGACAAGAAAGCTGAGCCCCTAATGGGGCCCCACTGACTAACCAGCCACCTGGTAGTAGGTGAAAGATAGCTCTGCCCTTCCGCCTTGAGAAGGCAGGTTCATTGCTTCTCAGACTGATACATAATCTGAATATAGGTTTTCCCTTCCCGCCCTCAGTGGCTGTGCCAGCCAGACACATACAGAATCTGAGGGCTTGAAGAATGTCTTTGCCATCAACATGATAGCCGTACACCATAGCCTCAGACTGAAGGCCTGCTTTTGTGACAAAGATGTCATAGTGGCCTGATGATCTGGAATTCACGTTTTACCAGGTACCCCATTATCCAAAAGCCTCAGCTGTTGAAGACTTAGCTAAGGTACAGCTGAGGGACATCTTTGTGGATCTAAGATGTGTCTTCCAGGTTGCAGTAAATTCATTGAACCAAAGGGTGATATATGGAGTTGTGTCTCTAATAATGAGCGTACATGAGTTTGGGAACCAAAGAATGACCAAAGGCTGGACCCTCTCATTGTCACACCCAGTGACTCGCTTGTGGAATGTGTACTCCACACACCTGAAGCCTGAGTCTCTAGCAGGTAGATGCCTGGATGTCAGAGGTGGAACACTTCCTCCAGAGGAAAGAGTAAGAATTCCCTTGGACTGGAAGCTTTGACCAGCACTTAGCCATCTTGGGCTTCTCATGCCAACAACAGTCGGAGTTGCTGGAATAATCGTAGCTGATTATCATGAAGAACAATTGGTCCTGATTACCATGAGAGATCTGGCTTGCTGCTACACAAATAATTAGGGAAGAGTACGTCTGGATCCGAGGGGAATCATTTTTTTAAATTTCCAAGCCCAGTAATACTGTTAGTGGACACTTAACAGCAATTGCAACTCCTCAAAGAAGGGCAACTCATGTCTCAGACTCCTCAGGAAAAAAGGGTCTAGGTCACTTCAGGCCTTAGGTCTTGCAAGGATTTGAGATGGGTTATCACCTTGAAGAGGTCTAAGAAATGCGGCTTGAGACTCTCCCCTTGGGAAGAAGTAAGGGCATCTTATTCACACACACACACAGCCCCATATTGCAGTATGGGAACTAGATATAAATTAGGAGGGTGTAAGTGTGTCTCAGGAGCACAAAGGGTCCCTGAATTAAGCATATCTTATTTACTTCCTCAGATTCTCTCAGCCTTACCTGCCTCTTAGAAATGTAGCTGCTGATTCTGCCTGAGCCATCACTTTGGCCTAAATCTCTGGTTTTGCCACTTGAATCTTATCAACCACACACCCAGAGTTTCTGACTTCTTCTCCTTCCAGAATCTGGGTTCTCCAGTCGCTGCCAAAGAGGCCCAGTTATCTGCCCAGAAGTAGAAGGTAGTTACCTCCTTCCAGGGTGAAATTTGACCAGTGCGAGAAGGAGATGAGAAGGAATCCAGTAGATAAGGAATTTATTGTAAGCGTGGTTTCTCCATAGCCTATGCGAATACATCCTCTGCTGCCTCTTCAGTGGTATAATGAAGCTGGGTTATACAGTTTTTTCAATTTAATTTTAATTTTATATTGGAGTAGAGTTGATTTACAATGTGTTTCAGGTGTACAGCAAAGTGATTCAGTTATACATATACGTATATCCATTCTTTTCCAGATTCTTTTTCCATGTAGGTTATTAGAAAATATTGAGTAGAGTTTCCTGTGCTATACAGTAGCTTCTTGTTGATTAGCTGTTTTATATATAGTAGTGTGTATAGGTTAATCCCAACCCCCTAATTTATCCCTCCCCACCACCTTTCCCCTCTGGTAACCATAAGTTTGTTTTCTATGTCTGTGAGTCTGTTACTGTTTTGTAAATAAGTTCATTTGTATCATTTTTTTAAATTCCGCATATAAGTGATATCATATGATATTTGTCTTTCTCTGTCTGACTTAACAGTTTTCAAAAGCCCTTTGTATGCATCTCTTCCCAGCTTCACATTCAGTGATGTCACCTTGGTGGCTTGAAATCAGCCACGTAGGAGTATTTACACCAGGGAAACTGGCAAACACTAGAAATCAGGGCTTTTCCTCCGGGGAGAGCTTGTTGTTAAATATTTACTCTAAACCCCACTGAGCCAAATGGACATTCCCACCGCTGTGTCTCTATGGCCCTTCATGAAGCAGTGACCATAACTAATGCATCCCTCCCACTGCTACTCACTTTTCTCTGCGTCACTACCCCTTTGCTTTGCTTTTACTGCTCTGGCCACTGGGGTCTTCTTGCTGTTCCTTAAATAAGCCAACCTCATTCTGCCTCAAGTGCCTGGTAAACTCGATTTGCCCACACGTTCATTTGGCTTTTCTAATTATGTTAGGTTGCAGCTCAAATGTCACCTTCTCAGAGAGGTTGTCTGAGATTGCACTGAAAGAGCCCAATTCTCTCCATTCACTTACACAGCTTTATTTCTCTTCATAAACCTTATCACAAGCTGGCATTATTTTATCCCTTCACAAATAAATCATCGGCATTTAATCTCTGTTTCAGGTTCTGTTTACTAGGAACCCCAGACTAGGACAAGAGTTAAATGGAGTTGAGGAAGGGATTTCAGATCTTTGCTAACAGGATGTTATAGGACCCATGTACACACTATGGAAACTTTCTCCAGCAACCAACCATATGCCAACTTGGCAGCAAGAGTGAAAAAGATGAATGGGTGGGACTTATTCAGGTTTGGATAAGTGAGAGATGGTACAGTATGAAAGAGATTCTGGGCTTCTGTATTTCTCTAGTTGAGATTGTTGACCTGCATTTAAGAATGCCTGCAGAAGTTCTATTTACAATAGCCAAGACGTGGAAGCAACCTAAGTGTCCATTGACAGATGAATGGATAAAGAAGATGTAGCACATATATACAATGGAATATTACTCAGCCATAAAAAGAAATGAAATTGAGTTATTTGTAGTGAGGTGGATGGACCCAGAGTCTGTCATACAGAGTGAAGTAAGTCAGAAAGAGAAAGACAAATACCGTATGCTAACACATATATATGGAATCTAAGAAAAAAAAAAAATGGTTCTGAAGAACCTAGGGGCAGGACAGGAATAAAGACGCAGATGTAGAGAATGGACTTGAGGACACGGGGAGGGGGAAGGGTAAGCTGGGACGAAGTGAGAGAGTGGCATGGACATATATACACTACCAAATGTAAGATAGACAGCTAGTGGGAAGCAGCCACATAGCACAGGGAGATCAGCTCAGTGCTTAGTGACCACCTAGAGGGGTGGGATAGGGAGGGTGGAAGGGAGACTCAAGAAGGAGGGGATATGGGGATATATGTATATGAATAGCTGATTCACTTTGTTATAAAGCAGAAACTAACACACCATTGTAAAGCAATTATACTCCAATAAAGATGTTAAAAAAAAAATGCCTGCAGAGTTTAATGTAGGAGGAGGCAAAGGGCTAGGAGATCAAAACCAACACACATCAGAGGTACTGATGAGGGCAAAAAGCATATTTCATAAACAATGAAGGAGTGAGAAAATAGTTTTCTGAATTTTTCTCCCAACATATCAAAACATATATATATATATGCATATATTTTTTTTTCTTAATTCCATATATATATTCTTAATTCTATATATATATATTCTTAATTCCATATTATATTCTTACTTCCATATATATATATTCTTTTTTTTAATAGATCTTTATTGGAGTATAATTGCTTCACAATACTGTGTTAGTTTCTGCTTTATAACAAAGTGAATCAGCTATACATATACATATATCCCCATATCTCCTCCCTCTCGCGTCTCCCTCCCACCCTCCCTATCCCACCCCTCTAGGTCATCGCAAAGCACCGAGCCGATCTCCCTGTGCTATGCTGCTGCTTCCCACCAGCCAACTATTTTACATTCAGTAGTGTATGTATGTCGATGCTACTCTCACTTTGCCCAAGTTTCGCCCTCCCGCCCCATGTCCTCAAGTCCATTTTCTATGTCTGTCTTTATTCTTGCCCTGCACCTAGGTTCATCAGTACCATTTTGTTTTTAGATTCCACATATATGTGTTCGCATACGGTATTCGTCTTTCTCTTTCTGACTTGCTTCACTCTGTACGACAGGCTCTAGGTCCATCCGCCTCCCTACAGATAACTCAGTTTTGTTTCTTTATGGCTGAGTAACATTCCATTGCATATATATTAACCTACCATTTTCTGTTACACTTTTCTGCTCTGGCCACTGGGGTCTTCTTGCTGTTCCTCAAATAAGCCAACCTCGTTCTGCCTCAAGTGCCTGGTAGATTCTATATGCCCAGATGTTCCTTTGGCTTTTTCAGTTATATTAAGTTGCAGCTCACATGTCACCTTCTCAGGGAGGTTGTCTGAAATTGCCCTAACTAAAAGAGCCCAGTTCTCCATATTCACTTACCCAGGGTTATTTCTGTTAACAAACCTTACCACAATCTGGCATTATCTTATTTACTTGTTCATTTTTGTCTTCCTGTCTAGAATACAGATGCCATGGGGGCAGAGATATATCAGTTCTGAAACTCCAGCACTTATAATAGTGCCAAGTACATAGTAGATACTTTATGAGTATTTGTAGAGTAAATGAATAATTAATTATCATTAACCGTTAATTTATTTATAATTAAATATTTTAAAATTAATAATAATTAATTACTCAATGACTTTGTGTGTACCTATCTCTATGCCAGGTCAGGAGACCAGGAAGTGGAAGACTTGATTCAAACTTTTGAGCAGCTAGCAGTTTCGTTGAGGTGATAAGCCCCATGTACACACAACACCTGAACACACCGCAGTGTAGCATGTGACATATGTCAAATCGATGATGTGCCTTCCATTTGACAAGTGTTATGAGAGTTCAGAGAACAGACCCCAGTGCACCGGAGCAGACAGATTTTTAGAAGAAGCAGGTTTTTGTGCCCACCATGAGCATGGGTTTGATATGGGGGTAAAGGATAGAAAGAGGATTGTTTTGGTAACCCTCCAGGACCTTACCAGTGCTAAATTTGTTACTATCCAACCATGCAACCCATTAAAACCCCCAAATAGCCATTTGTCCAATTACCTTGTCTACATGACACACGTGCACACAAAAAAATCATCTAGGAGATGATATGAGTTTAATACTTAAGCAGCTCTCTGTTGTGTTTTGAGCTCTGCTGCAATGAGATGAATAAATATTGACTGAATGAAATCAGGAACACTCAATTCAAGTGCTGAACTATGTCTGTGTCCCACTTTAGAAAGGAAAAAACAAGATGGATTCTGTTTGTCAGGGACTGACTGATGTCCAGTCCGACGTCCCCATTTGGTGTCAGCCTCTGATAAAAATGAAGCCAGTTGATTTATTCGAGTATTTTTTCACTGTGACTATTTGACAAAAGCCCATTCCAATTGCCCTCATCAATTGTACTCTTTTATCCTGGTTTCAGCTCTTCGTTGTGCTGTCTTATCTTCTCAATGCTGGTATAAATGTTCCTTGCTTTCACTTTAATTTTTTGAATCCAAAAACTTCATGCACTCTAAAATTCTTTATATTGGTTTTTAAAACTAATAACACATACACAAAAAATCTAACCACCCTACCCCCAAAACTGCCAACCTGCTCCTGAGGGTTTAAGTAAGATTTAGTTCATAGGTGGCGCCCTGTATACAATCCTTTTTTCCCGTGAGCTGATTCGCTGATTTGTGTAAGGCCAGGAGCTTTTCTCCTCCTTACAGGATCAGTCCTCAGCCGCAGCTTCTGAAGGAACAGTGTTGTTCTTAGTGACGTTAAAACAGAAGAAGCTAGAAAGGCCCTTTATTTCTGAAACTACTTTTTCATAGCCCATAAGCAACAGACACACTAGTAACTCTGCACAGGGCATTAGGGCAACCTCAACTCACACATCAGGAGATTTATGTTAGTGTCCTTTTCCTAAAGGAAAGGAAGAGAAACTCAACTCCTATTAATATTTATCAAGGCCACTCTGGAAATTATTCAGAGGTGAGGCATTCTGAGAGGAAAATGCAAAATTCTCTTTTTGGTTTAGAAGAATGTTTTAAAGGTATACAACAAACAATTTCCAGAAGTTTGATGATGAGAAGAACAATTCTAAGAGAAACAGAGAGCCAAGTAAGACTAGGACATCAAATCACAGTAAACTTAAATTATTAGTGGAAGAGAGGTCAATCAGGTTATTACTATTAAAGATTTCAAGGAACTTGTACTCAGAACTAAAGGAAAAAGAACAGACATTCAGAAGAATAAATATGTGTTGAGTGTTGAGGAAAAAAGTATCTGACTAAATGAATGAATGAACCAGCAAATCTTAGAGAATTTTGTTACTCATTGGTTAAAGTATAAAAACTTGTGAAAACATAGATTTATGGCAACATGGTGTGTGGATCTATATCCCTGAATGATGTAATCCCACTGTTATATTTACTGAAAAGTATTCTTACTTGAGGCCATGAGGATTAATGTTGCTCTCTTGGTAATATACCAAGAAACAGTCTGATGTCTTTTAAAACAAAGCAATATAACACTCTGAATGTACAAGCAACATTGCTCCAGGAAACACATTTGTCTGTCACAGCCAAATAGTAATCCTAATTTAATGAACATCTCCAGTTTGTTGAGCCCACCAGGGAAGGAGAGTCTTTTGGGAAAGCCTGAAACTGAATTGTGCCAATTTGTTAGGTAGCTTTTTATTTAGGGTGAAATTTAAGTACCTGGAGTACTTGACCAAAAGATTCAAGAGTTCTCTCAAAATTGAGTCTATTGTCCAAGATTATCCCTTAAATGTTGAGGGGAAAGAAAATAGTCATCTATATATTAGATGCCTTGATCTCAGACAAGTTACTTGTATCTTTCTATCTTAAGGTCACCTTAAGATATTCTCCCTACAAGGAATAATATCGCACAATCAAAAAAGGAACAATATTAGATTCATTCATTCATTCCTGAAATATTAGAAATGCTTGACAGACAATCCTTTCATAGGGTCCTTTTACAGACAATTGCATTCCACAAGGCAAAACCAAGAACATTTAAAACAACCAGTATTTTCTAGAATATTTTGATTTCATGATAAGGGCAACCATGGGGCTCACTTAGCGGGCCTTGGTCAGGAGCTGTGTCAAGGTGTGTGTCATTATTCAGACAGCGCTCCAGACCTCTCAGATATCAGCATCCTTGTCTGTTCCTTCTGAAGCCCTTTCGCTGGCACTCATTGTTGGTATAAGCAAGGAAGGGAATGCATGCTTTCACAAATGTTAAGCTATACCTGCTCAGTTTAGGGAGAAAAGCTTTGCAGTCAGCCTACCTTAGACTATTCTGCACTCTGTGCTCCCTGGATAATACTTGTATTGTGCTGTAAGACGTGACAAATTGTGTTCTGTAGGGCTATATGATGGTAGCTGGCATCCCCTTTTGCCTTAGAACATTTTTTTTTTATTGGAGTATAGTTGCTTTACAATGTTGTGTTAGTTTCTGCTGTACAACGAAGTGAATCAGCTATACGTATACATATATCCCCTCCCTCTTGGACCTCCCTCCCATCCCACCCCATCCCACCCATCAAGGTCGCCACTGAGCACCGAGCTGAACTCCCTGCGCTATCAGCAGGTTCCCACTAGCTATCTGTTTTACACATCGTACTGTATATATGTCAATCCCGATCTCCCAGTTCATCCTACACTCCCTCCTGCCCCATGTCCACACATCCGTTCTCTATGTCTGTGTCTCTATTCCTGCCCTGCAAATAGGTTCATCTGTACCATTTTTCGAGATTCCACATATATGTCTTAGAACTTCTGTAATAGGACTAGCGCTCTTTTTTCTCCCTCATTTGGCACATATGATTTCTGCGTCTGTGTACTTGTCTTGTCTGTTGATGATGCTGGGCTGGAGAAGGACACGTGTATCTACGTGCCCACATATGGAGAGTACCCACGTCTACCTGGTGTCTTCTCCAGTATTTGGAAGCTAGTTCATTTTTCACATGATTCCAAGTGCCCATAAGCAGCAACAAAGAATGGAAATTCAATTCCTAATCTTCTCTGAATTGGAAGCTAAGATCACAATCACAGGTTTATTTTTTCTAGATCTTCTGATAAGTCATCTGTAGCATGGCGTGGGATGTGCCTGGTTATGGTAATTAGGGGGTGGGATGAATTGGAGAAAATTATATAACATGAACACAGACAGAAATGATATAAACCGTTATGAAAATTTCTTCCTGGAAATTGGACTTGTGATATTTTATTGCCTGTTCCAGAGATGCCAGTAAGCATCATGAGATCAATAAAATTTCCCAAGATTCAATGAGCCAAACTGGTCTCTCTCTTCACTACATTACCCTGAATCCCATCAAGGCCATGTGCTGAGCAGGGGTTCTGGAGTTCTAACTGCCATGTACTTAAAATCACAAGTGATCTGTGAACATCCTGACACAGAGGGAAGAAGTGGGCAACAGAATTTTCAAATAGGATTTATTTCTTTAATACCCGCTGTATTAGTTTCCTGTGGCTGCCATAACAAAGTACCATAAACTTGGTGGCCTAAAGCATCAGAAATGTATTCTCCCCTGGTTCTGGAATCCAGAAGTCTGAAATCAAGGTGTCAGTAGGGCCACCCTTCTCTGGAGGCTCTAGGAGAGGATCTGGTCTTTGGTTCCTGCAGCTTCCGGTATTTGTTGGCATCCTAGTGGCTGCATCCCTCTAATATCTTCCTGTTATCCATAATTTCTCTGCTTCTATCTCTTAGTAGAAGGACAGCTGTCATTGGATTTATTTATTTTTTTATTTATTTTTTTGTGGTACGCGGACCTCTCACAGTTGTGGCCTCTCCCGTTGCGCAGCACGGGCTCCGGACGCACAGGCTCAGCGGCCATGGCTCACAGGCCCAGCCACTCCGCGGCATGTGGGACCTTCCAGGACCGGGGCACGAACCCGTGTCCCCTGCATCGGCAGGCGGACTCTCAACCACTGCGCCACCAGGGAAGCCCTGTCATTGGATTTAGTCCCCACCGAGGTAGTCTGAGATGATCTCATCTCAAGGTCCTGAACTTAATTATATCTGCAAAGACCCTTTGTCCAAAAGGTAACATTTACAGGTTTTAGGGATGTGGATGTGGACCTATATTTTGGGGCCACCATCAAGCCCACAATCTGTCCCATGTGGCAGGTTCTCCTCTAGGTACTTTACACATATTAACTTTGAATTTCCAAAATCTGTATTCAGTGCATAGCTCTGTCACCAGCCAGCTGTGTAACCTCGGACAAGTCATTTCACTGTGTCTGGGTAGCAGTTTCCTCATTTGTAAGATGAAGAGGGTTGGATTAGTTAAAGGAATCAAAATAATACCGTTGGGAAATACAGAGCCTTAATTTTAGAAGACATAAAAGAATTTGGTTCAATTCTTCATAGGTACAGATCACCTACAATTTCCCAAGGGCTGTACTAGGTATTAGGACTATAGATGAATATAAGACCCTGGCCTTTGTTTTACATGTCCATTCCCTAAAGGAGGCAACAATATTATCCTTGTGCCCAAGCAATGTCACTCAAGGAGGTGAAGCCGAAGAAAGTTCTCATGAAAAAAAAATTAACAAATTGAATCGGGAATAAAACTGTGTAGAAGAAGCAAGGTGCAGAGCCAAAGTTTACTGGCTTCATTGCTAAATCATGAGAAAGTAGATGCCAGTTGCTCTCCACTGAAACCCCAGAGGGTACAGCTACTCGTGACCATCCAGGGATTAATGGTGCATTTAAATTGTTCTCACCAGAGGTTACATATGCACTGAGCCACAGTGGAGGCCACAGCTGCATAGCACCTAATGGTAAACTCTGAAATACCCCTGCATTTTTCTGAAAGGAGGATTGATAACATCCAAAGATGTTGTGGCGAATAGTCAGTTCAGACAGCCGACCTCCAAGAAGGTCTCAGGTCCCATGAGACCGACCACCCAGGTTCTAGAAATGTGTCCGGGGGAAATCTGTTCCCTGGCCAGATGTAGGCTGTGAGCATGTACTTTGGTTCAGTGAACTCTACCCTGCAAGGGAGGAATTCATCATCCTACTCACTAAAGCAGGGGCACTGGGAGACTGTATAAGGGCACTGAATGTCTCCACTAAATGTCAGGGTACATTTAGTGAATTTGGCAAGCTCAGACTCAGCCCCAGTTAACATTTTTCTCAAATTCCCCAGCAGACAGTCTGGCCTGGTTGACAGTTTACTCGTAAGAGACCCAGAATTATGTAATCAGTTCAGCTAAGCAAGCTCTAGAAAAGAGATTCACAATACAAAATAATGCCCAGGTTCACTCTTAGGTAGACTGACAACGACCTCTCATCCAGAAACGGAAGAAACGTCATCAGCCAGAGCAGCTTGTGTGGAGGAATGCTGGTAAGACTCAAGTCCTTTTGCAGTGACCACAATTGACCTAGTGGTCATCGTGAGAAATAGGCTGTCTCAGGCAACACTCAGCATGGAGAGAAGTGCTCACAGCAGCTCGGGCATACGGCAAATCAGAGAGCTATAGGTGTATAACAAGAGACAGCTAGTGTCGTGCTGGGCGCCCACCTCAAAAAGTGCCAGAGAATGTCAAGGCACTGAAAAGCCTAATTATTTGGAATAATAGCATTCATGTGACATAACAGGAGACGTTCAGGTACTGAGACTATCTAAAATTTTCACAGTTCCTTGCCCCTAACGTCATGTTTTTCTCCAATTAAGTGCTAGGGGCTAGGAAATAATAATAATAATAGTAATTGGGCTTCCCCGGTGGCGCAGTGGTTGAGAGTCCGCCTGCCGATGCAGGGTACACGGGTTCGTGCCCCGGTCCGGGAAGATCCCACATGCCGTGGAGCGGCTGGGCCCGTGAGCCATGGCCGCTGAGCCTGTGAGTCCAGAGCCTGTGCTCCGCAATGGGAGAGGCCACAACAGTGAGAGGCCCACATATCGCAAAAAAAAAAAAATAATAATAATAGTAATTGGTTTAGTCAACCTGGGCTGTTATAACAAAATATTGTAGACTGAGTGGCTTAAACAGCAGACATTTCTTTCTCACAGTTCTGGAGATTGAGAAGATTAAGGTGTGGACAGATGTGGATCTTGGTGAGTGCTCTCTTTCTGGCTTGTAGACAGCTGCCTTCTTGTTGCATCCCCACATGATGGACAGAGAGAGGGCTCTGGTCTCTTCCTCTTCTTATAAAGGCACTAATCCCGTCATGTTGGCTCCACCCTCATGAACTCATCTAAATCCAATTCTCTCCCAGAGGCACCACTTCCAAATACCATCACATTGGGAATTAGGGCTTTGACATACAAATATCGGGGGACACAGTCCATAGTAAAAATAATAATAAAAGAGTAATAATAATAATAAACAGATACTATTCCTTCCTTAATGAAGCTCACAGTCTAGTAGAGTTACAGATGTTCATCAAATTGTCATACCCAAATATATGAAATTACAATTGTGTTTCAGTTTGAAAAAGAAGAGGTACACGAGGCTACGAGAGCATATAGTAGGGGGATTTGACTAATGGGAGGTCAAAGACTCCCCCATGACAACTGAGCTGAAATTAAAAAGCAAGCGTGTGCCAACTTGTGGTATCAGACAGAGAGTACAGGTAACGACCAAGGGAAGGAGAAAGATGGGAGATGGGACCAGATGGACCCGTGGGGTCCAGGAAGTGTGTGTGTATGTGTGTGTGTGTGTGTGTGTGTGAGAGAGAGAGAGAGAGAGAGAGAGAGAGAGAGAGAGAGACTTTAAGGGAGAGACTTGAATGCAACAGAAAGATAGAACTGGAGTTCCTATCATCACATGATGAGTGTAATCCTCGTGGGTTTCTAATTCTTCATATATTAGTTGGAAAAGTTTCTTCCTCATTGTTGAGGAGACTATGGAAATATTTCTCTCTGTTTTAGGGAAGTCAGTCTTGTCACCACCTTCTCCTGTCTACCACGGCCCATTTCTTCCTCTTGTGCCCTTCCCTCCCACCACTTTTGGCATTCCCCCCTTTTTAGTGTTTGGTGCAAAGGTCCCTGCAAAGTGACTGCTCATTCTTCTGGAGGAATCTGTGCTTGTGTCTCTACTTCTGAGTTCCTATTATCTGAACTATAGATATTTCAGGGCTTTTCTACTCAAAATAGTTTGTAACAGTTACAGAAATATTATGAAGTATTAAACAAATATTCCATTAAGAGACAAATCATCTCCTTGCAAAAGAAATTCCTGGTAAATAACATCAATGTATTGGTTATTTTTGTATTTGGCTTATTGAAAAACAACCCAGAAAGAGTCATGGCTCAATGTTCTTATGGCCAAGACATACAATAAATTCTGTAAAATCTACATGCTTTTTTAAAATGCCTCCTTGAATTGAAGACAAGAAATCTTACCAATTGAAATGTTCTGAAAACATTCCCATTAGATGGTTTGTCACATATATTCAGCCTTAAGAAGGGTTTTCAGAATGGATACCAGCATGCTATGCATTGAGTGAGGCAGACAAGATCAGTATCAAAAAAAGCATAAGACAGAACCTGACCCATGTAAGAGCTTATAGTCAAGGCAAAGAAGGAAAATCAAGATTAACTTATTCATGAATACTGTTGAGCACCTATTATATGTCAGTGATGAACTAGAAAATATCATCCCTGCATTTGCAGAGATTAGAGTTGAGCCAAAGCTACACACTCAGAAAAAAAGACAAAAGCTTTCAACCGTGACTTTCAGCCAACTTGAACATTTTTTATTAGCACAGAAACAAAAAGAGTAGTATTCTAACTTTGCTGCTCTGTAGACGAATTGTCAATTTAATCTATTTAAAGTCAGTCCCTCACAATGTACTAATGCCAAGTATTTAGACATATATGAGAGGCATAAAATATTTAATGTTTATATAACCAGGCTGTGACATTTAGAACATCCAACACAAATGACTCAACAAGTATTGTATATCAGTGTTTAGGAAATTCATGTGCTCTATATTACCAGGAATCTTACCATTTACTAACATGTCTCTTCTTCAGTAATTATATATGAAGACTGAGTGACGGATGAGCAAAGTTGTTACAGAATGAGTTGTGTCCTTCCACAATTCGTGTGTTGAAGTCCTAATGCCCAATGTGACTGTATTTTGAGTCAGGGTCTGTAAGGAGGTGATTAAGATTAAGTGAGGTTATAAAGGTCAGGTCCTAATTCAATAAAACTGGGGTACTGATAAAAAGAGGAAGAGACACAGTGCTCTCCTTGTCTCTGTGCCCAGAGGAAAGGCCACGTGAGGACACAGGGAGAAGGTGGCTGTCTATAAGCTGGGAAGAGAGCTCTCACCAGGAACCAAACTGACTGAGACTTCTGGCTCCCAGAACTGTGAGAAAATAAATTTTTGTTGGTTAAGTCAGCAGCTTGTTGTAGTCTGTTATGGCAGCCCAGGAAGGCTAAGACAAAAATAAACTAATATTTATTGAAGTACCTGCTAGGTGCCAGAATCTGTGCATTGTAACAGCCAGTGTTTTTTGAATACTAACAATTAAAACTATTTCTAGGGAATTATCTTCCTTTACATAGTTCAAGATAGCTTGCCACTATGTCCACATTCCAACCACAAGATGAGAAAAGGAGAGGGAACCTCCCTTCCCTTTAAGGCATCACCCAGGATTTACACATTCTATTTGCTTGCATCCTATTGGAAGATCTTAAATCACATAGCTACCTTAACTACAAAGGAAGCTAAGAAATGTAGTCTTTATTTTTTCTTTTGTCCAAATCAGAGGTTCTATTACTATCAAGGAAAGAATGCATATTAAAGGACAACAGACAATCTCTTCTATACCCCCACTTTCAAAGGTACTTAGACGGTCCAGAATAGAGTATTTAACGTTTATAGCCCTGCTGCTCTGCCTCACCCTAGAGCCTCCGATTACACCAGTGGATCATGTTACCACTTAGTTGGGGCTAATATTTTCTACACATCTCGGTTACAGACTCCTCCTGCAATGACGACAGCCCACCCTTTTGTGGATTAAGCCCAGTTGTTTATTGCCCACATAATGGAAGAAGCACAAATTTTTCTCATAGCTGTGAAAGTAAAGTGATTTGCTTAAGGCTTCATATAGGTAGTCATAGAATGACTGGGATATGAATCAAGATTTGGGCATTGCAAGGGCAGTTTTGTTCCCACTTAACTACCAGATGATTTAGAAGTGCCTCCTAATACACCGTAAGGTTTATGAATGAACGAGTTTCCACATAATAGAAGATATGAGGTGGGCAAGTTGGATGGTGAAGACCATCCTGAGCAAATGGGAATAAATTTTGTGTTTCATCTGTTTCTTGTTTCTTAAAGAATTTGACTTTCAGTCAGTAATATTCCATGATGTGAATGTATCATGGTTTACTAAATCTCCTATTAGGATATATTTAGATTGTTTTCATTCTGTTTCACTGCTGTTATAAGCCACACTGCATTAAACTTAACTGTCATAAATATTTATATGGGGTGGATAGTTCAAAAGTTAGACACGTCTTTAAAATCTGTTGACTGTCTTTGGCAGTACTGCCAAACTACTGTCCAAAAAGACTTCCTGATATTTACTTCCATCGAGAATATATGAGAATTTGTGGAATCTAAAATATGACACAAATGAACCTATCTATGAAACAGAAACAGAATCATGGACATAGAGGACAGACTGGTGGTTGCCAGGGGGGAGGGGTTTGGAGGAGGGATGGGTGGGAGGTTGAGGTTAGCAGATGTAAGCGATTATATATAGGATGGATAAACAACAAGGTCCTACTGTATAGCACAGGGAACTATATTCAATATCCTGTGATAAACCATAATGGAAAAGAATATAAAAAAAAGAATATATATATATATACATATATATATATCTGAATCACTTTGCTCTATAGCAGAAATTAACATTGTAAATCAACTATACTTCAATGAAAAAAATTAAAATTATTTTTAAAAATTTGTTTAAAGAATATATGAAAAAAAAAAAGGAATATATGAGACTAAAATTTGAGGTCCTAGATTGGGTTCTCCAGAAGCAAACCCTGATGTGAAGATCCTCTGTAAGTGATTTGTTCAGGAGGTGCTTCCTGGGGAGACCAGTAAGGACTCGAGAACCAGGACAGGGAAAGGATGGAAGCCAGGCAGAGTGTGCTCTCAGGCAAAGTGCTACAAAGCTTGGGCTTCAGCCTCGTCCCTCAGGAGAAATCTAGAGAATAAAGAAACCTCAGAATTGTCCCAGAGGCAAGGGAGCTGGACTTTCACATTCTAGTGTCTGATGGTCATTTGTCAAGAGCCAACCCAGGGAGAAGGTAAACCCTAAGCATAAACGTTTTGACTCCTGGGTGTACAGTAAAGCAGCTCTGGTAGCCTGAGGGCAGGCCTCCAGAGAAGAGTCTCAAGTTCCAGACTTGAAAACACACGGAAGTCCGTGCAGAGGCAGCGCAGGTTGTGCACAGAAAATATCACAAGAAGTCTGAGAGGACCGGGCAAAAGCACCAACATTTTCCGCTACAGCCCACCCCTTGCCCTTGCTCAAACCCTCTCACCTCTCATGTCGAGTGCACTCCCTTCTATTAAAACTTCTTGAAGGTTGCTCAGAATTTCTGGGGAAAATTGGACATGTGAGAGTCGTTGAACATGGTGCAGCCTCTCCTGCTGCAACCGGTCCTGAAGGGATGACATTGTACCAGCTCCCACTTCTGCCACCCGTTCTAGATCCCTCGCAACCACTCTTGAATGTAACAATGACACTGTGCCCTACAGCCCAGTGCTTTCTTCATTGCTCTAGTGAAGGATCTTTTCGCTGGGCCTTCATGAGGAACCGAATCATGCTTATACCTCTAAATATGTTGATCCTTTTCTCAACCATCTGCCAGGTCATTATTTGTTCCGAGCTTCCAAGCGCTATTCCAGTGACTTAGTAGGACCGGCTCCAGGGGCCCTTGCCAGAGTGTTAAATACTGAGTCACAGGACAGTGGCCCTGTATTAACAAAATCCCCCTTATCAACCACCCTGACTTGGCATCCTCAGTATTTAATTCCAGGCCTGCTCTCCCGGAACCAGAGAGTACATATTACCCAAGTCCTATAGATCTTTTCACAAATGATTTCTTCCTCCTTTAATCAAGCCAAAATTTCCCCAGTTAAGTCATGCTGAGGCTTGACCCTAGTTTTCTATCTAGAGGTCAGGGAGAAGGGTGGGAACAGATCATGAGGAGAGCAAGTATTGCCTTTCAGTGCATCGGCTTCTGAAAAGTCTCCAGACACGAAGGGGACTGCTTTCCTTTAGAAAAAGGGAGTTTGGCAATGTTGCAGGTCCAGAGGGTCCGGTAGACTCTAGGGATTCACTGTTCTATATAACACATCTGTTCAGGTTATCTGTCTCGAGTCTCAGGGTCCCCCTCCTTCCTTGCTAGAGCCCTGATTTTGTACAGGGAATTTACTGTGATTGTTAAGTTCAGTCTTCTGTGAGGTTCTATTACTCTTACAATCAAGTCTGGTCTTCAGCACAGTCTTTCCCTTGCCGCGAGGGGAGGGTCCCATTTCACACTCTTAAAGACCTGCTGGCTTTCCTACTGTGCCTTAATTTGGTAATTGACTGACCGAAGCTTGAATTTTTCTCAGTTTGATGCATTAATAGCACTCAGAAACAACTAGCCACTTCACTGTTTTTGTAATCACTGCTTCGCCCATATCTTTCAAATGCATGCAATGTTGTATGAATGAGAGCATCATTCCCATCTGTCTGCCAGCCCAACTTAACACAAGTGAAAGTCTTAGTAAATGTGTGCTAATGCCAGCAATAGTCACTCCCCTACCCAACACCAGTAAAGGGGCCTTTGTTTTCAGATGGCCATTGAATAGCTAACTCCGGAATCTGGTCCCTAGAGTCAGCTTCTTAAGACCACTGATGGTACCAACTATCTTAGGGGGGTTCTGCAGAAGCAGTTCCTGAGATGAGCATTCATTTGCAAATAATTTCCAAAAATGCTTCCAGGAAGACTGGTAAAAGAGTGGGGAACAGGTTGGAAAAAGGGGAAAAGGCCAGCACTGGTGTGGTCTCATGCAGAAGTCTCTCAGAAGGTAGATCTCTAAGGGGAACTCTGGCATCTAAGTGACACCTCACAACTATCCCAGTCTGAAGCAAGGGAGCTAGACTGGTACTTCTGCATCCATCAGTCTTTGGACAACGTCCATCAGCCAGAATGTAAACCCCTAGATACTTCCAATTCTCTGTACAGTGAGAACAAAACGGCTCCAGTAGCCCAAGGGCTCTTGAGGGTAGAGCTGCAGGCACCGGTCCCTCAAAGGGCAAGCGTGGAGAAAGTGGGCATGGTGGGGGAGTGCACAGACAAGGTAAAAATGGATCCTGGGAATCTGGGCAGACCACTGTCTGCTACGGCTATATTCCTCTTTTTGTTCATTTACTTGTTTTCTGTGTGTTTGTTTGCATAACTTCTTTTATTTTTATTCACTTTCTCTTTCTAAGATTCAAGTTTAATTTACTTGCAGAATGGGTTATAGTTTGCATATAGTACAAAAGTCAAACTTTCTAGAAGGTTTACAGGGAAAATCTTCCTTTTTAATCCCTTCAAAGAGATCCTCTGAGAACAGATTTTACACAGTACAAAAATCACTAAACCTCTTCTGTTTCATGTTATGTTTATGTTTATGTTTACACTTCTATCTTCTCATTTAAAGGGATTGATTCTTTTCTGCATGGGAGCCCAGAACAAAGATGGCATCCCATCACCAAAAGAGAAAACAAAGTAAGAGTCATTGAGTTATTGAGTGCTACATAACATGCAGGAAGGAAACTAACAATGAGGCCTAATTCCCCATATATTAATTGGCAAATCATCATTGTTCAAGGAAGCGATAATAACAATTATAAGTTTAGGAAAAACATTCCGTTAATTAACAGAAATGTCTCAAAATTTTATTTGTTTGTTATACTGTGAGAAAAAGAGAAATCATTATAGGATGTGCTGGTAAAACACTGGATAATAATGAAAGGCAGTGGATGGGCCATCCATTATAGGGCCATCCATCTGACGGGGCCTTTAAAAGACACAGAGGATTTACTTATTTTGAAAAAAAAAAGTCAGAGTGAAGAGAACCACAGGTAGGATTAAGAAAACTTATGTACTAGCCCCAGTTTTGCCAGGAACCTGCTGTGTTTGCTTGGTTAATTCATTTAACCTCTCTGTGCTTCCATGCTCATCTATAATCTCCATTCAAGAGTATTGTGGAGATGGAAATGAAATAAGTATCTCCAAAGCAAAGAATTTGGATAATTTGATATACAACAATATAATTAATAATAATACTAACATGAGGCTGGTAGGCAAGATTTTTCCTTTTGATTTACTTTTAAGTTTTTTGGGTTTTTTTTTTGCGGTACAGGGGCCTCTCACTGTTGTGGCCTCTCCCGTTGCGGAGCACAGACTCCGGACGCGCAGGCTCAGCGGCCATGGCTCACGGGCCCAGCCGCTCCATGACATGTGGGTTCTTCCCAAACCGGGTCACGAACCCGTGTCCCCTGCATCGGCAGGCAGACTCTCAACCACTGCGCTACCAGGGAAGCCCTGATTTACTTTTAGATTGCCACTATCATTTAGCCATCTGAACAAGGTATCTACAGGTTTAGTTTATTCTTCAAGACCAAATCAACTCACCCTACACATAGAAATGCACAGTTTCACTGTTAACAGTGCTATTGGGGAAATGCAGGATATCCAGTGAAGACAGATGATGTGGTCAGCTCCTAGTCCTTACTTTCTTCTGACTCACAGAGCTCTTACCTTCATGACTCGGTTGGTATGATTGGGAAGGAGGGCGCTGTCAAAAGTTATATTATAAATTTACATTTTGCACGTAAATGAGGAAAACCAAGCCTGCAACTCATTAAGATGTTTGAATCTATCAAATGAATGGAGGAAATTACCAACTGCCTTTATTTATGTTGCTTCCTAAGAGTACAGAGATACTTTAAAGCAGCGGTCCCCAACCTTTTTGGCACCAGGGACCGGTTTCGTGGAAGACAGTTTTTCCACGGATGTGGGTTGGGGGGATGGTTCAGGCGGTAATGTGAGCGATGGGGAGCGATGGGGAGTGGTGGGGAGCGGCAGATGAAGCTTCGCTCTCTTGCCCACCGCTCACCTCCTGCTGTGTGGCCCGGTTCCTAACAGGCCCGGATCGGTGCCGGTCCATGGCCCAGGTGTTGGGGACCCCTGCTTTAAGCTCCTGATCTTCAAGTCTATTTATGCTTACGCGCTGATTTATGCAGTTACCTGTCCATCAAGTGTCTACATATCATAGGCTGAGCTACATAGATTTGAGAACAGCTATTGTGGACCACCAGATTCCAAAGTGGATTTTGATTTTGCCTGAATTATCCCTGTAGGAGTTTTCTGTCATTGCCATAACACATTACCACCAACCTAAGCTACTTAAACAGCATAAATTTATTATCTCACAGTTTACTAGATCAGAAGTCCGGAGACAGCAGGCTGATACTCTGCTTAGGGTATCACAGGGCAGAAATGAAGGTGCGGGCAGGGCTGTGTTCCTTTCTGGAGGCTCTAAGAATTCACTTCCAATCTCATTCTGGTTGTTGGCAGAATTCAGCTCCATGTGGTTGTAGAACTGATGCGCTATCTCCTTGTGGCTATCTGCTAGCGACTGCCCTCAGCTCCTAGTTGCCTCTCTGCAATTTTTGCATGTTGTTCCCTGCATCTCAGAGCCAGCAACAATTCACTGAACTTTTACTGCCCTACTGCTTTTCTTCTGTGTCCTCTTTTTCTGCCACCTCTCTCACTGACTGTTCTGCCTTCCTCTTTTAAAAACTCAAGTGATTAGATTGAGCCCACCCGATAATCCAGGATAATCTCCTGTTTTAAGGTCTGTAACCTTAATCACATCTGCAAAGACCCTTTTGCTGTAACATAGTCCAAGGTTCTAGGGATTAAGGCACAGTGTGGAAATCTTTGGGGGTTACTGTTCTGCCTGTCACAATCTCAAAGACCAAAATATAAGTAATTATGGGATACTGTGTCCTCATATAGTTACCTTCCTTCTAGAATTATTTATTGTGATTAATTATTAGCTGCTGCCTGGCTTATCCAGGAACCATAGGAAGCAGGTGAGATACTAATATAGGGGAAGGGTAGGGGATGTGTACATGACACATTCGCTTCTCCGGATGTTTCCTTCCATATGCAGAGAGATTCTCTTACAAAAAACGTTTGACCTCTCACACACTGCCTCATTTCCCCCACCATAATGTGACTGATGACTTTGGAGGAGGAACTGGGACTGCATGGATCAGCCCCTGTTAGGGGTCATATTTGGGATCGCCTGCAGAGAGTATGAGCCCTGGTCTGCCCTTGGCCACATGATAAGCTCAGTTAAATGCTCTGCCTTGTACGTGAAGGACCCTAATTGTTGCCTATAATTGAGTATATATGTTCAAATGGATTAAGTTATTCTTCCAGGCCAGTTTAACCATGGACAAGTCAAGTTCAATCTTTTAGATATATTGAGTAACTACTACATGCAGAGTAAAGTACCTGGTACTATGAAATAGACAAAAATGAATAGTGACTTCCAATTATAAAATAAGACAGTAAAGGTATCTTTTCTCTCTTCTCTCTGAAATCACTCCAGTAAAAACGATATAATGAAGGAAAGGGTTGAGAAGGAGGGAGGCAGTGTATATAACTTGATATTGTCACCTTTTATAGTGGGGGAAGGGGAAAGGTGGGTGTCAAAAAATCTAAATCTGATAAATTAAGTAGTATATGTTCAAACATATTTACAGAAACACAAGAAAGTTCTAGAAAAGCTAATAACGGTAATATGATTAAATGGAGGGAGGATGGGAGGTGAGAAGAAATACAAATATGCTAGTTTTACCATTACTTAAAGTAGGGAGACAGTAGATGCTGTCTAAAGAAACAGAAGATGTGTTATATTTTATAAATTTTAGTTGTAAATTATGTCACTAGATTAAAAATAGAATGCAAATATGCAGAAGGAAACTTGTATTTAACAAGAGCAAAGAAAAATTAAATAATACAATGAAAGATTGGAAAACACATAAAAATAAGAAGAATAACAGAAAGATAACAGAACTGAAAGGTATTTCTTATCAAAAAATATAAATGGTGTAAGCGTTCCTATTAAAAAATAAAGACTCTCGGGACTTCCCTGGTGGTCCAGTGGTAAAGAATCCGCCTTATATTGCAGGGGATGTAGGTTCGATCCCTGGTCAGGGAACTAAGATCCCACATGTCACGGGGCAGCTAAGCCTGCGAGCCACAACTACTGAGACCCCACGCCACAACTAGAGAGCCCACATGCCACAAACTACAGAGCCCACATGCTCTGGACCCCATGTGCCACAACTAGAGAAGAGAAAGCAGCACGTCACAACTAGAGAGAAGTCCACGCACCACAATGAAGAGTCTACGCCACAGCAAAAGATCCTGCTTGCCTTAACGAAGATCCTGTGTGCCGCAACTAAGACCGGATGCAACCAAAAAATAAATAAATTAAATAAATAAATAATAAATGAATCTTAAAAAGAAGATAAAAACTCTCAAATTGTATCAAATGATAAAATCCAAACGTACAATATATATAATAAGCACACATTTAAAGCACATTGACAAAGAAAGGCTGAAAATGAAAGAATGTGTAAAGGCTTATCATACAAATAAAAAGATGGTTCACTGAAAAAGACACAAATTGGTTTTCAAACATATGAAACGAGCCTACCCTCATAAAAAGTGTAATTCAAAATAAAACTACTCTAGAGGGGGCTGTTCACCCATCAAATTAGCAAAGATCAAAAGTCAGATAGTACATTAGTTGTTGGAAGTGAGACTTAACAGGCACTTTCATGTATTGCTGGAAGGACTGTAAATTAGCCCAACACTTATAGAGTGTAACTTGATGTACAAATACATTGACTCTTGACGCAGCAATTCCAGTTTGATGAATTTATCCTATAGCAATCCTCACACGTATGTACAAGGCTGCAGTATCAATGCAGTATTACCTGTAAGAGCAAATATTTTAAAGTAATTCGATATGTACATTAATCAAACTTATGAAACCATTAAAAATGAAAATGTAGCTTTCAATGTATTTGGACAAAATGAGTTACAAGATTAAGGGGGAAAGAAAGTGTCCCTATCAAGGGTCATCAGTAGCCCACATGTTGCTTTTGCACAAGTTAGAAAAAGATGTTCCCTTCTCCTGGATGAAGTCTTCGCCTGGGTCCATAGTTTGTAAGTGGAGCAGGAGAGGACTTTAGCTCCACACGCCCCTCAACCACACACTCTTATGGAGGAGAACCTTAACGTGGGTGCCCTGGCTCCAGAGCAAAAACTTGCATTACTTTTAATATGGCATTTAAGAAAAAAGAACGCTGTGGGACTTCCCTGGTGGTCCAGTGGTTAAGACTCTGTTCTCCTAATGCAGGGGGCATGGGTTCAATCCCTGGTCAGGGAACTAAGATCCCACAAGCCACATGGTGCGGCCAAAAAAAGAAAAAAGAACATTGCACCTGCATTTCTATTATTTTGGTACGTAGACATACTATCAACCAATTATCTGAGCAGAAATAATGAATTGAAGATATCTTAATGTAACCCATAAGGAAAATAATAATTGGTGGATCATTAAGATTTAATCATCTAGTGGAAAGAGTAGCATTTTATTTACCAGACGATCTTAATTTGTTTTCTGAACTGAATTAATTAATTAGTTAATTTAGTTCTTAACACCACTTGTTACTTTTGAATAGTATCATTAAAGTTTAAATTAGTAAAGTTTGTAAACAATGAATTGGAAGATGGACCACGGTGTCTCAGATTTGTATCAAACAAATGTTACAATCTATATTTCTATGATGCCTCTCTCTATAAATAGGTAGATAGATATTTCATATCAATAAATATAAATGGTATAAGCTTCACTTATATGTGTGTGTATATATATATATAGAGAGAGAGAGAGAGAGAGAGTCAATTATCTACAAGTTTGGCCCATATCATACTCAGATATGGTTTGTTTTAAAGCTGTTAAACAAATATACAACAACATTTCAGTAACTTAACACATAATAACCCAATGCAGATGTTCCTGGTTGGTTGGTGGTTTTCCTCTTGAATGATCTGGTTCCACAGGCTCTTTCCATCTTGTGCTCTGCCGTGACCTTGGAGTTTGGAGTCCTCGGCATACAACTGACAGAAAAGAAAAGAAAGAGTGGAGAATCCTGCCTCTTAAAAGCCTCAGACAGGAAGTGACAACTATCACTTCTACTCTCATCACATTGGTGAGATCTAGTCTTATGGCTGCACTCAAATACAAAGGCGCTGGAGATGTCTGAAGCTCCACAGCTATCAACCAAGAACAATGCTATACCAGGAAAGGGGGAGCATGACTTTTGGGTGAAGAGCTAAATATCTCTGCCATAGAGTTGAATCTGACTGAATAATAACTTGGAATTTAGATGTTTGGCATTTTGTGAACTCAGGATTGGCCTATACATGGGATGGAAGATTTAAGCGGAATACAGTACCTGATGATTCTTGAAAGACTTGCCTACATGTGTAGTCCCCTTCTCTGTGATTCTTCAACACACTTCTACCTGAAGTTTATTCCCAAACTTGGACAATCTCAGTCAAGAATATACTGAGCTCTTCTGAAAATTCAACCTGCCTTTACCAGTCTTTATATTCATGGACCTTCATGGTGGCTGACACTGTAGACTGCTTCCTCTTTCATAGCCCTCTCTTCCTTGTCCATTCTTACTTCTTTTCTCACCTCTTCTGGACTTTTCATCTCAGATCTCTTCCCAGGTTTCTTCTCCTAATGCCTCTTAAATGTTAGTGTTCCTGGTAGGTTAATCCTGACTCAACACTCTTCCTCTTCCAAACCTTCCTTGAGTGATCTTATCCTCTCTAAGATTAGAACCATCACCTGTAGGCAGTCAGTGCTCAGATTTGTATTTCTAGATGTTATCTCTAACCTGAGCTTCAGACCATGCTTCCATGCTGAACATTTTTCCTGGACATCACAAGAAAACTTTCATTAAGTCTAAACATACCTCTTTCTAAACTTTCTCTTCCTCTAGTATTTTTTGTCTTAACAATGAGACTCTATTTATCCAGTTATATAGGCTACAAAATTCATGCTTGACCCTACTTACTTTAACCCCATTAAATTAATCATAAGCATGATTACCTCTTGAATATACTTACCTCTTGAATATACTTCAAATCCATTCCTTTTTATTCATTTCTTATTATTATTGCCTTAATTTGGAACTTCAAAGTTCTCTGGATTACTGAAATCATCTCATTTTGGCTCCCCTACTGCAGTCCTCCTCTCTTTAGCTTGCACACATTTGCTAATACCGATTCCACCCCCGACCTAGTGGCTCAGAACATCCTGAATTGGGTTGGGATTTCAATTTGAGTTTTTACAGAAGATCTTAGGTAATTTTGATCACCAGCCAAGTTTGGAAATCACTGTCCTAGAATGAGTCCTGTGAGCAAGCCATAAGTAGCAGGTTATATAGCAACCTAGCCCTGTGTATATTTTCAGTCCTTTATAGATTATCTCTTGGTTTTCCAAGCCCTGAAAACAACAAAGGAGTGACACTGAGGCTCTGATGTGATATATCTAGTTCCTTCAACTGCTTCAAGTTCAATTCAATTCAGTTGGCTTCACTACAGAGTGACTGAATTGGAGGAACACTTGGGCCATACTGTGAATTTTATACACCCCTATGTTCAGTGCATTAGTCAAGTCACGGAAGTTTTTCATCAGGCCATGTCAGGCAAATATTAAGGAATGAATCAATACACTGGCAAACTGGGATCCAACGGGGGCCTACTGTATAACCTTGATGCTGGGCTATGAATGCCATCACTCAGTAGAAAGAGAATACAGTAGGGAATGGATGAGTATGTATCAGTGTTTCTTAGATTGGCTACTTTATGATAAAGGGAATTTGTTGGGAGGATATTGGGGAGCTCATCAAGTTGGCTGGAGGTGAAGGAAGGGCTGGTCAATGAGCAGAAACCAAGGAAGGTTGGAGGTCTAAGAAGCAGAAAACAGAGCAGTCATGTCAGTAGCAGAAACCGGCTGGTCCAAACACTTGCCACCATCACAGCTAGATGGAAGACCCCCAAGAGCTCATGCTGGCCCTGTCTACCTTGTTTAACATCTAAAGTTCTACTTGGTCAAACTAAGGTCGTTGCCAGCCCCCTTGATGGCGCTGGTGCCAGGGACAGGGTGGATTCAGTGGGAGGCAGAAATAGGACTAGCCCAATAAAAAGGAGCTCATTTTCCAAGAGGAAGAACAGGGTCCTGTTACAAAGAGAGAATAAATGCTAAGCAGCCAATGAATGACAAATATCCATTGCCGTGCACCTAAGGAAATAAACGGGAGAAAGAAAAAAGGTGGGGAAACAAGACTGAGGAAGTAGGGAAAATGTTAGGTTCAAACATCACACAAACAGCCACATGGGAATTTTATTTTGTTTCCCTTTGTTTTTATTACTTTTTAAATTAATCAAAAGAAAATCCCTTATGGACTTGATAACAATACATCTGGTCCTAATAATCCAAGAAATCTCTATTTATAGACATTGAATGTGTTGCTGAAATTAAACATAATGCGTGAACAAAAATTGCAAGATAGGTTTAGGGTTTGACTTTTCAATAAAGTATACCACAAAGGGAATAAAGAAATTCTTCTCTCAAATTAATGGTGAATTCTTTTGTCATGAGAATAGGAGCTTATATGCATTTCACTGAAAGCACATAAATTGTTCTAGACAAGAAAAACAAAAGTAGCCCAAGGCAGTATTTTCATTATAGAAGAAGGCACATGTCCATGAATATCTAGTTTAATATTAACAAAAGTCATTCAATTAGCTATGCGTGTGCCATTGTTATGAATATGTATTCGCGTCTCAGCTAAGTAACACTGATATCTTTTATTCACCAGTTCAGAGATTCAGATGTTATAAATGTTACCCTTCTTGCCCTGGTGTGACATAAGGGATTTGAGTCCAAAAAATACCTGACACTTCCCATCACTGGATACGCAAATTTCTTTAGAACTTTCAACTTTCTGTTACGGAAATTGCCTTTGTTGTTTGCTGATTTTATTTCTTCTCTAAAATCATTAAAAGAAAAACAATCCTGATGAGTTAACATTGGTTCTTTAATAATAGCAATTTTTAAAGATCTAAAAAATGGTTTCCTTTTTCTTGTCTCTTGCAATAGCTCTAGGTGGCCCAAAGAAAGAGAAAAGCATGTAAAATGCAGGTGAATGAGACTGTTTAGAGCAGGGATAGCAAATTCCCTTGTCTATGACAGACTTTGCTAATCATTTCGGGTGCTCTTTCCTGCTAAGCCCAGATGTGGTTTCTGTATCCAAAACTCAATTCTTAAGTATGTACTTCTGATCTATAGGGCTCAGCATGTAAGATGAAACATACTTGCTATACATAATTTAGATCAATGCAGTTCATTCAGGAAAAAAAACAAGTCTTTTCATGCTACTCTATTTAGAAGATGTATACAGCAACAATGACTCAACAGTCTCAATTTCCATCATCTGGAAAATCTTATACTGTCCAGCCATTAGTGACTTAGAATCTCTTATTTTCCCTTCTCTCAATTTTGACTTTTCCCACCACCACTGAGAATGGATTGTCTAAACCCTTACATCCTTTCTCTTCTGGGCTTTTATCATCTTTTTATCTTTTCCCCTGACCAGGCATTTCTTACTTCAGCAACCTCTGTACTAGAAATGAAACATGCACACACACGTTAATTTTATATGCTCCCGAAAAATTCTGGTTCAGAGAATGAAGTGTTTTCTTAAATATTTATATGTATTACCTGTAGATTTCCATTGTTTAAGCTTTACCTACTCTCTACCCTCTTAAATAAATTCTATTCATTATTGACAATTAAATTATTAAGTTCTCGAAATATGCAAAGTTTCATTTCAAAAACACACCAGAAATAATCTAGCAAAGGTATTTTCATGTTTCATATACCATCCTCCTTGGTTTTTCAATAAGAAATCCTATCAAACAAAAGCTGTCTTTAGGAGGGCGGAAATCTCTTCTAGTTAGGCTCAAACACTGCCTTCCTTCTTTACCTAGGCAATTCCTACATCTTTATTCTTATTTCAGATAGAGTTCAAGTTCAAGTTCAACTTCCTCAAAGAAGCTTTCCATCCTTGACTTCCTAGTTTAGTTTCAAGTCCCTTACTAGTTACTAGTGACTAGTGCATAAGATGATGTTCTTTTCTTTTATTTACCTGTTCTATGCATTCATTGCTGCAGTTTTTTCTATTACTGTTTCTACTACTAGACTGTAAACTTTGTGAGATTAGGAGCTATATCTGCTTTTGCTTTACGTTATCTCCCCAGGGCCTAATATAGTGCCTAGACCTATACTTGTGACTCAATAAATAATGGTTGAATGAATTAGTAAGTATTTCACTTCAAGGTATGGGTGACTTATGATAGTTTAATATGTCCTATCTACTGAGTGCATTTGCAGGCCAGAGGAGAAAGTATCTTACCCAAAGGGATCTCCAATGGAAACTTTCAACCACATGTGACAGGACAAAGAGAAAACTTGTCCTGGGAAGGAGGTAGAGCTCCTTGCTTCCGCTCTTCAGTGGATGCCACGTAAAGGGCCTTCTAGTTCTCTGGATAGGATGTCTAGCATAACTGCCTACATTCCCAGAGTGCTTCAGATTCCAGATTGCAGCTGCATTTCTGTGAATGTGCGCTTTCATCTTCCTCCATATGGCCCCTCTAGGGCCTCAGCAGGTTGATGGGTCCACATCCAGCAGCTAGGTTAGAGTTAGGAGATCAGTTAAGCAATGGGATAGCAATGTGCTCCTGGCCTAGAGCTCAGAGTGACCAGGTTAACATGGGATCCTTAGTACTGTCAGGCTTTTTTCCCCTTTTTTGCACCTTAGGTCAACATCATAAAAGTGACTAAAATTGCTTTCCTCAGTTGGTATGGAATTAAGGAGAAACTTTGGTCCTTATAACCATTAAAGCCTTAATTAACTCAAAAATGGGAATTCATTACCTCCCATGTAGCTTGTGCTCTAGCTTTCAAATTACATCACTGCCACAGGCCTGGACCTGCAGTCCCCCTTCTAACCAAAAGGTGCTTTGCCCTCCAGAGTGGTCAGCAGACAATCTTGTCTCTTCAGGAAGGTAGTAGTCAACTCTTCACTGAACGATGCTTCCCTTTGATTGTCTAGGTGGATGGAAGTAATACAGTATTTGATATTCAGGAAAATGCTGGAAAATCCTACTGCACTGTGAAAGGCAAATTATAAATTTCTTGGAAAAAGGACTGTCTTACCTATATCTCATGGCCGGCCCAATGCCTAACGATTATTCGTACTAAGTAAAAATTGTTATTGGTTAACTGGTTGTTTTGTGGATGGATTAAATTGACATCATCGGTCAGGGTGCCCACACTGTGATAAACAAGACTTGAGAATAGTGGTTCCCCGAGTTGCTGGTGCTAGAGAGAGTGCTTAATGAGACCAGGTTACCAAGCTGCACCCCCCAAAATATTACGGCTCATGGTGTATGGGGTGGAGCCTTGAAAGCCAGATTTCATAAAGCTTCCCTACATGACTCACCACACTGGATCAAATCTAAAATACCATCAGCTGTAGAAGGGAGCATTATTTGCCTATCTTTAAAAAAGAAAAAGAAGTTGTCAGTTAACCTGTGCCTTGGTACTTGTGATGTCATTGATCGGAAGCTGCAGCCGGATTTTAGAGTTGTGAGAAAGTAAAAACATGAAACACTGATTTAGAGCATTTGGAGTGACTCTGGGGACGTACTGATGTTGGGGTTAACCATGAAGCAACAGCATGAAGGCCAGAGGAGAAGAGGGTAAGAGTGTACTATTAATCTGAGAAAAACTTGCAGATGGTTTCTATCTGTCAATGAATAAGGTTGCAAACTGCTAGGGTGAATCTATTTCTTTTGTACCTCAAATCTTAGAATGCCAGGTCAAGTGACACTCTTGGTTTGGCTTACAAATTCATTTTGCAAAAAGCATAATGAGGGCTTCCCTGGTGGCGCAGTGGTTGAGAGTCCGCCTGCCGATGCAGGGGACACGGGTTCGTGCCCCGGTCCGGGAGGATCCCACATGCCGCAGAGCGACTGGGCCCGTGAGCCATGGCCGCTGAGCCTGTGCGTCCGGAGCCTGTGCTCCGTAACGGGAGAGATCACAACAGTGACAGGCCTGTGTACCGCAAAAAAAAAAACAAAAAAACAAAACAAAAAAAGCATAATGAAAATGAAATGCTTAACCATGTGTAGCTGTTCATTTTGATTTTTTTTGAAGGGAAAAATGTACAAAAATGTGACAGTGTTTTAATTAGAGCCTATATGAACAGGAAATGATATTTATATAAATGGTCAAGTGGGTCTGTGGTAACGATTTGATTCTAACAACCTGTGCTCAGTTGGGTAGTCATTCTTTATCAGCTCTGTCCAATAGAAATATAATGCGAGCCACAAAGGAAACTTTGAATTTCCTAGTAGCCATATTTCAAAACGTTAAAAGAAACAGGTGAAATTAATGTCAATAATATATTTACTGCAGCGTATCCCAAATATTGTCATGTCACCATCTACTTAATAAAATAATAATGAATGAGTTATTCAACATTATGTTTTTCATACTGTCTTCAGACGCTGGTGTGTAATTTCCACGTCAATCAGTTTTGACTGACCACATTTCTAATGCTCAGTAGCCACATGTGGCTGCCATATTGGATAGTGTAGCTTTATAATCTCTCTGGAAGTTTATGTATCTCTAAATTAGAAGAGCAACTGTCCCTCTCAAATTCCTCCATGGCAGTGTAGGGGGAAACTTCCTGGAATGGGTGTTGAATTCCCTTAGAGGAAAGATTTCTCTCCCATTTCCTATTGTCATAGTTAATTATCAACATAAATACAAAATAAGCATGATTATGTGTTGATGGAAATGAAGCTTGTATGTATAGCTTTACCTAATTCAGAGACAAATTATTTTACTTTGACACAGTTTTATGTATCTACATATTTTACAGGTAGATACAGCAGACACGTTTGTGTGTCTCAAATTCAAATGTCAGTCTCAAATTCAGACTCAGATTTTGCTCATCTAAGACTGAATTGGTAGCTGAAATACAGGGGATACAAAGAAATGTAAGAAACATGGTCGCTTTCCTCCAGGAATTTACACTGTACTTAGGGAGAAATGGATGAGGCCCAATGAGCTCTAAGATGGTACCCAAATTACTTTGGCATAATGGAATTCTGTGATGTTAAATATAACATGAAATAAGCAGGATATTAGCTGGATTTTATATGTCCTTTTGGCCGGTAGGAATTTTCATTATAATGAGTTCGTGTAATGAGATGACTTGTAATCTTACCGAGTACCAATTCCGATGCCACAGATTTTTGATTTTTCAAAGAATTTCAAAGCAACTCACAGCACCACTAAAAAGACCCCTGCTGGTTATCATCTTAGTTTTTATGTTGGTTCTTAACAAAGCAGATATGTTTGCCCTTGGAAAGACACAAATGCAAAAATACAGAGTATGATGATTAAACAAGAACAAAATCAAAGTAACTACTGTGAACCACAGAAATGACTAAGGACAAGCCATATTCCGCATAAACATGTCCTAAATTTAATTTTTCCTCTAGAAGAATTTCCAAGTCAAAGTAACAGACTGCATGCCCATGGAACCACATTATCAGACCCTGCCAGTGGGCAGCCACAGGACCTTTGCATAGCTCTCTCTTCCTTTGACAACCTTGCCTGGTTACTGCTAGATTTGTAAGTTTGTGGTTGGTTGCGGGTTCTGCAAAAATTCCCTGAATAAGAAGAGGAAAAGAAAATTCCCTGTTCATTTACTTGTTTCAATTTAATACCAGGTTAAGAAATTCTGATTCAGAGTGAAACCCTGTTTCCTGAGCTGATCATTCAAACACACTGCAGTCGGAGAAGCCAAATGGAGAAACGCAGTGATAAAATATCCAAGATTAAAAGCCCATTTTCTTTTAGTTCTTTTGAATCCACTTTCACTCATTAGTCTTTTATTTTATATCCTTCTCCAAAATTGCCTGACATCTTATGGTTCTGAGGAGACAACAGAAAAGGTTCTTGGCATCTGGTCAGAAGCCAAATTATTGAGGAGATTTACATCTTACCATAATGTTGGCTTAGAGGTATGCATGTCTCTCATCAAGCTCATATAACCTTCCCTCTGACTTAAACTACAGGTAATCAATTCCATGGCAATAGAAAGAGACTTACCTATTTCTTGTAAGGGAAGAGAACAAACAAATGTTTGGACAAGCGCAGCTGTATTAATATACATGAGAAAGCAACAGCTAGTGTTATTCTACAGAAATGAATGAATGAATAAATAACTAGACTCTAAGCACTTTATTCTTCTCACATAATTTCTTCTCAGTGACATTATTGAACAGGCTGTTGAAAACAAACATCGTTAAATGAGAAAAGAAGAGCAGCCGCCTCTCTGATTCCCCGCTGCAACATTTTCCAATGACGAATGCTCCCTAAATGGATTGAGCTTTTTGAAAAAGAAGTCTGAGAGAAATTTGATGTGGCCCCCTGACCCCTGGTAAGCACATGTATCTTCACCTGTCACACAACACACTGGCACTTGCTTACTTTCCAGCAGACTATTGATTTTGCTTATTGGCTGCAGGTGAGTCCGTAAAGAACAAATTACAAAGTCAGAGGTCCACAGTTAGCAATTGCTTGCATGATAACAGGGGCCTCACTCCACCCACACCGTTCACTATTAACACCCTCACCACCCCAGCCAAAGGAGAAAGCTGGATAAGAAACCTAGGATGTATTTTCAGCGGCTGTAAAGTCAGTGTTATATACAAAGGTTTCTGTAAAGGATGAAAATGCAGGAAATTGGCTACAACTGTGGTGGGTAGGGCATTTTATATATATATATATGTGTGTGTGTGTGTGTGTGTGTTTGTAGATAGTGGATGGGAAGCAGAACCTTAAAGTAAAGAAGATACACCATTCTGGATGTAGAAAAGGAAGCATAGAATGGGCATTTGGTGCACCTGTGAAATTGTCCTTACTTGAAGCTTAAAAAAAACCATGTAGATTGATATAAGTATATTTCTACTGTAGAGAGCTTATGGTCTGGCAGTTTCTCCAGATAACTTCCAGGCCAAAGAGTCTATGATTTTCTTATAGAGATGTCAGAGCGTCAGAACATGTTTCTTCTGTAATTAAACAAAACCTATGAGTTGAACTTTTAAATAAATAAACCAAAATAAGATGGAAAGCAATGTGACTCAACTTGAAGCCACTACAGTGACAGCTTTTCCATCAATTCATTTCCGTCAGCACCTTAAATGGCTTAATCCATTGGATCAAGCATGGAGTAATCTGAATTTGTTGTTTCAACTCCTCAAAATTTTTTTCCAAGTGAAAATTTTCATCAGGGTTATAGTCCAAAATTTGATGAACACTATAGCCAATAGCCTAAGTAACTGGGGGAGGTAAGTGGATGTTACTTAAAATAATGCGATAACCTGACACTTTTTGACCAAAAATCATAGTCTAATTCCAAAAGTCTAAACACCAAGACACTAATAATTAAAGAGACATAGGATTAAAAAAATACGTGTCATAAAATTCCTAGATCATTCACATAAGTGAATCTCCTAGCACTTCTGATCCTTCAGAGGGCAGATGTTAAGAGACAAGTCATGTTCTGGAGGCATAAACTTATTGATGGATATGGAGATGGAAAGGGACTCCACTCGGAGTCGTCGTACAGCTTGATCAGGAAAATAAATATTGGAGAAACATATCTGAAAGCTATCACCAGGTCAAGCTGGCCACACAGGTAACCAATAATAAGAACCCCTGCAGAGTCTTGAAATTCAGGTGTGTGCTTCGTTCCTACCTTATAGCATAGAAATGGAAATCTAGTTTGACTTTGGTACGTATTTACTGACAGTCCTTTACTATAATTGAGGGGATGCCGTGCTACGGAGACTGAAATAGCTGCACGGAAAGAAAAACTTCTAAATATACCTTCCCGCAAGGCACGGGCTCTTATGAATATTACTCTGCATTAACATCACTTTGACGGAACTGCTGAGCTAGATTGCAGTTTTAAATGAAAACTAAAAACCTGGTCACTTTATTTCCGGTGACACCATAGAGATTCCCAGGTAAGCTCACCCCAGAGAGAGTTTTCAAGAAATTTTTGGCTATGCAAATTACCTGCTACAATGGATTTGGATGCAAAAGCTTGTGGGAGTATTATTTGAGTTTGGAATGAGAATGACAAGTCCAGCTTGGGGCTCAGGGTAGGAAACATGATTGAGGGTTATTGCCTGCCCTCATAGGCCCTATAAAACACACAGAATGTCGAGCAAGGAAAAGTCTCAGACTTCAAAGCCCAAGTTCTTACATTCCCATGATGCTCTTCCTAACCTTCCTCTAATCCCCCTTGGAAGCCCATATGGCCCTCCAGCACAAGGCTTTTTTGCACCGTCAGGTGGATGGAATGAGTTTGTCATCATCTTCAGCTAGTATTACCTGTGAACTGGTTTGGGGATTGAGAGAGGAGATGGGACATTTATGGTCTTCCACAATGATTGCTGTTGCTAATTCTGCTGTGAAATATGTGACGCATCTGGAGAGGGAATTCAATAAAGTGTGGCCAAAATAGCATTCACTTTATGCCCTAGCTTCTGGCACCATTTAAGACAGCACTGAGACAGATCATATGACCCCAGCCCTTGCAAGACCTCATCACTTTTCATGGGAGAACTGAAAAGTGCTTATCCTGGAGCGTTTATGCTGATGGAACACAGATAAAAATCTGCAGGTGTAACTTTTTTAAAATTTAGTACATGAAGCATAAAAAATATATCAGTACCACCATAGATCATCCAGACCTAACTTCAACACCATGTTGTAGATATAAAAACACCCATCAGACTCTTTCAGTGTACGAAAACTCATAAATGGAGCTATGCCATAACAAATAGTAGGTTAAAATGCTCTTTTTGTATTTTTAAAGGATAGCAAGTAAGGTATTTACTTATTATAACCCAAAGAGGGCACATCATTTCAATGTAAAGACATCAAATATAACTTACACATCTTGTCATCATCTAATCTTTCATTGGTTGAGAGCTTGTACTATAGAATGCTGGAAGAAGTATTGAGGGAGAAGAAAAAGAAAAGGATAAAGAAGATGCATAATGTTGTAAGAACCAGAAGTGGAAACAGCTAAGCTGTAGGTGAGCAGAGAAGAGAAAATAGGAAGTCCTAACTGAAGGGCGACCTTCTGGAGGGGAAAGGAGGTTAGGTCCTAATTTCCTCACCTATAAAGTGAATTGAACTAGATTTTGAATACAATTCAAAACTCATTCCTAAAATGGTACTGATGAACCTAGTGGCAGGGCAGGAATAAAGATACAGACGTAGAGAACGGATTTGAGGACACGGCGGGGGAAGGGGAGGCTGGGATGAAGTGAGAGAGTGGCATGGACATATATACACTACCAAATGTAAAATAGAGAGCTAGTGGGAAGCAGCTGCATTGCACAGGGAGGTCAGCTCCGCGCTTTGTGACGACCTAGTGGTGTGGGATAGGGAGGGTGGGAGGGAGGCCCAAGAGGGAGGGGATATGGGGATATGAGTATACATATAGCTGATACACTTTTTTGTACAGCAGAAACTAACACAACACTGTAAAGCAATTGTACTCCAATAAAGGTGTAAAAAAAAAAAACAAATGTTTTTCGCTAACTCGGTAATCATGTTGCAATATATAAATAGATTGAATCATATTGTACACCTTAAACTTACACAATTTTTTTAAACCTTGCTCTTTTATTTTTTTAAATTAAGTAATTAATATTTTATTTTGGCTGCATTGGTTCTTCGTTGCGCATGGGCTTTCTCTAGTTGCGGTGAGCGGGGGCTACTCTTCATTGCGGTGTGTGGGCTTCTCATTGCGGTGGCTTCTCTTGTTGCGGAGCACAGGCTGTAGGTGTGCGGGCTTCAGTAGTTGTGTCTCGCGGGCTCTAGAGCACAGGCTCAGTAGTTGTGGCGCACGGGCTTAGTTGCTCCGCGGCATGTGGGATCTTTCCAGACCAGGGCTCAAACCCACGTCCACTGCATTGGCAGGCAGATTCTTAACCACTGTGCCACCAGGGAAGTCCCATTTACACAATTTTTTATGTCAATTATATCTAAATTAAAAACAAACAAAACAAAAAACCACTTAAGACTATCTAATATACCATTTTAAATAGAAGGAAATTCTCTGGGGTAAAGGAAATCTTATGTCTCAATCGATACACAGATAAATAGATGTAAAGTTTTCATATATATTTAAAAACTCATCCAATGTACACATAAGATCTGTGAAATTCACTACATGCAAATTATATTTCCAATTTTTAAAAAATGAGAAAAAAAAAGAGAGACTTGAGGGTCATATCATCCAATTATATACCCAAAAAAACCACACCTTCATTCTTAGAAACTCAAAAAAATGAAGATTGGAAAACAAGTAAATGAACAAAAAAACAAACAGACAAAAAAAGAAAATGAAGGTTGGGCATGCAAAGATAGTTTGTATGGTTGAAAGATATGCAGATCCATTTTTCCTACCTTAGGAGGACTTGCAATGAGTCACAGATACAAGAGTAAAATTGTTTTGGAAATAATGGGCATATTTACCTGATTCCTGTGTCTTGAGGAAATTCAAAGCACTTTAGCAAATGTATCCCATTCTATACTGGTTGAAAACATTAAGGTAATTTCTTATCTAGAAAAAGAGATACCCTCTCAGAGCACGAGAGACTCTATAGGCAAAGATCTCACGCAGGGTTTTTGGCATCATCTAGTACCAAATTTAGATTCCCCAATCTAAATCCTCAGCTCCTTTCAACTGCCTACTCTAACTTAAGATATCCAAAATCCATGCCATCTTTAACCCAACGCCACCCACTAACTTCTTGTTCTGCCCTCAATTCCATCGCTCCATGAATGGGACAACCAGTACTTGAGATGGAAACACTGGAGTCATTTTTGTTCCTTTTGTTCCCCATATCCTCAGTCACAGGGCCCCACAAATTTTATGCCTAAATAATCTGTGCTACCATCTTCCTCCTCCAGTTCCATTGCCTTAATTTAGGCCTCCTTAATGCCTTCTCTGGATGATTGCACTTCCTAACTTCCTAATGCCTTAAATAACACCCACCTCCCTTGATAAATTACCCTCACTGTTGCCAGCAAAATCCTGCTAAATGAAAATCTGCTTATGTTACTCTTTAACATGAAATCTTTCAGTGGATCCCTATCACCCTTTGGAATCAAATCCAAATTCCTTAGGTTTTCATGATGGAAAGTTCATCATCTGACCTCTGACTCCCTATTTAGCTCTTCTTTTAAAGGCCTGCATTCACCCGTATTCATGGTCTACTGCTTCAAGCTAAAGGAAACTACAGACCATTCCTCTGCCTTCCTGCACCTGCTTTCCTTGGCCCAGTCACTGAACAATAACATAATTTTGTTACTTGTAGAACTCTGTTCTACAAGTAGAACATAGACCAACATAGAACCAACCATAGAACCAACCATAGAACCCACAGACCAATGATTCCTAGCCTTAGTTTCAAGATAAACCCAGCAAACCACATTTTTAGACTCCTCCCCACCTCAACACATCTCTCTCATAAGCTTTTTTCTTCCAGACCAAAAGCCCTTTGAGCTTTCAGACCGTTATATCTGTTATGGGCTCTGAAAAACTCATTTTGAAACTCAGAGCTGAGTTTCTTCGTGAAACCCTGGCTCTGCCTTCTCTTTGAAGCTATGAATGATGATAATTTTATGAGTGGAAAGCTATGTATAGGTCAAGTAGGAAACTTTAAGTGCTACCGGAAATTGAAAAAGGCATCAGGTGGTGTTTTAAGATTATTTTTTCTTCTACAGTAAGTACTACTATACTTTATGAGGTACTGTACTATGAGATTAAAAATGTTTTCTTTATTTTTTGTGTTTGTTTCTTACGTATTATTTGTGTGAAAAGTATTATAAACCTATTCAGTACAGTACTATATAACCGATTGTGTTAGTTGGGTACCTAGGCTAACTTTGTTGGACTTAACTAACAAATTGGATATATGAACGCACTCTCAGAATGGAACTCATTCATATGTAGGGGACTTGCTATATAGGATCTTATCAGGAAAACAGCAGACTCTGGTCTAGGGTATCTGACTTCCTAGGAAACCACTGAATCATTTCAAAACAATGAAAAGCAATCCCTAAGAATCCCAATGACTGAGTGTCTGTGAAGAAGCTCCTCTAGTGCACCAACTTGTACTCCACGAAGATATAATATTTATGATGGATTCAGAATTTATCAAAGATAATGTCCCAGCCTAACATGAAATTTAATAGCACACATCCATTTGTCTGTGGATGTTTCAAGGATTAAAAGAGTATATCTCTCCGTGTGGCGCTTGGTGGAAACTGGTGTTTGGGTGGCCCCTGAAGGGAAGAGAGGGACTTTTATTTCTCTCTGCAAGAGCAGTGGTGACACTATCTTTGCTTCTGTGAATCCAGGAGAAGTTTTATTATGTTCAGAGAAGTCAGAAAGGAGCCAATCAGGATGATGGTCTAAAACCAGAGCCAAGTAAGACAAAACAATGAAGTGTTTTGGGGTGCCTTTACTAATCTCTCGTAGATGCCTCGTTCAATCCTGGAGAAAAATGAGAAAAAAAAAAAAATAAAAAACAGAGTTCTACAAGTAACAGAATTAGCACCTAAGGGAATCATATAATTTGTGTTTAAAAAAAAAAAGTCACTTCAAGAAACAACTCTCTTCTGTTCAAATGGAGTTATTTCTTCAATCATTCCCAGGTAGGGACACGCAAATGAAATGTTATTAGTGCTCTCTGCTGTTTCATCTCTGATTCAAACTGTGATAATGGTTTTCTCTCTGTTATTACCAAATGATACGACATTTTGTAAGTAATTGTTTAAGAAGCAGACATCCTACAAAAGTGTGTTTTTCCAACTCTCAAGACAGACATAAACCAACTCTTTTATTCTGCAGCTTGAAATTTCCTAAAAGATTATTAGTTTTACCTGAATTTCCAGAAGCAAAATTCAATGGGGTAAATTAACTGTTCAGAAAACTTATATAGGAAAAGAACTGCTTCCATTATATAGATCTCTACCATAATCAGTAATATTGCTTTAACATAAAGGTAGCCCTTTAGTAGGCTATTCCATTACTTTAGTAGGGCTCGTTCCTTGACTGAATCACAGAAGCAGGCAAAGAATCTCCTCTGCCTTACGTAGTCCCTTCCTTCAAGTTTGGCTCGACTTTGTGCCTTAAACTTAAGAGAGCCGATCAGAAACCGGGACTACTCTCTCCTGCATTACAATTTATACAGGGATCCTAAGAGATTTCGCGTGTTATTGTTATTTATTTCTCCAACAGTCCCAAGTACCACATTTTGACCTTACTCCACCCTTTTCCAAATTATGGGTTCTCAAAAAAAGAATTGTCAGAATTTACATTTATTAAAACTATTCTTAATTCTAGAGTACACACAGAACCCTCTCAAGAGGCATATTCTCTGTATCCTTATTGTAGGATCTATCCCCCCAAACCCTAATGTGCTTGAGGAATGACAAATATCTTATTTAGACTCCTGGATATCAAATCTTTTGGGAACTTAGATTTCTAGAAAATTTCCCAAGTACTCCTTGGTAGTACATTATCATGACTGCTAATAATAGCTAACACTTCTTAAGTGCTTATTATGGGCATAGCTGTATCTTATTTAATTCTTCTAGCAATCCTATAAAGTAGATCCTCTTACTATTCCTTAGTTTACAGGTAAAAGTAGGCTTCTGGTGTGCTGCTAAGAACATTATTACCAAGACTGTAAGTACCCATTAGCGACTCATGTCTCCAGAACGCTGAAACTGAAATAAGTCCTCCAGAGTTTCAGAGTCCTACCACCCACATGGCTTTTAAATATTATAGCATTTTCCCCCATGGGTCCCAGTCCTGTGTAGATCTAATGTTTCAGAAAATGTGACTCCTCTTAAAGATACACTCTTCAGCCAGTGGGTATCTGTGTTCACTTTCTCTGTGAAATGCTTTACCTTAAAGAACAAACAAGGTTTGGTGAACATGCCAGTTGGAAAATATGCTCAATACTGAAGACTGTTGATGCTTCTCAAACCATAGGATTACTGTTGATTCTAATGATGAAAGAATAGAGCCTGAGATTATTGTTAGTCTTCATTTTTAGCACTTCCTGTCATTTATATCAAGTTTTGTTATGAATATCAATTAGCCATCATCGTAGACAACTTCAATTTGTCTACCAGAGATCTTATCTTCCTTTTCAACATGCCCATAAGCTTCTCCATACTGACAAGAAGTCACAATCAGATCTGGAACAATTTTCTTTCTCTTTGCCCACTCATTTATACCCTTGCTGTGGGCCTGGCCTGTGTGCCATCTGATAAGTTTCTCAGACCAAGGGAATCTTTCATCAAATAGGCTTGTTTCACAAACCAGACATTAACCAGCTTATGTTAGTTTTTAAGGAGTAACCAGGACCCAACCGTTCCTTGATCTGGTTTTAACTCTCTCGAAAGTTCAAATCACAAAATTATAGCAAGTCAGAGCTGGAAGGAACCTTCAGACTGATCTCCAATTCCCACATATTATAGAGAAAATGGAATTCCAGATGATCCAATGCCTCATTCCTGGACACACATGATTAGGAGTTCTGACTCATGGTCTTTTTCCTGTGTCACTTTTTCACACAATTTCATGATTGATAGTCTAAAAAGAGAAATAAAATTTTGATTAAATTCAGTAAATATATGCATGGAGAGAGATACCTGCTTATCGATCTATGAAAGGCAGGGTAACAGGAGACCAGCATAAAAGCAGCTCCCACTTATTCATTAACACCACAGACATTATGCTAGGCATCTTACATCTATTATCTCTTTCAAAACGCTTGGTAACTCTGCAAAGTTTTACACAGAAGGATGCAGAAGCTGGGACAGTATAGCTAACTTGGCTGAAGTCAGAACTAGTAAATGGCCTGTCTGAATTTTGAACCCCAATTTTCCTGACTCCAAGCTAGGTTCTTTTTAATCTAACCTGTTGTTTGGCATTTGGGAAATGGGAAGTGATTTAGTGAGATGCAGACATAGAAAACAAACTTACGGTTACCAAAGGGGAAAGCGGGGAAGGATAAACTGGGAATTTGGGATTAACAGATACACACTACTATATGTAAAGCAGATGAACAACAAGGACCTACTGTATAGCACAGGGAACTATATTCGATATCTTGTAATAACCTATAATGGAAAAGAATATGATATGTGTATAACTGAATCACTTTGCTGTACACGTGAATCACAATACTTCAATAGAAATATATATTAAAAAATAGAGTGAGTTGTTGGAAGAGAGCATTAGAAGCTGAGAACTTGGCATTCCTTTTCAGTCCTTAAAGATCTGCAGAGTGAACAGTGTACTGGATGAGGGTTATATGCTCACTTGCAGTGTAAACATCCTGTACTTTTCATCATAGTTGTTTGATATTTTAGGCCTATCGATCAGGTGACTTTTCTAACTAGGCACTGTATTTTATGCAATGTTTCAGTGTCTGGCTGTAACTAACTTCAGCAAAATGACATGCCTCTTCCCCTGCCAAAGAGTACATAATGTAACATGACTCACCAGAAAAGTAACATGACACAGCAAAACTAAATGCTCATGACTAGTGATTTAGGCAGGTAATAAAGGCAATAACATTGTATTATTCATGTCTGGATAATATTCATGGATAATTCAGTATGCCCCAAACCCCTAGAGATCAGGCTTCTCAGGCAAATACACTGTTTCTGGGGATTTTGCTAAATCAAACCAGATGTGCTGCAAGATACATTTTTATCAAAAGCTTTACTTCATAAATAGGCCCACCAGCCAGACTCATTTTCAGGTCTTAAAGCAGAACTGTGAGTGCATCCTGTGCCCTGTCTTGGGTATTATAAGAGACAATCTGCTTCAGAGAACTGAAGTTTCCCATCAGACGTCTCACTCTGGACCGACATTGTTTAAAGCCCTCACACTCACTACATTCCTCAAACCAAGGGTGTAGAGACATTGCTAAAAGGTAGAGAGGAACCACAGGTCCAGTTCTTGCTTTACTGGGCTGGAAAAGGGTGTGTATTTCAGTAAAACAACAATCAGTTACCACAAAGATACATATTAATGGCAGCCCCTTACTTGTATTTTTTTAATAGTTTCCTGCGATTTAAATAGCTTCCAACTTGCCAGACTACCAGCAGAACTTGTATACTTCATCCCTTTCATTTAGATTTTTCCACTCATTTCCCAGAACTGCAGAGAAGCTGATGGAAACTTCTGTACAAAACTGGAGGAAATAAATCTAGTGATTAAGAGCAGATTTTAGACTAAGGCAGACTTTGGTTCAATTACTGGCTTCACCATTTACTAGTTGTGGAATCCTGGGATATCTGCTTAAGTTCTTCAAGCCTCAGGCACCTCATCTGTAAAATCCTACTTTTTAGGCTTGTTATGAGGCTTAAATAAGATACTGCACGTATAGAAGCTTGCACATAGTAATTGCTCAATAAAGGTAAGCTATTTGTAGTAGTGTAAAAATAAAAGTGTAAAGTAAACTCGGAAGTTTTCTAAAGAGCCACAGCTCCCCAAAGATCTCATATACAGGAGTGTAAATAAGATATTTGTACATTTTTGACCATTTTAGGGGTCCTTGGGGCACATAAAATTAAAGAAGAACAACCTCCCCATTGAGAAGATTCTGTGGTCTCCTAGAATTAAGGAAGTTTGTCATGATTACCTTTTCCTGACTGGATTTTTGATTCATAGTTTTTGACGATTTTAAGGCAAAACGTACACTGTATTAAATTTAGACTGTCATCAGTAGCCATATTTATAACACAAATTATATAAAACCATTTTTGTGAATTTAGATGTCTGTCCTTCGAAACAGACCGTTAGCCCCCGCAGCCAGGAGCCTGATTTTATTTCCTATTAGCAGCACTTTTCATGAAATCTGGCACACAGTAAACATTAAATAAAAGTTGAAAAAGTAAATGAATGGATAAATTATTTCCACTTTTTCTAGAAAAGAGTTAAAAAGTGATGGCGCTCATTACATGATGAATAATATGGTTTGAATTTCTTATCAGATAATTGTGTTTGAACATGGGCATTTGAGAAGGTTTATGTGGTATTTGGACTCATAAAGGGTCATTAACAAATAGTATTTGTTGACCTTTTCCCTCATATTAATACACAAAAACAGGAGGGTTTCTTAGGCTCACTGTGCAGCTGCATCACACAACATCCTTAACTGAGACCTGTATGTATATACACACTTCCTGGTACACTTGCACTTAACTCTATGTCACAGACTGGAAGCCCAATGGGAAATAAAACACAATCAGAAAAATCAATATTCTAAGTCAGGCTAGTTTCTGTTTGAAATAAAAAAGTGTAAATTTAGGGCTTCCCTGGTGGCGCAGTGTTTGGGAGTCCGCCTGCCGATGCAGGGGACACGGGTTCGTGCCCCGGTCCGGGAAGATCCCACATGCCGTGGAGCGGCTGGTCCCATGAGCCATGGCCGCTGAGCCTGCGCGTCCGGAGCCTGTGCTCCGCAACGCGAGAGGCCACAACAGTGGGAGGCCCGTGTACTGCAAAAAAAAGTGTAAATTTAAAAAATTTTCATCTAACTAAAATTTTTAATATTTTATTATGTATTTATTTATTTTGTCTGCGAGGGGTCTTCATTGCGGCACATAGGATCTTTAGTTGTGGCATGCGGACTCTTAGTTGCAGCATGCATGCAGGATCTAGTTCCCCGACTGGGGATTGAACCCGGGCCCCCTGCATTGGGAGCACGGAGTCTTACCCACTGGACCACCAGGGAAGTCCCTCATCTAACTAAATTTTTTTTTTTAATGTTGCTACTTTTATTTATCTATTTAAAAATCTTTATAGGAGTATAATTGCTTTACCATAGTGTGTTAGTTTCTGCTTTATAACAAAGTGAATCAACTATACATATACATATATCTCCATATCTCCTCCCTCTTGTGTCTCCCTCCCACCCTCCCTATTCCACCCCTCTAGGTGGTCACAAAGCACCGAGCTGAACTCCCTGTGCTATGCGGCTGCTTCCTACTAGCGATCTATTTTACATTTGGTATCTAACTAAACTTTTTCATCCCCAAATTGCCTAGCCATGGATGTTCATTGTCACCAGCCCTCTTGGCAGCCCTAGGAACGGATCTTTACCCAGTGCACAGTAGGAAATCCTTCAAATAAACAACACGGTACAATTGACTGTAGTTTGCGTGGAATAGAAAATAAAAATCCTAAACAGATAAAAATATTATTAGAATGCCAACAAATCAAACTGACTTAAAAGTAACCATTAACTGGACTTCCGTGGTGGTCCAGTGGTTAAGACTCTGTGCTTCCACTGCAGGCGGTGCTGGTTCTATCCCTGGTTGGGGAATTAAGATCCCACATGCTTTCTAGCACTGCCAAAAAAAACGAAAATAACCATTTACTTGATTGACACCAAGGAGAATGCCCATTTGTTTCTGGCCTAACACTGTGTATGGCATGCAATAATAACTCAATGAATGTCTGTGGAACTGAACTAGTAAACTGAGTAAACAGAGTCAAGGTGAGCCAGTTTTAGCATCAGGAATATGGTGGCTATCTAGTCACTTGACCCTGCAAAATAGGTTCAGTTTTACAGTAATCCCATTTTTAAATAAACTAGCTGAATTAATATCTTGTATAAAACGTACATTGGAACACACTTATGAAAATTAACCAACCACAGGAATTTTTTCTGCCATAGTCAACAGAACCACTGCATTGTGTTCCAGCGAACCAGGGAAGGAAGTGGAGAGCAAAACACAGCTGAGGGTAATATCAACTTCTAAACACGGACAGAGACTCCCAGTACTCATTTGAGGAGCATCAGAAAAAGTCAAAATTTTTAGCCATGGGAAAAATATTTCTACCTTCACCAAGTAGTTCTTTGCTATTACAAAATGGGACAAACTGTCCTGAGTAGTGAACTAAATGTTCTTGGGATCTGATTATCTATAGATTTTTTCCTACATTTATTACTATAAAATTCAATTTTTCCTCTGCTTTTCTCCAAACCCTGTCTCAAGGAAGTATATTCAGCAAACTACCGCAAATGATGGTAAGAGAAGTGATCAGTGCAGCCTCTCTCTAAACATTCTCTCTTGACGATTAGTACAGCTAGAGATGCAACAAGTAGAGCTCTTGTTCCAAAATGAATGTGGAAGACAAATTTAAAATCTGTCCTGGAGCGATATAATGCCTCAAATAGGACACACGAAAGCAACAATGTGGATAATGTTGGAGAAGCGCATAGACAATGAACTGAATAAGTACATATTGACTATCCTTGACAAAGGGTCAACTCTGGGAACTGAGCTCTGCTGATATTGTGATTCTGCAGCACATTTCTTGTGTAGTCCATTTTTTAGAGTATTTTACAAATGACATTTTGGTTTCTGATTGCACAGGAGAAAGATAACAAACACAAGAATACAAAAAGAATGGCTACATTCTGCTACTGATGAAAAAAAAAAATAGCATCCCTCTTGCCTCCATGAATTCTGAGCCAGTTGAGGAGTAAGATAAGAGTCCACAGATAAAAGCAAAATATCACTTCTAGTGATAAAGGATAAGTTGGACAATACAGAACATACAGTGTTTTGAGCCAGATTGATCTGTTAACTGAACAAGAGAATCAGGCAGACTTAGGCAGGGCTGAATGATGACAGCCTCATCCCTTCCCACCACCCTTCACATGTGAGAAAAGAACCTCCCTGCTGGATCCCAGAAGAATCCCTGCTCCCTGCGAGCAGCTCGCTCCCACGGTGGAGATGGGAGGAGCTAAGCTGAACATCTCCCATCTATTGTTAACAAATTTTATCAGTAGTTACTCCGTGTCCCTAATACTGAGTAAAGGTCTAGAGAAGAGCCAGAGTTCTAGTATCATGTGTCACTGGCAACGATAGAAACATTAAGAGCGGAAAGAAGTGTTGCCTTCTTAACAGTACGATTTGGTACAAGACTACTGATAATTTCTTGTCAACACAGCTCAATTTAGATTTCCGGTGGTCAGACCCTGGTTTTCTTCCCAAAATGAATATCGCCTCCTGTCTGCTGCCAAAATGCAAACACTGTTAACCTCTAGGTGATATAAGTACCTTAGTCTGGAAAGAATTAATATTTTAATTCTTTTTCTCTTTAGTTCTTTCACATACTTCGTATATTCTAATTTATACTGCATACTTCTTGTTGCCAAGAGCATGTCATTACAATTATGTAGTAGAGTATTCAGCATAGTATTTACATGCAATTACAGGATGTACACGTGCTCTGAACAAACTCAGCTCCACCCGTACTCACTTTCCTTCTCCAGTAGCTATTATTTCTCAATCTATTTGTACATTAACAATTAAAAAGTCTAGTTTTGAGGCTATGAGAAGTAAAGAGAAGAAGAAGTAAAGAGGTTGTATCTAGAACAAAGCTATGGCCAGAGCAAAAACACTGCCTTTACTGTCAGCACAAAGCATTAGCAAGCATGGGCCATAGTTTTAGCCATTGAGTTCTGTGTTCAGCTACAGTATATCTACTGTCTTTGTACTTATTTGGGAGTTATTCAGCCTAATACAAGTGTAAAAAAAAAATGTGTGATGTTGAAAGGGTTGGAAGAAGTAAACAATTATGATAGAAATAGAAGTGAAACAGAAAGTTACCAAGGGACTATGCCCTAACCAGCTGAAATGTGTCACATTGGATTTGCCAACAAATGGAATCAGGAAAAGCCTTTCAAAATCTAAACTATAAGTAGAGGTGCTTTTTTTAATCACATCAAGTAAGTTTTATGGTATAATTCAGGCAGAGTCAAATTATTTGTTACTACATTTCAAAATACATATCAGGCTAAATTGGATCTTATTTACATTTCACACGACAACAGCTAGAATTTTTATTCTTATTTTTATATTCAAAGCGTATAATTTCCCTACTGAAAAGCAAACAAGGATTTTCCACTTTCAGAAGTTTGGCACACTAGAGAGTTTGAGGCACCTTCCTACTGCAGAACATACTTGTGATTGTACTGCTGGGCTTAGGGGAAGAAGGGAAAATCTCCAAGCCTCTTCCCATGATGCTACTTCAGAAGAGGGGGAGAAAATCACAGAGACAAACCATGAAGACTCACCACTAGGCACAGTGAGTGGGCAGAGGATCAGTGCTATGCTGACAGCGATACCAATGGCAGTTTTACAACCCTACAAATAAGATATAATACTTTGGGTCAATAGCAAAGAGTAGGAGTAGAACTGGACACCTTCTCATTAAGACAGAACCCCGGAAGGGAGCTACAGGGTAGATTGACTTATGGCAACATCTGCACATAACAGAGGCAAACATATATTGTATCTGAAAGAAAGTATCTCTAATTTAATCCTGTAAAATCTCCACAGATGAAGACTGAACTATTTGGAGTTCACAAAGATCATTGATCGTAAAAGAGAACAAGATTCCATTGGGAAACGTAGGGGGAAGAAAAGGGAATATTTAAAAACAGCAGATTAGATCCTCTCGTTTTCATATATTTGAATCATCATAAATAGCATATTGAATAGTCATGTATGAAATGCATAAAGAGCTGAAGGATGGACTCTCAAAACATAGGCAAGCTATAGGTGATCACCAGGAATGACTACATAGATCTAAATAGGAATAAAATGGAGGTTCAGAAGTGAAAGTATAATTGTTGAACAAAGACCTCAATGAAGGGATTAAACAGCAGATTAAATACAATTAAAGAGATAAATCGTTCCCTAAAAGATACATCTGAAAAAATAGGAATGCTGCACAAACTAACAAGAAGATACAAAACATGAAATAGAAATTAAGAGAGATAGAGGATAATATGAGTCCTAATTTCAGAGTCCCAAAAGAAGATCACAAAAGTAATTTGAAGTCGTAATTATTGAGAATTTTCCATAACTGATAAAAAAAACCCATAAATACACATTCAGGAAATTTAACATTTCTCAAGCAGAATAAATAAGAAATCCATACCTAGACACAACACAGTGACACTGCAGAACACCAAAGACAAAGACTGCTTTTTAAAAGTAGCTGGAGAGAAAAGTAAGGTCACCTACAAAAGAATGACAATTACATTGACAACAGACCTCTCAACAGCAACAAAGGGAGCCAAATTTTGCAGAATAATAATTTCAGAGTGCTGATAGAAAATGACTATCAACTTATAATTGAGTATTCAGAAAAATGACCTTTCAAAAAGGAGGGTAAAATAAAGACATTTTATTTTATAATGAAAGCATTTTACTTTATAATTTTATAATGAAAATATTTTCCACCAATAAACCTGTGCTGGTGGAACTTTTAAGAATGCGTTTCAGGAAGAAGGAAATTATTTACAAAAGGGTCATCTGACATACAAAAGGAAATAGTGAGTATATAAAATAGTAACCAAAATATGTAATTTTGAAAAATTGTCTGCATAAAATAATAATAATTATGTTTAATTTGTGCAGAAGAATTAAGAGCAGAGCTAAAATACTGTACCACAATGGTCATAATTCAAAGGGAGAGGCTGGAGCTAAGTGTTCTAAGGTTCTTGTATGGAGCAATATAATATGCATGTATATTTTGTAAAATAAACATTAAAAAAAAACCAAAGTGTAAAATTTGCAGACTAATATAGGAAAATAATGGATAAGAGAAGGCAATAAACAAAGTAACAGTAAATCAAAATTTTTAAGAAAGAAGAAAAAAATGAAGAAACATAGAAATAGAGGTACAAATAGAAAACAGAGAATAAATGGAAGAAAATTTTCAACTAAATGATTCACCTTAATACATTTAAAGAGATTGAACTTATTAAGATATATTATTATAGTAGACAAAAATATCCTGTATATTCTGTTTACAATGGACACACCAAAAATAAAAAAAAATTAAAGTATAAAAGGAAAAAGAAGGAAAAATTTATCGTTCAAAATAAAAAATAAGCTGGTTTAACTATATCATTGCCAGACAAAACAGACTTTGAGACAAAAAGCATTATTAAGGATCAAGTACTTAATTACAAAAGGCTTAATTCACTAGGGAGACAAGAGTTTTAAACTTGTACATCCCCATTAAAATAGCCTAAAAATATAAAAGGTAAAAACTGATAGAACTTAAGGAATAAATTTCTTAAATCTTCATTGCATTAAGAGCTTTCACCATCTCTCTCTCACTATTGATAGGAGAAGCAGAAAAAATAATAATAGGGGAGATGTAGACTATTTGTAAAATAATTTAGGTAAATCATATCATCAGTATATTAAAAGAATAATATGTTATGGCCAGATAAGTTTATTCTAGGAATGCAAGGATGGCTCAATAGATAACACAAAGATGGCTCAATTAATGGTGAAAGGGGATTTAATAAAATTCGCTATAAATTTATGGCTTTTAAAAAATAACTTAGATTAGAAACAGAAAGATATTTCCTTTAGTGGAACTATCTGTTTCAAACTAAGCGTCAAAATGATGGTGAGACATTAAGGGTTTAAGAGACTGTGTTCTGTAGTCACTCTTCCTCAGGTTTGATAGTAGCTTTGCCACTTACTACTTCACCTTGGGCAAATTAACTTATGAACCATTTGTTCACCTCAGTCTATATAGCAAAATAAAATAATAATAAATAATTAAATATAAAAAATAAAAGTATATGCTTTGGAGGGCATTTCTAACATAAAAATAAGAGGCATTATGGTGAAAATTGATAGATTACATTATGCCAAATCGTGAAACATGATAGTAAAGGATCCATGAAGGTTAGGGAAAATTTCACAACATATATGACAGAATTTATTAATACAAAGAGAGAATTCTAACAAATCAATGAGAAAAATAGTAAATATCCCTATAGAAAATGGTATCACAATTTTAAAAAGTTATTTTAAAAAGTAATTTATAGAATAAGAAATATAAGTGGTCAAGTAACATAAAATGTCAACCTGATTTCAATGAAATACCATTTCTTCACATAAGAAATCAACAAGTATATATACACACATAAATTAATGATGGTGTCCATGGTTTGTGAGGAATTGGGTTGGGAACTGATGTGGAGAAGTAGTACTCTCAAAGACGGTTGAGGTTTAAATTGATATAATCTTTCCAGAATTAATTTTGAAATATGAATGAAGAGTCTTAAAAATATTTTATTTCCTTTAACCAAGAGATTACATATCCAGGAATTTTTCCCTAAGGAAACAAAGATGTGCAAAATTATATCAATACAAAGATATTTATCTCAGAGTTTTAACAGCAAAAATTAGAAACAACCTAAATATCTAACAGTAGGAGATTGGTTAAATAAATCACAGTGAATCTGATAAAGGAATTCTACGTAGCCAATTAAAAAAAAGTGTTTTAGAAAAACTGAGGAAAGTGATCATAATATATTCTTGAGTTCAAAGGTATATTAAAATGGAATATTCAGAACAGTCCTAATTTTATTTTAAAAACTTGATCTACAATTATCTTAGATCAGAGGCTGGCAAACTTTTTCTGCCTAGGGCCAGGTAGTAAATGTTTTAAGCTTTACCGGACAGATATGATCTTTGTTGCATATTCTTGTTTGTTTGTTTTTTTGTTAATAACCCTTCAAAAAATGTAAAAACCATTCTTGTCTGTAGGGCTACAAAAACAGGCCACTGAGGCTCTTTCTACAAACTGTGATTTGCAAATTTCTGGTCTTAGGTAAAGGGACATACTAGCCAAATATTAATAGTGATTATCTGTGAGTAATTTAATTTTATTTATTTTAGTTATTATTCTTGCTCACTACGTGCTAGGCATTGCTTTATTTTTTTCAGCTTTATTGAGATATAATTGACACACATGCATAAGTTTAGAGTGTACGTTTTAATTTTAAATGCTGATTTTATACAGTTATATATTGCAAAATAATTATCACCATAGCATTAGCTAACACCTCCATCATGTCACATAATTACCATTTTTTTTCTGTGGTGAGAACTTTTAAGATCTAAAGAACAGAACAGAGAGCCCAGAAATAAACTTATGCATATATGGTCAATTAATTTACAATAAAGGAGCCAAGATTATACAATGGGGAAAGGATAATCTCTTCAATAAATGATGTTGAGAAATGGTATGGGAAAACTGCATAGCCACATGCAAAAGAATGAAACTGGACCCCTCCCCTATTTTATACCATACACAAAAATCAATTAAAAAGGATTAAAAATTTGAAGTAATACCTGAAACCACAAAACTTCTTAGAAGAAAACATAGGAGTAAGCTCCTTGACATGGGTCAAGGTCACACATCATGGAAAATGATGTGTGACCTTGAGTATGTCCATTAGCTTCTCAGAGCCCTAATTTCCTTATATGTAAACTGTGAATAGTTTACATATAAGTTCACTTATATGTGAACTGAGAATAGTATCTCTTTTCCATGATTGCTATGACAGTTAAGTAAGTATATGCTACTTATGTGTAAATTGACAGTAATGAGTTTAGCATATAATAGAGGCACAATCAGTGAAAGATACTTAAAATTAATTTCCTCCATCTTTCCAAATTTTACCCATTCTGCGATGTCCAGCTCAGGTCCCAATATCTTGATGATTAACTCTTCTTGAAATGTAGCCTACAGTAATCTCACTTTTCTCTCAATTTCTATTATGTTTGTTCTCTGCTCATTAACTATGGCACTTAATTGTATAAAATTTGATTTTTTTATACAATTTGCTGTACCTGGATGCATATTTACGTATATTATCACCCCTAACTACATTGTCAGCTCCTAGAGGGCAAAGCCATCTCTTTTTCTTTTCCTCCTAAAATTAACCAGTTTAGGTAAGAAAAAGACAATCCGGCTTAAAATAAAGCAATAAAAATGATGTAGTTTTTTAAAAAAATAATAGTCAAAAGTAGAGAACTATTCAATAAATTAAAATATAGATATTAAGTGATAAGGCAAATATTGGAAAGTTACCAATGAATGATTAAAATTTGGGAAAAGCGACTCTATTCCACCCTGCCCTCTTCCTTTTGGAATTCCCTTTTCAACAGTTGGGTAATTTGATTCACCTTTCTCCCAGCCTCTGCCCTTCCCTTCCTCTCCCCCTCCTCCTTCTTCAATAGCTCTATTGAAGTATAATTTACATCCTGTGAAATTCACCTATTGTGAGTGTACCATTCAAAATTTTTGGTAAATTTACAAAATTTCATACGTCTCTTTTGATTTCCCTCTAGCTCCAGACACAGTGCTGGGCATTGCATTACTAGGCAGCCAATAAGCCCCCAGGAAGAATGAATAAATCAATTATAGATATTTAAGTACCTTACTAGACCTTCTCACAATAGTTGATTCACTTGACCTGCTATTCACAAACCAAGTCCATCATGATGTGAGACTTTTCCTGGTGGCCTGAGCATCCGGTCTCCTACCTGAGGCCATGTAGCCAAAATTCAGCCTCTGTATCCCGGTACTGAATTGAATCTTGGAGACAGTTTTGGGTGAAGTAGAAAAGAATAGCTTTATTCCTTTGCCAGGCAAAGGGGGCCACAGAGGGATAATGCCCTCAAAACTGTGTGTCCCGACCTGGAGGGGGTAGTGAGGAATTTTATAGTAATGGTTCAAAGAGGAAGGTGTGATCAGCTTGAGGACATTTTTCTGATTGGTTGGTGGTGAGGCAGTTGGGAGTGAGCATCATCAACCTTCTGGTTCCAAATTGTCTGGGGTCTCCGTGCTTGTGGGCAGCATACAGCTAACTTCACCCACTAGATGGGGGTTTCAGCACCTGTAAAATAGCTCAAAGATATGGTTATGTGTATCCCTTGAGGGGGAACCAAGACCCTGTCCCAAGGCTCACTATTGTTTCGTGACTGTTCCTCCCCTGTCTCTGCATCCCCTCCCTTCCCTGATGAGCAACTGTTTGAACCTGCCCTTGGAACTCAGGGAAGCTTGGGAGCTGAAGGAAGCCTATTTCCTATAATCAAGAAATGGGGGACAGAGAAAGGCTTTTGTTCCCAGGAGCCCCAGCGGGTGCTGCTTGGTTTCAGCGCCACAGGAGGGTGGGATGTATAGTGGTTCTTGCATGGAAAATTCAGATACTGCATATTTATTTGAGAAAGGCTGGAAAGCCAGCAGATTCAGCACTCACCCTGGTTTGAAGGTTGAACCCAGACACACTCAATTCTATTCTTGAATAACCAAACACTCTTAATTTCCCAGTCAAGGGCTAAACTTGTTTAATAAGCAATTCACTCATGTGGTAATACCTGTGCTTCAGACACATACTTTAATAATGTATGTTAAAGTCTTTTACAAATTCCAAAGCAGTATACAAATGAAAGGAATTGAACATTGTGATTTATACTCATTTATTTCTCCTGGGAAGATATGTTTAGTCAGTTACTTAGTAGACAACGACCATTCATTGGCACCAACACAGAGAGACAATGTTTGAATATATTTTGATGGATGAGAATATGATAACAATTGAGAATTTTCTTTTAAAAAGTGAATTTTATGTTTTTTAAATGCTATTAACAAATGGCATCATAAACATAAACATTAGCTATTTTAATTTTTATTAAACATTTTCTGTTCACTATGACATTTATTTATAGGTCACCTGAAATTCAATAGAAAATCAAAGAATTGGATAAAAGAATAACTTCACAGTTTACGAGTACTGCACCTCATTTTATTTATAATGAGGCATGCTTAAGAATATATAATTTTTGGGCTTCCTTGGTGGCGCAGTGGTTGAGAGTTTGCTTGCCGATGCAGGGGACACGGGTTCGTGCCCCGGTCCTGGAAGATCCCACATGCCGCAGAGCGGCTGGGCCCATGAGCCATGGCCACTGAGCCTGCGCGTCCAGAGCCTGTGCTCCGCAACGGGAGAGGCCACAACAGTGAGAGGCCCGCGTACCGCAAAAAAAAAAAAAGAATATATAATTTTTGCCATGTGGCTACAAAATCTTTTATTATGCTTCAAATGTGACATAATATTTCCTTAATTTGATTTGCAAGAATACAATACTCTCTTTCTGTTATTGGACTACCTTTATATTATTATGAATAAAAGTGTTTTTTATCTTTTTAGAGTTCTTTCAATAGTACAGGAATGAGATTAATGAGTTAAATACGACCATAACTCCCTGCAACCACCATCACCACACACACACACACACACACACACACACACACACACACACACACACACAAGTACCTTAAATCTCTTCAATAAATCCTCACTGGCCCAAGTCCGTAGTCCTCATATGATGCACAAGATTTCCATACCCAGCCTTGTCTACTTCTGAAGACAATCCTTTGGTCACCAAACTCACTTTATGTCCCAGGATTATCAAGTTATTCATAGTTCCCAGGACAATCCCTGTTAGTCCTGTTTCCTGCTTTTGCACATGGAATTCCCTTTCCCAGCATCGCTGCTTCTTCCTTCCCTCCACTCTCTCCAAGATTGCTTGTCTGGAAAACTCTTCATTCATCCTTTAACACTGTTCAGATACCTCCCCTGGGAAATCTTCCTGCTTTGTACACAGATTCAACATATTCCTTTTTTGTTGTTTTTGTTTCGGTTTGTTGCTGTTACTATTTCTTTTTTTTCTTAATTTTTATTGGAGTATAGTTGATTTACAATGTTGTGTTAGATTCTGCTGTACAGCAAAGTGAATCAGTTATCCATATACATATATCCACTTTTCTTTAGATTCTTTCCCATATAGGTCATTACAGAGTGTTGAGTAGGGTTCCCTGTGCTATACAGTAGCTCCTTATTACTTATCTATTGTATATATGGTAGTGTGTATATGGCAATCCCAGCCAAGAGCAGAGTTCTATTGTTTAACATTTCACTCTGTGTTATAATTACTTACTTACATGTCTGTCAGCTTCAGCACTCACACTGGTTTGAAGGTTGAACCCAGACAAACTCAATTCTATTCTTGAATAACCAAGAGGTCAGAAGTCAGTCCTCCTTCACCTCTGTTCACCTCCTGCCTAGCACCAAGCCTGGCCCATATTCAGTAAATGTTTCTACATCTCTTCAATTTGGAAGGCATAAATCACGAATTTTATATTTTAAAAGTATATATCCTGAAATCGCTTTAAGAGTGATTCGTGTTCTTTTCTACTGCCGCCAGAACAAGAGAGCGAAAGAGCCCCTCCATCTACTCACCTGCCTTAGGCATGAGCATCTTGTGAGGGTTACACATGACCATCAGTGGTGGAAGTCTGGCAGAGCAAGGGCCAGGGGCTATACGGACATGGAATATTCTGGAAAATATAACCACATATTAGAAACATGAAAACCATTACCTTCTATTTCTCAGGTAGTAAGCTGGGGACAGAGAGTTGGGGTTCCTTAATGAATTGGTACCCTGAGTGCTTCTGACTAGGTATCTTTATGAATGGGAAGATCCTTGTCATAGAGGGTTTCCAAGACATATTTGCAAAGTGGAAAGTTGGCCGTGCTAATGCTTGCTTTTAGACCACATGAGAGTGTTTCCTTCATTATTCACAGCTGATTACACAGCTGTGGATTTCAAAAAGTGTACACTTCTTTTTTCACATTCACACATACACCTGAAATCAAAATTAAGTTCACTTGTTGTTTGGGAATGAGGCATATAAAATAAGGGTATCATGTGGCATTTTTATGCTCAGCCTCTTAGAAAGCTAAATAATTCTCTCCCTTCTCCAGAGTATATCTATTTTCCAAAGATATTCCCTGTTTCACCAATAAGAATAATCACAGGGGACTTTTCCCCCCTAAGGTGTTATTTTGATTTCAGGAATTAAGCTCTAACTGAGCAGCTGAGAAAGATCCTGCTGTAAATATTAACGATGGAGCCAGCTTTTCTAATGAATTCCAGCTGATGAGGGGGCAGGAGGAAGGGAAGTAGAACAGCAAGATGGATTAGGGGTAGGCTGTGCAATGAGTAGAACAGTGACCCCCAAAATTCATGTCCATCTGGAACCTCAGAATATGACCTTATTTGGAAATGGGGTCTTTTCAGATGTTGGAAGAGGCAAAGAAGGATTCTTCTCTAGAGCCTTCAGAGGGGTTCCTGCTGACACATTGATTTCAAACTTCTAGACTCCAGATTGTGAGAGAATAAATTTCTGCAGTTTTAAGCTACCAAGTCTCTTGAAATTTATTATGCCATCCACAAGGAACTAATACAGGCTGCATATTTGTGTATCCAATAAATATTTACTGAGTACCTACTATTTTCCAGGTACTATGCTAAGTACTAGGTGTACAGTAATAAATAAGAGAGACATTAAACAAATGCAGTACTTATAGTGCTGTGAGAGTGTAAAGTAAGAGGTGTAGTTTGAGGGTGTGGGGAAAACTGCCCCAAATGAGGCAAACAATGGGTAGGGTGGTCAAGCTATGTATTATTGTCCAGGTAAACAGGGAAGATGATAGAGACCATTACAGTAGAAGAAAGCCAAAAACTCTAAGAAAAAATTCAACACTCTTGAGATATGTAGGAGCTTGGTTGGGAAAGTGTATCTGGAACATAATGACTGGTAGATCAGTGGCACAAGGTAATGCAGGAGATACAGTCAGGGATGACGTCAGACAGGTCCTTGTAGGTTCTGTCAAATATCAGAGACATTATTCTAAGTGCAATCACAAGTCTTGTGAAGAAGCTTTGGAAGGGTATAAAGTGATTCAAGTCCTTTTTAAGATATCACTCTGATTATTCTATAGAGAAGGAGTTGGAGGAAGGCAAGAATGGGTGTAGGTCACCATGTGGAAGACATTGCAGTGGTCCAGGAAGGAAACAGTGGTGGCCTAGAGTCAAGATCGTGGTAGTGGAGTTAGAGATGTGAATGGATTTAAGATACATTTGGGGGAAAGGGGTCATAGGACTTGATGTCTAGAGGAAGGAGTGAAGTGGACAGATGTCAAGAATATATTTGCTTGGAAAAACTAACAGAGGAACATGTTTTGTGGAGGCAGTGACCCTGAATTTGCTTTTGGATTTGTTTTCAGAAGTGTCTTTACAACATCTAAGTAGAGATGTAACGTTTGTCATCAAATATACAGCTATAAAGTTGAGAGGCTCTTGCTGGCCTGAAGATATAAATTCCAAGTCATCAGAACTTGATTGTATTGGAAACAATGGAAATAAAGACATCATCTAGGGAGAGAATGGAGAGAGAGAAGACCTGCAAAACAGAAGCACTCCTGAAGAATATGGAGCTAGGCTTTTAAAAAATGGCAAGAAAGATCAGAAGAAAGCTGGGTGGGAGTGGTATATGGAAGCCAAGAGAAAGGAGTAGTTTAAGGAGAAACAGTCAACTAGGTCAACAGCTGATGGGTGTCTTAGTATGATGAGAATGAAAAAATGTCTCTTGAATTTAGTAGTATGGAGAGCATTGGTGACCTTAGCCAAAACTGGAGAAGTGGCCCACGGTGGGCAGAGGCAGGTGTGCCCATAGGCCACAGGAATGAAAAATGCCAACAGGGTAGGTGCTGTCGAGTCAGGATTCTATGCTCATCCCCACTCTGATGTCTTGGTGTTTCAAAAGGCCCCTGAAGTATTTCTGAGTTGTCCTGAGATTGGGTTTCCATTGCCTGGTAGAATGGAAGCTTGAAATAAAGATTAAGTTCAGTTGTAGAGAAAGTTGCCTGTCTTCGTGTACGTTGGGCACTGAGATTCATCTTGCTACAATGAAGTGAGTTAGGGGAGCATTGACATCAGAGAGGAAGAGATGAATTGTCCTGGAAGGAACAGGAAAAACCAGCACACTCAACCCTAATGGAAAAATTTTTCAAGCCCACCCGCAAGGATAGACAGGCTAAAACTTTCTGCACAGGATTGGTTTTTGTTGTTGTTTTTGTTTTGTTTTGGCCGCGCCATGCAGCATGCGGGATCTTAAGTTTCCCGACCAGGGATCAAACCCGTGCCCCCTGCATTGGGAGCACAGAGCCTTAACCACTGGACCACCTGGGAAGTCCTGAGGATTTATATTTTGTGCAACATAATTGGTCCCCCAACTCTATTCCAGACCTTCAGGTCTAGAAATTAGTATCTGCTTCTCCCACTGGTTCATCTGTTCTAGGGCCAAGTAATATGTTTGTTTTAAAATCTCTCAAGAGGTTCTGATATTCTGATGGTGGAGGGGAACCTCTGAGCTAACTAATCTCTAGGGTTCCTTTAACTTCAGCACTTTACAAGTCAAAGAGGATAGAGGATAGACACCATGGCAACACCTGCATGAGTAGCCTGATAGGAGTTAGTTCCAGGTCATGTCTGGTCTTCAGCTGGCAGTCTCCAATTATCAGTGTTGGCTTATTGTTTCATTTCCATATAAAATTCAAAGACTACCTAAAAGGATAGGAACTGGTTCCAGGAAAGCTTGATCAAATGAGTACCTCAGAAGACACTACAAAAATAAGATCTAAAGCCTCTTGTCTTATAGCATCTTAATGTCGTGGCCTTTATTTAACATGTATATTTTAGTTAAAAAAAATGTTTCTAAGGGAAGTCATCTCATTTTGATAAAAGATGTCTTTTCCAAGGCTTTTGACTTTTGCAAGGAAAAAGTGTTTTTGTGGCTGCTTCCCACTGGCTATCTGTTTTACATTTGGTAGTGTGTATACGTCCATGCCACTAGCACAGGGAGATCAGCTCGGTGCTTTGTGTCCACCTAGAGGGGTGGGATAGGGAGGGAGAGAGGGAGACTCAAGAGGGAGGAGATATGGGGATATATGTATATGTATAGCTGATTCACTTTGTTATAAAGCAGAAACTAACACGCCATTGTAAAGCAATTATACTCCAATAAAGATGTTAAAAAAAAAGAAGAAAAAAAAGTGTTTTTTCTAAACCTGGTCCCAAAATTGAATAGGCATTTTTCAGCTTTTTTGTTTGTATGTGTGTTTACTATAACAAAAATAAGTGTTGTGTAGTTAAGCTGTAGACAGAAACCCATGAGTGACATGAGGCAACCAGGTGATGGTGGAAATGGCAACTCCCACGGCGTGTGTAAGGGCTTAGCTCAGCACCCTTTCCAAGGAGTGAGCAAACTTCAAGAAGGACTGGGCAAGACAGCACAGAGGGTGAGCTGAAAAGGTGTAAATAGAGGGAACCAAAAACTGCATCTGTATATGCAACTCATTTTAGGCTACTTCTTTCATTTAATATCTTTGATTTTCAAGACAACCCTGTGAGGTGACTAGCATTTATTATTCCCATTTTCTGAGATGATAAAACCAAGTTTTCAAGAGATTAAGGCACATACTAGTGTTGACAAAAAAAAACACCGCACAACCTAGAAGTTGAGAGTTATGTTTTATTCCACAGATTTTCTGAGGACTTCAAGCCCAGGAGACAGGACTCATCTCACTCTGAGGGACGGTTCCAAAGAGGTCAGGGAGGAGCTGGGATAAATAGGAGTTTTTGCAACACAGACCAGGTAGTTGGAACATCAAAGGATTACTGTTAATGAAAGAAAACCAGATCTGAAGGTAAGGAATTTAGCTCTTTTCTACCTATGAGAAGATGCAGAGTCTGGGCTCATTGAAATCATTCCTTTGATAACATCTCAGCTATCTGGGGCCAGGATCCCGTGTTTTCTCATCCTGAGTCTCCTCAGGGTGTACTGTTGGGGATGACTTCGGTAGTTGACTGCTGGGTGGTGGGCATCATGTTGCATCCTGAGTTCCCTTAGAGCTTACCATCGGGGATGCTGAAATGTCATGGCCTGATGGCTGCAACATCCCTTGTTTACTGATACGGCAGGCAACGTTTTTCATTCACACTAGAAAAAGATGCTGTTGAGACTCGAACCCAGGACTTCCTGATTATTTTCTGACTCATAATCCCTAAAGTAACCTGTTGCTTTTATGTCGATGCCTACATCTTGATAGGCATATAATAGCTTTCATACCCCCGACTAGAATAATTTTAAGAACCAGTATGTGGAAAACTGATGTTGATTCTCTTTATCACTCTAGAGAAAAGGGCTTATGTTTGCCTCTCCCATTAACTAAAGGGAAGACACCATAAAGTCTAATTCAGACATTGCTGCATGGAATTTTCAAGTCAAGTACACGTGTCTTAACCTAATAAGGCAGTAGTGAAATATTAATGAGACCATGCATATATAATGCTTAATACAATACCTGGAACATAGCATATACTCAGTAAATATGGGTCATGTTATTTGACTACTACTATTATTATTATATGCCATGTGATGTATATTTTAAAGATCACAACTTCTAAATCATAAACTTATTGCCAGTATTGTAGATTTAGGCTCTCCTATGAACACTTGAATACACATTTTCAAAGTATTTTAAACCTCTCATGACTTGAGATAATTCACAGAGCAAGAAAGAAGCAGAAAGGTGTTTCTCTTAAATAGTTTTGGTATTTAAGATGATGAATTCTTAATAGAATCGTTCTTTTTTACTTTTATAGTTTTGCTTAATCATGTATTTATGAATATTCACCAAGATCACTCTAATGAAATTATTTTTGAAGACATGTCTTATAATGCAACGATGTATATTAAAGAAATAGTATAGTTATGTTTTATTTTCTGCTATTAATGATAGTAGTTAGAGGTACCCTCCGCTCTGCATGCCTTAGGTCATTTTCTTAAATTTATTTTATTGAAGTGTAGTTGATTTACAATGATGTGTTAGTTTCAGGTGTACAGCAGAGTGATTCAGTTATATATATATATATATATACACACACACACACACACACACACACACATTCTTTTTCACATTCTTTTCTGTTATAGTTTATCACAGAGTATTGAATATAGTTCCCTGTGCCATACACCAGGACTTTGTTTATCTATTCTATGTACAATAGTTTGCATCTGCTAATCCCAAACTCCCAGTGCATCCCTCCTCCACCTCTCTCCCCCTTGGCAATCACAAGTCTGTTCTCTATGTCTGTGAGTCTGTTTCTGTTTTGTAGATAGGTTCATTTGTGTCATATTTTAGATTCCACATATAAGTGATATAATGTGGTATTTATCTTTCTCTTTCTGACTTACTTCACTTAGTATGATAATCTCTAGGTCCATCCATGTTGCTGCAAATGGCATTATTTCATTCTTTTTTATGGCTGAGTAGTATTCCATTGTGTATATATACCAGATCTTCTTTATCCATTCATCTGTCAATGAACATTTAGGTTGTTTCCATGTCTTAGCTATTGTGAACACGGCTGCTATGAACATAGGGGTGCAAGTATCTTTTTGAATTATAGTGTTGTCTGGACATATGCCCAGGAGTGGGGTTGCTGGATCATATGGTAGCTCTAGTTTTAGTTTTTTGAGGAACCTCCATACTGCTTTCCATAGTGTCCATGCCTCAGGTTTTCAAGTGGAGAGACTTCAGTGTGGTGGGACACCCATTGGAGTTCCTTGGGCTTCTCTCTGCCAGCTCACTCATACCTCCAATATATCAGATTACAGAGTTTGTGAGGAGAAACTAGACTTGATAGCCTAACTCATTCCACTACCCAGTGTCCTTCACCTCTGCTCCTTATGGCATTGTTTTTACCGCAGCAGACTCTGTCCCTGTGAAAGAGATCCGAGTCCTTTAGTTTCCCAGAGGCTGGATGAGAGTGTCAGGAAGCCCATCGTTGCTGCACAGCTGGCCACATTCTCCCAGAGCTCCTTCTGTCTCGCTCCTGGTCTATCTCTCAGTTGGTTCTGAATCCGGCTAGAAGAGAGGGCAGATATTTGGGAGCCCCCTATATTTCCAACAAATACATCCTCATGATTGGATGCCTTTGGAAAGGCGAGAGGAATAGTACACAGAATAGTTACTGATCTTGTCACTTCAATATCTGGACAAGTAAAGAAAAATCAACAAATAAAAAGATAAGCTCTCCACCCTTGAGAAGTTTATATGTTTTGCTAGCTTTTATATTTTTATAGTTTATATATTTTGACAGTTTTGTGGACACCTAATCAAAGGTACCACATGAAATGAAACAGGTACTGGTATATTATGTGTTTTTATCAAAGGCAGACAAGCCCTAGGATGTATTATATAATTTAATTTACAGTATGAAAGCAGTCTTTCCTTTTAACCATCCAATTGCCTGACTACATAAAATTCCTGTGTTAGTAGTTAAATTGTGTCATGTATGTAAAAGTGTTTTAAATATTTCAAAACATTATGTACATATAAATAATAAGCTATTATTTTGGTCATAATTATTCCAAACTTGACACCCTTTCTCTGTTCATTTTTTCTCAGATATTCTCACCTGAGCATTTATTACATCAGGCATAAGCTGGTTATATAGGATCTAAGAACAGCCACCTCCTTTTCCGATTCTAGAATAATTCTTTCAAGTAAATTTTGTTAAGTAGAAGTTAACATATTATTCTTGCTTTCCAACTAGCAATCTTTAACCGACAGGAAAATCAATGCCATTTCCTCAACAACAAATTATATTCTACTTATGTACATTATAGCACTTTTCTTGGAGTTGATAAATAAGGAAAAAATACTGACAGTCATTTAACTTAGTAGGATTTACTTATACGAACTGCCAGAAAGGACTTAATTCTTAAAATAATTGATTTTTCTCTACATCAGATGAAAAACATACAACAGAGTAAATGAAAGTCTTTTAAACAAAAGTAATTTTCTGTTCATTAAAGGAAACATAAAATACACTATAAGGTTGAATTATCCAAATCTTTGAAAAACAATTACTTGCAGGTTATTAACCTATTTTTAAGGCAAGAAGTTTTAAATGGCATTCAGAGCATTTCCTAACCTGACATGCATTGAGATGAAGAAATTTTAAAATAGTTATTACTACCCCAATGTTTTTGCTACACACTGACGGAGGAAAATAGCTGAACGTACGTAAGTGATTTGAAAATAACATGCAATGTCTCATGACAGGCAATGGCAGCAGAGAGACCTGGAAAAAAATCCATACTGGCCTCACCACTGTTCAATTCCTATTGACAGTGTCACTCAAAAGGTGATATCACATAAAAGCTTTCTGATCTGAAGCTTAAGTTTCCACAGTAGGGCAAAATCCTATTACCTTCAAACCCACCTTTCAGACATCTATTCTCTTCTCTTCATGTTTGCAAACCGCTGACAGTTTCTTTTAGGTAAAATGTTTCTTACCCAAGGTGGTTCTTTTTGTTTTGTTTTGTTTTGTTTTGCGGTACGCGGTCCTCTCACTGCTGTGGCCTCTCCCGTTGCAGAGCACAGGCTCCGGACGCGCAGGCTCAGCGGCCATGGCTCACGGGCCCAGCCGCTCCGCGGCATGTGGGATCTTCCTGGACCGGGGCACGAACCCGTGTCCCCTGCATCGGCAGGCGGACCCTCAACCGCTGCGCCACCAGGGAAGCCCCCCAGGATGGTTCTTGTTATCGTCCCAGCCACAAATCTTCTTTACAAAAATAATCGATTGTATAGAATCATATGCAGGTTAGTTACGTTTTTCTTCAAGTTAAATTATGTAGCACCCAACTCCATTTAATTGCCATTTCCTACCTTCGCTGGTTTATCTATATTTTTCCATAGCTGAAATCAGATTGTTTTTTGAATTTCGTTTCCATATATCTTGAACATTTCAGTTGTTTAATGTTCTTGAGATCTAGGAATAGAAGAGATTACGGGTGGATTCTATAACATTACTCATAATTTAGAAAATGTATAGGATTTATAGACATGAGTCTACAGTCCTCTATTCAAAAGAAGCTGGTTGAAAGTTAAGAAAATATTCAACGTAATTCTTCCTATACATATGATGTGAGATGATTAGCATTTGCTTAATATTTCACCAGACTTTATGTCTGTACTAGTAGACACAGTCTAGGATAAAAGGAATAGCAATAATCTCTTCTAAGAGTTCATCAATGATCTGTCCAGTAAGAGAGATAAAGAGAAATTTATAGGTGTTTTATATCAGAGGAAACTAGGAAGATCATAACTTTGCCATTGTGTAACCCACCAAAGTGGTCCCAACCCAGTTTGGTCATATGGTTTGGCATGTCCTCAATTATCTTGGCAGCTGGAGAGGCGGCTCTCATGACATTTTCAAATCAAGTAATTCTCCGAAATCATGAATTCATTCAGAACACATTTATTTAGTACCTACTAGGTGCTTGTATAATCCCTTTACCTAGATGTCCTTTTCTGCTCCCTGCATCAACTTTCTTCCGACTCATCCCTGAATACTTAGGGCAGATATTAGTGCCTTCATGAAGCCTTTCCTCACCCTTTTTTAACCTACCTTAGTAGTGGAATGAATCACATTATCCTGGGAATTCTTTTTCTTAATAACATGTTTATTGAGATATAATTCACATATCATAAACTTCATCCTTTTTAAGATTACAATCCAGTGGTATTTCATATATTTACAAGGTTGTGCATTGATCACCACTAATTCCAGACCATTTTCATCAGCTCCCCCAAAACAAGCCCTACACTTTTATCACTTGCTCTTCACCCCCTCTCCCCCAACTCCCCAATTCCTGGCAACCCCTGAATCACTTTCTGTCTCTAAGGATTTGCCTACTCTGTACATTTCATATAATGGAATCACAATATGTGGCCTTTTGTTCCTGGCTTCTTTCACTTAGCATAAAATTTTTAAAGGGTCTTCCATGTTATAGGATGTCGTTCCTTTCCATTGCCACATAAGATTCCACTGTACAGATACACCACATTTGTTTATTCATTCTTCAGTTGATGGTAATTTGGGTTGTTTCCACTTTTCGGCTACTATGAATAATTCTTCCATGAACAGTCATGTACGAATTTGGTGTGTCCATATGTTTTCAGTTCTCTTGGGTATATATCTAAGAGTGGAATCCCTGGGTCATATGATAAATCTATGCTTAACATTTTGAGGATCTGCCAAAGTGGTTGCACCATTTTATGGTCCCGCCGGCAACTCATGACGGTTCTAATTTCTCTGCATTCTTGGCAACACTTGTTATGGTCCATCCTTTTTTTTTTACCATAGTCATCCTAGTGAGTATGAAGTGCTACTTTATTGTGGTTTTGACCTGCTTTCCCCGACTAATGATGAGTCCCTCAACATGGCTAATGATGTCGAGCATTGTTTCACCTAGAAGGGGAGATTCTTAAGTTTGGGGTCAAAATATTATTTATTTTACTATCTCCAGTACCAAATACAAACTGGCACATAGTAGGAAGCCAATAATTTTTATAAACAGAATGAGTATATATTTAATTTTTTAAGAGTACTGTGCTTTGAATTACTCACAAGAGCGGTTCTAGGTACCTAATGTCTATTAAAATATTGGCTCTGTACATGAATGCAAAAAATACAGATTCTTTAACCCCATTTTTGAAAACCAGCAAAAATATGTGTTCTTTAAATGATGGCTTACTTACTTATATTTTTCTCCTTAGAAATCAATTTTCAGCAAGCAGTGTATCTTGTCTCTTTCTGGGAGCAAAGTTTAACTCAGATTGGGCGGTAGCTGTGTTTCAGCCAAGTTGATTACAGGGCCAGGAAACGAAAATGCAGTGTTTGTGGAAGGCAGAGGCAGATATGGATCTCGCATGAGAGCCTGTCCCCTGAAATTAGAGATGGATGAGAGATATGGATTTATTTTTCAGGATGTGTTCCTTCCTGGGTGTCAGATGCCATTTGTCATACCACAGATTTTGCTGTCTATCAGGATCTAGGCAAAACGGTATTTCAGAGCTTAAGGAGTTTCTCTCCATACAGCATTTTATCCAAAGAAGCAGTCTCAATTCCTCTGAGAAGTTAAGAAGTTGGAGAAAAGCACAACCCCACATGTACCAGGGTATCCAGCCGGCTAGCTCTGTATCTCAGCTACCTCCTAAATTTAGAATCTACATTAATTCAATTATTTTTAAGAATGATTTCAATAAATCCTTGTGTCCATGGTCTAAACATGACCCAAATGCTGTAAAACATTTCCAAAGGCCACACATTTACTACCAGAGAATAAGTGGGAAACTGGGAAATCAAATCATTAGGGTGAGAGCAGAGCTGGACAAAAATGTTTTGAAAGACTAAAAAATGGGCATATCTAGTGATGCAGGAAGTTTATTTTTAGGGAGTAACTGTAGGAAATAATTAGATAATTGTGCAAAGATTTATGAACATAGATGTTCATACTGGATTGTTCAAGATAGAGAAAAAGCTATGAACAACCTAATAGTATAGTAGTAGAATTGACAATAGATTATAGTACATACACATATGCATATAATGGAATACTACCCAGATATTAAAGCCATCTTGTAGAAGACTATTTAGTGCTATAGGAATTTTCGAGATATATGAGTTTAAAAAAGCAGGTTATATAAATATATACCTATTACAATCTTTTAAAATATATGTTTGTATGTATATATATATGCCTAAGAGGAAATACTGGACTCTGAGTGGTGACATAACAAGTAACTTTTGTATTTTTATGTGTGCTTTTTGGGTCCACATGTTATGCTTAATAACTTATTATTAAGTGGCACATTACTTAAAAAGAAGAAAAGCAGAATTTTTGGTGAGCTGACATGTATGTAAGAAGCCTGGACCTTAGGAGACAGTATTTTAAATAGGACTAATTTTGTGGAGGTTTGATATACATCATATATGAGATGTACAAACACACACACAAACACACAGCAAATCCCTTTTTTGAGGTGACTTTTAGATTTTCTTTCTGTCTTGATTGTTTAAAATCTTTTCAAGTGGGAGGGGCTAGTGTGGAATTTTGGAGGGAATTTCTAGCCTGTAGTCTCATGTTTCCCTGATGGGCAGCTCCTGCCAAAGTCATGTTCCTTGGCTCTCTTAGTCCCTGGCCCATTCCTGCCCCTGATAGGAGTGACTTATCTGAGAGTAAGGCTGGCCCTGCCCCTCCCAGGCTCTTGTGTGTGTGTGTGTGTGTGTGTGTGTGTGTGTGTATGCGCGTGGGCGCGCGCGCACGTGCGCCAGGTCCTGTCCTTGGGATGCATTCTCATCTCCTCTCTGTTGTGATCTCCTTGGAGCAGTCTGGTAGTTACCTGGGGCTGTTGAACTATGTCCAAAGTGGAGAGACAAGATGATCTAATCCACTACACGGCTTTAAAGTCTCAGTTGTGTCCATATCCTCAAATCCAGCATTACTCAGTAATAAATCTCATCTTTGAGATCTATTTCTAGTGTACAGAAGTCATTGCTTTCTTATATGCCACCAATAAACAACTGGAATTTGACATTAAAAACCACAACACCATTTGTATGAGCACTAAAACCAGAGAGATGCGTTAGGTATAAATCTAATAAAATATGGCCATCTCTATATGAAAAAGACTGTAAAATTCTGATAAAAAGCAGTCAAAGAAGATCTAAACAAATGGAGAGATAGTCCATGTATGTGGATAAGAAGAGTCAATATTGTCAAGATGTCAGTTCTCCCCAACTTGATCTATAGATTCACCACAATCCCAATCAGAATTCTCAGCAAGTTATTTTGTGGATATTGACAAACTGATTTTAAAGTTTGTATGGAAAGGCAAAAGACACAGAATCGCCCACATGATATTGAAGGAGAAGAACAAAGTCAGAGAACTGACACTACCTGACTTCAAAACTTACTATAAAGTTACGGTCATCAAGAGAGTGTGGTATTGGAGAAAGAAAAGACAAATAGATCAATGGAATAGAACAGAGAGCCCAGAAATAGACCTACTTAAATACAGTCAACTGATCTTTGGCAAAGGAGCAAAGGCAGTTAAATAGAGCAAAGGCAGTGTCTCCAACAAATGTTGCTAGAACCACTGAATTGATCCTCCACATGCAATAATAATAATAATAAAGAATCTAGACCCAGACCTTACACTTTTCACGAAAATTGACTCAAATTGGATCATAGTAAATGTAAAATGCAGAACTATAAAACTCCTAGGAGGTAACACAGGAGAAAATCTACGTGACCTTGGGGATGGTAATGACTTTTTTGGTACAACATCAAAAGCATGACCCATGGAAGAAAAATTTGACAAGTTGGACTTCATTAAAATCAAAAACTTCTGCCCTGTGAAGAAAACACTGTTAAGAAAATGAGGAAAAAAGCCACAGAGTGGGAGAAAATATTTGTAAAACAACATCTGATAAATGACTGATATCCCAAATTACAAAGCACTCTTAAAACTTAACAATAAAAACAAACAACTCAACTAGAATCTGTATCTGTCTGTCTCCTGTATCCATATGACAACTGGTTATTAACTTAGAAAAGCAAGAAATGTGTTATTTATGCAGTCTTCCCCCACAAACAAAGAACCCTGATGATTCCATGAAGGAGGTGTTGGGAGAAGGTACAGTTCTTTGCCCGTTCATGAGTAACCTATATTGAGGGGAACCTAAATGATGCTTATGGGAGAAAAGGGGGACAGATTGGCAGAAACATATTAATTTGTTCTCATGGGGTATATTGAAGAGGGAGAGACAGAATCTCAAGTGAGAAGATAAACCAAAAGGGGCTAAAGTGAGGGTTTTTTTTAATTGGAGCAGGTGACAAGATGGGCCAGAGTTTTCAAATTCCAGCTCAAGAGGCAGTGTGTCCTGGGTGAATCTCGGCTCTGTCCCTCACAAGCTGCGTGAGCTTGGGCAAATAATTCAACCTCTGGGGGCTTCAGTTTCTTCATCTGTAAAATGGGAATAATAACATTAGTAAGCACTTTATAAGCATCAGTTATGAAAACAAAGAAAATACCCAGAAAAGTAGATTTTTCTCTTATGCTCCTGACCTTACTGTTCAAACGACAGAGGAGAGCTGTCTGGCTAATTCTTGAGGTTGGGCAGTTTATCTTAAAGATCTTCCAAAGGAGGAGCAAATGCCACAGCCAATTCAAACAGATGAAAGCGGAGCATCAAGTGAATGGAAAGGAAGACATTATGGAGATACTCCTAAACCACAGGCTGAATATTTGGAGGTGAAATGCCCTCCCTGTTTAGGATCATCTGCAAAAAGAGAAGAGGCTCCTTTTATTTTAATTGAAGTATAGTTAATTTACAATGTTGTGTTAGTTTCAGGTGTACAGCAAAGTGATTCAGACATATATATATCTGAAGATTCTTTTTCAGCTTCTTTTCCATTACAGGTTATTACAAGATATTGAGTGTAGATCCCCGTGCTCTACAGCAGGTCCTTGCTGTTAACCTATTTTATATAGAATAGTGTGTATATGTTAATCCCAAACTCCTAGTTTATCTCTCCATCCCTTCCCCCCACTCTCCCTTTTGGTAACCATAAGTTTGTTTTATATGTCCGTGAGTCTATTTCTGTTTTGCAGATAAGTTCATTTGTACCTTTTCTTTTTTTAGATTCCACAAATAAGTGCTATCATATGATAGTTGTCTTTCTCTGTCTGGCTTACTTCACTTAATATGATAATCTCTGGCTAAGTCCATCCATGTTGCTGCAGATGGCATTATTTCATTCTTTTTTATGGAATATATACAATATTCCATTGTATATATACACCATATCTTCTTTATTCATTCATCTGTTGATGGACATTTAGGTTGCTTCCATGTATTGGCTATTGTAAATAGTGCTGCTGTAAATATTGGCGTGCATGTATCTTTTCGAATTAGAGTTTTCTCCAGATATATGCCCAGGAGTGGGATTGCAGGATCATAGGGTAACTGTATTTTTAATTGTTAAGGAACCTCCACACAGTTTTCCATAGTAGCTGCAGCAATTTACATTACCACCAACAATGTAGGAGTGTTCCTTTTTCTTCCACACCCTCTCCAGCCTTTCTTATTTGTAGACTTTTAAGGATGGCCTTCCTGACTATGTGAGGTGGTACCTCATTGTAGTTTTCTTGAAAACCAATGATAACGACATCCCTACCTAAAGTAATAAAACACTTACCTTGGACCACAAGGAACTCACTGATGCTTTTTTTTTTAACATCTTTATTGGAGTATAATTGCTTTACAATGGCATGTTAGTTTCTGCTTTATAACAAAGTGAATCAGCTATACATATACATATGTCCCCATGTCTCTTCCCTCTTGCGTCTCCCTGCCTCCCACCCTCCCTATCCCACCCCTCTAGGTGGTCACAAAGCACGGAGCTGATCTCCCTGTGCTCTGCAGCTGCTTCCCACTAGCGATCTATTTTACATTTGGTAGTGTATATATGTCTATGCCACTCTCTCACTTCATCCCAGCTTACCCTTCCCCCTCCCTGTGTCCTCAAGTCCTGATCCTTTATTAAACATACCAAGCTTTGCATCTGGTCTCTAGGAGATGGGAGAGACTGCTGCAACACTGTAACAGAATGTGGCTTTGTGAAGAGCTCAAGGATGTGGCCAAGGTCACCTGACTCATTTTATGGGTGAACTTTCCCATCCATCAGAAATGACTGACTGACACCTCATTGAGAGTTACTAAAACTTACTTACAGTTCAATAAATACAATAGTTATTCTAGGTATTATGCTAATTAATATTTTTTAAAAGATTAAATGCTTGTTCTATAGGTCATACAGCAAGTAAAATACAGGGTCAATATTAGAACAAGGTCTGCCTGTTGTCTAAACCTAGAGGTTTTGAACTGCATACATATACTATACAGCAAATTCAAATTCTTATTGTGGGGTTGGAGTCAAAAATACCAAATGACTAATTGGGAATATAGGAATCATCACTGGAGAATATTTTTTAAGAATAAATCAGTCTTATGTCTTTGGAATTCCCATTACTCAAAATAAGCCAACAACCTATTTCCAAGTGAGATCTGCCGATAGGATAGAGAAGAATCATTTTCATTTAGCACATTAATTGTTGGTATATGTTAGAGAAAATATTCATTAAATTTCATCATTTGTGATCACTGTGTTGTAACCAAATTAACACTGACATAAACTTTGACATTTAAAAACACAGAGAACGTGCTGATTTTTCACCTATTTTGCTTACATGTACTTTTCAGTTCTCATGCAGGGCTCATAATTAGGAGATACTGTCCATTAATTTTCTCATATGTTGCTTATTAAGAACAAAATTCAGAAGGTAGAAAAATGCCAATATAAATTTATTCTCCAAAACTGCCCATGCATGTATTGTCATTGTTTTCCTAATTATATATTTACGGTACACTCTTCTGCTAAGATGTTAAAAAATAATTTGTTCCCATTGATAGGTAAATCAATCCCATGATATCGAGTTTACAGTAGGCATTTGCTTGCTGAGCCAACTTTGCTTGTAAGATAATGCAAAGTTAAATAAGTCTGACCTAAGTTTTTAATTTAAAGTCTATATTTTTAGGCACTTCAAAAGAAATATAAGTACAGGATGTGAGCTGAATAACTCCAAAAGTTTCTGTAAAAAACTTCTGATCCCTGGTAGACAAAGTATCAATAACCTCATTGTCTACCACCCATTCCTTCTGCCCAAGCATTGGAACTTCAGCTGGGCACAGAATGCTTTAATTTGGAGATGAAGAAGATTTTTGTTTTCTAAGTAGAACGCATACCACGGAGAATATGAATCACTAAGGGTGACATTAAGTCTTGCAAAGAGATAATATATGTCTCTGTGGTGGCTCAAGAGACTAACAATAAATGTTAAATATTAACAAGATTGTGGAAATCCTCATGGATACTGTGATAAAGTAGCACCAGAAAAGGGGGAAAAGACAGAGACAATAAAAACCAGAGATCTGTGTCGTGGTCTTTGCTGCAATTCAGTGTATGCGTTCTATTTGGGGGAAAAGTAAATAAAGAGAAGAGAAGTGTTTTTCTCCAGGAAAAAGACAGGTTTGGGAGTGTGTAACCTTAGAAAAGAGATAATATTCTTTAGAGACAGGCAGTTGGGACCTCCTCTTGTGGGCTGAGATACAAAGGAAAATCAGCCATTCTGAGGAGGAATCCACTATGCCACCTTGAGAGTGAATCCATTTGCTTTTTTCTTTTTTTAATTTTAATTTCATTGGAGTAGAGTTGAGTTACAATGCTGTGTTGGTTTCAGGTGTACAGCACAGTGATTCAGTTATACATATACATCTATTCATTCTTTTTCAGATTCCTTTCTCATGTGAGTTGCCCCAGAACACTGAGTGGAGTCTCCAGTGCTCTACAGTAGGTTCTTGTTGGTTATCTTACATATAGTAGTGTGTGTGTGTTCATCCCAAGCTCTTGATTTTTCCCTCCCTCCCCCAGTTCCCCTTTGGTAACCATAGGCTTGCTTTTGATATCTGTAAGTCTGTTTCTGTTCTGTAAATAAGTCCATTTGTTTCATTTTGTTAAAAAAATTAGATTACACAGATGAGTGATATATGATATTTGTCTACGGCCATTCAACCCTGAGCGTGCCTGATCTCATCCATTTACTTTTGAGTCCATGGTTTTCTTAGCTTTTGTGCTTGCTTTGGTCCCTGGGGATGACAGCGACAATAGCGCTGACAGAGGACGGTCATGTCAACCCATCACTCAGAGAGTGACAGCTTGATGGGCCTGGACACGGCTTCACCTCGTGGCTCCTCTTCAAAGCCTGAGGCCTCCCAAGTCTCTGAGTGTATCTGCAGACCAGCTACGAGGGAGAGAGTTTCTGTCGATAACACTGGCTCACCCTGCACTTAGTTTGGAAATGAGCCCTACTTTTAGACTCTCTTTCTCCTGCCCGGACTAGACTGAGCCTGATGGATGGGGCCACTTGGGCGGTGGTCGAATGCATTTTCTCACACAGAAAAAGGGGATGGAAACCAATTATCTAAAAACAGGGAAAGACAGGAAATCACCGGGCTTGCATCCTTTTAAGGGCTCAGCCCCATGTCTGGTTTGAATTGCTATGTTAAAACAATAGCAGTTTTTCTAGTTATTCCGGAGGTGGTGAGCAGAAGAGCAAAGGAAAGCATCAGAGGAAAACAGTCAAACTGGTTGAAGCCTCAGTGTGTGGAGGCCCGTGGGAAATATGTGGAGAGTCTCGGCGAAGTACATTCCCTCTCCATTCAGGTGCAGGGGGAGCCGGGGGACCCCCAAGACCATGGGAGATGTGTGTTTGGGTGTGTTTGGGAGGAAGGAAGGATGAGGGCTGCAGAGCAGGAGACACGGACATGGAAAAGGAGTTGGGAGGTGGGCATATGGCTGTGTGGCCTTCACATGCCAATATCACGGCATAACCTGAACCTTATTCTGAAAGATGCAAATGGAAAGATGGAAATGAAAAGGTTCTTTTTGCTGTTGTTGTGGTTGAAGTAGAGTTGATTTACCATGTTGTGGTTCTGTCTGCTATACAGCAAAGTGACTCAGTTATACATATATATTCTTCTTCATATTCTTTTTCCATTATGGTTTATCACAGAATATTGAACATAGTTCCCTGTGCTATAGAGCAGGACCTTGTTGTTTATCCATCCTATACATAATAGTTTGCCTCTGCTAATCCCAAACTCCCGGTCCATCCCTCCTCCACTACACCCCCCTTGGCAACCACAAGTCTGTCCTCTATGTCTGCGAGTCTGTTTCTGTTTCATAGATAAGTTCATTTGTGTCGTAGTTTAGATTCCACATATAAGTGATATCATATGGTATTTGTATCTGACTTACTTGATAATCTCTTGGTCCATTCATGTTGCTGCAAATGGCATTATTTCATTCTATTTCATGGTGGAAGAAATGGAAAGATTCTAACAAGATTCTCATTTGGACTTGATCCATTCTGGAAACAGAAGAAAGATAGGCAAGTTAGTACTAATTTGCAATCTATAAAATATTATTTTGAGAATAAGTCATATTCTAGGTTTTTTCTCTTTTTTTTTCTTTTTTTACATTTTTAGTTGAAGAAAGGAGATTCAATTAGGCCAAAGGAAGAAATGCTTGACAGTTCAACTACTGCCAGAGATGACTGTGCTATCTGTCTCCTCAAGAAACGTTTTTATAAAGGTAATCTGACTTTCATTTTGATTTATTTGATATCAGGGATTGAACCGAATGACTCCCAAGGCTGTTCTCAAATCCACATTTTATAATTTTTAAGAAAGAAAATGTCCTTTCTAAAGAATTCCAGAAACTGAAAAGGAGGAGGTTGTTTTTTTGTTTGTTTGTTTGTTCGTTTTCTTCTGTGAAGGCACAGGCCTCGATGTGAAAACTGGGGAAGTCAGTTGCATTCCCAGCCTTCACTGAATTTAGAACCACAGAGCACAGATCAAGTTAGAACAGAAGGGAAGGCCCCACCATTCCCTACGCGCAGCAGCAGAAGAGCAGAGCTGCAAACTCAAATGCCTCTGAATGTCATCCAATTACTTCTGCTTCCAAAAATTTGAATTTCTTGGTTGGACTGAAGCACATTCTATCTGGGATTAAGATAAAAAATAGAACGTAATGTGTATCCAGACAAAACTCTAATCCAAAAAGATACATGCACCCCTATGTTCATAGCAGCACTATTCACAATAGCCAAGACATGGAAACAACCTAAATGTCCATCGACATAGGAATGGATAAAGAAGACGTGATACATATATACAATGGAATACTACTTAGCCATAAGAAAGAACAAAATAATGCCATTTGCAGCAACATGGATGCAACTAGAGATTATCATACTAAATGAAGTAAGTCAGAAAGAGAAACACAGATACCATATGATATCACTTATATGTGGAATCTAAAGTACGACACAAATGAACCTCTCTACGAAACACAAACAGACTCACGGACATAGAGAACAGACTGGTGGTTGCCAAGGGGGTGGGGGGGTTGGAGGAAAGATGGAGTGGGAGGTTCGGGTTAAGAGATGTAAGCTATTGTATATATAAACAACAAGGTCCTACTGTACAGCACAGAGAACTATATTCAGTATCCTATGATAAACCATAATGGAAAAGACTATATATATATATTATATATATATATAATATATGTATATATATATAATCACTTTGCTGTATACCTGAAGCTAACACAAAATTGTAAATCAACTATACTTCAATTAAAACAAAGAAATCAAAAAAAATTGATACCTATGTATAAAATAGACAGCTGAGGGGAACATACTGTATAGCACAGGTAACTCTACTTAATGCACTGTGGTGTCCTAAATGGGAGGGAAATCCAAAAGGGAGGGGATATATGTATATGTACAGCTGATTCATTTTGCTGTGCAGTAGAAGCTAACACAACATTGTAAAGCAACTATACTCCAATAAAAATTAATTAAAAAATAAAATAGGGGCTTCCCTTGTGGCACAGTGGTTGAGAGTCCGCCTGCCGATGCAGGGGACACGGGTTCGTGCCCCAGTCCGGCAAGATCCCACATGCCACGGAGCGGCTGGGCCCGTGAGCCATGGCCACTGAGCCTGCACATCCGGAGCCTGTGCTCCGCAGCGGGAGAGGCCACAGCAGTGAGAGGCCCATGTACCACAAAAAAATAATAATAATAAAATAAAATAAAAAGTAAAAAAGACTACAAATCAAAAATATAAATAAATAAATAAATGAAAGAAAGTCAAGAAGTAAGTGGTTTCTGGCATTGGTTCAGCAGCTCAATCATGTTGGGGCTCATATCTCTGCAATTCCCTTGTCTTTTCTCTGTGTTCCAAGATGGCTTCTTTGGACCCAGCCATGTGTCAGCATCCAAGGTAGGATGAAGGCAACTAGGAGGAAGGATCCAAGCTAGTCATGTCTGTCTCTTTTTATGAATGAAACAGAAACTTTCCCAGAAATATTTCCCAACAGACTTCTGGCTGAATCACATGACCACCTCTAGCTGCAAGTATAAAAAGCTTAGGACCAGCAGTCTGGAAACCTGAGTCCTTCCTCTCTCTGAGTCTACAAGACTGAACTAGAGGACCAGAAGACTCTCAAATCCCATTCCAGCCTGGTGGTCCTTTGCTCCGGACTCTGTGTACTGCATCATGAGTGGGGTCTGGAAGGGGCAGCATCCCTGCGCTCACCACCAGATGCACAATGGGTGCTGCTGGCTCCCTTCCCTGGCTCTCAAGGTGTCTCGTGGGCATTCTGAGTTCAGAGAATTGGGTTTGAATTTTGGCTCTGGGCCTCAGTTTCTGCAGGGGAGTATAGTTTATCCTTATATTACAGGGTGGTTATAAGGAATCTAGAAAGTGCTGGGGTGGCATCTAGTGCAATTCCTGGCACAGGATAAACAACATTTAATAAACAATAACTACTTTATTACTTGTATTATTGCAGTGATGACGATGATGATGACGGTGATGATGATGATGACGGTGATGATGATGATGATGGTGATGATGATGACGGTGATGATGACGATGGTGATGATGACGATGGTGATGATGACGGTGATGATGACGACGATGGTGATGATGACGGTGATGATGATGATGACGGTGATGATGATGACGGTGATGATGGTGATGACGATGGTGATGATGATGATGATGACGGTAATGATGATGATGACGGTGATGATGATGATGACGGTGATGATGATGACGGTGATGATGGTGATGATGATGGTGATGATGATGGTGATGGTGATGATGATGACGGTGATGACGATGACGACGATGACGACGATGCTGGTGATGATGGTGATGATGATGGTGATGGTGTGTGGTTGTTGTTAACAACTCTAAGTTTCTTGACCTAAGGAAAGTGGTTAAACAGGAATTTGTCTCTGGCATCCTCCTGCTCCCAAGCGTTACTCCCTTCTCCTCCTGTCCAGGTGGGTCTGTTTCTTTTTCATTCCCTTGCTTCCATCGATTTTTTACTGGCCCCCACAAGCAGTCCCAGAACTACTCATTACCTTCTTGTCTTGATATTGTCCAGATCCCCCCAAGAACATTGAAACTTCCTTTGCATGTTTCTTATCCTATGGGTTTGCTTCCCGTATTTCACACTGTTCCACGCTCATGGACCACAGCTACTGGGCAAAAGATGTGCTGTGATATTCTATACATATTTATGTCCAGGCCTTGTGATATTTATATCACGACCCTCGTTCATTTCACTGAAATGAAATTTTTGCCTTCATTTCTAACTGAAACCAGTGTTTGAGTAAAAATAAAGTCAGACACAAAAAAGTCAATCATATACTAGTTTCTGAGAGCAACAACACAAAATTAGCGAGTTCAATTCTTACATACACAGCAGGTGTGTTAAAAATGCATTGAAGGAACTTTGCAAATCAGTCTGATCCAGGCTCACTTCTAACCAGCCAGCCTTAGCCCAGGGCGCCCTAAAGTCAGAAACCCCGAGGAAGTGTATGTAGTGTGAGAAGAGTTTCCTAAGACACTCTGTTAACAGCCAAGATGAGAGACTGACATTTTTAAAAGACAGAGAGGGGAAAAGGTGAGAAGCCAGCCTGCCAGGAAGATAGCGACAGAGTTGAACCTATGATTTCAACTTAGATATGCAACGTCGTTGCCAAGATGGCTGTGTCTGAGTTATCTTGGGAAGAAACAGCATTCTGGATTTTAATGGGCTAGACTTGGGGGAGTTTGTGGATTTAAAAGCAGTCCCTCCAGCCTGTCTGCCCCAGACCTTGGTAAAAGCCTGTCTTGAACTGTGCCACTCAGACGGGAGTTAAAAGAGGCCCAGGCTAGAGCAAAAAAGTTCCAATTTGGAAGCTAGAGGCTGCTGCATTCTTCCTCAGCACTTCTGCTTCTTGCCCACACCTCACTTTGTACCCAGTTTTGATTTCTTTTTATACTTTTTGTTATTTGTCAATTGCTTTGAAGACAAAATTAGGACCTGCCATAATTACATTCTCCACTGCAGCTAGCACAGAGCTTTGGACACGGTATCATTCCCATTCAATGTTTCTTAAACTGGTCAGTGAAATCAACAAAGCTTAGCGATTTAAGAAACTAGGACTCAGGACCTTAGGTATGATGGAATTATTCCACATTATATATATGGGAAGCCGTACAGCGTCGTGGGGAAGGCCATGAGTTTATGAGTCAGGCTGACCTGGGATTGAGTCCTGGCCCCAAGCACTCTTTGCCGTGTGACCTTGGTGAGTTGCTTTTGTCACCTGTGTTCATCTCTGGGCTAATCCCTGAACCTCTTGTTTCCACGCCTCAGCTTTCTCATCTCTGAAATGGGGGTGATCATGACCCCTACTGCATAGAATCATAACAGTACCGACTTCAAAGAACCGACCTCATAATAAAAGCCCCTCATAATTCTTGGGGAGAGTTCATGGAAATTATAGTTCTACAGCTCTTAGCACAGTTGTTGCCACATGTTAGGCCCTGATTAGATGAGAGCTATTAGTAATAATAATAACATGGTCTTTTTCAATTTCTACTTTAATTTTGGATTTATCTTGAGGGACAGTTGTCACTCTCGTATTGACAAAATAATGACATCCAAATATATGTACTGGAGCTTTACGCGAGGACTGGTGGCATTGTTCCTGCCATGGGAAGGTGGCATTGTGTTTTGATCATTTGACTGAGGCCCCTCTAATTTTTTTGTTAAAAATTTGATGTATGGGCTTCCCGGGTGGCGCAGTGGTTGAGAGTCTGCCTGCCGATGCAGGGGACATGGGTTCATGCCCCGGTCCGGGAAGATCCCACATGCCGCGGAGCGGCTGAGCCCGTGAGCCATGGCCGCTGAGCCTGCGCATCCAGAGCCTGTGTTCCGCAGCGGGAGAGGCCACAACAGTGAGAGGCCCACGTACCGCAAAAAAAAAAATTGATGTATGTAAAAAAAAAAAAAAAACCCTGTGATTTTATGGAGGATTATGGAGTTGCCTGTGGAATAATAGTAGCTGTCGTTTATTTACCATCTACCACATGCCTTACCCTGTGCTGTGCGCTTTGTATCCATTACCTCACCTGATCCTCAGACAGGCCACTATTTTCGCTCTGTATCACTGGTGAAGGAACTCAAACTCAAAGGGTAAGCAACTTGCTCTGGTCACATAGTCCGAAAGTAGCAGAGGTAGGATTTGAAGTGGGCTCTGCCTTCAAAGTCCGTGCCCTGGCCTGGACTCCTGATCTCTGAAATATTCGCAGTCTTGCCTAGAGGTTCTGCACTGACCAGCCCCAAATCAGAGGCTAGGGTATGATTCTTTTTTTTTGGGGGGGGGGGGTATGCAGGCCTCTCACTGTTGTGGCCTCTCCCATTGCGGAGCACAGGCTCCGGACGCACAGGCTCAGCGGCCATGGCTCACGGGCCCAGCCGCTCCGTGGCATGTGGGATCTTCCCAGACCGGGGCACGAACCCGTGTCCCCTGCATCGGCAGGCAGACTCTCAACCACTGCGCCACCAGGGAAGCCCTAAATTACTCATTTTGAAAGTTGGATCATGGGCCTGACGCATTCACTATTCACAGTAAACAACGAGAGCAGGCGGAGAGTAGGTGCTCCAGGCCAAAAAAATCAGCTCATTTATCTTAGTCCTTCCTCCCCTGGACACGCATCTCCTGTTCGTCCGGTACTTTCACGCCTTGTTCCTTCCGTCATTGAACACACAGGATGTTCGAGTAACGTGGTACAAACGTTCTGGCGAACATTCCTCGCGAGGTTCATTACCCTTAACTGTTCTCTGGTGTCTGAGGAGTTTGGAAGACCAGGGTGTGAAGAAACTACACCTTTGGCACACGTGTCTGAAGGAACGTGTGCAGTGACTATTCACAACTGTCTCCAGTTCTTCTCCCTCTGATACACATCAGTCGAGCTGCTGTGCCATGCCAGGCACGGAGCTAGGCTGACCGCGAGATTAGGGCTAGGATGCCTCTCCTCAAGGAGCCTGCGGAAAGGGGTCAGCTGGGGGACGCCAGCAGGCGGGACGGGTCTCCTTCTAAAATGGTAAGAGCTGCCGCATATGTGTGTACAGCGGGTGACACTGAAGGCCGTGGAGGGGTGAAGGCGGAGCAAGTACCAGATGTTGTTTTGGTCGAATACAGGATGTCTCAGCTACACACAAGCAGTGTGGCGTCGCGAGACCCGTTGATCGCAAACTGCGTTCCCTGGAACCACATCTTGACACCTACCGCGTACCAGGGACTATTTGAGTCCTGCGGACGCAGAGGGAATAAAATAAAATTGATGAGAATGAACTTCTTGAAGCGAACTTCTCTGCTATCAATATATTAGGTAACCTTAGGTAAGTTACTTCACTCGTTTGGACTCAATTTCTTGATCTGTAAAAGAGGGAAGTTGAAGAAGAGAATCACCAAAGCTCTCCTGCCAGCTTTAACTCCTTACAAAATAAAAAAGATTTCCGAAGATTTCTTGATTTCTTTTTTTCACCAAACGTTATTTTGGTGAGAACCACCATGAACATCCTCCACTCTGGAGTTCAAGGAGGACAAAATATGCATGGTTCCTGCTCTTGTGGAATTCACCGGCGACGTGGGAAACAGTTTTAAACAAACGAAATGCATAATTCCGTATTACCGAGGGTAACTGCTTTGAAGGAAAATTTTTGAAAAACGTTTCATTTACTTAAGTAGTTTGAACTTGTCTATCTCTTGATCATTTACATTTGTGGTTAACAAAACTGCATCTTTTTAGAGTTTATTTTATTGAAGTATAGTTGATTTACAATGCTGTGTTAATTTATGCTGTACAGCAAAGCGATTCAGTTATACATATGGACACGTTGCTTTTCATATTCTTTTCCATTATGGTTTATCACAGGATATTGAATATAATTCCCTGAAAACTGCATCTTTTTGATTATGTTCTGGATGACATTTGTCTGGGTATCCCCAAGGGCCACCCCCCCCCCCAAGAAAACAGGAGGCATTGCTGAGTCGTGCAGCACTGTCATAGGGCTTCTTAGACCCTCTTCAGAGCCATCTGAGAGTCCAAGACCCCTGATGATCAGGAAGGAGCAGCAAAGAAAAAGAAAGCAGTCACCCCTAGGCTGGAGGGGAACAAGGACCACGATTCTGCAGCAGCATCAGATCTGATTGGACCCTGACACCAAGAGATAACTGTGAACCCGGCAAGTGTTGGCTGCTCTGGCTGCAAGCAGACAGCAGTGGGAAGATCACCGCTCAGAGCAGCGGACAGCTCTCCCTAAAGCACTGCATCCCAGCCTGTGGGCTTGGCGATGAATGGCTCACCAGGGAGAGCTGGGTTTCGCTGTGAGTGGTTGTTTACATCCAGGCTTAAAGAAGCTAAGGTCTTCATCCTCCCTCAGGTGGCTTTGATGAGACTGCTACAGGGTGAAAGAGACAAGAGTGGAAATTTCATGGTGATTTCAGCTCCCTCCTATGTAGGGTTGTGAATTTCCAAAGTTGTAGGTTACTGATCAGGTTCAGAATGGAGACTAATGCCAGCCAGGCTTTCTATTGTGCATCTTTAGAAAGATTGCCACATTTTTCTCATCATGACCCTAGAACGATCCACATAGCTTATCTGGTTTGAAAAACACAGGCTGTTACTCAGCCATAAAAAGAAACGAAACTGAGTTATTTGTAGTGAGGTGGATGGACCTAGAGTCTGTCATACAGAGTGAAGGAAGTGAGAGAGAAAATAAAGTACTGTATGCTAATGTATATATACAGAATCTAAAAAAAAAAGGTACTGATGGCCCTAGTTGCAGGGCAGGAATAAAGAGGTAGACAAAGAGAATGGACTTGAGGACACGGAGTGGGAGGGGGAAGCTGGGGCAAAGTGAGAGTAGCATCGACATATATACACTACCGAATGTAAAATACCTAATGGGAAGCAGCAGCATAGCACAGGGAGAGCTTTGCGATGACCTAGAGGGGTGGGATAGGGAGGGTGGAAGGGAGGGGATATGGGGACATGTGTACGCATATGGCTGATTCGCTTTGTTGTGCAACAGAAACTAACACAGTATTGTGAAGCAATTATACTCCAATAAAGATCTATTAAAAAAAAAAGCGCACAGGCTGCTTAACTGACGCATTCAAGGTCACCTAGCAAGTGAATACCAGGGCCGAGAAGAGAACCCAGATCATCCAACTCTTTTACCCTTTGTAATGGACCAGGCTCGGTTTTTTATTTTATTTTTGCATTCTCAGGAATTACAAATTAGCCTGCAGTAAACTTCTCTCGTGGGGAAAGGTTGACTTGGTCAATTCATAAACGGAAGAATTTGTCGTAACGACAAAAAAAAAAAAAAAAGTCCCTATAGAAAACCGGAAGAAAAGCTTCTGAATTCAATCCCCAGCCCACATTCCTGGCTCAGACAAGCAGCGGCATTTGCCCTGGCATGCCTGGCTCAGTGCCAAGCATCACGAGTAATAGATCTCTGTCTGGATTGTCTTCAGGACAAAAACTTGAAAATGAAACAGGGTGAGGGTATCTTGGGGAAGGAGGGAGTCCAGGCAGGACAACACATTGCGCGCACTTCTCTGTCATCAGGGAATCCCACCTCTTCCCAAACCTGGTTCAGCCGTGCTTTGGCAAAGGCTGTTCATGTAAGAGCTCTGTAACTGAAGGCCTTTGACACGGAGTTCTACAGGGCAGTGAGAGTGACATCAAGTGGATATAGGAGTGAATGAAACAGCCATGTGAACTCAGTCCTGTGGTAGAGGATTGTCATTCCGTGAAGCAGGCTTCCTGTTTAGAATTATATTTAGGGTTCAGCTCTGGTTCTGCTCTACACCCTTGTTCTCTCGCCTGTGTATTTCTCCAGGGACCTCCTTGCATAGGAATCTGAGTTCTCCTTGCACAGGATGGGTCATCTTCTAAGCTCGTTCTGGTGTCTTTGCGGGGATTGGGGAATGGGGTGTGTTTAGAGGATTCATCTGATGTGAAATTCAGTTCAACAAATTTGTGGAGCACCGACTATGTACCAAATGCTGCCTTATGTATTGAGGATGTAAGCACAGCCGTTACACTCTAGATGCTTACTGTCTAATTTAGTGAGAAAGGCAATAAACACAGGTGAGCATGGAGAAGAGGTATCTAATCCATTCCATCAGGATGGGTGACTCCTGAGTTGAATCTTGAGGGGACAGACTAGCCACACAGAGCACTATAGGAGGTCAGAGCCTGGGGAGCAGCCTGAACAAAGTATGAAAATGGAGAACAGCATCTGGGTGCAGATAAAGATTTCAGGACTATGGGACAAGTAAGCTGAGAGTTAGAGCGATTGCATTGGTCCCAGTTTCCGCCTCTGCAAGATGAGAGGGAAGTCTCCCAAACTGGCTTTTTCTGAGCACGTCTCCCATGAAGAGGATGAATTTGGAGGGTGATTTACCTGAAAGGCTCTATATGCCTCCAGTGCCATTTGTTTGCTTGTTTTAAAGAGTGACATCATAGCTTTGTTTAAAGATGCCAACATTACAGTACACCAGAAGCTGAAATCTTTGAATCCAACCAAATCCGTGATAAAATATTTTTAAAATTGTGGTAAAATACACATAACCTAGAACTTACCATTTTAACCATTTCTAAGTGTACAGTGGGTGGCATTAAGTACATCTACATTGTTGTGCAACCATCACCATTATCCATCTCCAGAACTTGGTCATCACCCCAACCTGAAACTCTGAGCCCATGAAACAGTAACTCGCCCTGTCCCTGGTAACCTGACCTTTGTTTTCAATTGAACTCTTTGCCTTTCATGGAGAAGTCCCAGGGTGCTTTGCCACAGCATGCAATAGATGGAACTATCCATCAGACAGCTCTGGACAGAGGGACCCCTGACAGAGGGACAGCCATCAGTTTTTTTTGGTTTTGCCACAAGGCTCATTAACTGTATTTTGAAGGCGTGTCAAGAGTTTCTCCTCTCAGTGTAGAGCATAGAACCCACCAGGGAAGCGTGAGCTTCCCCTAGAGTTTAGTGCCTGCATTGCAACAATACAGGCAAAAATAGCAGGCAAAAAGCTCCAACTGTTGGTGGATTCGGGAAGGGAAGGGAAGGACAAGATTTGAGAGCCACTAGGGAGTTTCTAAGTACAACCTGTCCGTGCTTCTGAAACAGCATGGCCTTCCTTCCTGTCTCCCCTGGGCTGCCTTTCATAATCCTGCCAACACTTAAACCCCTTTTGCTTCCTAGACTGTCCCAAGTAATTGATGATGCTGATGCTTTAGTAAGCAGTGCTGTTACTCCAGTCAGTATGGAACAAATGTTTCAGCAAAGGACCACTGTGTTCCCAGGGATGACAGAAATCAAGTGAAACGTAAAACGCAGGCCCTGACCACCTCTGGTCCCAAAGGCTTGCTTGGAACTTTCACTGAATGGAAGCGTTCCTGTTTCTGCGTTAATCCTCGTAATACTGGCTACGTTCCAACTCAGGTAATTACATTCTCCCTTACCCAAATCCCCCTGGCAAATTTAGTCCTTTCGTGTGTCTTCTTGTGATTTTTTTAGTTTTTGTGTTTTGCTCTTGACACGCAGCATTTTGCTGAAGACATTTTGCCTTTCAGTGAGAGGGCAGAGAGGGTGGGCCCATTGGCCCTGTGCATTACCTTCAGAATTGTAGGGCTAAGGAAAGGTGGTGGAGCCATGCTGAGCAGAGCAGAACCCTGGAGACTGAGAGGCCTCAGGAGATGCCCTGATGGGACTCCTCCCTCAGGTAGGCATGTATGAAACCTCTGATGCTATTCACTGACTCCTCAGTATAAAGCCTCCATAACCTCTGTAGTGAGACAGCCAGTTTTATCACTCTTTTGGCAAGTGACTCGAACTTATCCCTAAATGGGACCCCTACCACCTGGGTGTTGCCAATCCACCCTCTGTTTCTCATGTTCGATTGACGAATGGTCTATTGTTCAGTTCCCCGGGGTTACGATCTAGATTTTACTTTGGGCTGAAGGGGTTGCAGGCATTTGGGGTTATTTGGTCCCCAAATCACTAAAACATGGCAGCAATTTCTCAGTAATTATAGTTTTAAATATCACCTGGTCCTCAGCTGTGATCAATGACGTGATACACTTTGACTCATGAAGCATTTATTGAATAACTGTGTCCCCTTCCCTTCCACCTGAGTCGCCTTAAGGAAGTTAGCTAACAATTTCGTGCTTCGGTTTTCTTACTTGTAAATTGAGGGTGATAAGAATAACTACTTCATAAGCTTGTTGTGATGATTAAATGGGAGTGCAGGGAAAACCATTATTATTATACTATTATTAGTAGTATTACTAGTGTTAGTATTATTATAAGACATTGTATTAAGCAAACATATTGTGGAAACGATCTAGAACAGGGGTCCCGAACCCCCAGGCCTGTTCGGAACCCTGGGCCACACAGCAGGAGGCGAGCGGCGGGCGAGCGAGTGAAGTTTCATCTGCCACTCCCCACTGCTCCCCATTGCTCCCCACCACTCCCCACCACTCCCCACCGCTCCCTACCGCCCCCCACCGCTCCCCACCGCTCCCCATCGCTCCCCATCGCTCCCCACCGCTCCCCATCACTCACATTACTTCCTGAACCATGTCCCCCTGCCCCCCGCCCCACCCCCACTTCCGTGGAAAAATTCTCTTCCACGAAACCTGTCCTTGGTGCCAAAAAGGTTGGGGATCACTGATCTAGAAGATAATGAAATACTCCAAAAATCTCTTAAATAAAATGAGGATGCCAAGATGACTAAGCAATGGTCCTGCCTCAGTATGTTTATAATCTAATGAAGGAGTCATATATTCTTCTTCACTGTTGTCATCCTAATACCTAGATCCATGCCTGGCATTTATAGTGGGAGGCCAAGAAGTGTTTGTTAATAGGATGAATGTATAAAGGACTTAAACACAAACATACAGAAGGGAAATTACCAATGAGGGGAATTGAGGACAGCTTCATAGAGAAGTTTGCATTTGATCTTTGATTGGATTCTTTAATTGAATTCAGTCTTTGAAGAGTAGATGTGATTTTGAAAGATGGTGAAGGAAGTGAAAGGCCCTCAAAATCACTTACTGGAACAGTGTTTCCCAGTCTTTTTTGAATCATAGCACATGAAGAAAATAATAATATTTATACAGGACACTGGGCAAAGGCTCTACATAAGGACATGATCCCCAAGAGAACAGAGACCTTGGCCACCTTGGTCAACTTTGTATCCCCAACACCTAGGATGGTACTTAGCAGATCTTAGTTGAATAGGAGCAAAGGGGAAAGCATGAGCAAACGCTTAGAGTTGGTCTGTAAAAGGCATGACTGGGGGCACTGGGATTCAGGATTCATAAGAAAATGTAGAAAGAGCCAAGAAAGTTTAGAGGCAGATCTAGGATGCCTTTGAATGCGGTACCATATTGTCTGTATTCACTAGGGCATGGGATCCACGAAAGATTTTGGATTGGGAGCTCTTAATAAGAAAGACAGTCCTGGGTGGGGGCTATGTAAGGGATAGAGTGAAAAACACTGGGAGAAGAAAATCATGAAGGCGGCTATTTGTAGTGTCTGGATGGCAGACAGTGAGGTACTGAAATGGGGGGGGGGGAATGTGAAGGAAGGACATGAATTTGACACTTGAGTTGAGAAATAGTTGGTAGGACCTCACTGGAATGAATGGGAAAGGGCAAGCCAAGAGTCGTATTACCACTAGTGGCGATTTCACCTTAGACAGTGTACTTAGCCTCTCTGCCTGTTTCCTCATCTACAGAATGAGAGACCTGAACTATTCCCTCAGCCCCATTAATTTCTAGTATTTTAGAATTCTCTAATCTTATCAACCTTTCAATGAATTAGAAAGGTCTCTCTTCCTCACCCCACCCCCACCCCTCCTCTGCCTCAGTTTGTGGTGGCATTTCACCTTCTTACTTTGGACTCCCTTAGTCCTCTGAAAAATTTCAGGCTAACATTTCATTCAAGTACAGCATATAGATCCTTAGGGCACAGGGTGGAGTAGTGTTCCCTACTCCATCTGAAGATACTCAACTGGTAATTTCTTCCCTCTACTTTTCTCTTATTCATGGGGTCTTCTAGGGAGACCCCGACATAGACCTTTTTCTTATGAGTAAGAATTGTGTCTTATTCCCGTTTGCCAATCCAAGCCTGACATAGAATAGCTGCTCAAAAATAGGAGGGATGAATGAATGAATGAGTAAATGAGTTGATGATGGGGAGATATCCCTTGGATTATATCTTTCTGGCCACTGGAAAGTTCTGGTCAGATGCATTGTGACAGGAGACTGGTAACATCATCTTTTGATTTTTTTCTTTTCTTTCCTTGAGAACTCTTAAGAATCTAAATGATTTTCTAAATTTTTGTTCTCCTAGAGCTATGGCTGTTACTTGCTCCTGAGCCTTTCCCATCCACAAGTGGTTACGTGCCTAAGCTCATTTGAAGGCTGGGGAATCAGTTGTGTCATCCTTTTCTCTTAGGACTAGAACACCAACAGTTATGTGCACAGAAATTCCATCCGTGGTATCAACACAGACTTTCCAGGATAGAGACCTAGAATGAGTTAACAAGCACCAACACATTTGCTAAACTTAAAAGAATACTCTATTATTGCGTGGCAATTGGTAAAGAACTTATTAATTAAGGATATGAGACAGAGAAATCTCCCAAGGGGCAAAAAGCCATTACAAAGACATTGTGGAACCAATCTAGCAGTTAATGGAATATTCAGAGGTTCTTTAAAAAGAAGAGAGTGAGAGAGGGGGTCACTTTTCAAAAGAATAGGTATCACCAAATTAATGATATATTACAGATTGTGGGAAACTTACCAAAAGACAGGTAAATTCTAAAAACAAAACAAAAAGCCTCAGAAGCATTATTTTTTTTGTGTGGTTCTAAATTTTGTTTTGTTTTGTTTTATAGCGCAAATATTTTGTATTGTAAGATATCAACAAACAGCCCCAAACTGGCTGGCTAGAAGCATTTGTTCTAATACAATCCAGTGTTTCTATTGTAACGTCTCTAGATCCTAAACACACATCCACACCACCACAAAGCATAAACGTAAATTGAGATGGAAATCAGAGTCAAGCTAGTGTTGCACATGAGAATTAACAGGACATTTGCTTTTGTTCTGAGACGGAGGGCATTCGGAGACAAAATAAATAACTCATTTCAAGTGCCCGTGAGTTGTTCGCTTAAGACATAACTCAAATTAACAAGAAATGCCAGGCTCTCCTCTGTTCCTCTTTTTTAATTGTAAGTCTTCCCCCTACAGATTATCTGGTGGTATGAGAACAGTGTTGTGTTTTAGAGGGGGATTTGGTGAATCTCACCAAAAGCAGAGTTGGGTCCTCTGGGGTGATAATAGAGGTCTGCCATACCTGTTCTATTAAGATGCTTATCTTCAGAAGGACCTCCTAGCTCCAGCCCTGTGCGCCAGCACCCACAGGCACTGGCTGAAGCAAGCCTCCCAACCACACAGCATCACAAAGCACATGGTCACAGGATCCTAATAACTCAGTGTGTTGGACCCCAGTGAGCCTTTCGTCTCTGAGGCAAAACCAGACCTGACAAATATCTTCATCAGAGGAACAGCGTATATGTTAAGAGCACGAGCATGAGAAAAATCAGGGACATCCGCTTGTTTATGTTGCAATTCAAACATAACCTAGACCAGTCCTCTGTACACAAATAATATATTCATAAGTGAAAACCTGTGAATTATTTATTCCACATTTTGGGGGGGAGGAGTGAGATGCATTTACATTAATGAACATACGATGGTTAAGTAGAAAGCTCACTGGACATGGAATGTGAACATTTGATTTTGAGTATGTGTGAGCAACTCCCTAGCTCTCTTATCAGGACGTATTGCTCAGACTTACTGAGCCTCCTTTCTCTCATCTGCAAAAGGGGGTAAAAGCGCACTTGCTCCGCCTGCCTCATAGAGTAGATGTAAAGCTCATATAGGATAAAATGCGCCAGAGCACTATACTGTCTATAAAGGTTTAAGATGGTGGTGGTGGTTATGATGATGATGAATCATTAGCTCAAAGTCCGTCTTAAAGGCAATGACTAAGCTTTGTGATAAATGGTGGGAGAAACGGAAAGACAGTTTTTTGGTTTTGTTTTTGTTTCTGTTTTTTTGCGGTACGCGGGCTTCTCACTGCTGTGGCCTCTCCCGCTGCGGGGCACAGGCTCAGTGGCCATGGCTCACGGGCCCAGCCGCTCCGTGGCACGTGGGATCCTCCCGGACCGGGGCACGAACCCGCCTCCCCTGCATCGGCAGGCAGACTCTCAACCACTGCGCCACCAGGGAAGCCTTTGAAAAAAGACAGTTTTTGAGAAAGAAGTTCCATGAGAATGTAAACATTTATCATAATAGAAGTGATTCCATAGTGCCATTAAATATTCTGTGAAACAGAATATATTTATTTGCCCTTGATTTTCAGACAAAACCCAAACCACAATAACATGTGTGGCTCATAACACAAACAAGGATATATCGCCAGAAAATGGCTGTCACTGTGATGTCAGGTCTATCCCAGCACTTAGCTTATTCTTTTCCCATGTCTGCTTCATCTGCACCAGGATCTCCATCCCTGTTCCCTATCCTAGATTTCAATGTCTTTTTCAACACTCCTGTTCTACCTATTTAGTTTCTGAGTATCATGCTACTTGATGAAAATGATAGCGGCCCAATGGGAGTTGAATAACTTGGCTTGCTTTCTATAACCTACCTGCTAAATATTATGCCCAACATCCCCAAATACGCGTCTTCTGTCTTTGTCCTGCTGTCTCCAAATATAGTTAGGTTTTTCTTTTATTGTTCTCTCCAGTTTCATGAGCTTGACCCGTTGTTGGGCTCAGTCTTCCTAGGCCTGTCTTTTTGCAGTTTTATATTTGAGTCCATCAGAGTGTTCTTTATCTAGTTGGTTATATTGGTTTCTGTAGACTAACCTCCCAACACTTTTTTTGGTAATTGGCATTGCATGTAATTAAGGTAGAATTTAATTTCATCGTGTCTCTCAAGTGCCTTGGGTGTCTTTTAGGATTCCTTTTAGTTTTTGTTCATAGGACTATTAGGTGCTTAAGGGGTTGGCTCATGGAAAATCCCTGTCTATCCCTGTCTCTTCTTTGATCTTACAAAATTTCATAGTAGTTCTCTGAACTTTCCACCATAATTCCCTGTTTTCACTACCTGTTTATCCCTTAAGACTTTTAAACTTTCTGTTCTCTCTGCCTGGAACAGTCTTTCATGTCTGTTCTTTGCATAACAGGCTCTTTCTCATCGTTAGGTCTTCATTTTAATGTTATACCCTCAGAAAGGAACTTCATGGTTATAATAAAGTAGGCTTTGATAATATACACACCCATCCACCTACCCACACACTTACTTGTTCTCAACACCCTATTTATTACTCTCATGACATTGAACATGATTGGTAACTGTCATGTTGACTGATTTGTTTCCCCATGTGTTCTCTCTCTCTCTCCCACCCACACCCTATCTACCCACTATGCCTTGGATCTTGTCCGTCTTCTTCACTGATATTTCCCAGTTCCTGGCACAGGGTCCATCCAATAAATATGCGTTGGAGGAATGAATGGTCTATTTCTACATTATTCTGTAAGCTCTAAGCAGGCAGGGTCTAGATATATTAACTGAGTGAAATTGTTATTAAAGGGAAAATCAATTTTTAGAGCGCAAATAAAATTGAGATTATTTATTCCATAATTTTCATTTTGTAGGTAAGTGTTCAAAGAAGTGAAATAATTTGTACAAGGTTTTATTCTTTAGTGAAAAAGCCAGGAGTAGAAGCTATGTCTTTTGATGTCCAGAGGAGTAAGCATCAATTAAAGATCTTCTTCCCACTGGCACTTATAGCCTAGGTTGCCCAACTTCCCCAAACTCTCCACTCCAGCCAACAAAACCAACAATGCATAGCTTTTTTGTTGACAGCAGCAATAGCAAATCCCAGCTGTCTCTACTGAATGAAGCAGAGTCTCCTCCCATTCGCCTCTATTCACTGAAGTCCTACTCAAAAGATCTTATCTTTTTCAAGTTTTACTTGAGTAAGCCCAATCAACTCTAGTCTTATCAGGTGCTCTGTAAATTGTTTAGCTCTTTCTTTTTTCTTTTCTTTCTTTTATCTTTTTTTTTTCTTTCTTTTTGGCTGTGCCACATGGCATGCGCCATCTTAGTTGCCTGACCAGAGATGGGACCCGTGACCCCTGCAGTGGGAGCACAGAGTCTTAACCACTGGACTGCCAGGGAAATCCCTGTTTAGCTCTTTCTGTCCCTGCTCTCCTGCCTAGATGGTAGATCTGGGACTCGTTTTTCAATGAAATTTCCTCACTGAGGTAGATTGAAAAAAAGGGCCACACTATTTTGCAGCTCCTCCCATTAAGAGGTGGGAATCTGGGCTTAGCCATTTGACTTGCTTTGGCCAATGGGATATTGACAAACATGTTTCAAACAGAGGCTCAAAAAAAGCTTGTGACGTTAGGGTTTGCCTTCTCTTGCTGCAGTTGGAATCCTGAGGCCACCATATGAAAAAGCACACACTAGCCTTCTGGAAAGGCCACATAAAGAAAAACCTGAGCACCTTGACTGGCTACCTTCCAAATGCTAGACATGTGAGTGGGACCATCCTAGACCCCCCTAGCTCTGAGTCTATCTGCCAACTGACTGCAGACCTATGAGTGAGCTCAGGTGAGAATATCAAAGGAATTGCCCAAATGAACCCAGCACAACTTGCCAACCCACAGAATTGTGAGCTAACAAATGACTGTTGTTTTAAACAGTTCTGGGATGTTTTGTTACACAGCAAAAGCCAACCGATATACTCACTATGCTTCCTGCATTGCTTTCTAGTCATCTTTATTTGCTGCTTCACAGGTGTACTTCATTAGTGGATGATCCACTTATCCCCATTTCACAGAGAGGAAAGGTCAATGCCAAGAGGCTTTTCTAGTATTGATGCCCTGACAGGCTTACTTCTTTAGATCCCATGCATTAGAGATAAATCCTCCTTAGACATTTTCCAAGGGAACAGCCACTAAAAATGTTCAGAAAGGAATTAGAAAGTTAAGGATGTGCAGACAGCGCCTGAAAGCTGGACTCCAAAACTATAAGCCTGAGCTTAAATAGGGCTTATAAAGTTAATAAAGCCAGTATCCAGTTTTGTTTGTTTACCTCTTATTTTCCAACCAGCAGCTATCAACCATGCACAAAAAATCTAGGCTGTTCCAAGGCCACAGTCACTAGAACCCACACAATCATCAGCACAATCATTATCAATAGTATTTATTGATCATCTTTAAATGTTAGGCACTTTTCACATCCATATCTCTGATGCCACAATAAACCAACTAATAGTTACATTTACCTTCTACAGAATAAGAAACTAAGGCCTGGAAAAGTTAAGGAACTAGCCCCAAACCACACAGCTAGAAAGGCAGAGCACTGAAATCCAAGCCAGGGTTAGCCTATGACCTTTCTCATCTAGGCTTTTCCTCCCTTGGATTGACTGCAATGCAATTCCTGTTTCCTTCCACATATTAAGGATGCAGATCATGAGCCCCACATCCAAGGATACCTGCAGGGACTGTTCCTTAGCAAGAAAGCAGAGTCTGTGTCATGTATCAAAATGTAAGTGATTTCACTTTCAAACAGCTTAAGTCTGTTGGTTATCCTTGGAATTCCCCTAGAAAAGCCTCCTATTTGTCCACAGCATTTACTTTTCAACTCAAGTTTTGAGGAGGCAGAAGGGAATACATTAAGACGTGAACGAGACGCATTTTTTTTCTAACTCAGAGCCGGATAAAGTAAAATAAGACCTTCCCAAACTTCTGAATTAAATTCCTTCAAAAATCCTCAAAGGAGACCTCAATATTTAAAAACATAAGGGAGGTCAGCCTTGAAGCAATGAACAGCCTTTATAAATACTTTTTATGTTCCCAGTAAGAGACCAATGCACAGCACACTCATCTCTGTTAGTGACATTTTACACTTCTTAAAGTAGTAAAAATGGACACTGTGCTTTTAATTTTATTTAATGGATCATCTCTTACCGGCTAGCTCCATTTTAGTATCTCCCTTCGCCCTCAGTTACAGGCTTATAAAATCAGTTTACTTCGTTGCATCTAACAGGTATTTGTTTTTTATCTGCTCCATATCCACAGGCCTTTATAATTTTGTGATTTTTGCATCTCACTTCCTGGAGCCTTCCGTTTGCACTTATGTGTAGAACTGTCCATGTCCTCTCCTTGACAGCTAGCACGTGACTTTAGTTTCCATTGTATCCCAGTGCCTAAGACAGTTCCTGACACATGTAGGGGCTTATAGTGTCGCATTGCATTATACCTTTTTGTATCCCAACTCTACACACTTCCTACTTTGCACATAGAGGGAATTCTCTAAATATTGTGAATTAATTAATGGAGGGACAATGGGAATGATCAAAGTAAGGGAAGTTCATCATGATTGTAAGCAGCTCTTAGGGGCAGGAGATCAATGACAATTCCCTTCCTCCATTTTTATTTATTTTTAAAAAGACAGGGTTCCTCTCCTTCATCAATTCCTTTCCCCCAATACTCCAAACTCGATATCTGACCTTGTTAAAATAAGCCAGTTTCTTTTCCCTACAAGGCCAATTTCATAAATATAATTCTGCTAACTTACATACCAGCTGAAACAGGCTGGGATCTGGGACCCGGGACCCTTTGCTGCAGTGCTTGCACCTGGACAAAATCTCCTTGGACAACAAAGAAACTATAAGGGACCAAAAATAACTGTGTGCATGAGCAGTTGGGGCAAATTATGAACAAGATACAAAAAGACCATATCGCAACTGCCACTAAGGAGGTGTGGGGAGCAAAGCAGGTTACCGTGCCCAATCCCTGCACACAGCCCCACCCTTCGGGCCGGACCACTGGACCTGCTCCTCCCCTCACCCCATTTCAGGGACCAGCTCCTCCCCCGTGCAGGGAACAAGCAAGGGAACCTGTTATTGTTTTTGCTCCCTCATGCTGCAGCTCGAGTCCCAGTAAAGTCTTGTCTGAATTTCTCATCTGGCCTCTTATCAATTTCTTTTGATTAAGGAGTCCAAGAACCCTGGTCGATAACACAGCCATTTTAAGAACCATAGCAGACTATCTCAATCTTTGTGAGAATTAAGTGACCAAAGCCACTTAAAAAGCACAGCTTAGCAATTCTTTTAGTTCCCTTAAAAACAGCAGCATTCTATAGAAGCCAAATCGCAGAATCCAATTCAGGATGTAAATTACCACCAAAGAAAAGGAAATAGCGGCAGGAGTTCTCCATGGTCAGGTTATACCTACTAAGCTAAAATTCACGCATCTGGAAAATAATATAACATTTAAAAATATATAACATTAAAAAAATATAAATATATATATATAACATTAAAGAAATAGTATAACATTAAAAAAAGCAAAACTGATTTCCCTTGAATTAGAACCACGTCTGATTTGGTACCTCTTACATCTGCTTCAACCAAACTTGTTGAAATGAAGTTATCGGAATGTCTGTGCTGGGCGATCAAGCAGCACCAGGACAGCACAAAAGAGACGAGAAAAGAGCAAGAGGAAAGGAATATGTCACATCCTGACTACAGGGAAACAGTGCAAAACATCTAATCACAGCAGTGCCAGGGAACTTGAACCTGTCCAAAAAGATCCCGAGCTCTCCGTGTTTAATTGCCGTTGATGGCTGCTGGCCGGTCATGCATGACGACGTGTGTGGGTCTGGCTGCTCCCTGCCTGTGCTCATTGCTGTCAGCCTTCACTCCAGGTGACGAACGTGGTCCTCAGACCTTGCGAGAGGGGGTCTGGGCCAGAGCTGGGGGTGGGGGAGGCTGGAGAAACCCCTCATAGACACAAAGCGCCTTGGGTGCAAATAACCCGTAGCTAAACAGAGGTCTTTAGAAATAAAAACATTATAACCAGCTTCCAGCCTTACTTCCTTTCCCCAAGTATCCGGTAGATTTGTTTTCTCTCAAGGAAAACAAATCTAGGACACCCTATGCAGATGGGTAGGACATCTGTGACCTGAGGTATGTCAGCTGGCCAGTTGTGAGTCTCCTGTTTGATCGATTCTATTTCAGCACATGCTTGGTGCTGGATGGAGAAATGTGAACTGCACTTGAATAGCAAAGGGCATTATGGCTTTTCGTCGACTCAGTACTCTTACACTTCTTTCTGTCTGCATAAGAGGCAACATCATGTTTTTATTGATTCCCATGACAAGAAAAACCCCCAAGCTCTTGGGGAAAATGATGGTTTATGAAGTCTAGTGTGGCATGGATAATTGGAAGGAGTTCATCAATCCTTCTGCTGCCTAATTATTCATTTTTAGTGTGGGATGAGCCGAGAACTTCTCTGGAGTTGAAGACCCCTAGAGAGACTGCATTAAGGCATGAATCTGTGAGAAAGCTCAAAATGCAAAAGTTTCAGGCAGAATAAAATGGTGCAGCTGAGATTAGGAACAACTTTCCACGGAAGGCCGGTCACTTGTCTACACGCCATGAAGTGTTGGGGAGAGCTTAACTTCTCTCTGGGTTTTAATTGCCTCATCTCTAAAAATAGACATTTCTACCTCATGGGGATGCTCTGAGGATTAAATGAGCTGATGTCTACTTATGAGCTTCCTCTGCCAATAAATAGACAAAATGCAGGCACCTGAGGACAAGGATTTGTACCTATTTATTTTTGTAAACTTACTGATAGAGCTTAATGGTAAATGGCACAAGCTCTGAAACCAGTCAGGACTGATTTGAAGACTGACTGTGTTACTAACTAGCTGTTTATTTGTGTGTGAATTTTTTTTAAATTTATTTTAACTTGTGTGTTAATTTTCTCATCTTAAAAATGGAGATAATTATTCTTACCTGAGAAACAGTTGAGGTGATGTGTCTAAGAGATCTGACAGTAAATATTCAATAAATGGTAATAACTCCCAGCTCCAAGCACATATCCAAGAACAAAAATTTAGATATAAGTTTATGGTACTGAAAATTAAATCGTCCACGGCAGGAATACAGTTTTTGTTGATTGGCAATTTGACATGAACTGTGTAAATAAATACCTTAATATTTTCTCAGCAAGAACTAAAAACAAAGGATGGGAGCAAGCAAGTTTCATTTCATTATCATAAAGGCTCTTTTCTCCACAATAAAACTGGTTTCACCTTTTTTTCTGGTTATGTAAACAGTTGTTCATTGTGAAAAAATTTTTTAAAGCCAACCAATCGATAAAAGGAAAGAGAAGAAAGTCAAAATCACCTGAAATTTCACAATCCCGTGATAACGATCATTAGTAAGATATGAACCAGCAACCGCACTTCCGGGTGTACAGGTGATTCAAGCAACACGAGCTGGGGGGGCAGGACGGGCAACCCTCCATGCAGTGGGAAATCAACCTATAACTTATAGTCGGCCCTCCCTAGCCTCGCTCCCTCTATATCTGAGGTTCCAAATCCTCAGATTCAACCAACGGCAGATTACGAAGTGCTGTAGTATTGACCATTGAACAAAAACATTCGCGTGTAAGTGGACCCTCGCAGTTCAAATCCGTGAGGTTCAAGGCTCAACTGGATGTCCAGAGGAAGTGAAATCAGGGTCTCAAAGAGAAATCGGCACTCCCGTGTTCACAGCTGCATTATTCACAGAAACCGAGAGAGCTTGTAATGTATCCGTGCCAGAGACTGACTTGCTGCTCACCACACCCATTTCCTTTTCCTCAGAGAGTGCCGCAGCCCTCCAACATGAGAGAATTCTGCTGGAAATTCAGGCTTCCCTCACCTGCCGGTAACCCAGTCTGGTCATGCACCCTGTAGAAACCTTTCTGTGGCTCCCTAGCGCTCTTATTTATTTTATTTTATTTTTTTTTTTTTTCTGTGGTACGCGGGCCTCTCACTGCTGTGGCCTCTCCCGTTGCGGAGCACAGGCTCCGGACGCGCAGGCTCAGCGGCCATGGCTCACGGGCCCAGCCGCTCCGCGGCATGTGGGATCTTCCCGGACCGGGGCACGAACCCGTGTCCCCTGCATCGGCAGGCGGACTCTCAACCACTGCGCCACCAGGGAAGCCCCATTTCTATTTTAGAAATCATTATTTAGCATTTGTATCACACGTTGCTAGTTACTCTATCATTAATCGTTTAGATTTGACTGTATATATTGCAGTGTTATTGTTCATCACTTGCATCTTTTCTTTATCTTCCATCTTAAAATGTCTGGTCTATCTCATTTGCTATTTCACTAGAGCCTTTTTGTGAGTACTTTCTTCAGATAAAGTGCATGGAAGAAAAGTTCTCTGAGCTCTTGCATATCTACAAATTTATTTTTTATACTGATAAGTAAATATTATCTTAGCAGGGAATAACTTTCTTGGGTCACAGTCTTTACACCCAGTAGTCCATAGCTATTATTCCAAAAATCTTCTAGTTTTCAGTGCTGCAGCTGAGAGGTCTTTTGCTTCCCGTCTTCTTCTCCTGCTTCTTCTCCTCCTCCTTCTTCTCCTTCTTCTCCTTCTCCTTCTCCTTCTCCTTCTCCTTCTTCTCCTTCTCCTTCTCCTCCTCCTCCTCCTCCCCCCCTCCTCCTCCCCCCCTCCCCCTCCCCCTCCCCCTCCCCCTCCCCCTCCTCCTCCCCCCTCCCCCTCCCCCTCCTCCCCCTCCCCCTCCTCCCCCTCCCCCTCCCCCTCCTCCTCCTCCTCCTCCTCCCCCTCCTCCTCCTCCTCCTTCTTTATAAGCAACTTGTCTTATTCAGCCTAAAATATTTAGAAGTGCATCTTGGGGTTCAGGAATTTTACCATACACTAAATATGTACCTGTATCATCAAGCCTGCCTAGAGCTTCACGAACACTTTCAGTATGCAGACCAAAGTCTTTTTTCCTTCTATGTGCTTAATTTTTCCTTCTCTGTCATCTACTCCTTTTGGAACTCCTGTTATTTGTATATTAGAGCTCCTGGATCTACTGACTTCTACAATTCTGGTAAGTCTTTTTTCCAGAAAGAATTTTATGCCGTAATTAAGTCTTTTTATATGTTTTTATTCATACACTTTCGTAGCTAGCCTCGTTGCCCTCTGTCTCCCCTGAAAGTTCTAGTTCGTGTTCTGGGCATTCTGCTTAATTTTCCCCTCTGGTTATTGATCTTCTCCAATGAGTTGTCATGGTTGAATTCATCCTGAGGCTTAGCTCTTGCTTCTGGGGTAGTTTAAGCATTAGAAATTCCATATAGGTTGGAGAAACGGCAGCCACTGCCCTGTGAGTCAGTGATATACTAGAGGGCAAGTGGCCGACTCCTTCTTGAGAAATGGTTCCAAATTTCTTCCATTTCAAAAGTGTGTGCTCTCCCGGTTTTGGGGGTTGGTAGGAATCAATCTACTTGTTCAGAACTCCTCAGTGTCTCTTACAAGATTGCTTATGCAACCCAGCATTGCCCTTCTCTCTTGTTCATGTTCTACAGGCCAAATATTACCTAGGAAAAAAGTCGTGCACCAGCTCTCTCCACCCTCCAGGCCCTGCTGGTCTAGGAACACAGAGAGCTACCAGCTCAAGAGTAATGTTTTTTTGGCTTAAAGATGGCCAGGGAGGATGGACATACGGAGAACTCTATTCCCACAATTACCCACATCAAATCTTTCTCTCTTTTTTTTTTTAAAGAGTTCCCTTATTGGATATTTTTATTTTATAAAATTATTTATTAAAAATAATACTCTGAGTGGAGGCAAAATTACAAGACGTGTGAAATATTTAAACTCAAATATTTATGCACTTCAATTCAGAGAGAAAGAGAGAGAGAAATATAGAGAGAGGATACCTTCCCCCTAGCAACATGTCAGCTTGACTTTTGACTTAACATTTATATATAATAAACTATGATATGTCTCCCCCCTTGACTTCTTGTCCTAGCCCCTGAAGGTGCTACAACAAATACTCTACCATCAGTCCAGATGAAGCTGCAGTAGACTCCTAAGGAGCAGCATTATACAAAATCTTTCTTAAATGAAATGAGATTTTCCAGTTACTGCTTACCTTGTAGCTATTAGTAATAAACATCATTGCAAGTAATGTTTTATATGATGTTTTAAAGATTAGAAGCCTCGATCTGAGCCTGTATTTACTTGGGAATCCACTTTCCTCTACCTCTTTACCACTTACTTTCATATATCTTGTACTGTTTATTATTTTCACATCATATTGTCTTATTTATGGTATATTTTAACTTTATAAATATTAACTACTACTACTATTTTCTTATTTGTTCTTTGATAAATTGGGCTCTGTAAGTCTCTGAGGGTATTTCTCTAGCATATTAGGTCTGACCTCCAGCTTCCCTTTACCATCTCCATTGCTCCCCTTTAGGGAAGGACATGAAATTATTTTTTAAAATGTGCTGACACTTTTGCTAGGAGTCTGATAAAGTATGGATGAAGAGTTACCCTCCTTTCGCTTTTGTTGGTACATAGTCACTTACCTGAACTACTTCTGAGAGTTGATTTAAGGCACTGCCCTCCAGTCTGGAGGGAGGAAAATCAGCTCATTTGGTTTGGAGACAAAAATCTGACAGCTCTGTCAAAGGTGTGTATAGTTCGCTAGCAAATAACAAATCCTGACAAGCTGGACTTCATCATCTTCTGCAGCCCTGGGTGAGAGTGAGGCCTGTGGTGAGAATGGAGATGAGTCAGACATGGAACTTTCTGGAAGGCAGGGGAGTCTGGGCATAACCACAGCACATGTAAACACATACCCACCCACACACACACGCACACACACACACAGAGAGCTCTCTGAGTCTGTGTATAATTCAGAAAGTTGGATTTTTGTTCTCTTCATGTAGAAATTACCAAAAAAATCCAGTGTTTGATGCTTTTTCAACATAACCAGATTGATGCACTTAATCTTACATGAAATCAACAAGCATGCATTTTCCGAGGAAATATGCTGTGTGCAGTCCTGGTCAAACACCAGAAAATAACAATAAATATAATATAGCCAAGGTTCTCCAACGCTATTAGGCAACATTTCAAGAAAGGAGGTGGTTAAGCTACAAATGGTGAGATTAGAATACAAATATTATAGGAGTTCAGAGACAGGAGAGAGGAGCAAATTCTGGAGTTGTCCAGGAAAATTCCATGAGGAAGGTGTAGTTTGAGTTGAATCTTAAAAGATGGGTGACATTTGGATTTGTGGAAAGGATAAAGAACCGTTACAAATCACTGAAGTGGAAATAAACATGGTGGGTATAGTGGATGGTGAGAAAAGCTTTCTGGTTCTAAAACGTGTTGTGGTTTCTTCCAGCTAGAATCAAGGAATCTTGAGCTTAAAAAAATTTTAAAGCCCTGTATAGTCCTTTTCTGAAGGGAACAGATACTAAGAATCTTGGAAACTCAAAAGAGCAGGCAAATAGAGAAATTAAAGCTGGAGTCTGGCTTAGAGCAGATGCTTGGAGGGTGGAAGTTGAAGCTAGCTGTGAGCCTGGGGAATGTGATAGGCATAGATACTGCTACAAAATGGTACCAGTTGTCTGTATTACTTTGTGTTTTACTTTCTGTCTTGGAAAACCATTGTCATGTTGTATTGTCCTGTCATAATGTCATAATTTATGTTTTAGCTGATTTTGACATTGGGTCTATATATTGGAACTTTCCATTATCAGATTCCGGCCACTTCCCTGGTGGCGCAGTGGTTAAGAATCTGCCTGCCGGGCTTCCCTGGTGGCGTAGTGGTTGGGGGTCCGCCTGCCGATGCGGGGTACGCGGGTTCGTGCCCCAGTCCCGGAGGATCCGGCATGCTGCGGAGCGGCTGGGCCCGTGGGCCATGGCCACTGGGCCTGCGCATCCGGAGCCTGTGCTCCGCAACAGGAGAGGCCATGGCAGTGAGAGGCCCGCGTACCGCAAAAAAAAAAGAAAAGAAAAGAAAAAAGATTCTGCCTGCCAGTGCAGGGGACATGGGTTTGAGCCCTGGTCCAGGAAGATCCCACATGCCGCAGAGCAACTAAGCCCGTGTGCCACAACTACTAAGCCTGCGCTCTAGAGCCCCCCAGCCACAACTGGAGCCCGCGTGCCTAGAGCCCATGCTCCACAACAAGAGAAGCCACTGCAGTGAGAAGACTGCGCACCACAACGAAGAGTAGCCCCTGCTCACCGCAATTAGAGAAAGCCTGTGCGCAGCAATGAAGACCCAACGCAGCCAAAATAAATACATAAATACATACAAACAAACCACATGATAAGTATAAAAAAAAAAATAGTTTTCCCTGTAACTTGCTGGCTGAAGGGTACTTACATGCATTCATTCATTTAATACTTAGCAGGTATTTGAGCACCTACAATGTCCCAAACCCTGGGGAGAAATGCATCCACATACCATTCCTGCCCTCACAGAGCTTACAGGGCCTTAAAGTGTCTGGTGGCTTCTGAGGTCACTGAACACAACCTGCTCTTAAAGGATAAATCTTCCCTTCACTATTTCGTGACTACTTGGACATTTCTAATAATAAGGGGCTTACTTCCTCCGCAGGGCAAACTGACTTCAGTGAATGCGTTGGAATAGCAGAAATTATTAGAAAATTAGCTCTTATATTAAAGTGACCTTTGCCTCCTTAGGGTTGTTCTCAAACCATGGTGAGCACCATTCTCCATAAAACGCTTTCAAAACTACAGATTACCAGGCACCACCCAAGAGCCATTGAATCAGAATCAATAAGGACCAGGCCCAGGAATCTTCTTTTTTTTTTTTGAAGATTGTTTTTTGATGTGGACCATTTTTAAAGTTTTTACTGAATTTGTTACAATATTGCTTCTGTTTTATGTCTTGGTTTTTTGGCCACGAGGCATGTGGGATCTTAGCTCCCCAAACACAGATAGCACCCTCACCCCCTGCACTGGAAGGCAAAGTCTTAACCACGGGACTGCCAGGGAAGTCCCAGGCCCAGGAATCTTTTTTTAACATCTTTATTGGAGTATAATTGCTTCACAATGGTGTGTTAGTTTCTGCTGTATAACCAAGTGAATCAGCTATACATATACATATGTCCCCATATCTCCTCCCTCTTGTATCTCCCTCCCACCCTCCCTATCCCACCCCTCTAGGTGGTCACAAAGCACCGAGCTGATCTCCCTGTGCTATGTGGCTGCTTCCCACTAGCTATCTATTTTACATTTGGTAGTGTATATATGTCCATGCCACTCTCTCACTTCGTCCCAGCTTACCCTTCCCCCACCCCATGTCCTCAAGTCCATTCTCTACGTCTGCATCTTTATTCCTGTCCTGCCCCTATATTCATCAGAACCAGGTCCAGGAATCTTACTCTTAAAAACTCTACAGATGATTCTGAGGGGCAGCTAAGCTAGGGTTAAGAACCACAGTCGTACAACTTCTTATTGTTTCTAGGTCTGTCCTCTACAATTAGATTAAACAGAGGCAAATCCATCTTTTGTTCATAGTCCTTCAAATATTTAAAGACAACTGTCACACTCTAACTTGCCCAAAGTCCCCCACTCCTACTGCTACTTCATCCACAGGCTGAAGACATCCACTTTTACATGATGTGATTTTCAGTACTATCACATTTTTCATTCAGTGACCCTATTTTGTCAGTGTTTTGTGGTACCAATCAAATCCAGACATAGTTTGGCCAAATGGACATTTGCATCCCTTGATCTGAACACTGTGCTTTCCTTAATGAAGCTTGTTTCTTGGTGCTATCTAGCTGCTTTCTAATGCTATTAGCCCATTTAGAGCTTGGGCCAATGAATGTTCCCCACCAAATATTTTCAGAGTTATCAAGCAAGACTCCACCTATTTGCTCCATTCATGTCACTGATCTTTGAATCTCAGTGTAAGACTTTACCTCTATATCTATAATTTTTCATTTCAGTTAGAATTAATTTCAGTCTTTCATCTGTCATCAACATCTTTGCTTCCTCTCGAAGATTGGGTCAAATTTGAAAATAGTCTAGAAATGAATTGTAATGGTAGATCATTGTCAGTTTCTGTTTCTTGAGATTCCTTTTTAGCAATAAAGCATAGAGCAACTTAATATACCTCATGCAGAAAAAAAAGAAAAAGAGAAGGAGGAAATAGTCAAACAGAGATAGTCCTTGACTATTTTGAGGAGTTGGTGCATTTCCACTTACAGGCTGTACATTAAACGAAGGGCGGCCGAATCCCTGTCTCTCATCGGGCCATTCACACATATGCACTCAGATGTAGAAGATGTAAGAGAGCAAATCTAATGAGCATTTCATGGGCAGGCAGTTGCATGAATGATAAAAAACTTCTTAAAGTATCTTGACACAAATTAGAGTGGTGCGCACTTTATAATAAGGGCAATGATAATCAGGATGATTTAGAGCCACTTTAATCAAAGGCTATATTAGAACGTGGATCCCAGAGGTGAGGAAGCAGTTATTAGTTCACTGAACCACCCCGATCCCCAGGCATTCATAGCTCAACTCACACAGAAGGATTTTAGTGGCTTTGTAAAAGAAAATCCCCTTCTGAAATCATTCCACTTGGAGGGAGCGGGAATAGTCTAGTAAAGATAAGAGGAGAGGGGCTTCCCTGGTGGCGCAGTGGTTGAGAGTCTGCCTGCCGATGCAGGGGACACGGGTTTGTGCCCCGGTCCGGGAAGATCCCACATGCCGCGGAGCGGCTGGGCCCGTGAGCCATGGCCGCTGAGCCTGTGCGTCCGGAGCCTGTGCTCCACAACGGGAGAGGCCACAACAGTGAGAGGCCCACGTACCACAAAAAAAAAAAGAAAGGTAAGAGGAGATAAGGAAAGAATTTGAAGTTGACATGGAAAAAAATGGGTTGGAACTTGAATGGGAAATATATTTACTTCAAAGTTGGGACGGAACTAGGAGAATCTAGGTGCCTACAAATGATTCATAATGTTTTGGGTCACATTTAAGTTTGATTAAAGCACTTAGAAATATGCATTAGCAAAATAGGTCAGCAGTGAATATATTTTTTAAATGTGATTTAGGAAGCTTGTAAAGCATTCAGAAATCACCTATTTGTATGCTGATGAATTCCAGATTTCCATCTCCATGCTTCACTTCTTTCGTGAGCTCCAGACGCGATTAGTAAACTCTCCACTTGACAGTCCCACTTGGATGTCTCAAAGGCCGGTCCCACTCCATCATCATCCTCTCTCCAGTCCTCTTTTTTTTTTTAACCTCTGTAAATGTTATTCAGTTTTCCAGGCGTATGCCCTAGGAGCCATCTTTAACCCCCCACTTTCCCTCTCGCCCCGTGTCCAATCTGTCACAAGTCCCGTATCCTTTCTCCCTCCTTCACCTCTCACCCCGCCCCACCTAAGTCAATAGGCTCTTCCTCATGGACCACTACATACATGTCCTCATTAGTCCCCATCTTCTATATTTGCTCCCCCCCTCACAGTTCATCTCGCACACACACGGCCAGAGTGATCTTTCTATAATGTAAGGAAGGTCATGCTACTCTCCTGCTCGGTAAAGTCCAAGGGCTCCTATACACTCAGAATAAAATCCAGGCTCTCCACCATGATCTGCAAGGCCTCCCGTGATCTGGTGTCTGGCCACCCCTTCAATCTCATCCTCCCTCCCAGTCTCCACCTCACTCACGTGCACTCGAACCTCCCTGAGCTCCTGGCTCTTCTACAAAGTAAGCTTGTATCATCCCATCTCAGGGCCTTTGCACTTGTTCTTCTGCCTGGAACATTAACTCTGCCAGATACCGGCAAGGCTCGCTGCCTCACTTCAATTAAGGTTCTGCTCAAACGTCACCCCCTCAGAAGCGACACCCTCTTTAAAATGACACCTCCCTCCATCCAGCCCTATTCTTCTTCCCGTTTTCAGTTTGGTTCATAGCATTACTATGGTCTGACGGTGTGTTATGATACATAATAGGTAGACAGATAGATGAATAATGCATAGAGATAGATAATAGAGACAGACAGAGCTAGAGGTAGGTGGTAGAGACACATAAATAGAGCTAGAGGTAGACAGGAGAGTGGGTGATGGGGGGCTGGGGTTCAGGATTCTTTAAAGCTTTCCAGGTGATTCCACTGTGCAACCAAGTTTGGGAACCACAGGACTGGAGGGCAAGAGCTAATACATAAAACAGATTATTTGTGTGCTGGAATTAAGTTGGAATATTTACTGCTGATCAGTTTGGTTTTGTGATGCTGGAGGGATATCTCAGAGCTCCCTTTATCCCCAATATGGCTTGGGTAAATGTTCAAACACCAAGAAGGCTATGTTCACAAGTTGTTTTTCTCTTTCATGAAGTCTCTTTACTAATGGAGGAAGGGCATGAGTATAAGAGCCAGACCCCTTGGCTGTGAATCCTGGCTCTACCACCTGGCCAAGTGATGCTTCCCTGTGACTCAGTTTTCTTATCTGTAAAATTAGAATAATAACAATATTTTCCCTCACGGAGCTGCTGGGGAATCAAATGAATTCTACGTACAGGGCTTCGAGCGGCACCTGACACAAAGTTAAGGGCTCTGAAAGCGTCTGCTGTTATCTTTGAGGGAGCGGCTCTCAAGCAGAAAATGCACATGGAAAATTCCTTTGGCCAACGATTTTGAAAGTAGCTAGGGGGATCGAGACAGGCCATTTTTCTCTAATACTCGAACTCCACACAAGAACAGAGCTGGTTAATGATTAGACCCTATAAAATTTTCCATGTCATGTGCCTTTTCCCCACCAGGCAATAGAGAGTAATTAAGAATTATGGGAAGCGGGTTCAGTGAGAGGAAAGGCATGCCTTTCTAGGGACAAGCTCCAAGCCCTAACGAGGTTACTGGCACAGGTGTCTCCTGCAAATAAATTAACGGGGAGGCAGATCCAATCATGAATCTGTCATCCAAACTTGGTGTTTAGAGTCATTTGGGGAGATGGGGCTTCCTTGGCCCAACCTTGGTGGTGTCTGGAGCAAAGATTAGCAAGCAGAGTGATTTCATTAGGATAACAAGGCAGTTAAAGAACAATCTGGCTCTTTTGATGGTATTTATAAGGCATTTCAAAGAAACTCTGAACTGACAGCTGCTGTCAGTCCCTCACATAGGAACTGTGGTGATTTATTGATACAGCAGGGGAGCTGTTATTATCCTTATTTGTAAAAGTTTTGCACATACTAAGGGTCCATCTTGACTAGTTGCAAACTTCCCAAAGACAAATAAACCTCACTGAATGTGTCAGTTGCCCTGGCACGAGGTTTTGTTTAAACAGAATAAGATAAATTCTTAAATACATGGTGTCATATATAGTTCGGTCCACCGCTCCAAGTCCTTTTTGATAGAATATGGTAGATGAAGTTACATTCTCAGTTATCTGCCTGAGGATTAATTACCACCATTTCTTGGCTAGTTTCTTCCAGCTTGAGTTCTTTTCTGGATGCATCAGAATATACAGATGTGTGATTTTTTGACAGAAGCATATGAAATTATGCAGAAATCGGTGCTCCACAAAATGTGCAACACTACCGAAACTAAATATGAGTGAGTTTTAATTAATTGTATTCCGTATTTATCCATGCCATTATACCTTCCTGGTTCAGCTAATTGAGAATTGATTATGTGTAAGTCCAACCGTGGAGCAATTTCTTTTCACCCTTTAGGGCCGCAAGGTGGCTAGACAATTGGGTTTCCATTAGCAGTTGGCAGAGGGCAGGTGGAGCCTCTGTGTCGCTTTTAGGAATAGACATATCTGTTCACTACTTTGAGGTTAGAAGAATGGGATTTCCCGACAACATTTTTATCAGATCCTATGCCAGTAGAGCCACAGGATCCTTGACTTTTCCTGGACTGGAAGGGATCATAGGAACGATGTAGCCCAAGCGCGTTCATTTTACAGTTGCGTTAACCGCAGCCCAGGGAGATAAAATGTCACATAGGCACTACTGAGCCAAGACAAGAAAAACTAGTAAGTGTTAAGTATTGAATGTTTATATTCAATCAGATATTCTATTACTGCTAGTTTCTGTGGTGGTCAGGGTATTGTCAGTGAGGGGAAAAAAAGCGGTTGGAGCAGGAAAGAAACACTGATGAAGAAAGGAAGAAGGATTTGTTTGGGGATAATGAGGGCATTAAAAAAAATAATAATGGAGGGCTTCCCTGGTGGCGCAGCGGTTGAGAGTCGGCCTGCCAATGCAGGGGACGCAGGTTCGTGCCCCGGTCCGGGAAGATCCCACATGCCGCGGAGCGGCTGGGCCCGTGAGCCATGGCCACTGAGCCTGCGCGTCCGGAGCCTGTGCTCCGCAACGGGAGAGGCCACAGCAGTGAGAGGCCCGTGTACTGAAAAAAAAAAAAAAATTAAGATTCATTACAGACTTCACTTATGCACGCAATCCATATCCGCTCTTATCTTAGTTACTCAAGAGTTGGCTGTGTTTTCTTTTTCCCCGCCATGACTGGTTCCAATCCTAGAGAACATCTCACCCTTGAATGTTAATCTTGTGGTCCTAATGGCAGGCAATTTGGGTAAGGAAATTGGCAGAGTACTTGAAATTTAAAATAGAAGTTCCTATTGCTCTCCTACAAAACAATAAGACTTTTAAAAGGACTTCCTTGGAATATGAATGAAGAATCAATGTCATCTGAAATATACTTTTCCTATGTAATTAACGGGAAACATTAAAAATGGGGCCACACTTTCCAAGTTTGACATAGAAGGGAAAGAGCATTTTACTTGGAGTCAGAAGATATAAGTTCTAATCTTGGCTCTGTAAGTTACTATCCACATAACCTAGGGAAAATTATTTAATCTCCTTAAGTTTATCCCCTGAATTTAAAAAATGATAATGATAATAATAATTCATAGGGTTGATGTATTAAATAATACAGATGAAAATATTTAGCCCAGAGCTTTTCACATAGTAGTTGCTTTATAAATGTCAGTTAATCTGATTTAATTAGTGTTGCATTCATGACAGTTTGAAGAAGACATGAGTTAGTACCCAAGTCCCTTTTAAAAACGCACAGGGTGTCTGTTGTCCATAAGTCGGTGGGGACAATGGAGCCAACCACCATTTCTCCTGAAAAACCAGCTTAAGAAAAAAATCAATGATCATAAGCTGTCCGAGGATACATTGCAGCTAATCTCCTAACACTTAGGTGTGTGAAATCATCCAGCACCAACAACATTCTCATTTTCAGATAAGCTGCAGAACGAAATACACTTTATCAAATGTTTGGTAACAAAATATCTGCAAGAAATGTCTGTGCTCACAAAAAGTATATACAGAGAGGAAACAGAAATTGCTCTTCTATATTCATTCACTTCCACACCTTTGGTGTTTTGTGAGTCTGGCCTTTGGAATGATTTGTGACATTGGGGACAGCAGAGTTGTATCACAAAGAACTGGATTTTATGGGTTCAGTAAGAATCAGAAGAATTCAGTATAACAGTAGACTGGGGTAGATACGAGAAACATACGGGATGGGGTAGGACATGTGTTTCTGTCTTAACTGCAGGGGTATTCAATTCATGGGATTCCATTCAGAGATACATGGGGGAGAGGGAGACAAAAATAACACTAAAATTAAGATTAATTTCTCATCTAGAACACCTTTCCCCTCCATAGGCACCAACCCTTATATATGACCCAGCTGATCCCAGTACAGTCCCCAACTCTCTCCCATCCTGGTGCCTTAGCATATGTCTCCAACTGTGAGTGAAGGTTTTCGGTAAAGAAGTTTAAAATTCTCACCAATGGAATGGAATGTCTTTAAATGTTTGATGGTATGCATAGGCAATGGTAGCCATCTAAGTGATTTTTATAGCTCAAAAAAAGCTCCTTTGTTTAAAGAAAATACTATTGTTTCCGTCTGTTGAATGATTGCAGTAGGGTGGGGTATAGGGAACAAGGAAACTATTTGAGCACCAATTATACACTAGGCATATATATATATTAATGTATCTATATTAGGTATAGGTTAGGTATCATTTACACATATTATCTCCTTTGATCTTAAAGAGTTCTATGAAATAGGTGATTTTATTTTAGTTTGGTAGATTAGAAAAAAATGAAGATCAGAGATATTAAGAATCATGAGTAAAAATCACAGAGCTAGTGAGTGATAAAGCCAGTGGTGGAGCAAAGTCAGTTATGTTAAACTCTGAAGGTTTGATTTGATTTAATTTTTAATTTTTTTTAAATTTAATTTTTATTTTACATTGGGGTATAGTTGATTTACAATGTTGTGTTAGTTTCAGGTGTACAGAAAAGTGTTTCAGTTATATTACATATACATATATCCATTCTTTTTCAGATTCTTTTCCCATTTAGGTTATGACAGAATATTGAGTAGAGTTCCCTGTGCTATACAGTAGTTCTTTGTTGATTATCTATTTTACATATACTAGTGTATATATGTTAACCCCAAACTCCTGAAGGTTTGATTTTTAAACTTTAGTAGTTTGGTCCTGGGAGTAAGTCTTAGCAGCCAGAATGTGTTTATCTTACCTTTTTCCTGAGACAAGCAGGACTTGTTTTCTGGCACACCTGAGGATGAGTAGTATGTCCCTAATCTGGAGAGGCAGTATTACGAAGTGAGTAAAGACATGGAGAGCAGCAGAATGATCTGATTCAAATCTCTGTTCCAGAATAGTAGCTATGTGTTCTTATACAAGTAGCTGGAAATCTCAGATGCCTTATCTCTAAAACATCTATGTGATACCTACCTTATCCATTTACCCTAGCGTTGAAGGCAGCCTCTAAAATGGTCCTGAATGAGCCTTGCCTCATGGTATTCAATTTTACATGATCCCTTCTCTTGAGTGTGGGCTGGACCTAGTGATTCACTTCTCACAAAGTTAGGGGTTGTCACTCCTGAGTTTAGGTTACAGAGACTGTGGCTTCCCTCTCCGACCTGAACTCGCATTCTCTTGCTAGCTCACTGCTGTAAGGGAAGCCAGCTGTCTTGTTGTGAGCCACCCTGTGGAGAGGCCCATGTGGTGAGGAACCGATGTCTCCAGCCAACAGTCAGGAAGGAGTAGACGCTGCCAACAGCCATGTGAGTGAGTTTGGAAGCAGATCTGCCCCAAGCTGTCCCCTGGAGTAGAGCCTTGTCAGAGCTTCTGGGCTGACATCTTGACTGCAGTCTTTTGAGGAATCCTGGGCAGAGGTGTCCAGTCAGCTGCATCAGGATTCCTGACCACAGACACTGGTTAATAATAAATGTTTGTTGTTTAAAGCCACTAAACTGGGGATAATTTGTTACACAGCAATAGGAAACAAATACACCTGGTAATAAAAAGAAAATAAAGTATATAAAGCATCTGGTATAATGTGACCTCCCCACCAAAAAAATATCATAAGTTTAATCATTTGAAAAATTGTGTTATGGAGGAAACAGAAAAGGAAGCAGGTATGGGTGCTGAAAGACAACCTTTTTCTACATAAAAATATTGCCTATAGCTTGCCATGACATTAGGCAGCTGTGTCTTTCTTTTTGACAGCTCACTACCCTACACCCCCATAAATGGGGAAAGAAAAATTGACTCAACAATAATTATAATAATAAATGGCAAAATTCACTGGAGCTTTGGCCAATCAGTCAGATGTCACATTTATCACTGGGCTTCTAGACATTGATGTGACTAGTGTCTTAGATCAATGGACAGATGACAAGACTATGAATGATCATAACCACAAATGTCAACTTTATCGCTTTAAATGCACTCAGTGTCCTGTAGATAACCCAAAAGGTCACATCGATAGTTGCCACCTGCTATGTCTCTCATTCCAAACACTATCAGACAACATGGCGTTTCTGGAGAAGGGAAAGAAGTTGACTGCAACAGCAACCTGACATTTGATAATGGATCAGGGCGCATCATTGTCTGATTAAGTCATGGCGATTCTTCTCTGTCTTTGAAAGACAGACCAATGCAGTCTCCTTGCTTCTTTCGGTCACAGGGACAACAATACTCTTCCCGCCAGGTGAGTCTTTGAATTACAGGTATGAGCTGACCAAATACATTTTTCCTGAAGTCAAAGGACTTGTGATACTTTATATTAATAGTTCCCAGCAGTGCCAGCTCCCCCGAACCGCCAAAGACAAAATTCCGAGTTCATCATTTCATACTTACGTCATGGGGGAAAGTCTAAATTCATGAAAAGTCTAAATTTATAGTACATTTTAAGAGAAATGCGGTTTAGTGCTTTTTAATACATAGAGTAACTTCAACTAATTGCCAAAATAAAGTTGGCTCCCTCTGGCTTTAATGAACAGATTAGCGGCAATAGCATTAACAACACTATTTGCATAAAATTAATTTGCTAAAGCCCTTAAAAACAGTGTTCCAAGTAGCTTAAACATGCTCACTGTCTATTTACACTATTAATTTGCTAAGTAAACCTTTCTTTTGAAGTAGGGCAAAAATGAATCATCTGTCCAGCTAAAGCTGAATTACCACCAAATCCTAAAATAGTGAAGTCTAGATCAATATGTTTTTCCAGTACAAGGCTGGGAAAACATATGTCTTTGAGTTCAACTCCCAGTAAACTGATAATACAGATATTTTGTTAAGCACTGGAGCAACAAGGAAAAGTAGACCGGTTTTGAACTGGTAGTTACAAATGTCTCTTTTCCCAGACTCATTTCTAGTTGAAAATAAAGTTGCATTATAATTGATTCCTACTCAATGGATATTATGGGTGAGAAGCATGTAGAACTGTGTTGAAAACTTTACTGAAAGATGGAGTACAAAATGAATGAATACAAGTATAAACCTGATCATATATTTTTCCTCAACTAATATGGAAATTCTTTACCCACATTCTTAAAAACTATGATTATGTGGAATAATTTGCTGTTTAAATGCTGACAGTACTCTCTGTAATTATTCCTTAAATCCAAGGCAGCTCCAATTAATACATCAATAGGGTTTGTTAAATGATATTTGATAGGTTAACTCTGTAATTCATATGAAAGAGAGAAAATGCAAAAGAAAAACCAAGAATTTTTTAAGTAGGATATTTTGGAGGGAAAGGGCAGCAACTTCTTTTCCCTGATCTCAGAATATTTTTTATTAAATTTTTTATTGAACTATAGTTGATTTACAATGTTGTGTTAAGGTCTGCTGTACAGCAAAGCGATAGATTCTTTTTTTTATATTCTTTTCCATTATGGTTTATCATAGGATATTGAATATAGTTCCCTGTGCTATACAGGAAGACCTCGTTGTTTATCCATTCTGTATATAATAGCTTACGTCTGCTGACCCCAACCTCCCACTCCATCCATCCCCAACTCCCTCCCCATTGGCAACCACTAGTCTGTTCTCTATCTCCCTGAGTCTGTTTCTGCTTCATAGATAGGTTCATTTGTGTCCTCTTTTACAATCCACATATAAGTGACATCATATGGTATTTGTCTTTCTCTGTCTGACTTACTTCTCTTAGTATGATAATCTCAAGTTGCATCCATGTTGCTGCAAGTGGCATTATTTCCTTCTTTTTTATGGCTGCGTAGTATTCCATCACATATATGTACCACATCTTCATTATCCATTCATCTGTCGATGGACATTTAGGTTGCTTCCATGTCTTGGATATTGTAAAGAGTGCTGCAATGAACATTGGGGTACACGTGTCCTTTTGAATTATAGTTTTCTCTGGATATATGCCCAGAAGTGGGATTGCTGGATCATATGGTAATTCTATTTTTAGTTTTCTGAGGAACCTCCATACTGTTCTCCATAATGGCTGTATCAATTTACATTCCCACCAACAGTGTAAGAGGATTCCTTTTTTCTCCAGACCCTCTCCAGCATTTATTATTTGTAGACATTTTAATGATGGCCATTCTGACCAGTATGAGGTGGTACCTCATTGTAGTTTTGATTTATATTTCTCTAATAATTAGCAATGTTAAGCATCTTTTCATGTGCCTATTGCCCATTTGTATTTCTTCTCTGGAGAAATGTCTATTTAGGTCTTCTGCCCATGTTTCAATTGGGTTGTTCATTTTTTTGTTGTTGAGTTGTATGAGCTGTTTGTATATTTTGGAAATTAAGCCCTTGTTGGTCACATCACTTGCAAATATTTTCTCCCAGTCTGTAGGTTGTCTTTTCGTTTTGTTTATGGTTTCCTTTTCTGTGCAAAAGCTTGTAAGTTTGATTAGGTTCCATTTGTTTATTTTTGTGTTTATTTCTATTGCCTTGGGAGACTGACCTAAGAAAACATTGGTACGATTTATGTCGGAGAATGTTTTGCCTGTGATCTCTTCCAGGAGTTTTATGGTGTCATGTCTTACGTTTAAGTCTTTAAGCTATTTTGAGTTTATTTTTGTGTATGCTGTGAGGGTGTGTCCTAACTTCATTGATTTACATGCAGCTGTCCAACACCACTGGCTGAAGAGACTGTCTTTTTTCCATTGTATATTCTTGCCTCCTTTGTCAAAGATTAATTGACTGTAGGTGTATGGGTTTATTTCTGGGCTGTCTATTCTGTTCCATTCATCCATATGTCTGCTTTTGTGCCAATCCCATGCTGTTATGATTACTGTAACTTTGTAGTATTGTCTGAAGTCTGGGATTGTTATGCCTACTGCTTTGTTCTTTTTCTTCAGGATTGCTTTAGCAAGTCTGGGTCTTTTATGGTTCCATATAAATTTTAGGATTATTTGTTCTAGTGCTGTGGAAAATGCCACAGGTAATTTGATAGGGGTCGCACTGAATCTGTAGATTGCTTTGGGTAGTATGGCCATTTTAACAATATTAATTCTTCCAATCCAAGAGCATGGTATATCTTTCCATTTCTTTGAATCATCTTCAATTTCCTTTATTAACATTTTATAGTTCTCAGTGTACAAGTTTTTCACCTCCTTGGTCAGCTTTATTCCTAAATATTTTATTTTTGAGGGTGCAATTTTAAAAGGTTTTTTTTTCTTTAACATTCCTTTTCTGATATTTTACTGTTAGTGTAAAGAAATGCAGCCGATTTCAGAATATTTTTAAAAGCTTAGTAATTATAACACCATTCGTATTGGTTCAGGAAAATATAGATCAATGAAACAGCAGAGGGAATTCAGAAACAGACACATGTATGTGTGGAAATATATAGTAGTGGTAGAATTTTAGGTCAATGTGGAAAGTGTATATCAACAAATTGTGTTGGAAGATTAGCCATCCATTTAAAAAAGTTAGATCACTACCTCACATGACCCACAAAAATAAGTTGCAGATGGATTAAAGCAGTAACAGTTAAAAAGAAAAGTGTTAGAAGTAAATAAAGGAGGAGAATGTACAGAAGACATTCTTAAACAAGACATAAACTAAAAATCTGTATAGGAAAAAGTGGGTGAATTTGACTAAATCAAAATTTTAAAACCTCTGTGTTAAAAAAAATCATAGCAAAGCTGGGAAAACATATTTACAATGTACATAGAATACAGAGTAACAATATCCAAAATATGTGAAGAATTTCTATGTAGCAACAAAAAGCAAACAACTCAGTAAAACTTAGTCTAAGTACAGGAACAAATGACTTACAGAAAATAAAATTCCAAATAACATAAACAAATGAAAACATGTTCAAACGCATCAGAAGTTAGGAAAATTAAAATGAAAACTATCATTAAAGATCATTTTTTTCATTCATCAAGTTATCAAAAAATATTTTATGTGATGGCAAGTGTATGGGTAAAACTTGTTCATTTCCTGTTGGTGGGAGCAATAGAGTTTTTTTGGAGGACATATTGGAAGTATCTATTTAAATTAAATTTTAATGAAGCTTCCACAATTCCAACTCTGATATTTTCCCTAAAGCAATAGTCATACATGTACACTAAGAACTATGTGGAGGGATGTATGCTGGAGCACTTTTATAATAAAATATTGGAATTAACCAAATGTCAGTAGGAGAATGAGTGCATAAATTATGGCCCCTCTAGGAATTTTTATTCACATATGCAACACTGTAATTTCAAAAAAATCACTGGAATGTTACATGTTATAGAAGAAGATGGGGAACACCACATATGTCCATTCATTGGAAGAGAATAGAATAAATGTTGATATATCTATATGAAAATAGTATGTAGTTGTATGAAAGAATGTGTGTATCTATGTGTGCTAATATCGAACAAGTTGCAAGATACATTACTAATGAAAGCAAAGTTCAGAGGGTATAGTGTATACTTTAGTTTTCAAAAGGATTATATATAATCTTTGTTATATTTATACAATAAACTATATATTTATATAATATATGTGATACCCTACACACTACACATACATATACACACACAAGTATTTTTCACAGCAAAGGAAATATACCACAGATACAATGCTATATATAAAGCATATCACATCCATATATGTGTGTATATATGTATATGTTTATGTGTGTGTGTATATATATATTATTATATATTCATGGGATGCCTTTGCATGTTTACACAGGGATCTGATAAGAAGACTATAAATCTATCAGGGTCTGGAGTGAGAGGAAGACTCCCTTTCCATCACTTACATTTTGTACTGTTTGAAATTTGTTTTATCATGTTCACATACTAATTTTTCAGATAAAACTAGTAACTTACAAATAAAAATTATAATATAACACACTATAAAAAACTATACATAGTTTAAAAGAATGGGAGAAATCTATGTACAGTGACAGAAATACATCCACAGCACATTGTCAACGGTTACAAGTGTGCTGGGTAACAATGCATCCTCTGCTCAATATCAATATTAAGAGACATAAACAAAACAGACTTACATATGCATTTGTATAAATGTGTACATTTACGTAAAAGAAGTAAAAGGGTACATAAATATTAAATAATGCACTCACAAATACAAACATGTGTTTGAAAACGCAAAGGGCAACCTAGAACGATACACGATCACCTGCTAACAGTGGTAGCCTCTGCAAACCAGACTCAGTTGGTGGGGTGAGGTCGAGAAGATGGTCTCTACATCTTTAGATTTTTTTTACAATGAGAATACATTCAGGATGACTTTAGTAATTACACTTTTTAAGTTTTTTAAAAAAGTTAAAATACTAGTATTAGTTATTTATCTCGTAATAAAATATATGTCTAAAATTCACCTGGCAAAATTAAATTTATTTAGTAACCATGGAGACTTTAATCAGCCTATTAGTAACTCTGTAACTTTTGCCCTTTATTTAGTCAGTATTTAACCTATCAGACCCAACCCTCCAAAGAGCCTAGAAATTCAAAACCTTCTTAGTTATTCACACTCTAAAAGACTAGGCCATTACTTTCTCCCCTAAAAAAGAGATTAAAGCTACATCCTATGTAGCTTCTTGGATGAAGTGTAACTCAGCCTCCCTGGTTATAAAACAAGCATGCTTCCCATATTCCCTTGAGGCTCATTTAGGACTCTAAAAGGAATGTAGAGTTTAGACTTAAGCATAATTTTATTGATAGATGAAACTGAAGTAGAAAAATTGCTGCAGTTAATGGGATACCAATTCAGATCTCTCTCCCTCTCCTTCTCTGTCTCTCTGTCTCTCTGTCTCTGTGTCTGTCTGCCTCTTCTAACATCTCCCGTTGAAACCCCAGGAAACCAGATCAATGTTCTGATGGTCCACCCCTTCTAGAATGTCACATAAGTCGGCCCTTACTTGAGTCTGGCTTCCTTCACTTAGTATAATTCATTTGATATTCATGTATCAGTAATTCTTTCCTTTTAAGATCAGAGTAGTATTCTGTTGTATGGATATACCACAGCTTGTTTATCCACTCACAGATGATGGATAATTGCGTTGATTTGGGACTGCTATGAATAAAGTCACTACAAACATTTAAATACATATTTTCATATAGACTTACATTTCTATTTCTCTTTGTAAAATACCTAGGAGTGGACTTGCTGAGTCATATAGTAAGTATATGTTTAATTTTGTATAAAACTGCCAACTGTTTTCCAAAGCAGCTGTACCATTTGCATTCCCACTAGCAATGTATGAAAATTCCTATAGTTACACATCCTCACCAGCATTTGATATTGTCAGGTTTTTAAAAAATGTACTTATCTTAAAAGGTGGGTAGTGGTATCTCACTGGGTTTTAATTTGTATTTGTCTAATGACTAATTAGGTGAGCATCTCTACATTTATGTCCAATTTCATTCTTAAATTTAAAATAGTCTCAGAGGAGGCTCACATATGTTGCTCAATCATAGGGAGTGAGCAAATGAAGGGGCTTCAGCCTGACCTCAGGTGTCAATGGGGATGCTAACTAAACAGTGCATGAGTCTTAGCCATCTTTATAGTATCTATAGTATTAATACATAGTATAATATCGTATAGTATCCTATCATATAGTATCTAGCCCTGGGACTAAACATTCAATGAGCTTGTCACTTCAGTGGCCAATTTAATTCATGCTCCCTGCTTCCCTGTAAACATGCTGTTGCCCGCTGCACCTGATCTCCATAAAGGCTTGAGCTACTCTCTGATATGCCACGGCACCTTCACTTCCCAGCTGAGTCGGATGCTTACCAAGAGTTAGTTGTGTCTGTTCCCAAACCTGTGTTATACAAGTTGAACTTGACGTTATCAACAGAAAGTAATTAAGTATTATGAAAATGGATTAAATATTAGTGACAGAAAGAGTTCTTTCTTAAAAAAAACTAAGTTAATTCTTTAGAAGAGTTAATGAAGGCAAGTCACAAAAAATGTAGATTAAAAAGGAGGAAAGATAACATTAAAAGAGTGGGAGAAATTATGAAAATCTAAAAGTTTTCTACAATCAGACTGCATCACAATTGTCTTTAAGTTTTTATCATTTTCAATGAAATGTAAGTCTTGGAGAGTACATTACCGGTGTGATTTATGCAGGAAAGACAATGCCAAACAGTGGACTAATACCCAAAGAAAGGTTTTTAAATGATAAAAGTTCATTTATTAGTATCCAGTTATAAATGTTAGATACGTTTGTGTTTGAACATTTGAAAAATAAAGTAATAAAAATAAATATACCTTGATAGTTTTACCATTCAGAGATTAAACCACAGTTAGCATTTTGGAACATTTGTTATTACAATTATGACTATTTATACCATATATACAATATTATGTAGTAATTGTTTACTTAACATTAATATATATGGTTTTTATTGTCAAAAGCTCACAAAATTGTAATTTTAGTGGCTTTCTAATATCTTATCATGTAACTATATTATAATCTTTCTACTCAACCTACTGTCAGACATTTAGGAAGTTTTTATTTTTTTCACATTGGCAATCATGTTTTTTGATTTAATGGTTTTTAAAAAATATTTTGGAGTATATCTTTAAGATAGAGTCTCTGAAGTGGAATTAAGAGATCAATGGAAAAGAACTAAAATAAGGGTTTTTTCTGATTATAAAAATAATTCAGGTTCTTATAGAAAACTTGGAAAAATATAGGAAAATATGAAGACAGACAACTCAGGATTATATTTTAATTGATGTATCTTCTAATAATTTAAAAACATAATTATGATCATATCATGTATAAAATATAGTCTCATAGCCTGTTTTTAAGTCTTTAAATTGTAAGCATTTTCTCATATTATTAAGTTTACTTGACAATATCTCTTTACTATACGCATATTAATATTTTTTTATGGATGTATCATTGTTAAGTACTCTCTTACCGATGGACATTTAGGAAGATGTTCTGATTCCTTACATTATAAATAACAATGAAGTGAACATCTTTATCAACATCACATTGCTTTCTTAGGTTAGCTTCCTAGAGATAAAATAGCCAGTGAAATGCTATTAGTATTTTTACATATGTTGCCATGGTATATTCCAGAAAGAAGGGATTAGTATTCGTTCTCAGCCACGGCCAGTACATGATTGCACATCTGTAAAATGCAAACGCTAACTGACCTAATTTTGTAGAGAACTAGTCACACCTGAAAGTACTTATGCAAATGACCTTATTCCTTGGCGACCCACCCCAGGTGTATGGATTTACAACTGTACTCTCTTAGGAAACCATTCTTTCATATTTTAAAAATTCACTTTATATTGCCATTATGTAAAGGGTGGTTTGGAGAAAAATGCAAACAATACAAGCTTCCTCCACAGAGGTATTTATCATTTCAGTTAATCTATCATTACAGACTATCTTGACTAAACCTTCTGGCTGAGGTTTAAAGATCCCAATGGGTCATTGTCATACACCTGTAGGAGTCTCTGACTGCTTAAGTATTGATTTATCCATTTGAAATTCCTTCCCATTGATTTATTAGGCCTATACGTCTTCTGGTGGCCAGCTTCTGTCTATAAAAGGTAGCTGAAAGGACTGTTTCACTATCATGTATTTTATAGCTCACTGACATTCATTTACTGCCTCTTATTTGTCCAATGTTAGTATTCATGTTAATAGATGTTACAAGTCTGGCCTTGGTCTTTGTGTATTTTTGGCTCTGCTAAGTACAGTATATAAATGATAATGAAAGAAAATTATCAAACTTGTTCCAGAAGATAGGACATTGTGAGCAATACAGTTTCCATATCCCTTAAAATAAAGGAAGAACAGGAATAGAAATGGGTTCATACAAGAGAGAAATGGATTCATACAAGAGAGAAATGGAATACGTTCCTTAAAAACACTTACCATAAAAAAGATTCCAAGTTGTCTTTGCTAAGATAATGGGAAATTTGGGGTGAAGGACGGGGGCCAGAGAAGAGGTTAAGATAGAGTAACCACATCCATGAGCAGGGCAGAGATTTTCAGGAAAAGATATTGGTGACAAGATTCTAATCCTGCCTAACTGCTCTCAGAAATCAGAGCAGTTGCTTGAAAATGCAAATAGGAAGTCTAAGGAGTCATTATTTATATATAGCGGTCTTCAATCTATACAGTCAGTGCCTTGAATGCAATGGAGACTCTCTTAGTTGGTTACCAGCGTGAAGCAGTGGAGTCCATGCAACTTGAATTTAAATTCAGCATTTAGAAACTGTGTGCAACTTTGGGCAACTGATTCATCCTCCCGTTCCCAAATTTTTTAATTGAGATAAAGAAAGTTGATCTTGGAACATTGGGTAAAGCACTCGATATGGGCTGTAAAAGTTCTGGTCACCAGTTCCAGCGTGTGGGAAGGTGTGTTTTGGGGTGTTCCCCCCGCACCGTACCACCATGCAAATCTTGAACACCAGCTGGGTAGCCAAAAATTCAACTCAATTCTAACACTTTTTACCCAGAGATGGCATCAGATTCCACAAGGTAAAGGCTCAGAGCCCCTCCCCACTGCTCCTTCTTTAGAGACCAGTTACAAAGCCCACGCACGCACGTTATCACCTGTGCTTCTGACCCATAGGTTAGAGACAAGAGGTCCCAACTACCCCCTCCCTGGGGTTTGATTAATTTGCCGGAATGCCTCACAGAACTCAGAGAAACATTTTACTTACTAGATCACCAGTTTATTTTAAAAGGATGTAACTCGGGAACAGCCGGATGGAAGAGATGCATAGGGCAAGGTATGGGAAAGGGTGGGGAGTTTCCATGCCATCTCTGAGCACACCACTCTTCCCCACATCTCCAAGTGTTCACCAACCCGGAGGCTCTCTGAACCCCGTTCTTTGGGGGTTTTAGGGAGGCTTCATTACATAGGCATGACTGATTAAATCATTAGCCAAAGGGGATTGAACTCAATCTCTAGAGCCTTTCCCTTCCCTGGGGGTGGGAGGGAAGGTGGAGGGAGGACCGAAAGTTCCAACCTTCTAATCACATGGTTGGTTCCTCTGGTGACCAGCCCCTATCCTTAGGTGACCTAGGGGCATTGCACTAGTCACCTCATTAACATGACAAAAGATATTTTAATTGTTCTCATCCTTTAGGAAATTCCCAGTGTTTTAGGAGCTCTGTCCCAGAAACAGGGGTAAAGACCAAATACATATTTCTTATCTAAATCACAGTATTACAGGCTGAATTGTTCCCCACTCACCAAACTCATATGTTGAAGTTCTAACCCCTGACACCTCAGAATGTGACTGTATTTGGAGATAAGGTTTTTTAAAGAGGTAGTTAAGTTGAACTGAGTTCATTTGGGTGGGCCCTCATCCAAGACAAATAGTGTCCTTATAAGCAGAGGAAATTAGGGTACAGACACTTGCAAAGGAAAGACCATGTGAAGACAGAGAGAGGAGAACACAGTCATCTAAAAGACAAAGAGTGAGACCTGCCAAATCCTTGACCTCGACTTCTAGGGTCCAGAATTGCGAGAAAATAAATTTCTGTTGTTTCAGCCACCCTGCCTGTGGTACTTTGCTACTGCAGCCCCAGCAGTCTAATACAGCACCTGCTACCAGTAGGTGCTAAATAAATGTCAAGCCTTGCAGTGACAACACGGAGAGGAGGCTGTCCAGAGGTGATGACGTGAAGTCACTGGCATGAGGACTGGGGGAACACGACCAGGGAGTCCTGGTCACCCCACACGGCAAAGGCCGTATTTGCAGTTGTTTCCATAGCGTGTCATCGATAATTTGCTTTTGTGCCTTCCGGACAGCCTCAGACCTTGCGTCCTTTTTTGACAACTGCTTAAAAGGTCCTTGCACTAAAGCCACCCTCTCAACACCGGTCACCAGGCTTCCTTATCAAAAGGGTCTTCAGTGTTCTCCCTTCCCCAACTGTAGATCGCACTGACCTTCATCTACACTTTACACCACTCCTACCCAGTAGGAGAGACGATAAGAATATTAGCTTACATTCCACATATTTCATTCTTTCTTCCCAGTGATTCTGGGAGCTGTGCAAGATGAGTACTATTATTCTCATTTTACATGTTTAAAAAGTGAGACTCAGAGAGAGGTTAAGTGACTTCCTAACATCGCACGGGCGCCATGTGATACAGCCAGTGGGATCCAGTCGTCAGAGACTAAAGCGCATGCTCTTTCCATTGCACCATGAAGCGGACTGTAATGTAATTCACCGTCTTTCAGTTACTGCAATATACAAGTCACAGGCAATGCTGATGAAATTGCTCAAAGCGCTCTCCGTGATATCTGCGACAGACCTAAAAATCACAGTGCAAATGAAAATTGTGCTATATTAAAATTCAACTGGACTTTCAACTATATTGAACCTTGATGTCATCATTTGCAGGAAAGAGGAATGACTGAATTCTTAAAATATTCAAGGTACTGATCTATGAGGGTTATATAAACACACACAATAGTGGCATCATAAACTTCAAACAAAAGTCAGATAAAGAACATTTTTATTATTTACCAATGACTGCTAGTTATTCTTCTATGTTCATTTATTGGATAAATACTTATTGAGCACTTGCTATGTACCAGTCACTGTTCTAAGTGTTGAGATTATAAGCAGTAAACAAACAGGTGAAATGCCCTCCTCTTAGGGAATTCATTTATTATCTTGTTGTGTACTCAACCGTCTAGTGGTTAGGACTCCACAGTTTCACTGCCCAGGGCGCCAGTTCGATCTCTGGTCAGGGAACTAAGATCCCGTGAGCCACGCAGCATGGCCAAAAAATACTAATAATAATAAATTTTAAGAAATTGAAAAAAAAAAAAGAGAACGCTGCTATGAAGGTATCTATACCTGGCATTTTACAGAAGAGGAGGTAGAAGCTTTGGGAGTTTAGGTATTTTTCCCAAAGGCATCAGCTAGTGAGGGGAAGACCCAGGATAGAATGGGAGTCAATGTGATGCCAAAGCCCTAAATAAGGCACCCAAGTGGCTTCCATCAGGAAGCCCGACATGTAATGCCTGGTCTCGGAGTAAGTACCCAGTCCTAGAACGCAGTACCCTTTCTCCGGGGCAGTGACCCTGTGTCCATGCTGTCTTGTCTCTGTGTTGCTCTGCAGAGGCGTTTCATTGTTGCTGTTTTGGATCCTCTTCCCCCAGCTGTGCCTAGACTAACACCTAGAGAAACGTGTGGGGAAAGATTGCAGCTGAGAATAAAACTTAGATGTGAAGTGAGCTGACATCAATGAGGAGGACCCTCTCCAGGAGTTGAGTTAGAGAATAACAAAAAGCCTTTCATTTCCCTTGAGTGTGCCACCACCCAGGGCCCCCCAGGGACAGTCTTATGGCTGTTGACCGAGTAGCCGGCAGGCCACCACCAGGCAGGAGTTATCTGTACTCACTTCGAAGCTGGGCAATACAGTCCTTCAGCTAGAGCCCTGGACTGAGCAGACTCTTCTAATCCTTCTTCCCTCAGGAGGCAAGACTTGCTTAGTGCTGCCTCTGGCTGGAATTTATATGCTGCAGAAATATAAAATAAGCTGAACTGAGTCTGAAAAAGCTTCCAAGTTCTTACAGAGGCTGGATGTTCGGAAACCAATCCACATTCATCAGGACTTATAGGAGTGTTTATTGTCAGAATTTTTCCACACAGGTTCAAGTCATGCAGGTCCTTTCTCAGGAATCTGAGTCTAAACTGTTTTTTTTTTAATTAATTAATTTATTTATTTTTGGCTGCATTGGGTCTTTGGTGCTGCGTGCGGGCTTCCTCTAGTTGCGGCGAGTGAGGGCTACTCTTCGTTGCAGTGCGCAGGCTTCTCACTGCAGTGGCTTCTCTTGTTGCGGAGCACAGGCTCTAGGCGCGTGGGCTTCAGTAGTTGTGGCTCGCGGACTCAGTAGTTGTGGCTCGCAGACTCAGTAGTTGTGGCTCGCGGGCTCTAGAGTGCAGGCTCAGTAGTTGTGGCGCACGGGCTTAGTTGCTCTGCGGCATGTGGGATCCTCTTGGACCAGGGCTTGAACCCATGTCCCCTACATTGGCAGGCAGATTCTTAACCACTGGGCCACCAGGGAAGCCCTAAACTGTTTTTCAGAGCATCCTGAGCTATCTGGCTGCCCCGGCATGCTAAATAAAGGTCCAAAGAACCAGGGATTTTGCCTAGTGACATGCCTGTATGAGCTGGAGCCAGCCCGTGGTCTTTCTGTCTTTCTGTGTTTCTCTCTCTATAAAGATTAAAACAATACGTGCCTCACTAAGGATCATACTCCAAGGCTTTGAAATCATATTGCAAGAGAAATCAGATTGCATCTCATTTTTATCGCATCCAGTGAAATTCTTAGTACTGTCACACGCTGCTCCAAGCATGGAGGGGCAGAGCCAACCAAGGATTTAGGTGAAAGGCTCCTTCCTTCCTGCTCTGGCCACCCCCTGCCCCAGGTGAGGTATCCACGCCCCTCCCTCTAGACCATGCTCCAGGTACTGAAGACCCCAGAATTGTCCAGCCAAATTATCTTGAGTCAACTTTCAGGACCTGCAAGAGCTTCTTGCTAGGGTCCGACCTCCGACAGGTGAACCGTACCAAGGAGGAACTCACCCCTGGGCTCCTGAGCAAGGGAAAAAATGGACTTTTAGACAAAACCAGAATTAAAATATCTAGAGGAGTGTTGTCCCCTACAAAGCAGTCCCCTTGGAGGTTACACGCTTGTCTTAAGCAGGCAGTTACTGCTCAAAATATTCTGACACTGATTTTTTAAAAATTACTTTTGGAGGTGGATTATGAACCACATCAGAAAGCCAATCTCATTATTTCACATCACAGTTTGCATTTGACAAAGAACAACATTCCCCGGAAGGATGATGCATATTACTCAGCAGATTTAGTTCCTATGTTTTCCAAGTCAAAAATGAAATAAAAGAAGGTCTGTTATATAAACACACCTGTTTATTTTAGCTTCCTTCTGAAACTATACCAAAGTGACAATGAAGAAAGAAAAAAGGCATAAATCTGCACAAAGAAAATGAGAGAGAAACTTGAGGAGGAAACGGGAATCAATATTTTGGAAACTGGTAAATGGATGGAGAAGTGGCCATTGACTTGTCAGACCCCAGAAAACTGAAGCCTGAGCCTGTCATAAGGACAGCTAAGACAATGTCTGGTTTTACCTGAAAACCCTACCCCAAGAATTAGAGGCAACAAGTAACTCAGAGTCAGGAGCGCTAGATGGGGGCAATAAAAAGAGAATTTGTTGAAAATTTCCCTAAGGAGCAATTCAGCCCACAGATCCCTTCCCCCAGACAGGCAACAATCCTTCCCCAACCCGAGAAGAAGACATAAGGGCCATTCTCTAAAATCCCCACCCAGAGAGACTCTGTATCTTGGAACACCATTCCACAAAGCAAGGATGGAAGTCCTTGCTAAAAATGGGTCATTCATTGAAAATATGCTGAACATGGAGACCCCAGCTCCCTTTTGCTTGATGACCAAAATGAACATGGTTGCCTCAACAGAGGCAGGCACTTGGAGTGGAGATAAATAGGATAACAAACATTTATTGAACGTCTTCTGTCTGCCAGATCCTGCCACATGCTTGGCCTTCAACAGGAAGTCCAGCACAATTCCTGCTCTTGCACAGTTTTCTGTCTAAATCACGTTGCGTAGTTCACTGATCTGCTCGCCAATCAACTTCATACATAAGCATTAAGGGATATTGGGTATGAGAAAGTCCCATATAGATGGTAAGAAACAATCCTGAAAGCAGTTATTGATTGATTAAGGAATACTTTTGTTAAACTTTTTGTTTTATATTGGGGTATAGCCGATTAACAACGTTGTGCTAACTACCGAAGCCCACATGCCTAGAGCCCGTGCTCTGCAGCAAGAGAAGCCACCGCAATGAGAAGCCTGCGCACCGCAACAAAGGGCAGCCCTAGCTCGCCACAACTAGAGAAAGCCTGTTGGCAGCAACGAAGACCCAACGCAGCCAAAAATAAATAAATAAAATAATTTTAAAAAACTTTTGAAAACAAAGAAACAAACAAAAAACAATGTTGTGATAGTTTCAGGTGTACAGCAAAGTGACTCAGCCATACATATACATGTATCCACTCTCCCCCAAAACTGCCCTCCCATCCAGGCTGCCATATAACGTTGAGCAGAGTTCCCTGTGCTATACAGTAGGTCCTTGTTGGTTATCCATCTTAAATATAGCAGTGTGTACATGTCGATGCCAAACTCCCTAACTCTCCCTTTCCCCCACCCTTTGCCCTTGGTAACCATAAGTTTGTTATGTAAGTCAATGAGCGTGTTTCTGTTTTGTAAGTGAGTTCATTTGTATCATTTCTTTTTAGACTCCACATATAAGGGATATCATATGATATTTCTCTTTCTCTGTCTGACTTACTTCACTCAGTATGACAATCTCTAGGTCCACCCATGTTACTTCAAATGGATTAAGGATGCTTTTGCATGTGTTTAAGAGAAAAAGAAAGTGCAGGAGCAAAAGAAGACATAAGCAAGATGGACTGAGAGTAAATAATACAGACATGGAAGCAATAAGAAAAATTGGGAAAATTGTGCAGGGTCACGTGGAAGATAAAACAAGGAGGACTTGAGAAGTGGTGATGCACTATTCAGACTCAGAAAGAGAGGTCCTTGAGCAGGAAAATCTTCAAATGGGGCCGTATTTGAGGCCACTAATTCTAGAAGCTGAACATGATTAAAATGGGCATGGAGAGTGGACAGTTCTATTCAATGGAAAGACCAGATACATGTCTAACTCAGCAACAAAGACACAAGTGGCAGGGATCTGGATTAGAGCTGAGTTGGGAAAATTGAGAGAAAGATAAAATTTATGGTTAGTAGGTATTAGTTGGGCTTTGGCTGTTGAGAATTTATCCCTTTGTGCTCACTCCCTTCTATGGATTTTTGATCCCCCTTTTGGGGGAATCACCTATTTTATGAGGCTTTGGTGAGTCAACGTCCATCTCTCCATCTCCCACGGTGAAATCAAAAGGGGCCAGGTTCTCCCTTTTTCCACCGGATGGGAGGAGTGGGAAGGCAGGAGGGGCATGAGACTTCAGTTTGACAAATGTGACATTCTCTCCTGGGACTCTGCATCTTGAATGGGGAGCGAGTTGAAGGCGAGAGCATTGCAATGGAAGTAGAGTGAAGGAGAAGAGACCTGACCCTTCCTGTGCATAGGCTCCCAGCCCCCTTGCCTCTTGCTTACTCTGTAAACCATCTGTTGGTTCTTGGAGCCACCGATACCCTTTCAACTGATTCCCACTTTGAAAGATATTGCCAGATTTCTCTTCTCCTGCTTGCAGCCCAAATTCCTGACTGATACAAGGGAGATACCATAAAGGAAGAATTGGTTGCATTAGGTAACTGGATGGGAGACAGCAAGGACAGCTCCTAGGGGAAGTATGAAATGGATGATTAGTGCCGTCGGCAGAGATGGGAAAAATAAAGACACAAGATTTGTCTGGAAAAAGATAATACCTTGGTATGTTTGAGCCCTGAGTTCAGTGCCCTTTGAGCAGCTGGGAAAAGAGGACTGCAAAGTAGCAAGACACAGAGCTGAACAGGGACTCTTGGAAAAAACGTGCATATGTAACAACATTCACAAGGATAGATGTAATCCTGCAAAGGGGATTATAGAGGAGGAAGGGCAGAATTCTAAGATATAAGCCCTCCTAGAGAGTTGCAACTCATAGAAAATTATTTTAGGGAAGAAAAAGTAACGACTCACGGGAGCTGAATATGCTTATCTTGTTTTAATGCTTTGTGTTTTTTTGTTTGTTGGTTGGTTTTTTTTGGCTGCAGTGGGTCTTCATTGCTGCACGCGGGCTTTCTCTAGTTGTGGCAAGCGGGGGCTACTCTTTGATGCGGTGCGTGGGCTTCTCATTGCAGTGGCTTCTCTTGTTGCGGAGGACAGGCTGTAGGCACGCAGGCTTCAGTAGTTGCAGCACATGGGCTCAGTAGTTGTGGCGCACGGGCTTAGTTGCTCTGCGGCATGTGGGATCCTCCCGGACCAGGGCTTGAACCCGTGTCCCCAGCATTGGCAGGTGGATTCTTAACCACTGTGCCACCAGGGAAGTCCCTAATGCTTTGTTTTTAAACTTCCTAAAGATCTCAATATCCTAGGTAATACCATACATCTTGATGTAAAGAAAGTGGATAACTTTGGATGCAAGTGCCAGAAACTGTTGACCTTAATTGGCTTAAAGAATATCGGATTATATTACCTTAGGAACAAGAAGTCCATAGATAGGGCAATATTCAGAAGTGGTGAGTCAGGGCTTCATCTCTGCTTTGGATCCATTGGATCTGTCCTCCTCTATGTGTTGGATCTGACATCCAGTTGGTTCTCGTCAGAGTCACAGGAAGGCCATATTAGTTCCAGATGTGACAAGAATAATAAAGGGCTATTCTTCATTCTGTTTCTTGAAAGTGAAGATACATTTTCCAGAAGCTCCTACTCAACTTTCCCTCTTGTCACATCAACCAGAATTGTGTCACATTGCCACGCCTGCACCATGCTTGACTCAAACCATTTAAGAGTCACCCCATGGGGCTGGGGCCAGCCTGCCTGCAGCACACAGCAAGGCAAAGGAAGAGTAGTGTAGACCCTTGAACAAAACAGTGGTGGACACAATGAGATAGTATAATAGGAGCAGCTAACACAAAGCAGCCGTGAAGAGTCGTAGAATCAACATTGTCTGCTCCACGGTGTGAGGCTAGTGCTGTACATTAAAATTCCATAATTAATTGAGCTTGATGTCTGATCTGGAGGTAACTTTAGGATAAGCTATGCATTTTTATGGGATTTTAAAAGAGGCATCATTACACAATTTCAATTTGAACAATTCTTACTAAGCCATGGTTTTTTAGCCACTGCTTAACTCATCTGTACTCTTCTTTTTCTTTTCTTCTGTCTCTATCCTTGACTCCTAAAGCTTTTCAAAAATCACAGGTAGCCCAGAGGTGAAACCCTTCTGAACTGCTAGTTTGTCCACCACAATTCCACCAAAGCCAGTGATTTGTAGGTATATAGGGACGGCACTGACAATGGCTGCCTGGGTCAGGAGTAATTAAAAAATGTCAATGGTCAAGGATGGAAATCACTTCAAGCCCAACTGAAGCATTTAGCTATTTTCCTGCTACATCCTTTTAGGCCTCTTTGAGCTTATAAATATTAATTTAAAGACTACCAACAAGGACAGTAAACGGATTTAGGCATAAAACTTCCTGTCAGAGGTGATTTATATCCAATAAAAGGAGAGCAGGATAGAGAAAGCCTGCTTCGCTAAGTTTATGATAGACAGTGAAATAGTACCATCAAAATAAAAAGGCTTTCAGTCTGTTGTCGGCTGTGTGGGTGTCTTCCTTCTTAATAAGCGGCATGCTAGAATTGTATTGTTTGCTTTTATCAGCGCCTTGCACTGTCGAGGAAAAGTTCTACTGCATTGCTAATTGAACTTGTACAGATTTATAAGCTCAAGGCCTGTGCATGAGAGAGATTATTAGGGCTTAAAAGATAATAGCGCCAGCAAGAAAATTAAAACTGCTTTCACCACTTAGATTTCAATAGCGCATAACTTCTACCCTTTATACATCCCACGATGGACTAAGCATTTGTTTGAAAGAAGATCTGTCTTAGTGTCCATGCAAGAGTGATGAAGCCCCAGAGAACTGGGCTGCCATCTTACCTTGCACACAGCCCAGTGCTACAAGGGACCTACCCACGTGAGTCTGAAAGTGATGTTTCAATGAAGCTGCTTCCTAGGTTAACAACTTGGCACTCCTAGATGATCGCTGTTGGGAGACACTTCTCCATGAGTTTTCACATGTCTATACATCTTGAAAGCAGAGGCACTCTCTGCTTTTGCTCCAGACTGTCTTTTCACGTTGTCTGTACAGCAAACAGCTTTGGTAGAGAGAGATGGGGTCTCCCTCAAAAGCAAAAGGCAGGTTTGCAGCTCAGGATTCTTCTCCCATAGCATAACCCACTGTGTGTACAGGGGCCACATGCCCTCTTCATATTGCCTTGTGAGAACTGGGACTTGGGAAACTGGAGCAGATGCTGATACTCTGTTATTGCTTTTGCAATAGGTAATACAACCCTTTGCCTCTGATCTAGGAGCCTGTATCTTCCGCTAGCATCCAGGAGCAGGCTAACTTCTCAGCGTTCAAATAGGGAAAATCTCAGACCCCTCACAGTTTGTAAAAGTAATGTGGACTTAGAAAAGCCATTTGTCTAATCTTTCAAATAAAAAGGAGACTAGCACCTACCATAATACATCACTATTCCCTATGTTTCCATATCTAAGAACGTGCAATTTTCCTTTGGCCATAACCAATGAGGAAGTAGTATAATGATCATTGTTAGGGAGGGTTATGGAGGAAACTTTTCTTGAATCTCTAAGAAAAAATTTTCTGACAAAAAACCCCCAAAAAACCCCGAGATGAACTAAATGGTCAGTTGACCAATTAATGTCCCTTCCAGCTCTTCATCTCACAGGTTTACTTAAATATTAAGAAATATTTATGGTCAATAGAAACACCAACAGATACTGTACATAAACATTTAGAAATACAAGTTTACACAGCAACATATAACTCAAGAATACTTTCAACACAATTTTCTGAAATGTATGTACTTTCTAGTTAGCTAAGGCTAAGATCTTTGACAATGTCTTCTTTTCTTTCTTTCTATTATTTGTTTCAGTAGTAAGTATTGCAAAGCACTGTTTAAGAGCAAGAAATAAAACAATCCATGCTCTCAATCTAGCTGACTGGAATCAAGAAAGACATAAACACACATGAGTCAAATGAGTGAAAGAGAAAAAAGAGGGTAGAGGTGCCAGGTGAGGGTTTAACATGGGCATGGCTGGCCTCAGGACTTTAAGTGGAAAAATCCATATGGAACATATTACCTGAAAACTCCACTCTAGTGTCTGGTCAGTGAGGTGAGGTGAAAGCTAAGATATATGAAGTTATTTCTTCGTGTCTAGAAAAAATGGATTTGACCATGGCTAATTTTATGTCTATTGGAAGTCACCAAGCACTATTAGTTCAACTCTTATAACTTCTGACATTAATACCATCTAAATTTTTGAAAACTATTGCTGACTTGGTTGTATTATAAAAGTCTAATTTCACTCTTGCTTCTCGCCGTCTTATAATCTAACTTGGGCTTTGTCCTGCCATCCAAGGGGGTTACTGGGATCCAATAAGTTCAGCCCATCAAGAACTTTTTGTTGTCTACTGGCTGATTATCTGGCTCCGTTAAAGAGGCTGGAGGTCACACCAAGGGATGTATGAACTATTGTGCCCATTCTCCACTTGTTCCCAGGTAAACAGAGTGAAACTTCCTACCTCTTTTACTGCCCCATCCCCAGATTATAAGTAAGAAAAGATACCACCCTTAACCAAGTTTTCCCCCATTCAGAGATCACAGTATTGTTCCTTTTAGATCATTAAGAGGAGAAGTAAGTTGAACATTATCTCTTTAAAATGAACAAGGATGAGATTTATATAAGGAGAGGTAGGCTGATAGAGCCCATGATAACAAATACTGAGGTTACCTGAAGTTCCCTCGGACATCACTCCAAGATTTAAAAGTAGTGCATGTGTGGGAGCAAACCCTGGATGAGGATATACATTCCTAAAGAGAACAGTATGGTTGAACAAAGCTTTGATGATGGAATTAACATGAAACAAAGGCCCTCTGAGGAAGATCAGTCTGAAAAGAAATGAAGAATACATAAAACTTTGTTGAATTTATGGAATTTATATGCTGCTGACCAGTAAGTATAAAGTTCCATTCCCTTGGTCCTCACTATCATTCATGTATTACTTGTCAGTAAATGCGATGCACTCAGAACATAACAGCTCCGGTAATATTTCTTTTCCCACTGCAGCTTTACTACACCCATGAAACTCTGTAATCTTTAAATTCCCTCACTGTTAACATCTGCTGAAACGTTATTGGTCCCAGCATAGCCAAGCTGCTCTGAAATTACATTTAGCAGAGTAGTTAATGCTAACAGTATAATTCTCAATGCAACCATGTTTGAAAAGAGCTTTAGAACAGGCACAATGATTGCACTTCCTTTAGGTTTTATCTCTTTCATATCTGTTTTGTATCACAATCTCACTGGCTTCGAGCGTGCCCATTGAAAAAGAGCATATTGTATATATATTGTTCAGTAGACACCGTATTACAATCCAATTTTTTTTTTAATTCCATAGCCAAAACTCGCTTTTTCTAGTGCTTTTTTAACAAAATGAAATTCCTTTGCAAGATATGATTATAACCATTTAGCGGTTTGAGGAGGGAACTCAATCAACCTTCTGTAAAAGGAAGATATTTTATCACCCTGTTAAGGTGTTTTGAATGTTTTCAATCCAAGTGGTTCTACACATAAGCAAAATAAACAGGTTGCTTATGGCGCTTGTTAATGAGGACGCATTCATTCTATTATCATAAAGTTGTTAACATTTAAAAAAAATACTTTGCCTTGAAAAACTACCTTTGTTAAAACTCCAAGAATATAAACATTGCATTGACATTACTTTAAAATTAATATATCCATATATTTATAACATATTTTATATTAGTATAATTATTTATTTATATTTAGTATACTAGAACATGATGTTTAACCATGTTTAAACTGTAGGCGTTTATCTGATCTAGTAAGAGCCGTAGTATATGGCTTGGTAAATACTAAAGATTTCTCTTCCCCAGAGAATATTCTTCCTCAAATTAAAATACGAAATTTTTAATTGAATTTCACCATTAAGTAAAAATATATATTAATAATTTAATATTAAGCGAAATCAGATGAACTTATTAAGTTCTAATCATTTTGAGGGCAGGAAATACGTCTTACTAGCAAAGTAGAGAGCAATATTTTAACACAAGTTAATCTAACTTCTGAATATATGAAGGAAGAAAGTCTGTGCTCAAGAATGTTCACACTGTAACTTGAACAAGCTTTTACATAACTTTCCTCAAATGAACAAGATGTTTGCCAAAGTTGATGCCATAAAATATATTACAGTCAAAGATAATAATTGTATAAAATTATTACTATATATGTTGTCTCTTGAATATTTCTTGTATCATGTGTAATAGTCTGTTGGGATCAGAGGGCAGATTATATTCCTAGCTATTTCTGCAGCATCTATGCCAGTATATAAACAAGATTAAGTCTTTTCTAATAAACAGGTGTTGGATTTATCTCTCCCCCCCGCACACCCCCATCCCAGGAATCCTCATCCTCCCTGGGTTTCTTATTCCCCATGCCAAGAGCAGTTACAGCCATTGTTCAGAAATCCTCTTTCCAGAAATTCTTTCCTTTGCACTAGTGCCCTCTACTTGCTGGCTAGACTCTTCGCTTGGGTCCCCCTAATCCCTCTCTATTCAGTCCCACTTTGACTAGATTTCAGGGTCTCTGCTACACTTCTGCGTGTCATCCAGACCCATGACCTGCATGTGATCTGAGTAGGTGTCCCATCTTCAAGCAGAAAATGCTTGCCAAGCTCCCACTTGCAGGTACTAACCCTCAGCATCGCTACTCACCCAACTGTGCTCTGTAACCAGATTCTAGTTGCCTGATTCTCCTCTGATCGCTGGCATCCCTCCCTGAGCCTAAAATATTCCTGTGCCAGCGTTTATTCAATCACTCTATTTCTTACTTCTGGCTCCCCACATCCAAACCTGTTTCCCTGCATCCACTCTCCAAGGTTGATGAGATCAAAACATTATTTCTTTTATGGTATTTGGTTGCCTTTCACGGTATACACACAAATTTATAATAAAAGCTCTACACAGAAAGAAACAAAAAAAGCTCTGAGGTTTTAAAGCATATTCACAAATTAATTTACCAGATGATGCAAAACGTTATATCATCATTGAATATTTTCCTTCATAATGCTCATCTCCTAACCTCGTACAAGGACATGCATGTAGGAAATCTTATATTTGAGATCCAAGCAGTACCTGATTAATGAACAGCAGTAAATTATAAGTTGCCAGCTGCTTTTCCAACATTCAACTGTAATAACGATCTGAATTCATATCTCCTTTTTCTCCTTCTTTTTCCTCATCATTACCATAAAACTAGAAGCATATGGGATGATATTATTAAGGCAAGGTGAAGTCTATGGAAAACAGAAAAAGGAGACAGAAGGTTGTTTAAAACCATTGCCTTGGTATGTGTGTGCATGCATGAGAGAGAGAGAGAGAGAGAGAGAGAGAGAGAGAGAGAGAAATTTCCCTGTTTCATCTTCTTTAAGACTCGTCATCCACAATGCATAAGGGGACTCTATCAAGTGACCTAAAGAGACATAGACATTGCCTGCAGCTGCCTTCTTTGAAATTCCTTCCCAACCTATAGCCCTTATGGGTGGGCTTAGGCGGCCCCGATTATGCTTTTTTCTGGCCTCAGCTGATTGGACTCGAAGTAGATACATGACCCTGAGGGTAACCAAGATCTAGCTGGAGTTGAGCCAATAGGATTTTGCTGTTTGTTTTCTTTTTCACTCCCTTCTCTTTCCCTCTCTCCCAGTAAGAAACATAGAAACTGGAAAGAAAATGTCATTTAGAGTCGAGTCTGCCAGTGATGCCACAGCAAACGAGAGCATAGCAGGTCAAGGACACAGAAACCGAAGCCCTGCAGGAGAAATTAGTGGAGAAAATAATGATACAGATAAACGAAAAGAAGCAGAGAAAATAAACAATGCAACTCTATAGAAAGAGATTCTTGATACAAGGCAGAGTAAATAGGATTTAGAAAAGATCAAATATGGGGTGTGAGAAAAAGAAAGGAATCGAATGAAGACTTCTAAAAAAATAGTTGACCATCATTTCTTCATCAACCATCTCAATCCAACCTTTAATAAAATGCTGCCACAAATTCTATTTGTTAATTTAACACATATTTATGGAGCACCAACTTTGTATTCAGTAGTCTACTAACCCTTGGGTATAAATCAGAAAATAAACCAAAGTCCCAGCCCTCAATAACTGTTAAGTCCTACCGGAAGAGACGAACAATCCATTACATTTCAGTGAGGGAAAAGTGTGTTGCACAGAGAAGCATCTTACTCAACTGTTTCCCATGGGAGCGTGGGAAGGCAAGAAGGCTAGAGCAAAAGGAAGGGTATGGAATAACCAGAGAAAGCGACATGGAAGAGCATTCCAGGGAGAAGGAGTCATGTGTATTCTCGTAGGACTTGGCGATTTGTTCTGTTTCTTAAGGGAATTTAAATGCAATATTTGGAAAGTAATGTAAGCAGCTAAAATGTAGTGTGTCCTGGACTTTCTCTTTAAGTGCGTAAGGAATTCTGAATAAGGAGATTATTGTGAGGATTCTATGACCTTCAGTGTTGAGAAAAGAGTTGAAGGATGAGCAGAAATTGAACTGGTGGAGAAAAAGGACAGAGGGACACCCATGTTGCTCCATAATCTTTCCCATGTGGGCTCTGCGTGTATATGTTTCTTCTCAAGTATATTGTAGGTTCTTTGCAAGCAGCAGTTATATGCTTTTCCTATACATCTTTCATATATCTACTGCTTTGCTGTGCACAAGAATGTTATAAAAAATTTTCCTCAATGTTTGATTTTTGTGCTTTATGAGTCAGAGGTAGGAATTAGAAATGCTTGACTCTGTTTTCCGTATACCAGAAGTCCAAACATCTAGAAAATTCTGAAAGCACAGCATCTGATGCTTGCTTATTTTCCCCAAAAGCAGTTGCTATGACCCCTTTCAGAAGCGTGTTGGTAGAGTATGTGTACTCAGATATTTTCACTTACTCACTAGGTTCATGGATAAAATTTTTTTGATGTATCTCTTTAGCAGACCCTAGAAGTGAGTTTACTTACTCATAATGCAGTTTGGATGTCAAGTGTGGGGCTGCACTGAGACTATCTCAACGTATTTCTACTTGTAATCCATTCATAGTTTATGATGGCTTCAAACAGGTAGTCATGATGGGATTAGTGACCAAAGTACAAAACAAAGTATGTGATCCTGCTAATATATCAAAAATTAGAACTAATAAAACAATTTGAATAAGGCAAAGAAGTAAATTCATCCAGGAATTTGATATAGGATTACCATTATATACTTTAATACCTAAATATACCATGAAAACTTCTGATCAAAAAATTCAGACAAAGTAACAAATACAAGAGCGGTTTTATTCATTTGTGTCTATCAATACAGTATCTTAGAATATACTTGACAAACTATCTGCAAAGAATTACTTCACTTTATACATTAACATGAATACTACAGGTAAGCATACCCTAAAATCTTGAACTAATACCTATATGTTATCATTAGCTAGTGGTTTATAATGACACTGTAATTCAATATAATAATGATAGTGAATACTCTTTTAGTATACAGATTTTTAAAATTGAAAGCAGGATATATAAAATATTCTGGAGTAGCTAATGCAATATCTCAAATAATTTTATAAATCAAAATCCAAACCATTTTTAATTCAACAATTTTAATGCATTAAAAACACATGGAAGGGGCTTCCCTGGTGGCTCAGGGGTTAAGAGTCTGTCTGCCAATGCAGGGGATACGGGTTCAAGCCCTGGTCCAGGAAGATCCCACATGTTACAGAGCAACTAAGCCCGTGCGCCACAACTACTGAGCCTGCGCTCTAGAGCCCGCGAGCCACAACTACTGAGCCCATGTGCCACAGCTACTGAAGGCTGCACTCCTAGAGCCCGTGCTCCACAGCAAGAGAAGCCACCGCAATGAGAAGCCCATGCACCGCAACGAAGAGTAGCCCCCGCTCACCACAAGTAGAGAAAGCCCGTGCGCAGCAATGAAGACCCAACGCAGCCAGAAATAAATTAAGTAAGTAAATTTATTTAAATAAATAAACAAAAACGTGGAAGATATAGGAATTTAAATTCTGAGCCTTACTTTGTCTTCTGTAAAATGAGAATAATAATCCCTACACTGTAAACCGGTGATTAGGATTAAATACAGTAATTTATACAAAATGCCTACTTCCTATTAGGGTGCAATGTGACTTGTTATTATTATCAATAAAAGCTAATATGTTGGCAGAATTATGGAGACAGTGAAAAGCTCAGTGGGTGCTAGCAGCGTGGGAGAAGGGAAAAATGAATGGTGGAGAACAGAAGGTTTTAGGGCAGGGAAACTATTCTGTATGATAGTATAGTGGTAGATACGTCATTGTACATTTGTCAAAACCCATAGAATGTACAACACTGAGAGTGAACCCTAGCGTAAGCTGTGTGCTTTGGCTGACAATGATATACGGATGTTGGTTTGTCCATTGTTACAGATGTGTCACACTGACACAGGATCATTAGGGAAGGCTGTGGCAGGGGAGTGGCGGGTTGAGGAGAAGGGGTAGGAACTCTCTATTTTCAACTCAATTTTGCCGAGAACCTAAAACTACTCTAAAAAAATAAAGCCTACTAATATATTTTTAAAAGGGATCCACCCAAAGCTAATATGAACAGAATATTTACTATTTTACAGACTTTATAGATCTGGTGATTTATTTAACCCTTATATCAACCTTATGAGGAAACTAAAGCACAGACTGGTTGAATAACCTCACACAGCTAATATGCAGTAAATAATAGAGCCTGAATTAAAAATAGTATACTAAGCGGCTTTTGAATTAAAGAACACTTCCAGGGAACAATGCATAAAAATATTAAATAAGAGAAGCAATGGTGATATTAGGAATAACTGAGTTACAGCCACAGAGCCATAACCAAGGGTTCAGAAATCTGATAATTCCCCACAGTCCAGCCTAATTCAAAATCAATTATTGGAGTATTTCTAAATAACATACATAAAATTGGTGGATTCAGATCCCCTCTATTTTGGGAGATCAAATGAAAAGGGTAATGAGTTTTGAAAACCACTTCTCAAAACAATATTTTGGTCTGGGTATTCTTATTGCCATTTTCCCAATGAGAAAACTGAGGTTATGAGAGATGCAACAGTTCACCTTAGCTAAAATCTTTTGTGGATCGAGACAGGGTATAAATAAAATAGGTAAGCTGTTCTTGAAGATTAGCAGGTTAGCAACTGAGGGCGCTGTGCTTCATAGTCAGAGTTCTCTTAGGAACTTCTCTCTTTTTCCCTGATCACCACTGGCTCCAAGCACAGTTGTGTGTATCGAGTTGCAGTCCCACGTGGATGTGCCTCTCCCAGATCACATCAACTCCAATATAAAATTAAAGAAATTAAAGAAAGTAGCCTCAATTCAACACAGTAGTACCACGGGGCATTCAGACTCCACAGAAGTTTGAAGACATGAAGGGATTTCTCTCCCAGCAAAACAACCAACTAGAACTTGAATATCACAAATCCCTACTATGAATAGCCTCTAGATGATCTTGTTGCAATGCTTGGCATTCTCTCATATATTCTCATTCTTTTCCTCCTTTCTCAGACCCTCCCTCTTTTTTAATCACCCTATTTGCCACTTATGCAAAGTGATTTAGCTCTTTTCAGCTCCTCTTCCTGATTCCACTCAACATTTCACAGAGTAGGTGTTGGATGAAGCTTTGAAAATATGTGTTCCTGTTTCTCCACACCCTCTCCAGCATTAGGGTAAGACAGGAAAAAAGACACAGACCTACTAGAGAATGGACTTGAGGATATGGGGAAGGGGAAGGGGAAGCTGTGACAAAGCGAGAGAGTGGCATGGACATATACACGCTACCAAACGTAAAATAGATAGCTAGTGGGAAGCAGCCGCATAGCACAGGGAGATCAGCTCGGTGCTTTGTGACCACCTAGAGGGGTGGGGTAGGGAGGGTGGGAGGGAGGGAGACGCAAGAGGGAAGAGATATGGGAACATAGGTAAATGTATAACTGATTCACTTTGTTATAAAGCAGAAACGAGCACACCATTGTAAAGCAATTATACTCCAATAAAGATGTAAAAAAAAAGAAAAGAAAAGAAAATATATGTGTTTGCAAGTCACCTTTTCTAACTCAGGTTTAAAAGTTAACTTCTCGATTTCTATCTGGTGGTGGTTTTTTATTTCTCCAGTTACATATTCATTTAAATGTTTTACAAACAGTAGAGAAAATCAGCCTAATGAATGTATTCTAATTGTCTGTTACACTCCAGTTGTGAATTTTTTTTTAAAGTGTGTTTTAGGCTGAGAAAAGCATTTTTTAAAAAATATTTGGGGGAAGGATTAAAATTAACTGGAAAGTTAAAGAACCATTCTCTGCGTGTATTAAAAGTCACTCTGGGGCACGTTTTATGAGTCTATTAATATCTGCAGCACGTGGTTGTAAGCAGCAGGTTTTCATTCCAAGATAAATGTTAATGGAGCCCCAGAACATGCCCTGTTGGGTCCTGATGCTGAATTTTAGAGTGATGATGTGTGAAATGACACGTAAATTAGGTTAGAAGCCAAAGTTTGCAAAACATTGCAATTTGTTGATTACATATGTCAAATTCCATTGTGAAAATCTGTTTTGTCATATATAGTAACAAAAACTGGCTCAAGTTTAAAATGGTCTGATAGCACCCATCGTCTAATGCCTCCCTACTAAATACTAAATAACCCAATTGAACACAAAGCCTGTGAAAGAAAGTTCCATCTCTGCGTTTTGGAGAGATTACGTTAAAATATTTTTGACTCAATCTTACCCAAGTGGGCTAAAAATATACAGAAAAAAACCCCACATAAGCCAAGAGTGATGAAAACTCATTTTAAAAGACGATATCTGACTGGTTTCATTAAAAATCAACATACTTGTCTTTAAAAATTGATTCTTATAATTAATTCAACAACTATCTTTGCTTTATTAATAACCAGAATGGAAATGTGAATATAAAATATAAATGTAAAATAAGAAAATATCCAAGAAATTTTTTACATTTTAACCTAATCCATATATTGTAGCAGTACATAGTAGGCACTCAGTAAATATCTGTTGAATGAATAAATGATTAGATGAAAGACTATGAAGATTAAATGTCTTATTAGTCATAAGTGCCCATAGGATCATTCTTTTTCTTAGCAATAGGCATTTATTTTTCACTCCCTCTACATAAGCACTGTGTCGTTGAGAGCAGAATGAAATGTGGGACCTGGTCTTTCTCCTCAAGGAACTTAGAATCTCATTTGTAGGAAAAATGTAAGGATTTTATATTTTTAGAATTCCCTCAAGTGAGTATAGCAGCGAATTTGCAGAAAACAATTCCCTGAAGAGCATGAATAGTGACTACCCTCTGGATGGGTTCATTTTATCAGTCTGGAAAAACAATGATCACAGACCTCTATCTTTCTATAGATGGCAAGTTCCACATATGTGTCAATGGCCAGATTTTGTACTGGTGGAGAGAGTTAGGACCACTCAAACCACACTGCCGTTGGTCTGCTCAAACCTTGGATGTTAGTATTATTCAGTGCTCATCCTTGCCTATCCTTTGCAGAAATCTCCTTTGCTCCCAGGGTTTCCACTAGCCTCTGTTTGCCGATGATTGTCAAATCTCCATTTTCAATACAGACTTCTCAGCTGAGCTCCAGATCCCATCAGCTCATAGATGGCCCCACTTGGATACCCCACAGATATCTCTAATTAATATTCTTAAAGCAAGTTCAGTTTAAGATATTAGGTTCACCAGGACAGAAGAAAGAGGAGTGACTACTAATGGGTAAAGGGTTTCTTTTGGGGGTGATGAAAATATTCTGGAATTAGTAGTGACGGTTGTGCAACTTTGTGACTATTGAAAGGCATTGAACTGCATATTTTAAAAAATGGATTTTATGGTATATGAAATACATCTCAGTCATAAAAAAGAAAAAATATAACCCAATCTGCTTCTATGTCAAACTTCCCTGTTATATTCTTGAAAGGAGCAGTTATTTTCCCCAGCTGTGAAGGTTATAGTTAAATAGAGACAAGGATTCAAGCAGATCGTAACTACTGAAGGAAGACTAAAGATCATTTAGCAACTAGACTGGGATGCTCCAATGCAAAGAAAATATCCTATTCATTTTTCTGTGCTCTTTCTTTCTTTTCTTTGAGTAGGTACTCAAAATAAGTATCTTCTGAATGAAAGACAAGATTGAGATTTCTGTCAATAATGGGAAATGACATAATACACCATGAAATACTTGTGCTGAAATCTTAGGGTGGGTACCAAGTCTGTTGCTTCATTGTGTTCCTAGGGCCTAGTTCTATGCCTAATGACAATAACAATAATAATAATACAGTCCAAATAGTAATAACGGACAATCAGTAACTCTTTTTGAATGAATAAAGTTTAAAATTCATGCCGCACTGACTCTCTTTTCTTCACCCTCCCCATTTAGTCAGTCACCAAGCTCTAAAGACACCCTATCTGCAGAAAATCTGACTTTTTCTCTTCATCATCATTGTGGTATCTGGATCTTGTCCTCTCTTCCTGGATTACTATCCTAATTTTCTCTATGTACTTTTCTCCAAATTTGTAATATTATGAAACTAAAAATAATTTCATTAAAATTAGACTCCCAGTTGGTTTCCCTTAGCTCAAGACTTCTACTCTTCTAATCCCATCTCTGCAGCAGCCCGAGGGGTCGAAAATTCCAATGAGATCGTGTTTGTTTCTGTTTAAAGTTTTCAGTGATTCTCCATTGTCTACAAATTATAATGAGAGTGAAATCCCTCAGAACACCTACATGACTCTTGGCCTTGATCCTGACAGCTCATCCACCCATCTTCACTCTATAAACTTTCCTGATGCCCCTTGCTCCCAGATAGTATTGACAGTTATCTCCTTATGCCCTCACTCCATCCAATACACACGCCTGTGATGGGATACGGACGACACCACCATACTTACTTATATAAAATCTGTCCCCATGGCTACACTTAAAGCCCCTTGAGGTCTGGAATCAGGCTTAACATAAAATCTGCAGGCTGGTAGTGTGTCTTGTGGAAACATCAAAATTCTTAGAGATGGCACTCTGATTCCACCAGCTCAGCAGTTTAGCTCTTGTAGCGTACTCTACAAAGGTATACAGTATCATATATAATGGTTTAGTAACACTTCAAAAATACTTTAAAGGTACTTCAGTAACACTTAAAAAATGAGTCAATGCAAATTCCTTTTCTTCTTCTGTCCTCTGTTGCTTCCTCTTCAGGATTTTACTACAGTCTTTCCCTTGGAAGAGAAGCTATCGTGTAGGAAAAGAACGACATTCAGATGAGAGGGTTTCCCAGCCTAATTGTACTGACGGAGTGTGGCAAGGCAGTTATTTTAAACTGACAGTAATTTGGGGGTCACTTGTAGATTTGGGTTATTCACATTATCTCCAAGTGTGAATTCTCTTTAGTCGTTGGAAGTTGACTACATTTGTTTATGTCTCTATTTGACTCTTTAAAATTAGTCACTTAGTGAAATTGCCTTGGGACAAGATACAGAATCCAAGCGTCAATTAATAATCAAATACAAATACAGCCAAGACACAACAGCATGGAGATAAAATACCGTGCCTAATAGTAAGTTCTGTCAGTGAAGATGATATTTAATAGAGTTCGTGAAACTCAGAGTTATGATGAAGTTTGTCAGAAGTAAGTAGAGCTTCTGTGTGTACTATACAGTCCCTTTCAGTGGGTACTTGATGTGAGTTTCTTAGTGTATTTTCCAAATCAAGATTTTGAATGGGATGAACGAGAGTATTCAGTTTTAAGGCTGATGATTCTTTACTAATCCACCGATTAAAGAAAAATTCCCCAGGAGAAGGAAAGTTGACAATTATCACTCTCACTTTAATTCAATGATTCCATATTATGTCATTCCCATTATTGACAGAATCCTCAATCTTATATTCTTTCATTCAGAAGACTTACTTTGAGTACCTACTCAAAGAAAAAAAAGAACACAGAAAAATGAATAGGATATTTTCTTTGCATTGAAGCGTTCCCGTCTACTTGGCAAATGGTCTTCAGTCTTCCTTCAGTAGTTACGATCTGCTCCTTGTCTCCGTGTAGCTATAAGCTTCACAGCTAGGGAAAATAACTGCTCCTTTCAAGAATTTTGGACTGGTTCCGCCTTTAATTGGAGAAAATTTTATAAGACCCACCAGTTGTGCAAGGGTAACATATCCAGTGGAGACGGCTGCTGGTTTTGCTCAGATCTTATACTCGCTGGACCCAGGAACTCAGTCCTTGTCTTATTCTCCATACAAAAGAATTCCTGCTTTCATCCCTATATTCACTAATTCCCATTTCACCCAGAGTTATGGTTCCCACTTGTCTCTCTGTAGTCCCTCCAAGTGATGGAACATTGCCCAATCCCGGTCCTGACTACAGGATCACCAGATCTCATGGCCAGCCCTCCCACAGGTGATTGTCTGCTGTTCTTTTTCCTAGTCCTGGCTTCAGCATAGCCAGGCTACCTTTCTTTCTTTCTTTTTTTTTTTTTTTTTTGCGGTACGCGGGCCTCTCACTGTTGGGGCCTCTCCCGTTGCGGAGCACAGGCTCCGGACGCGCAGGCTCAGCGGCCATGGCTCACGGGCCCAGCCGCTCCGCGGCATGTGGGATCTTCCCGGACCGGGGCACGAACCCGTGTCCCCTGCATCGGCAGGCAGACTCCCAACCACTGCGCCACCAGGGAAGCCCCAGGCTACCTTTCTAATGAACTTCCTTTGCCCTTATTGCCTGTCGCTGAAACTTTCCCGATCAGCACCCTGTCCTGAGTCTCTCTGGTCTGAGGGTGTGCAGGGGCCAGGGCTTCCTTTAGTTGGAGAAAATGCAAATAGTCCTATAGATCAGTCGAGAGAAATATCAAATCAGGCTTGTTGGCGGTACCGCTCTGTACCTCATATGTTATGGAGAGATGACTAGTTCCCTACAAGAGCAGGAATTTGAAGTATCCAGTTTAGTTCCCAGTGATCACTGCCCGCCCCAAATTCTCTGGTTCTGATCCTGGTATCTTGTTGCTACTGTAAGCGTGTAGAAGAGAGATCTAGGGGAAAATGGATGGCAGACAGCAAGAAACCATGTGACAAAGCTGAAGACCACTTGCTTCTCCAAAGCAGCTTGAATCTTCCTGCCTGGGCTGCCAAGTGAAGGATGTGATTAATGAAGAGATGTCAAGGAGATAACTCTTCCTAGCCAGGAAGAGTGGGAAAGGATTTTTTTTTTTTTTTTTAGAATTATTAGAGGTTGAGTGGAAGGAAAGCAAGAAAAAGGAGCTTGTCACGGTTGTAAAAGTGCCAAGAAGTAGTTCTGCCATCATCAACCAAAGTATGGAACCTCCCTACCTGCGTCTTTCAGCACCTACCCCTTCCTGCTCTTCCGGTGGAGCTGCCAGCTATCTCCCCTGTTATAAATAGCAGCACAGATGTTGACAGAAAAACGCTCCCTTAATTACCATACAAACTGCTCTACTTGAGTGAACTGTTTAAAGCAGCCTCCAAAGGAAGTTCACTCAAGCAATTCCGCAGATTACAGCTAATGAACAATATTTCCCCGCACCTATTTAGTGCTCATTAAAATGTAAAAGCCTTTCATTTCAAACAGACGCACAATAAATAATTCCTCTCTCCCTCTCTGTCTCCGAGAGGCTTGGATAGAAGCAGGGAGATCAGGGCTGGGCTGGGGGCGGGGGCAAGAAGAGAGACAAGAGGCGGAGAAGCGGGGGATGGGGGACGAGAGACCCAGTAAATAGCTGGGGGCTCATTAGCACCCCAGGAAGCCACAGCTTGTCTGGTAGGAGGGATATCTGTGTTTGGAGTTCAACAGACAGATCCTGGGACCCACTCATCCAGCACAGGCAGCCAGCCATGAACGAGGACAGCAGACAAAAGCTACCCCAGGCAATCCTGGGAGTCAGAGAGAGGCCAGCTCAGGCTAGAGCCAGGCTGGGTGGAGCCCTTCAGAAGTAATAAATTACCAGTGCTGTGTTTCTTCAGCTTATCCTGTGTTTATTTTTTGTCCTCGTTTATTTTTAGGCTTGCGGTTAGAAGATGAATATCAGATAAACCTTGAGAGGTTACTTGTTGCAAGTGGGAACAGAGAGAAGCTATAAAATGTTTTTTTTTGTTGTTGTTCCTAAAGGGCCTTATACCACCACCTTTAGTGTTTCTATCACAGAACACATGTCGCACAGAAGATGGAAGCTTTCTTCGTGTATTGGAGTGAGCTGGAAGTGGAGGGTGGTGGAAAATATGGCAGATTTCTGGAGGACTGTGTCTGGTCCTTTTGAGATAAACAGCAAAGGAAAGAGGACCAGGGACTTGGTGAAATAGGTACCTTGAATGGATTTAAGAAAACTCTTGCTTTATACACAAAAATCTTTCCCCCTTTAACAGAGCTGTTAATCCCAGAGATTGGTGGGACCAAAGTGATGCAATACATTTGTGGTGATGCGTGTACAGTAGGGGAAAAAGCCCGAGAAGATCCTGTGTCACCCAATCAGCACACAAATGAAATTGACATGTGTCATGAACTCTCGCAAACTCCTGTCACCTGGCTGGATCACGTGTATACCAGTAAAGGGACTTCATGGTCAGGGCTAACCAAGATAGTTCTTTCTTGTTTAATTCTTTCCTTTTCCTTTTTTTAAACTATGGACAAGGGATCTGGATTCTGTTAAGGAATATTGTCTTTCTAGCCAAAATTGACAGTACACCTTTCAACTTGAAATGGTTATTTCAAGTCAAAAGAATGACTGAATACCACCAGCTTTTGTTCTAGAAGGCATGCATTTATGACACAACTATTGAGTGCCCAAATATCATGCCACGTGCAGAGGCTACAGAAATGAATAAAAGATGTTTCTGCGAGGAACCTGCAGACCTAGAGAAAGTCATCGCGTTGTTACAGTAATATGGGCAAAGAGTGCTGTAGAAGCTGGGGTAGGTGGGAGGTCTAGGATGCTGCATGAGACCTTGACATTTCATACTGCAACTGGCAACACTGTTGTATTCTTATTCCGGAGCTAGGCAAATACTGGTTGATTCTTGGGACTATTTGATTCACAGAAGCTAAATGTTTGTTAGGAAGTGGCAGGCAGGTTTGCGGGGACGGGGATGCAAAGGTACACTTGAACCTGTTCTGTGACATGAGGAAGGCACTGGGAAAGAAGAATTAAGTCTGTACTTGGTTTTTAACTAAGGTCATTTGAAAATGGTCTTCAACACCCATCTCGTTTGCTTTTTTATGCCTGCCAATTTAGTGTTGTATTCAAAGTGATTAATTAGTTTGTAGTGAAGGTTTATTAGGTAATCTTTCTGTCAATCAAAAATCACTAGAGTCTCAGGGCAGAATAAAGAGCACCCAGAAATTTTATAAGAATGGAGAATTTACCTCATTATTGTTTAAAAAAATAAGCACAATCTTAAAATGTGAGAGTGTATGGAGGAATTAATGTGGGTATTTCTAAAGTTGACAAGAGTCATCTGGCTCTCTTGAATATTTATGGCTCCTTTTCTATTAGGACAAATTTATTTCCAAAGTATGAATCAATCCTTCATATTTTTTCTGCACTACTGACCTAAACATAGAGTATTTTCACTTTTCTTCTCATTCAGACCCATAAAAATGTGAGAAACATATTGTAATAGAGTAAAATACTTGCTTAAAGCTATGTTCTATTGATACCTTAAACCAAGGTAAATAGAGGGGATAATAATATTTCTAGGAATCAAAGATATTACCCCAGTTAAAAGTACATTCACGTTATGCTACAGACCCAGAACTAATTTCCTAAATGACAGACCATTATATATATTTTTTGTTTTCATCATATGTATATATAATTAATTTTAATTTATTACCGTTAAAAGTTTTACTGCAATGATATTTGATACTGCTTCCTTGACAATACTTGAAAGTCATTTAAGGAATTTTAGGAAAATTGGTAGTAAATATCATTACTTAATTTATCTGTTTATACAAGAATAATTCTATCAGTGTAACATGCAGTGTAGATAGTGAACAGAAGATGAACACTATTCTTTGGGGGCTTTTTTATTTAGACTGTTAGCAGTTTCCCTCTACCTACGACTTTACCAAATACAAAATTAATAGATTTTCTCTCCTAACAAATATCAATATGGCCAACCCCCCCAGTCTAATACACAGTTAGAACTTAATAAATACTAAATATGATTACTATAGTTTTAACTACTTTTTACTGACAAAAAGTATCTTTAACCTAAAAAAGCTGTGTTTACTTGAATTACAAACTGCAACAATGTATTGCTGATAACATTGGGAAGATGAAATTTTTAAATTCTAAAGTGTCATAAGGCATTTCAGCATTATTTGACTCGTCTTTACAATGTCATTTTGCCTCTTTGAGTTAGCGCGCACGTTAGTGGGTCTTTATGGAACGGACTACCTGAAATGTTGCAAAAGTATCTCTTCAGAAGAAAGAGCTCTTAGGCTGACCGTGGAAATAGAAAAAAAAAAAAATCAATAATCAAATTTGAGAATCAAAAACACAAAACAGTCCACCAAACACTACACTGCAATCTTCATTCTGACAGGTTTAGTCTCTTTTTTCCAGTGCAACAGAGTGAGCAGTGGCTAGAAAAGGAAAAAGACAACGGGAGATACACACACACACACACACACACACACACACACACACACACACACACACAATGTTTAACTAATGCAAATCAATAATTCACAGCCCAAATTGTGTTTTTAAATTTTCCAGGTAAGGACCAACAAACGGTAAATGGCATCATATCAGAAACTCTGGGATATAGCCTTAATCACCTTTAAATTCCTCCAAATGCCTACATTTAAAAAAGAAAATAGATTTATTTCACTGATTTACAAGGGCCCCTATAAATTTAGATATAGTTTGGTCTGGGAATTGTAAATTTAGTCTCAGGTGGGCTCCACATTCAGCCTGAAATGAATCTGCAGAGAGAGAGTCTGAGTGCTACAAATGCAGTGGCTCTAGGGGAAATTTGTTAGAGATCATTCTGAAAGTCAGCCCTGCCTGAAAGATAAAAGACTCCTCCCCCTGCCAAAACAGAAACAAAAGCACAACCTCAACCCACGTTGTGTTCAAATGATTTTTCTTCCTCTCAGACACCACACTTTAATTTCGTATTTCTCATACTTGCATTTCCTTCCACATTGTTGATTTTCAGAAAAGCAGTTGGGAGCCATTTAGAGTTCTGATTTTCTGTGTGTGACGTGAAATGGCAACACAGTCTGTCTTGGTGCGTTGAAGGAAGAAAGAGGAACAGGCTTTCTTACGTGTCTCCTTTGCCAGTCCCCATCATAGAGAAGCAAAGGAGTTGTGTAGCTGAGCTTCTTCAGAAGGATGTAATGACAGCGTGGGTCCATGGGCGCGCGGGGGAGAGGCCACCTCGCACTGCCCGCGCGAGATGGATGATACTGACGGCGACTGAACACAGACATCCTGCCTGAATATGAACAACAGATTTGTCAGTGTGTGACAGGCTGAGAGCCCCGCTCCCAGCTGCTTGTCCACTGCTGTTATATCAGTACCTTGTCTAAGTATTCAGCAAAGAGGCAATCTGCTTCCTCCCGGCGTGGGAGGCAGGTTGCCAGTTAAAAAACCAGTATTGGCTTCAGGCAGCAGTGCCGGAAAGCATTGAAAATATGCAATCTAAACCCCTGTGTGCCCCTCAGGCAACACAGCACAGGCCTGGGAAGCTAAATCCTCCAGATTAGGTTTGTAAAACAAAGAAGAGAACTCAAAATGAGACCCATGCTGGCAAAACATCGTAATTTAGCCTCCGTAAGTGTCTCAGCGGACACTTGGTCGTGAAAGAAAAAAACGCCGGGCACTGAGTGAGGCTGAATTGAAAGTCTCCTCTGGTTCCTGCTTGTGCAATGTTATCTGGGGGGTAGTTGAAAGTGTGTCAGTGAAAATCTACCTTATAGCCCATAAAGCCCCCAAAGTTAGTCATGAGGATTAAAAGTTCTCACCGACTAGTCAAACCCTGTTGATACGATGGACAGTCAGTAATGAAATATTTAACAATGTAAAAATTCTAGAAATATATTTACTAGACTTTCTATTAGTCATTGTAAAGACTATTAAGTGTACAGAAATGTTTACTATAGTTCTAAAATCTACAGAAATGGATCAGAAAAAATAGAAAGAAGGTTACTAAGGAATTGTACACATTATTTTTATGTCTAAGAGAAGGAATGAAATACATTATGTTAAAGGGAGAAAAGTAGGAGAAGCAATGAATTTCAAAGAAAATTGCCAATTTGCTCTGGATACTACGGATGTATTGTTCAGAAATTAGAGCACCACTCAACCGCTTTGATGAAGTGCACAGTACTGGTGTGGCTGTCTCCAATACTTTGTGTCTAAAAAGTGAGAACCCAACAGGACTTATGCCATAGTCTTTAATGGCTCCTTCGGAGCCATTAGGACTGTCAAGCCATTAATAAGCAGTATTTAAGAGTCCCTAAAGACACCTTTGCACAACAGTCCCCAAGGTCTTAGAGAAGGCTGTTATAGTCTGTTGGATCAATAATTATCATCATTTCACTCAAGTCCACTGCGAAGTGCAGAACTGGCTGTGGGGTCTTCTGGCATCCTTTCCTTGGGTCACCATATGGTGGTGTAGGTCTTGGTAAGTTTCCAATGGCTTTGCCCTTCAGCATCCCTGGAGGCCCAGGTCCTACCTCCCATCGTATTCATTTGTTTTGCCATGTGTAAGACTCAGGAGATGCCAACATCCTTTTAAGTTTGAGGCACCCTTACCAAACACAATCTTTAATTTGACTAAGAAAATTTATTTATTTATGTTCACACACACAAAAAAGTAGTAATACAAGCTATGTTAGAAAGCATTCATAAACATTCAGGTAGAAGTGCTGTACATATTTTATTTTCTGCTAAAACTTAGCCCAAATATTTAGTTATATGTGACTAGTTGAATAAATTATTGTACATCTTTGCAAAGGAATGCTCTGTGGCCTCTAAAAATGGCATTTTAGGAGACGTAAGAAGATGTTCCTGACATTCTCAAGTGAGGAAAAGCAGCTTACAAAGCTATAAGGGAAGTTGTGATGGTTTAAAAAATTATGAACTATTAATTAGATAGATAGATAAGATAGATAGATAAGAGATACAGATATATACATGTGGATGGATGGATGCCTAGAAGGATACGTACTACACTAAAAAAAAAAAATGGATGTAGAAAGTAAGATGTAGGAGATTTTTGGGTTTTTCTTTGTGCTTTTCTGTATTTCTGAAATTTTTCTCTGTGACAATGTGGTGCCTTTTCTATTAGGGGGAACATGCTATTAAAATAAAAATCTGTCAACAGTAGAGGTTCACACTTAAATGATGGAATTCCTACTCTTTTTTATTTCCTGTTAGATATTTGCGATAGGCATAATGTAATGCTGTTAAACTTTATAACATGAAACATCACAAATTAAAAGCCTAAAATTACCTTTTATTTTTGTTATTTATTGTATAATATATAAATATTTTCATAAGGACTCCAGATATATTACTAAAGATCAATTTTGATAATTATGTTAGGACAGGTTTTTTTTTTTTAACATCTTTATTGGAGTATAATTGCTTTACAATGGTGTGCTAGCTTGTGCTTTACAACAAAATGAATCAGTTATACATATACATATGTTCCCATATCTCTTCCCTCTTGCGTCTGTCTCCCTCCTTCCCACCCTCCCTATTGCACCCCTCCAGGTGGTCACAAAGCACCGAGCTCATCTCCCTGTGCTATGCGGCTGCTTCCCACTAGCTATCTACCTTACGTTTGGTAGTGTATATATGTCCATGCCTCTCTGTCACTTTGTCACAACTTACCCTTCCCCCTCCCCATATCCTCAAGTCCATTCTCTAGTAGGTCTGTGAGGACAGGTTTTTTTTTTTGATCCCATTTCAATCCTCCAAGTTTTTTCCTTTAAACCATCAAATTAATTATAATTTAAAAACTATAGAGATTGGTTCAAGATGGTGGAGTAGAAGAACATGTGCTCACTCCCTCTTGCGAAAGGACCGGAATCAAAGCTAATTGCTGAACAATCATCAACAGGAAGACACTGGAATCCACCAAAAAAGATACCCCACATCCAAAGACAAAGGAGAAGCCACAGTGAGATGGTGGGAGGGGTGCAATCAAAATAAAATCAAATCCCATAACTGCTGGGTGGGTGACTCACAAACTGGAGAACACTTATAAGTCCACTCACTGGAGTGAAGGTTCTGAGCCACACATCATGCTTCCCATCCTGGGGGTCTGGCAACAGGAGGAAGAATTCCTAGAGAATTAGACATTGAAGTCTAGTGGGATTTGCTTGCAGGACTTCGACAGGACTGGAGGAAACAGAAGACTCCACTCTTGGAAGGCACACACAAAGTAGTCTGCAAATTGGGGCCCAGGGGAAAGAGCAGTGACCCCATAAGAGATTTAACCTGACCTACCTGTTAGTATTGGAGGGTCTCCTGCAGAGGCAGGGGGTGGCTGTGGCTCACCATGGGGATAAGGACACTGGTAGAAGAAGTTCTGGAAAGCATTCCTTGGCATGAGCCCTCCCAGAGTCCAGCATTAGCCCCACCAAACAGCCAGGTAGGCTCCAGTGCTGGGTCGCCTCCTGCCAAACAACCAACAGGGAAGGAACCCAGCCCCACCCATCAGCAGACAAGCAGATTAAAGTTTTACTGAGCTCAGTCCGCCAGACCAACACCCAGCTCTACCCACCACCAGTCCCTCCCATCAGGAAGCTTGCACAAGCCTCTTAGATAGCCTCATCCACCAGAGGGCAGACAGCAGAAGCAAGAAGAACTACAATTCTACAGCCTGTGGAAGGAAAACCACATTCACAGAAAGACAGACAAAATGAAAAGGCAGATGACTTTGTACCAGATGAAGGAACAAGATACAACCCCAGAAAAACAACTAAATGAAGTGGAGATAGGCAACCTTCCAGAAAAAGAATTCAGAATAATGATAGTGAAGATGATCCAGGACCTAGGAAAAAGAATGGAGGCAAAGATCGAGAAGATGCAAGAAATGTTTAACAAAGACCTAGAAGAATTAAAGAACAAACATCTAGAAGAATTAAAGAACAAACAAACAAAGATGAACAATACAATAACTGAAATGAAAAATACACTGGAAGGAATCAATAGCATAATAACTGAGACAGAAGAATGGATAACTGACCTGGAAGACAGAATGGTGGAATTCACTGCCACAGAACAGAATAAAGAAAAAAGAATGAAAAGAAATGAAGACAGCCTAAGAGACCTCTGGGACAACATTTAACGCAAAAACATTCACATTAGAGGGGTCCCAGAAGGAGAAGAGAGAGAGAAAGGACCCGAGAAAATATTTGAAGAGATAATAGTCGACAATTCTCTAACATGGGAAAGGAAATAGCCACCCAAGTCCAGGAAGCACAGAGTCCCAGGCAGGATAAACCCAAGGAGAAACACGTCGAGACACATAACAATCAAATGGACAAAAATTAAAGACAAAGAAAAATTGTTGAAAGCAACAAGGGAAAAATGACAAATAACATACAAGGGAACTCCCATAAGGTTAAGAGCTGATTTCTCAGCAGAAACTCTACAAGCCAGAAGAAATTTTGGAAATATCCAAAAGTTAGAAGCAGCTCATGCAGCCCAATATCAAAACCACAAACAACCCAATCCAAAAATGGGCAGAAGACCTAAACAGACATTTCTCCAAAGAAGATATACAGATTGCCAACAAACACATGAAAGAATGCTCAACATCATTAATCATTAGAGAAATGCAAATCAAAACTACATGAGATATCATCTCACACCAGTCAGAATGACCATCATCAAAAAACTACAAACAATAAATGCTGGAGAGGGTGTGGAGAAAAAGAAAGCCTCTTGAACTGTTTGTGGGAATGTAAGTTGATACAGCCACTATGGAGAACAGTATGGAGGTTCCTTAAAAAACTAAAAGTAGAACTACCATATGACCCAGCAATCCCACTACTGGGCATATACCCTGAGAAAACCATAATTCAAAACGAGTCATGTACCACAGTGTTCATTGCAGCTCTATTTACAATAGCCAGGACATGGAAGCCACCTAAGTGTCCATTGACAGATGAATGGATAAAGATGTGGTACATATATACAATGGAATATTACTCAGCCATAAAAAGAAACGAAATTGAGTTATTTGTAGTGAGGTGGAAGTCAGAAAGAGAAAAACAAATACCATATGCTAACACATATATATGGAATCTAAAAAAAATATGGTCATGAAGATCCAGGGGCAAGACAGGAATAAAGACACAGACCTACTAGAGAATGGACTTGAGGACACGGGGAGGGGGAAGGGTCAGCTGGGACAAAGTGAGAGAGTGGCATGGACTTATATACACTACCAAATGTAAAATAGATAGCTAGTGGGGGGCAGCCACATAGCACAGGGAGATCAGCTCGGTGCTTTGTGACCACCTAGAAGGGTGGGATAGGGAGGGTGGGAGGGAGGGAGACGCAAGAGGGAAGAGAGATGGGGATACATGTGTATGTACAGCTGATTCACTTTGTTATAAAGCAGAAACTAACACACCATTGTAAAGCAATTATACTCCAATAAAGAAAAAAAGAAAGAAACAAAACAAAACAAAAACTGAGACAGAAATAGAGCTTATTCAGTTTGCAGTCTATTTGCCAATGGTGGCTTCAAGGGATTGAGCGATGGTTGTCCTATTTGAAATTTTTATACATTTATAGATTATATGTAGTAAAATATCTAGTATATATAGTGAAATAAAAATATATAATGTAGTTTATATAGAGAGAATAATACACATGTATAGTTAAAGCTCTCATAACTGACTTTCCAGATTAACCAAGCCTCTTCATATTCTCTGTAAAACATTGACTGATGTCCCTACTCAGCTGAATCCTTAAAGTATATCCCAGTTTCTTTTAATAACTGTTTCTGGCATTGCCATTTTCTAATGTTTGGATTCATTTCTATTTTTTTCCAGTATGATTCTTTATGGGTTATGAGTACTATACATTTACAGCCTGGTACCTAATGGTGGTTTTTTTTCTATGTGTTTGTATGTTAGAATGTGTAACCTATCTTCATAAGGTTAATTCCAATATGTAATTCTTTAGACAGGGAGTAATGTTATCTTACGTGTCTGCTTCTATGTGTGTTTCCTGAGCTATCTAGGGTATATACCAGTCCCTAAATAACAATGATTATAAGGAGTTTAGAAGACACTCACCACCTAGAAAATTTTCTCAGATTTATGGAAGTAAGTTTCTTTGGCCATCGATGTGAAAACTCAGTCAAATAAAATGGACCCACAATGTAGCTTCACTTCATTCATTGCTCTTGGAGAATTATCAGACCAGGCAACATCTACTTTAACTTATGTAATCATATCACCATGCCATTTTCTCTGGAAATCTGATTTCTGTAAGAGGTGTCATAAATCTATTTATCTAAGATTAGGGATTTGTAGAATAACAGGCCATTCGATGGTATAGTCTGGGAAGATCTTCTAAGGAAGATGTTGAAGCTGATGAATGAGAAGGAGGCAGCCATGTGACAACACAGGAGGTGGAGCTGTCCTTTATTTATATTATTTATTATTTATTTATTTATTTATTTTTATTTTATTATTTATTATATTTATTATATTATTTATTATATTATTTATTATATTATTTATATTAGTCTCTTCAGTCACACTTCCCATTGGGGTGCATGTATCTTTCTGAATTACAGTTTTCTCTGGATTCTGGGAGTGGAATTGCTTGGGCATACAGTAGCCCTATTTTTAGTTATTTAAGGAATCTCCATACTGTTTTCCATAGTGGCTGCACCAGTTTACATTCCCACCCACAGTGGGTTTCCTTTTCTTCACACTCTCTCAAGCTTTTGTTATTTGTAGACTTTTTGATGATGGCCATTCTGACCATTGGAAGTGACAACTCATTGTAGTTTTGTTTTGCATTTCTCTAGTAATTAATGATGTTGAGCATCTTTCCATGTGCCCACTGGCCACCTGTATATCTTCTTTGGAGAAATGTCTACTTAGGTCTTCTGTCCATGTCTTGATTGGGTTGTTGTTGTGTTTTGTTTTGTTTGTTTATTTTTGTTACTGAGTTATATGAGCTGCTTTTATATTTTGGAAATTAAGCCCTTTTCTGTACACCAGAAACTAACACAACATTGTAAATCAACTGTACTTAAATTAAAAAAAAAAAACCCAAAAGGTAGCAACAATATCCTTAACTTATCTCGTGTATATCCACAGTAATTAGCCCAGTCTCCTACAATTCCATCTCATTTCCATGGCCCATGTTTTATCATTATGCTATTTTTACTAGTGGTATATTCATTGCTTATCTCCCAGTTTATCAACTTAGATAGTATCTACCAACTAGCCATGAGGAAAGTGAGGAAATTAACATTTTTCTACTCCCCAAGTGTTGTTTTCTTATTATTACTATTTTCATTGTCAAGATTTATAACGTTTATTTTTTCTTCAGTAATTATTATTAGACCTTCTAAGTTTTGTCTGCAGGTTGATTTAAAATTGAAAACAAGAAGCAGCTTTTAAAATACTGTAGTTATATGAATGTTTTGAATTTTAGAATCAACTGGTATAGATGGAGCCGTTTAGAAGAGATGAAATCATGTAGCCCAACCTCATGTAAACTTCACTAAGGCAAATCTTTCAGTGTAGATTCTATTTTAATCTTTCCGACTCCATCCCTCCCTTCCCTATTTTCATATCCCATGATGTATCCTTTCATAGATTCTTTTTCAACCTACAGGACAACTTACTCAAGTAAATTTTTTTCCTTTAGGGTTCAAAAGAGTTTTGTTCATTTCAGGTTCACAGGTGGTGTGCTTTCTGAACTCTGGCATGTTTGAAAATGTCTTTCTTTTGCTTTTACTTTTGCCTGATGGTTTTATTCGCTGGAAGAACTTTCGGTTCAAAATTTTTCCTCTAATAACATTGAAAACACTACCCTAGTGTTTCCTAGCATTCATTACCTCTTATGAAAAGTCTGATGTCTCTTTGATTTATGTTCCTTTGGAGACAATATGTTCCACTCGTATACCTCCCTCACCCCTTCAAAAAGAGTTTTCTTCTGTATTTGTCTTGCTTGGCGCTCAGCGAATTCTTTCTATGTGAAGATTTATATTGTTAATTTATTGTTTTTCAGTTAGGTGAATTTTCTTTCTCTTATTTCTTGGATTTTCTCACCCTTCCATTGCCTCAATTCTCTCCCCTTGGAACTCTTAGCAAATTAAGTTTAATGTGAACCTAGTCTCAACAAATGTTTATTGAGTGGATGAATCAATGTTTTGTTGGCATCCAATAACAGATATTATCATAAGGTGGCCCCAAACAATGAAAGTAACATTTTGAATTGTTTGCTGTCTATAATAATGTCATTTCTAAAGACAAAATAAAATAATTATTTTTTGTTTATGCCACATTTTCTTTTGAGATGTCATTTTAATTTAGGATTATCCTATTTGTCAAAACTTCAGTGTTATGAAATCCCAGCCAGCTGGTAGGAATTAACCCTGCAATATGCACATTAAAAATACAGTTGGAATTGTCATATAGCATTTCTTTCTTTTTTTTTTTTGGACACGCTGCTCAGCTTGTGGGATCTTCGTTCCCCAACCAGGGATCTAACCCGGGTGCATGCAGTGAAGGCACTGAGTCCTAATCACTGGACTGCCAGGAAATTCGCATCACATAGTATTTTTTAATTTTTAACATCTTTATTGGAGTATAATTGTTTTGCAATGGTGTGTTAGTTTCTGCTTTATAAAAAAAGTGAAGCAGCTCTACATATACATATATCCCCATATCTCCTGCCATTTGCATCTCCCTCTCACCCTCTCTATCCCACCCCTCTAGGTCGTCACAAAGCACAGAGCTGACCTCCCTGTGCTATGCAGCTGCTTGCCACTAGCTATCTATTTTACATTTGGTAGTGTATATGTGTCCATGCCACTCTCTCACTTCATCCCAGCTTACCCTTGCCACTCCCCATGTCCTCAAGTCCATTCTCTACGTCTGTGTCTTTATTCCTGTCCTGCCCCTAGGTTCTTCAGAAACATATATATATATATATATATATATATATATATATATATATATATATTTTAGATTCCATATATATGTGTAAGCATGTGGTATTTGTTTTTCTCTTTCTGACTTCACTCTGTATGACAGACTCTAACTCCATCCACCTTACTGCAAATAAATCAATTTCATTTCTTTTTATGGCTGAGTAATATTCCATTGTATATATGTACTACATCTTCTTCATCCATTCATCTGTCAATGGACACTTAGGGTGTTTTCATGTCCTGGTTATTGTAAATAGAGCTGCAATGAACATTGTGGTACATGACTCGTTTTGAATTACGGTTTTCTCAGGGTATATGCCCAGTAGTGGGATTGCTGGGTCGTATGGTAGTTCTATTTTTAGTTTTTAAAAGGAACCTCCATACTGTTCTCCATAGTGGCTGTATCAATTTACATTCCCACCAACAGTGAAAGAGGGTTCCCTTTTCTCTACACCCTCTCCAGCATTTATTGTTTGTAGATTTTTTGATGATGGCCATTCTGACTGGTGTGAGGTGATATCTTGTTGTAGTTTTGATGTGCATTTCTCTAATGATTAATGATGTTGAGCATTCTTTCATGTGTTTGTTGGCAATCTGTATGTCTTCTTTGGAGAAATGTCTATTTAGGTCTTCTGCCCATTTTTGGATTGGGTTGTTTGTTTTTTTAATATTGAGCTGCATGAGCTGTTTATATATTTTGGAAATTAATCCTTTGTCCATTGATTCATTTGCAAATATTTTCTCCCATTCTGAGGGTTGTCTTTTTGTCTTGTATGTAGTTTCCTTTGCTTTGCAAAAGCATTTAAGTTTCATTAGTTCCCATTTGTTTATTTTTGTTTTTATTTCCCTTTCTCTAGGAGGTGGATCAAAAAAGATCTTGTTGTGATTTATGTCAAAGAGTGTTCTTCCTACGTTTTCCTCTAAGGGTTTTATAGTGTCCGGTCTTACACTTAGGTCTCTAATCCATTTTGAGTTTTTTTTGTGTATGGTGTTAGGGAGTGTTCTAACTTCATTCTTTTACATGTAGCTGTCCAGTTTTCCCAGCACCACTTATTGAAGAGGCTGTCCTTTCTCCACTGTACATTCCTGCCTCCTTTATCAAAGATAAGGTGACCATATGTGCGTGGGTTTATCTCTGGGCTTTCTATCCTGTTCCATTGATCTATCTTTCTGTTTTTCTGCCAGTACCATACTGTCTTGATTACTGTAGCTTTGTAGTATAGTCTGAAGTCAGGGAGCCTGATTCCTCCAGCTCCGGTTTTCGTTCTCAAGATTGCTTTGGCTATTCGGGGTCTTTTGTGTTTCCATACAAATTGTGAAATTTTTTGTTCTAGTTCTGTGAAAAATGCCAGTGGTAGTTTGATAGGGATTGCATTGAATCTGTAGATTGCTTTGGGTAGTATAGTCATTTTCACAATGTTGATTCTTCCAATCCAAGAACATGGTATATCTCTCCATGTGTTTGTATCATCTTTAATTTCTTTCCTCAGTGTCTTATAGTTTTCTGCATACAGGTCTTTTGTCTCCTTAGGGAGGTTTATTCCTAGGTATTTTATTCTTTTTGTTGCAATGGTAAATGAGAGTGTTTCCTTAATTTCTCTTTCAGATTTTTCATCCTTAGTGTATAGGAATGCAAGATTTTTCTGTGCATTACTTTTGTATCCTGCTACTTTACCAAATTCATTGATTAGCTCTAGTAGTTTTCTGGTAGCATCTTTAGGATTCTCTATGTATAGTATCATGTCATCTGCAAACAGTCACAGCTTTACTTCTTTTCGGATTTGGATTCCTTTTATTTATTTTTTTCTTCTCTGATTCCTGTGACTAAAACTTCGAAAACTATGTTGAATAATAGTGGTGAGAGTGGACGACCTTGTGTTGTTCCTGATCTTAGGGGAAGCAGTTTCAGTTTTTCACCATTGAGAATGATGTTGGCTCTGTGTTTGTCATATATGGCCTTTATTATGTTGAGGTAGGTTCCCTCTATGCCTACTTTCTGGAGGGTTTTTATCATAAATGGGTATTGAGTTTTGTTGAAAGCTTTTTCTGCATCTATTGAGATGATCATAGGTTCTTCTCATTCAATTTCTTAATATGGTTTATCACATTGATTGATTTGAATATATTGAAGAATCCTTGTATTCCTGGGATAAACCCCACTTGATCATGGTGTATGATCCTTTTAAAGTGCTGCTGGATTCTGTTTGCTAGTATTTTGTTGAGGATTTTTGCATCTATGTTCATCATTGATATTGGCCTGTAGTTTTTTTTGTGACATCTTTGTCTGGTTTTGGTATCAGGGTGATGGTAGCCTCATAGAATGAGTTTTGGAGCGTTCCTTTCTCTGCTATATTTTGGAAGAGTTTGAGAAGGATAGGTGTTAGCTCTTCTGTAAATGTATGATAGAATTCACCTGTGAAGCCATTTGGTCCTGGCCTTTTGTTTGTTGGATGATTTTTAATCACAGTCTCAATTTCAGTGCTTGTGATTGGTCTGTTTATATTTTCTGTTTCTTCCTGGTTCAGTCTCGGAAGGTTGTGCTTTTCTAAGAATTTACCCATTTCTTCCAGGTTGTCCATTTTATTGGCATATAACTGCTTGTAGTAATCTCTCATGATCCTTTGTATTTCTGCAGTATCAGTTGTCACTTCTCCTTTTACCTTTCTAATTCTATTGGTTTGAGTCTTCTTTTTTTCTTGATGAGCCTGGCTAATGGTTTATCAATGTTGTTTATCTTCTCAAAGAACTAGCTTTTAGTTTTATTGATATTTGCTATTGTTTTCTTCATTTCTTTTTCATTTATTTCTGCTCTGTCTTTATGATTTCTTTCCTTCTGTTAACTTTGGGCTGTGTTTGTTCTTTCTCTAATTGCTTTCGGTGTAAGATTAGCTGTTTATTTGAGATGTTTCTTGTTCCTTGAGGTAGATTTGTATTGCTATAAAGTTCCCACTTAGAACTGCTTTTGCTGAAGGTTTTGGGTCGTCATGTTTTTTGTTTGTTTGTTTGTTTGTTTGCGGTATGCAGGCCTCTCACTGTTGTGGCCTCTCCCGTTGCAGAGCACAGGCTCCGGACGTGCAGGCCCAGTGGCCATGGCTCACGGGCCCAGCTGCTCCGCGGCATGTGGGATCCTCCCAGACCGGGGCACGAACCCATGTCCCCTGCATCAGCAGGCCAACTCTCAACCACTGCGCCACCAGGGAAGCCCTGGTTCATCGTGTTTTCATTGTCATTTGTTTCTAGAAATATTTTGATTTCCTCTTTGATTTCTTCAGTGATCTCTTGGTTATTTAGTAGTGTATTGTTTAGCCTCCATGTGTTTGTATTTTTTATAGATTTTTTCCTGTATTTGATATATAGTCTCATAACGTTGTGGTCAGAGAAGATGCTTGATACAATTTCAATTTTCTTAAATTTACCAAGGCTTGATTTGTGACCCACGATATGTCTATCCAGGAGAATGTTCCATGAGCACTTGAGAAGAAAGTGTATTCTGTTGTTTTTGGATGGAATGTCCTGTAAATATCAATTAAATCCATCTTGTTTAATGTATCATTTAAAGCTTGTGTTTCCTTATTTATTTTCATTTTGGATGATCTGTCCACTGGTGAAAGTGTGGTGTTAAATTCCCCTACTATGGTTGTATTACTGTTGATTTCCCCTTGTATGGCTGTTAGCATTTGCCTTATGTATTGAGGTGCTCCTCTGTTGGGTGCATAAATATTTACAATTGTTATATCTTCTTCTTGGATTGATCCCTTGATCATTATGTAGTGTCCTTCTTTGTCTCTTGTAATAGCCTTTATTTTAAAGTCTATTTGGTCTGATATGAGAATTGCTACTCCAACTTTCTTTTGATTTCCACTTGCATGGAATATCTTTTCCCATCCCCTCACTTTCAGTCTGTATGTTTCCCTAGGTCTGAAGTGGGTCTCTGGTAGACAGCATATATACGGGTCTTGTGTTTGTTTGTATCCTTTCAGCCAGTCTATGTGTTTAGGTTGGAGCATTCAATCCATTCATGTTTAAGGTAATTATCTATATGTCCTATTACCATTTTCTTAATTGTTATGGATTTGGTTTTGTAGGTCCTTTTCTTCTCTTGTGTTTCCCACTCAGAGACGTTCCTTTAGCATTTGTTGTAGAGCTGGTTTGGTGGTGCTGAATTCTCTTAGCTTTTGCTTGTCTGTAAGTATTTTAATTTCTCTGTCGAATCTGAATGTGATCCTTGCTGGGTAGAGTAATCTTGGTTGTAGGTTTTTCTCCTTCATCACTTTAAATATGTCCTGCCAGTCCCTTCTGGCTTGCAGAGTTTCTGCTGAAAGATCAGCTGTTAACCTTATGGGGATTCCCTTGTGTGTTGTTTGTTGTTTTTCCCTTGCTGCTTTTAATATTTTTACTTTGTATTTAATTTTTGATAGTTTGATTAATATGTGTCTTGGCATGTTTCTCCTTGGATTTATCCTGTATGGGACTCTCTGCACTTCCTGGACTTGATTGAATATTTCCTTTCCCATATTAGGGGATTTTTCAACTATAATCTCTTCAAATATTTTCTCAGTCCCTTTCTTTTTCTCTTCTTCTTCTGGGACCCCTATAATTCAAATGTTGGTGCGCTTAATGTTGTCCCAGAGTTCTGTAAGACTGTCCTCAATTCTTTTCATCATTTTTTCTTTATTCTGCTCTGTGGTAGTTATTTCCACTATTTTATCTTCCACGTCACTTATCTGTTCTTCTGCCTCAGTTATTCTGCTATTGATTCCTTCAAGAGAATTTTTAATTTCATTTATTGTGTTGTTTATCGTTGTTTGTTTGCTCTTTAGTTGTTCTAGGTCCTTGTTAAACGTTTCTTGTATTTTCTCCATTCTATTTCCAAGATTTTGGATCATCTTTACTATCATTACTCTGAATTCTTTTTCAGGTGGACTGCCTATTTCCTCTCCATTTGTTTGGTCTGCTGGGTTTTTCCCTTGCTCCTTCATCTGCTGTGTGTTTCTCTGTCTTCTCATTTTGTTTAACTCACTGTGTTTGGGGTCTCCTTTTCGCAGGCTGCGGGTTCGTAGTTCCCGTTGTTTTTAGTGTCTGCTCCCAGTGGCTAAGGTTGGTTCAGTGGTTTGTGTAGGTTCTCTGGTGGAGGGGACTGGTGCCTGTGTCTGGTGGATGAGGCTGGATCTTGTCTCTCTAGTGGGCAGGTTCACGTCTGGTGGCGTGTTTTGGGGTGTCTGTGACCTTATATGATTTTAGGCAGCCTCTCTGCTAATGGGTGGGATTGTGTTCCTGTCTTGCTAGTTGTTTGACATAGGGTGTCCAGCACTGTAGCTTGCTGGTCGTTGAGTGAAGCTGGGTGTTGGTGTTGAGATGGAGATCTCTGGGAGAGCTTTCGCCGTTTGCTATTACGTGGAGCTGGGACGTCTCTGGTGGACCAATGTCCTGAACTCAGCTCTCCCACCTCAGAGGCTCAGGCTTGAAAACCGGCCAGAGCACCAAGACCTTGTCAGCCACACGGCCAGGTACTTGGGGAGTTTCTTGCCTTTGGGGAGGTCTGAGGTCTTCTGCCAATGTTCAGTAGATGTCCTGTAGGAGTTGTTCCACATTTAGAAGTATTTCTGATGCATTTGTGGGGAAGAAGGTGATCTCCACATCTTACTCCTCCGCCATCTTGAAGGTCTCCCCCTGACATAGTATATCTAATGTAATCATTTCCACTTGGAGGAGGGCTTAACAAACTTAAAAGTCTATTTTAAAATAACAACTTCACAAATGAACTTATCTACAAAACAGGAACACACTCACAGACTTAGAGAAAGAACTTATGGTTACCATGAGGGAAGTGATAGTTATGGAGTTTGGGACTGACATATACACACTGCTGTATTTAAAATGGATAACCCACAAGACCTACTGTATAGCACAGGGAATTCTGCTCAGTATATATACATATTTTTAAAAATAAATTTATCTATTTATTATTGGCTGTGTTGGGTCGTTGTTGCTGAGCGCAGGCTTTCTCTAGTTGCAGTGAGCTGGGGCTACTCTTCCTTGTGGTGCACGGGCTTCTCATTGTGGTGGCTTCTCCTGTTGTGGAGCATAGGTTCTAGGTGCGTGGGCTTCAGTAGTTGTGGTATTTGGGCTCTGTTGTTGTGGTGCACAGGCTTAGTTGCTCCGTGGCATGTGGGATCTTCCTGGACCAGGGTTTGAACCTTTGTCCCCTGCATTGGCAGGCAGCTTCTTAACCACTGTACCACCAGGGAAGTCCCGGAACTCTGCTTGATATTATGTAACAACCTAAATGTGAAAAGAATTGGAAAAAAATAGATACATGTACATGTGCAACTGAATCACTTTGCTGTACACCTGAAACTATCACAACATTGTTAATCAACTATGGTCCTATATAAGATAAAAAGTTAAAAAAAAATAGCAACTTCACTCTTTCCTGCTTGTATTTTCATGATTCAGTGTTCAAGAAGAAATAAATATTCTCTGAAATTAACAGTAGTGGATAAACTATAAAGCTCTCAATAACTATAATATAAAAATAATATGAAAAGGAAGAGAAACATTTTAATTGTACAGTTTTAGCTAGCATTTCAGGGAAAGATTATACGTATCATATTGAATACTTCAAAGTTATCTTGGTACACATGTGCGTATTTTACATTAACCAGAAAAATAAGCACTAGAAACTTTTTAACATCCTCGATTTTAAGAAGCCGAGATGCAGCCTGTTTATGTATATTTAAGATCTCTCATTTAGAGTTAAGTGGAAGAAGAAAGGCGAGACTGTTTTTGCAGATGTTGAGAAGGAATTCATTGCAGGCAATCATCATTTAATATCCATAGTGCTGAATTTTTTTTTTTTTTTTAGTGCTGACTTTTTGAACAAGTGCTTTCTCTGAATGATAAATCAAATGAGTTGGCACCAACAATAATCTCTTAGAATATGAATGAGAAAAGCAAGAATATTAAAACAATAGAAACATTAACATAAAAAAATCAGCCATTATAGCAAAGAACAGGAAAGGAAATTGGGGAACTATTTTGAATTTTTTATGGTCGGTGTTAACACAATTTACAGAGGGGACTATTGTGTAAAAAAGCCAAAATACAGATAGAGCTGTAAATATTTACCCATTTAGATGTGCCATGTGGTATATGAGTTGTTGCTATTGCTGTAACTAACAGTTGAAATGAAAGGATAGGAAATTTTGCCATTTAAAATATAGACACCCAAAACAACAATTTTCTTTATACTGTATATCCCATGCTCTCTACAAGTGAGACCACTTTCTGGATTTTGAACAAGTCATACACACAGTTTCCCATCTCTACTTACCCTCTGTTCCCTCCACCTACACTATTTCCATCTCTGTGTATGGAAGGCTTAATTTTCTTTCAGGTTCAGCAGAAATACTAACCTGCTTTCAACACCTTGGTAAGCAGGCATCTTTAATTTTTGAACATCTATAGCTTTATATAAAATTTGGGGGTACTTGGCATAAACTCTTCTGTAGAGTTACATAGCATTATGTTTTCAGGTGATGTTATTTCTTTTGATCTTCCTTACAATCCACTGGGAAAGTGGGACCAGAAAAAAGAAAACCGAAGCTTCAAAAGATTCAGGCTTCCCAAGACAACCCAGTGTGTGCTGAGGCCACTGGCCATGAATGGCTGATTTTCCTAGTATATCATGCTGCATCTCAAAATCTTGCTCTTATCTTTTCTTATAAGGTGGAACGTCATGTGAGGGCAGAAAGAAAAAGTTATCTGACTTCTCTGAAAATTTCCAAACATTGGCAGGTTTTACACTGATGCATATGTCCCCAAATGTTGCACACACAGTTTTATAAGCATACGAAATTTTATCAATCATTGTTTACATCACGCATGTGTTCAGATCCTGTCATAGTTAATCAAAATTTCATAAAGTGACCCTAGCCTCACTAAATAGACAGGTTGCTAAATTATAAAGGACCTGGGAATGCAGTTAATAGCAAAGCAAAGCTTTTTTGGTAACAAAATTCACTGAGGATTCAGCTGCTAAGTAGGGTCAGTACGGATGCCCCCTACAAAGAACTCTGTTTCGTCAACATTTTTGTTAGATAGAGATTCTTCTACTGCCAGAGGAAATTGGAATAACTCGATACCTATCCCGGCAGAGTATGTTAACAGAGGGACTTTTAAAATACATTATGCGCTAATATCTGGGGAGTGTCAGAAGGGTTTCTGATTCTGAAATTTCCTCCTTTCTCCTGCCTTCCTCTGCTACAGGGAAGAGTGATACGGAAGTGGCTTTGATCCTCTTCCTTACATTAATTCTTTTTTTTTTTTTTTCCCAAAGCGATATAAGCCTTTTTGTACTCAGCTTTGTTTTATTTATTTATTTATTTATTTATTTATTTATTTATTTATTTATTTTGCGGTACGCGGGCCTCTCACTGTTGTGGCCTCTCCCGCTGCGGAGCACAGGCTCCGGACGCGCAGGCTCAGCGGCCATGGGTCACGGGCCCAGCCGCTCCGCGGCATGTGGGATCTTCCCGGACTGGGGCACAAACCCGTATCCCCTGCATCGGCAGGTGGACTCTCAACCACTGCGCCACCAGGGAAGCCCTATTTTATTTTTATTCCTATTATTAAAGTGGTCTTCTGGCTACCAGCTGCTTCTTTTTAGCATTGATGAAGATTTGGCTGTTTTCATTTATTTTTATTTCAGTGGTGGGGAGTCCAAAGTTCAACTGTAGCAAGGGGTCCATCAGACTGTATTTTGTGGGTTGATTATGCATGAGGCAGGCCCGCACCTTGGCTCTGCTTTCAGCTTTATGGGCCTCTTCTTATTGTCTCAGAGCCTGGGGAAAGTTGGATACTCAGTACCTCCCAGAGCGGGTGTACATAGCGGGAGAGGCTAAGGCTTTAGGTGAAATTGCCAAATCCTGTATTTGTCCACCAGCAGGCGATAAGTGAAGAAGCTTAAGCATTGCATTCCTACTGCCTGAAGCCGGCAGACCCTGCAATCAAACATGGAGACCGTATTCCAAAACAATTGTACCTGATGACCGCTTATTATGGAAACAGTCAGTTTCACTAAGGATGCTTGCCAATAAAACAAAGTGGAAAACAGGATCTCTTCATAATTTCTGCTCATCGAGCCACAATTTTGTAGATGATAGCTGAGCTCTTATTCAGATTTCAAAAACCACTTTGTGGACTTAAGGACCATTGATTCACACAGGGCTCCTGATCGGGGCATCCTCCCCAGGCATCAAGCAGAGAGTGAGTCTGCTGCCGGGTAACCCTCTTCCAGAGGCCACACCGACAGCCTGAAGATCTAGTTAAGCACAGGTCCGAACGGCAGCGGAGCTAACGGTTCACCTCTTATTCCGGTGTTACACTTGGGATTTACCATCCTGAAGAATGATTTCATAGACACCTCTGAGTCAATCCTTTCTTTCTAAATCAGAATAACACAGTTACCAGCAGGCTTGACACCAGGGAAACGTTTGTAAAATGCCAGCTGGCCTGAGAGATTACACTCACTGGAGGGAATGTAAGTTAATGCTTTCTTGTCACCTCTGGCAGACATTTTCCTTACAGATTTCTTAACCTCGTGGTTAAGAAAATTGGCCGGAGGCAGTCCTGTGTGAAATATGGACAGTCATTTCTCCTGCATTTGCTTGAAAAAGTATTTTCCTTTAAGTAAAACTGGGCAAACGGCTATTCTGATTTTGGCATTCTCAAAAATTTGAAGCAATTTTAAACATCCCTAACTTTTGCATATAGCCTTTGGGCCTGTAGACTTTCTTTGTTTCATTTATTCATTTATTTCCTCAGTCAAATTTCAAATATGGACCTGCGGTGTAACTAGTGGTGGATATATAGCTTTGTACTGAGGAGCTTCAAATAAAAATAGGGAGCTAAGATAGATATAGAGAAAATGATGGGAGAATGATTAAAAAGTAATTCCTACCTAAAGAAAGTTTAAAATATTAGTTAAAAATATCCCCTGCCAGGATAGGTATCAAGTGCTTAGAAAAGGTGCCTAAAAATGTCATAAGGGTAAGACTGATGGAAAGAGATGAAATTTAACCTGATTCTAAATGGACACAGATTACTGGGGAATCTTTTTAGCCAGATAAAAGGAAGGCCATAAGCAAAGGAATGGGAGTGGGAAAAACTGGTATGTGAACATTTGAAAGAAGGAAGATTCATTTGATTAAGAGATAAGTAAGAAGAGGGCTTGCCTGGTGGTGCAGTGGTTAAGAATCTGCCTGCCAATGCAGGGGACACGGGTTCGAGCCCTGATCCGGGAAGATCCCACATGCCGTGGAGCAACTAAGCCCGTGCGCCACAACTACTGAGCCTGCACTCTAGACCCCGTGAGCCACAACTACTGAGCCCATGTGCCGCAACTACTGAGCCTGCACTCTAGAGCCCGCGAGCCACAACATGCCACAACTACTGAAGCCTGCACACCTAGAGCCTGTGCTCCGCAACAAGAGAAGCCACCACAATGAGAAGCCCGCGCACCGCAACAAACCCCCGATGCAGCCAAAAATAAAATACTTGAAATAAATAAATTAAAAAAAGAGAGATAAGCAAGAAGAGATTCCTGGAAAGAATCAAGAAAGTATCATTGGAGAGATCTGTGTAATTGGGTATCTTGATATTATCTCCCTTCTGTGACCAACACATGTGGTGTCTATAAGGAATTGTAAATGGATTTCGGTACAAGAGTTAACTTTCATGGCCTTTCACTGCCAAGGACTCTGCACCTGGTTTCATCATGAAAGAGCACAGTTATGGATTGATGATGTCTGCCATGGACAGGGAAAGGCAGCACATACAGCATTTATGTTCCATTATATACATTGGCATTTGATTGTATTCAATATAATTTGTTTTTCATTTGAAGTATAGTTGATTTACAATGATTCTGGTGTATAGCAAAGTGATTCAGTTTTACACACACACACACACACACACACACACATCTATTCTTTTCCCTTATAGGTTTTTATAAGATATTGAGTATAGTTCCCTGTGCTATACAGTAGGTCCTTGTTGTTTACATTTTATATACAGTAGTGTGTATCTGTTAATCCCAAATTCCCAATTTATCCCTCCTCTTCTTTCCCCTTTTGTAACCATAATTTTGTTTTCTATGTCTGTGAGTCTATTTCTGTTTTGTAAACAAGTTCATTTGTACCTTTTTTTTTAGGTTCCACATATAAGTGGTATCATATATTTGTCTCTGTCTGACTGACTTCACTTAGTATGATAATCTCTAGTTGCATCCGTGTTGCTGCAAGTGGCATTTCATTCTTTATTATGACTGAGTAATATTCCATTGTGTGTGTCTCTCTATATAATATATATACATATATATATACATATATATATATATATATATATAAAAAATATCTTCTTTATCCATTTGTCTGTCGATGGATATTTAGGTTGCTTCCATGTCTTGGCTATTGTAAATAGTGCTGCTGTGAACATTGGGGTGCATGTGTCTTTTCAAATTAGAGTTTTCTCTGATATATGTCCAGGAGTGGGATTGCTGGGTCGTATGGTAATTCTATTTTTAGTTTTTGAAGGAACCTCCGTACTGTTCTCCATAGTGGCTGCACCAATTTACATTCCCACCAACAGTGTAGGAGGGTTTCCTTTTCTCCACATCCCAATACAGCGTTTTAGACATAGTGGGTTTTTTCCCTCCAACTTAAAAAAAACCCCAAACATATGTAAGTAGGGCTGGTATTTACCAACATGCACTATTACACTATAACGATATTTATAGCTGGCATCCATTCAGATCAGAGGGGTATCTACTCTCATTGTCCAGTGCCTGTGCCAGTCTTATTATGAAATATTTAAATATAATTTCTGAATATTTGTTGGATTTCTCCAAAAAGATTACAAGTCCCTTGGGGCTGGTGAGCACACTGTGAAATTCTTATGAATCTTCACAGTACCCAGCTCAGTGATAAGCATATGGTAGACGCTCCGTAAATACTTAGCAAGTGGCATATAATTAGATAGTAGGAAGTAGACACAGTCTGCCTTGGCAGAATATGACTGTCATTGGTCTCATTTCGCTCTGTAACGAGTAGTTTACCTAGCCTAATGACCTGTGAGGTACTCTGGTTATTTTCACAGCTGCAAAAGTCAGATTAAAGAATAGACCCAGAGAGCTTCCCTGGTGGCGCACTGGTTGAGAGTCCGCCTGCCGATGCAGGGGACACTGGTTCGTGCCTGGGTCCGGGAGGATCCCACATGCCGCAGGGCCACTGGCCCCGTGAACCATGGCCGCTGAGCCTGCAAGTCCGGAGCCTGTGCTCCGCAACGGGAGAGGCCACAACAGTGAGAGGCCCGCATACCGCAAAAAAAAAAAAAAAAAAAACCCCAAAAAACAAAAAGAATAGACCCAGAAATGGTCACAGCCCAACCCTGTGCTATTCATCAACGAAAGAGCGGACACAAGGCCAGTGCCCAGTGTGAAGATGCACCCAAACCCTGTCCTGGTCCCACCTACTGTCAACGTGGTTTGAAAGTGGAGAGCAATTAGATTCTCAGGTGTGTTAGAATATTACTGCCCATCACCCACAAGCTAGACCGAGTTATAGTCTTTGACAGATTCACAAAGGGCTTCAATTAACTCAGACTGAGATTTCCTAAGAGTTCTTCCTTTGATTAGTTTACTGTTTTCCATTAAAACAGATGCCTTTCTGTTTCCTTTTACTCAAGTACCATTTTCCTTTTTAAAAAACTTCAAAACCAACCAAACCATACTTTTCCCATTCTAGAACTACAGGGTAATTCTTGAAATCATTCTATTTCTTCTGGATGTTTGTGTCTTTAGAATATTTTTGAGATGATTAGACCCCCCTCTGTGGTCATTATTTAGCAAACTCTCCATTATTCCTTGCCTATATTTTTCTTAAAGTCAGTCCCTTCAGCCTTTAATCATTTGTCTCGAATTTTTCTGAACCTGTTCCAATTCTTCAAACTGTATATGGAGTTAAGGTCACTACACTGAACCCCAGTTCTTTAAAAGAAAAAAAAATCACTTTCTTTTTCATTGTTCTGGGAAATCATGCATGATCTGTTGTCCAAGGTCATGTTGTCAAGTTAGTGTTATCCTGTATCTATGATTAGGAGCCTGACATGTCACGAGACATGTACCAGGAGATGTTGTGAAATGTTACTTATATGGACCATGCAGAATTTGACTTTGTGGTTATTGAGACTTGGGGTGGGCAAGTATGCCTGTGCATTATTATGATACTTTTATCAAGTAAATTAACAGCAGAAAGAAGTTAAAGGGAAAATAAAGTACTTAAGGAAAATAAAAGATTTTAAAACTTGATACAATACACACAGTTTGCATTTAAATGCTGGCTTGAATATTAATTCTTTTAGGTAAAATTTTATTCAATGTTAACTTAAATTGTAATTTACCTATAAGCAATAGCATTGCATGTCCTTAAATATTAGCTAATTTGGACTTGCTGCTGGTTGAGGGGTGATTTTTTTCCCCATTAGTATGCATTCTCGAAGTTGATTGTCATCTAATCTTTATAACTGAGAAGGGCCAACAGAGGTATTGATACCTTTCTGTGAAGTTCTCAGGAAGACTTCGTGAGAAATCCCCAGCACAGAGCAGGCACTCAGAAACATCGACTCCTTTTCCCGAATAACCACTTCTTTTTATAAATCTGGATACAAAATCCAGAGCAGTTAGGTGAGTGTCTTGAACCAGTAATGGATGGACCAAATTTGAATCCAAGTCTTCTAACTCCTGGTCCAGCACTGCTTCTGCTGTATTCCCTGCTTCTGTGTCCCAGATATAAAAGGCAAGCAAACCACCAGGACTAAAGTGTTGCTCTCTGTTCTCTGCCTTTTTCCCGTTGTTTTTTTTTTTTTTTTAGTTGCTTCCTTCCTATAGAGGAGGGTCTGGAACTCCTGTCTGATAGGCTAGAACAGGGCAGCTGCTGATTCCAAGGGAACCATCTTAGCAGTGACAGCCATGTCCTCCCAAGAATCAACAGCAGAACTCGGTAGCCTGAGAGTGTGACAAGCAAGCAGCTGTAAGATGGGATACGAAGACTGAAGGAAGTGGCATCATAATTTATAGATTTGCCATGCTCTCCTCTACTCTGTGACACATAGAAATTGTAAAACAGCTCGAAGAGAAATATCATATGTTATATATTCATTAACATATTTGAAAAGTAAAGTAATGTTCAGAATTCTTCTCCAGTCTTATGAGAGTCCCTTGAAGTAATGGGCCTCCTTTATTGCTAGGAATTACTGGGTTAGAATTTGGTAGAGGTAGGCTCAAAAAAAAAAAAAAAAAAAAAAGAAAAATGAGGTCAAGTCATTTAGAATACTCCATTGCCACAAGAAGGAACTTTATTAAAGCATTATAAGGTATAATAGTTCCTCTAAAACTATACATTTTTAGATAATTGCACAATCAGAGAAAATTCAGTTGGTCAAGTTATGGTAGTACTTTTCAGTGTTTTATAATACATTTACATTTTAGCCAACATCCTGCAGAAAATTAGTACTATTTGGAAATAACAGAAAGCTTAACTTGTACAAAAAGAGAACGTTTATTATAAGATAAAGGAGTGTCTTATGGGACTGGGGATAAGCCCACAGAAAAGAATTACAACCATGGTCGAATGCACAGGGGTCCTATATTAACCTGGACAGGCTGTTATTTTAGCTCCTGTCTCCTAATACAAAAATCTAAAAACTGGACAATTGACTGTCATTATGATTTTAGACTTGCTTTATCTGAATCTATGATGGCTGTTTAATAAACACAGGCTTAAGCACTTCAGCTTTTACTTTTTCCCTCTGTTAAGTATTTAATGATCTGTAAATAAGCACTTGAGAAAACGCTACCTAAAGGGACCCTGTGCTCTTTTACAACATGAAAAAGCTTTGTGTAATGTGAATGATTTGCCCTCTGATTTATATGTTTGCTCATAAGATGTGTAGACCCATGTGGTAAGCATCCTGCCCAATAACGTAAGAGGCTTGTTCCATGCAGAGATGTCACAGTCTCCTACAGAAAAGTGTTGCTTTCTCCACCGCCCCAGTAACGGTCCTCTGGCCTTTTTTGGAGAGAACATCTAGCAAGCTTAAACCAGGATCCAGGGCTGCGGGAAACCTAGACATTTTTCTTTACCTCATTCTTTACCTCATTTACATACTGACTTCCTTTGCTGCCCACACCAATGGCTTCTCCATTCAAGAGACCAGTTATACCAAGTCCAGAAATGACATCTATTAGTTCTAATTCCAAATTCCTGGGAATTGTCTTAGGGAGAGGGTGGGAGGGTGGTGATGTTGAGAACATTTACCAGGAGAAGACAGCTGGGGCAGATGAGCCAGTAGGGTCCACCATAGAAGGCTGGGCTTGGATGTGGGCAAAGGTTTGGAGATGACCTAATCTGGTTCTTCTAGGACAGTCTTTCTCAACTGCATACTCATCCTCAGGTATCTTTCTGACAGTGCAGTTTGAGAATCTCAACTTTTTAAAGTCCTTTCCTGGTGATTCCTATGCACTCTGAAGTTTGGCACTGTTTTAGAATATAGTCTTGAAAAGATTCTGTGAAAAGACAGAATTTCAAATTAAGCATCTCAAGCAAGAGGTCTAAGGCATTTGTCATAGCATTAGTATTACTCCTGGGCCAACGTCCGTCTCACTGGGTTCTGTATCTCCCAGTTCTGTGAGATCAGTAGCATATACTAGAGCCATGGTAGGTTCCAAAGGCCTTGATGGGCATGGCCAGTGGTTCCTGGAAGATATTCAGTCAGCTGGTAAGAAATTATTGAGTGCAGGTGGTGGTTAAATTCTGTATTTTTATTGTTTATAGGTTCTAGTCGAATGGATTTTTAAAAAACTTATTATTTGGAGTCATAGCAGAAGTTTATTATTAAGGGTATGCCCATCAATGGTTATGAAATTAGGAAGATTGTTTAATATCACTTGTCTTTATTGGGAACTGTTAGCAAAGTAAAAATACAATAACACTTCTGACCTTCTCCCCTCAACCAGAAGAGCGAACAAACAAGGACAATTTATCACTTTATTAGAAACTAGAAAAGAAATGGTACCTAATTTAGAGCACCTACTATTTGCCAGACACTGCTAGGGTGTATTGTGTGCATTATTAATTTAACCCTCATAACTCAATGAGGTAGCTATTATTATTTCTTCAGCAAAAAAGGGTGCAACTTGTGAGATTAGTCTCAAAAAATACAGAAGGCATTAGGGCTGGGCACTGAATCTAGTTTGGAATAATTCCAATGCCTGAGCCTTTTATGTCATATAATGTTGACATAACAGAAGAAGCTATGGGTAAAAATGAACCCTCCTCGTTTCTAGTCAAACCCTGTCATTCTTCAAGGAGCAGCCCCAATCCCACCACTTCATGCAGCCCTTCCCTGGCATTCCTTAGAGTTTTTTTCTTGGCACAAGTCATTTAATACTTATAAACATATTTTTATCATTTTTTTCACATTTTAGTATTTCTGAAATTGGGATGGAGGCCTCTTGCCAGGGGTAGAGGACCACAGTTTGCCAGTGCTTTTTTTCTTCTTTCTTAATGATACATAAAATTAAGGTGCCTCTTAAACTTGATGGCATCTTAGACTCAATGAAACGTGGTAGAGGTTGCTTTGATATTTAACGGTCTGGACCTGTCATATTGAGGTTATGTAAAAATAGTATAACCGTAGCATAAATAACTATGGCAGAACTAGTGCTCGCAAACATCCACATGCTTCCCTACTTCCAGCAGCTTCCCTGAAATCCAGTTGGGCCCGTGTGACCAAATCTGGCCAATGGATCCTGAACAGTGACACGTCTCACCCCAGGCCAAGGCAGTTAAGTGCTGGTGTGCTTCTTCTATCTCTCTGTCCCCGCCACAGCAAACTTAGAAGCCAGTAGATATTCAACACTTATTTAACAGACTTACGGTAATATATACTCACGTGATAAGTGGACCATGAAGTCTGCTTCTGCTGAGATTCTACTAAGGGAAGACCCATTACTTTGTATACCTGACATTTTAAGTAGCAGCCCTGGGGTGCGGCCCCTTGTTCCTTTTCCTCTCCACGAACTTCATTATCGGTGCGCTCAGCTAAACGTCTACAGGCAACATTCCTTTACAATAAAAGGGTCTGGGGATGGGGGGAGAAATAACCTTAGAAAGAGGAACACAGGAATAAAGCATTGGATTTCTAGTACCTAAAGTAAAGTTCAGAATGTAAGGCTCTTCCTCCAAACTGGAAATATTTTCAGCCTAGGCCCACTTGCTTCTTGAGAAGTCTTCAGGACTGACAAATCTCTAGAACAAGATAACTCTCCAGGACGCATCCTTTTCAGAAAGCAATGCTGAATTTACTTTTTGTATTGTCTCAGGACCATCCTGTTTGTGAATATGCCTCACGGTATCAACCTGGATTTCCTGGATCTGAAAGAAGTGAAGAGAAAGACTCTTTGCTTTTATGTAATCAGATTCTCTGGAATTTAATCCTATATCCTATTTCTGGCTGAGCCAGCCATTCAAAATTAAAATGAACCTTTCATCCATGTGTATCATAAATGGGCATTTATCAGGATTATTTGATTTTGCAATCCATCTGAATACGTAACCTGAATTTGTTTTCTTTCCGTTTCACTATGTAATTACCATGCAACAATAACAAAAGTGACATGTTTGAAGAACAGATAAAATGCTGTAAATTGGCCAGTAATGGCGATATTTCATCTTCTGAAAAACCCATTTATTCTCTCTCTCAACAAATCAAGGCATTGTCAGCCCATCCTCTTTGCGTGGCCAGAGGGGCTCCACCAATTTCTAGATGTAAGTGAGTCCTGGAATGCAGATGAGGGCGACTAACCAAGGCTTTCAGCGCAGGCAGCTGGTTTTTGCTTGCCTCAATTTCTAAATCATCCATAATGGGGCCAAGACCTCCCAAGCACTAAAAAGAGCGAGCTGACATGCTGGACAAACTGTTAATTTTTTCCTGAAGAAGCTGCTATATTGCACATCTGTCACTGCGGCGCGCACACAGCGCACACAATTACTCAGTGAGCGGGGGGGGGGGGGGGGGAATCTGCTGCTTGTTTCTAGCTGAGTTGTTAAGGGACATAATGGAGAAACACAACGGGACAGGAGTCAGATCACGCGGGTTTCCTGTGTGCTCGCGATTGTTGCCTCGTTTTGGAAGGCTGTCCCGTGATATTAAAATAGGGGAAGTAGACAAACATGTGTGGAAAGAAATCAGGAGTGATGCAATTAAAGGTGAGGTGTATAACGATGCGGGAGGGGCAAGAACCAAGCCTTACAGATTCCGGACCACACTGCTGACTGTTGAGAGCCTACAGACACGATGGTCGTTGTTTTACAAATATTGTGGTTTTGTACTTGAAATTTCACAATTTTAATGTGCGCTGTAAAGTGCTTCACATGCACTTAAACAATTGTTTTGTAAACTCTGTACCTCCTGCCTGCAACGTGCATTATCTATAGTTTCCATAATCAATTATAGCCATCAACAAAGAACTTTAGAATTAGATTAGCCACACAGGTATCTAATGGAACCTTAATTCCACGCCCACCTCCCCAACTCATTTGCTCATCAAAACTATGAAATTCTGGCGTTTGAAGAAATTCACTTCAATAGCGATACAAGAATTTGTATATATAAGTATGTATATATGTATAAGTATATATGTATATATGTATATATGTATATATGTATAAGTATATATATGTATAAGTATATATATACATACTTATATATATAAAAATATATGTATTAAGTATATAATGAACTCACATACTACTTTAAGTATATAATGAGCTTGTATATTATTTCTCATCCTTTCTGCTTTTATTAAAGAATGCTGCCTTTAGGAAGAAATAAACATTTCCTTGAAATTTAATAGGAAGATGAAAACAGGTAGAAAATAGGTTTGATTGTTCTTTTTGCTTGGGATGCTATCATAATACAGTCTTGTCTTTACCATCTTAGAGCTGAAACATCAAGTATTATACACAGATTTAAAATGCTAGTAATTTATTTTGAGTATTCAAACTAAGAAAAAAAACCAACTAAAGAAACACAAAAATTGCCTTCAATTGTTACCTAACTTCATCCTCGAAAGATTAAAGAGTAAACACGGGACATTCTGATACTGCAACAGGAATGAGGTCGGTGAATCTGAGAATGATTTAAACTCTCTGACAATTCAAAGACAGAAGATGACTCTAATGTACAGATAAAACCCAAAGTGGCGATAGTAGATCATACTCCGGTAGTTAATGGCATTGACTCGCTAGAGACAAATCTGGATCTACTTAAAATGTCAGGTGTGTAAAGTAATGAGTCTTCGCCTAGTAGGAACCCAGCAGAAGGAGACTTCATGGTCCACTTGTCAGTTGAGTATATATTACTGCAAGCCTGTTAAATAAATGAGTATTTAATACCTATTGGATTAAAAAGAAATCCACATACTCTAGCAGCTCACAACTCAGTTTTTTGGGAGAAAAGAAAATTTTATCAACATAGTGAGATGCTTTCCTACAGCCAACGGAACTCAACGTTTATGAGTATTATAAAATATTTTAAAAATGCAGGCAGGTTTCTGAGAGGTACAATTTCCCAGAAGGAAATGGAGGGACTGTAACACATATGGTCCTGATGGATATTTCAAGTGTCAGAGAGAATTTGCACTCGCTACTTTAGAATCAGAATCTCTGAGTGGAAAGAGACCCTAAGCCGGTTAGTCTAGCCCAGTTTCAGAGAAAACAAACAAAGGAAAATGTAGTAGAACAGGTCACAACCAGCTGTGAATAAATGAAATCAAATATATTTGCCAATTTTTTTTCTCTAAAATTTTTTGGAAAATGTTGACATTTTCCAGGGCTTAAAGATTAACAATGAATTTAACTGCACTGTTTGATGTTGTCAATGGGTAGTAATTAAAAAAAAAATTAAAGTCCTTTCAACTCTATTTTTTATTACTTTTAGAAGGAAACATTTAAAGCACAAAGACAACGACTGCTTATAAATAACATTCTCAAACATTGTGTTTATTCTTTCATTCTTTGTTGTACTATTAATATACCTTTCTACTAAAAGAAAAAAAAATCCAAAATATTCTTTGCTAAACAACTTCATTTTACAATACCAATTTAGGTCACTTTTTTTTTAGAAAGACAGTACAGGAGGACATGGTTTTAAAAGGCATGTCAACAGTGATTTTTCTCTTTCATGAAATATCTGCTCAAAATGAAAATATACTGAAGCAATTGTCAGTTCAATTAATTGCAAGAATATCAATTCACAATGCTAAAATAAGAATATTAATAAAATGCAATTTTTTGCCATCATGTCTGTATATGGCACATATATGTGCCCTGTAAACACACCTATATGTATACATTAGGCATATCTTTAACCCTACTTGTCTTAACTTCTGTTTGATAGCAACAGTGTGTGTTATAAGATCTATGTTTTAAAATGCTGAGACCAATTAATTGGTAAATTTTAGTTTGCAATGGATTTTCTTTTAAAGGGGTACCATATAATTAAAAAATAAAAGCAAATAAATTTGAGGGGGGAACATAGCCTTAAAAATTGTATTTGGGGAGAAAGAAGGAAAAAAGGAGGAAGGAGGGAAGGAAGGAAGGAAGGAGGGAAATGACCCCAACACACAATCTGATTAATATCAAGTATAACACCTATATAAAGGCAAAAAGTTGAAGTGCTAATGTAGCCACACTCACCCTCTCTCGGCTACTGCTGGGACTGGATAATTTGGATAGTAGTGGAAGAGACCAATGTACTCTGTAAAATTTTTAGTACAAGCAATTAATTTGATATGAAGCTTTAGATACTGTAGAAGAGTTGGCTTTATGAAGAAGAGAAAAATCTAACCACCTTTTTAAGGAGATATGATTGATACATTCTAAAGGATGAATTCCTTTGCATGCTTTGGGTTCTATGGGCATAGGAACCGGTAAAAATTAACTATAACTCTATATAAAACATAAATTAGTGAACTTCATATCTTAAAAGATATTCGGCTTACATTACAAATTGCATTTTTCAATTGGGTTTATTTCTCCGATTCAGTTCAGGTCCAAGCAGAACTTCAGGTGTGCATTGATTTTTCTTAAATTTCGCTGAAAGGTGAAGGGATGTATGTGCTCCTGGTGCATGTCTGTGTGAGAGTAGGGGGAATGCTTGGGATGTTGCCACCTCTCTGCTTTGAGTACTGATTCACATATTCTGTACAGTTAAACACTTCCATAGGATAAGAGATGTTTGAAATCCTCTGTCAGTCACGGAGAGGGCACTAGATGTCAAGATTGAGACCTTTCTTCTATCAGGGGAAAATATAAAGATGAATTGTTTTGAGGGGCTGAGTTAGAGAGCACCCAAGCTCAGTGATATCTTAGAGAAGGTTTGCTTCAGAAGGTTGGTACCTGTCCAGGAGGACAAGAAAAAGTTTTCATACAGCTGCAATATTTAGGTAAGGAGTTGCCCCGTGCCAGCTGGTATATATGGTCTGTCCTTCTTCACTGTGAGGGTTAGAACTTGGTAAAGTGAAAAAGAACGGTGGAGTCCTTAGGAATTTAGGATCAGTCAGTCTCACAGTAGTCTCATTGTGTGTTATCAGTGGCTCCACATTTGGCTTTTCAAAATTCTAGGATTTTAGAAGATCTTCAGGCAATGGAATTAAACAAACAAACAAAAAGAAAATTTTGAACAGATCCTAGAGCACTGTATACTACCATAAAGAAGTTTTAAACTGGAATATAGACAATTTTACCCCTTACATAGATAGAATGAGTAGTCAACAAAAACCTTTTTTGAAAAATGGCGAATTTCCAGGTAACAAACTTGTAGAAAATAATCATACAACAAGGTTACTTTATCCAATAAGAATGCTCACCGGATAGCCTAAGAAGAGCATAAGAGCAACTCACCTGGTAGTCTATAGTCCTCTAACCAACTTGTCCTTTTACCACGATACTCCTAGGAAAGAAGATAATTCTTAAAAGGAAAGCGTCCTTAAAAGGAAATCTGGCAAACCATGAGGCCTTTCCAATAGCAGGCTGAACTTCCTCTCCCTAACTGGCAGTATTTTCTTCAGGGGACCACCTGGGACAGGTCTATTACATGCACAAACCTCCTCTCCCCCCTTTAAAAAACTCTTGGGGGACTGACAAATTTCCAAAAGCGTATTAGACAGGAGCCCAGAGGAATTTTATCACAGTAAAACTACTCTGTATGAGACCATAATGGTGCAGACATGTCATTATACGTTTGCCCAAGCCCATAGAGTGTTCAATACCAAAAGTGAACTGTAATACTGACTGTGGACTTTGGGTGATTTTGATGTGTCAACGTAGGTTCATCAATTGTAACAGTGTCCCACTCTGGTGAGGGAAGTTTGTAACAGGGGAGGCTGTGCATGTGTGGGAGCAGGGGATTTATGAGAAATCTCTGTACCTTCCCCATAATTTTGCTGTGAACCGAAAACTACTCTAGAAAAATAAAGGGTTAAAAAAATAACATTAGAAGGGTGAGTCACGTGAGCTATCTTGGCCTTCACTCAACCAACAAAGGCCATTATAAAGAGAATATTATTATTAGTCCTTAATAATGAAGACAACTAATCAACATCTAAACTAAGAGCAATTTAGAATCTCTGACGTTAGGAAGCAGATGATTCAGATATAACAACACGAGGCACAAAGTAAAAATGACTTGTTTTGCTTGGTTTGAAGGTAACTGCTTAGATGTTAGAAAGGGCAAATCAGTACCATTCATTTTTTGTTCACCTTGTATATGGGCTGGACCATTGCCAGAAATCTGAATTCTTGGGAAAGCCACTTAAATCTTCGAATAAATTGAGTCGATATTCTAACTTACTCTGATGGTTAAAATTTAAAATCAGTTTACTACAGTTGAGCTGATCTTAAAAAAATATCAACCTTTGGGAAGAAAGAGGTAGAAGGAAGTCTAGATTAATGGAATTTACAGTTCAGTCACGGTGAATTTAAAAAATATTTTCCTTTCCATAATTATTTTATGTTCTAAATGAGGTAAAATTTATAAAATCTGCATTAAAGTCATGTTGAGGGCACTCTGGTGATCACAACGATGAGGTTTATTTTTGTCGACATGTCAGAGGGAAACATTAATTGCTGTGTGTCAACTGTGAACTTCATACTACACTGTCCAAGGATAGACAATGGGTGTCACCCTGTTAGAGAATCCTAACAAAAAAGCCATATTCAGGGAATATGAAATTGGCCAGCCTTTCAAACAGAGATGTGCTTAGGACTTCCCTGATGTGATGATAGGTGTTTTCGGTTACAACAGACAGGGCTGATGTGAAACACAACCCTTTCCGGCTGATCCCATTTTAGAAACATGTGGGCGTGCTCAGTTGCCAGGGCATGGAGCACACACGAGTGAATCAAGCTAAAGCATTAGAAATTACTGACATACAAGATCAAAATAAATAAGACAAATTGAGCTGTTCTTTACACCTAGAATGTAAATTGCTGAACATTTTTAAAAGGTAAAGGTGTTTAGCACCATGAATTGTGATGAAATCCCATTTCTATCATTGTGGCAGAACCGTACGCAGCTAGGAAGCTAGAGTGACAAGTCTGAGGCTTTGATGTTAGATTTCGGCTTCAAAAATAGAAGCTATGTTGTAATTTTAGAACAACGGGATACATAGCACAAATGCAACTGGTAAAACATCTCTTCTTCGCTTTTCGTCTCAGGCGGATTTTCCTGAATGGGAGGCAGTGGCTGTGGGGATGCTTTTTGGTAGAGGAAATCCAAGTCCTAATCCTTTTGGCCTCTGCAGGGCTTGAATCGGCTCAGCGATCCCCTTGCCATCTCGTCCGAGACCTGACCCAGGTGTCCAGCCCATATTCTGAAGCATTCGATTTCCAATGTTGTTTTCTAGGATTGGCTGGGCGTTTTCTCCTACAAATCCTGAAATTAGAAAATGACAAAAAAAAAAAAAAACAACCCCCCAAACCACTGTTATTTATGAACACAAGTGAAGAGCCTCTTAGGCTAAGAAAACCCCATGTTCCTAAGTTTTTCTTTCAACCAGGTACCCGGGAGGGTTGTTGATTCACCTTTGGATAAGGAGCTTGCTGTAGTAGAGGGATCAATGGAAAAAGGGCCTTGGTTAGTTTCAGCTCTACCACTTGGTAGCTGATTAAGTTACTGAACCTCTTTGGGGCTTCTGACTTCTCATCTGTAAAACAGGCATAACACAAAGCCATCAAAACTCAACTACCAGGTCCTATCTTGTGGTTACTCTTCCTTGACAATTAAAGAGGTGATCATCAGGCAACTAACATTAGAGATTGTGCAGGAAGAGAAGGGGTGAAAGTATTTTAAAACCACCTTTTAGTGAGAACATATTCAGTACGGGCTCCTGTAACGGGGCTTCCCCAAAAGTCTGTTGTAGAGCTTTAAAGGATATAGTATTTGCCCACCATTCTGTCCTGAGGGCTCCAGGGATAAAGACCTTTCCAAAGGTCTGCAGGATGCCTGTGGCATACCAGCTCAGTCCTGGGTCCAACATGTTTCTGCTCTGAAATGTGGGCTGTGTTTTCCTAGACAGTCTGAGGGTTGAAAGCAGTTGTTGACAAAATCACTCACTACTCTCCAAGGCTTGTGGGTCAGATGTCTCTTTGGTACCAACCCACGTGCTCCCTGCACCCTTTCCCATCATCCTCCGTCTCTCCTCCCTGATTTGGGATTATGACAGCACCTTCTACCTCACCTCACCCCGCCAAATTTGGGATTCTCTGTCCTACTTCTCTAAGATTGTGTTTAGGATGGTGATACAAGGCACAGAAGGCTCCTTAAGCACCAGTAACAATAACAAAAAATATTATCTATGGGACCGCAGCATATAGAGTTCTATTTCTTGACCTGGGTGGTGGCTACACTAATGGCCAATTTATTATTGTGTTTTAAAACTGTATCTACACATTTCTATGTATTCTCTGGTATAGGTATCTCACAGTAAAAAAATAAAATAATAATAAAGAAAAGAAATGTCAGGGTTGAACTAACAGTATATTTAATCTGGTAATTTGTATCTGGCTTTCTGGGGAATAGCGAGTGGGTTGTTCCTTGTGATTCAAACTTACAGAAGGAAATTGCAAATAGAGATGAGTTTTATAACCGAAACTGATGAGTTTTATAACTGAAACTATAGAGTAATCATCAGTTGATTTTTGCAAGACCTTTACCAAACATTTTGATATTCTCAATCTTCAGTACATTTTCTGACTGAGAATAGAATACATTGTTGCCATTTGCTGACTTCATTACAGGGAGTGAGAACTGGGCTACCACAATAATGAGTTGGTTTTGGATTTGTCAAATTGGTTCTTAGCTCATTGAAACAAGTATCTTAATATGTAATAGAAAAAACCGGGCTTCCCTGGTGGCGCAGTGGTTAAGAATCTGCCTGCCAATGCAAGGGTCACAGGTTTGAGCCCTGGTCTGGGAAGATCCCACACGCCGCGGAGCAACTCAGCCCAAGCGCCACAACTACTGAGCCTGCGCTCCAGACCCCACGAGCCACAACTACTGAAGCCCGCGCACCTACAGCCCATGCTCTGCAACAAGAGAAGCCACGACAATGAGAAGCCCGTGCACCGCCACGAAGAGTAGCCCCCGCTCGCCGCAACTAAAGCCCACGTGCAGCAACGAAGACCCAACGCAGCCAAAAACCAAACAAGTAAATAAATAAATTTATTTAAAAAAAAGAAAAAAAAAAGAGAAAAAACCTTCAACTGCGAACAGCTCGAATGGCCAAAGACTGTACCAAAGAAAAATTCTGGACTAAGGTTATTTACTGCTTGACAAAGGCAAAATATACATACACAGAGATTTTACGTATATATTTAAACTACATAAAAATATACATATAAATACTTATAAAATATAAAAAATGGAACTCTTAATTACCAAAACAACAAAGAGAAGCGTTTTGTCAGAACTCTTGTTTAATATAAAAACAAAAAGGCAAAGTTTTTTTTAAAGTTTTTACTTTGTAATTACGATAATGGTGACAACAAAGACAGACCACCAAGGCATCTAACTGTTTTCCGAACAGCTGCTGCTCAGGTGTGTCAGACTAAATGGTGTACTAGCATTTTGTCTTATATCCCTAATTTTTTAGCGATCACCATGAATTAATTTAATTCCATCTATAAGCTAAGATCAGATCAGAGGGCTAATGCTGCTTTAGGTTACACATCTATTTAATCATATTTTCAATACAAGAGCTTTCAAAGGTTCAAGTTTAAATTTTAATATTTAAGAAAAAACATGAGGTCAATTTAAAACATCTCTGCACAAATTGCTAAATTGCGGTCAATTCTCAGTTCGAAGTGAATAGTAAATAACTGATTCACTCTTGTAATTTTAAAATGTTGGTGTTTCAAGCATGGTGGCCTAGCAGTGGCCACCCTATTCCTCCCATGCTTTTTTGTCTATATTTTTAATTGAAGTATAGTTGATTTACAAGGTTGTGTTAGTTTCCGGCATACAGCAAAGTGATTCAGTAATACATACATATATATACGTATATGTATACACATATATATATATTAAATATTCTTTTCCATTATGGTTTATTACAGGATAATGAATATAGTTCCCTGCACTATACAGTAGGACCTTGTTTATCTATTTTATAAATAGTTGTGTGTATCTGCTAATCCCAAATTCCTATTTTATCCCAACCCCCTATCCCAGTTCCCCTTTGGTAACCATAAGTTCATGCTTGGTTTTTATACAGGCAGAAAAGAATCCATTCTCTCTCTTTTTAATGCTGGTTTCATTTCTCTTCGTAACAAAAAATAAAATAAAGCATTATCTTTACAGTAAAAAAAAAAAAGAATATTTAATTTCTCAAATGTTAAATCTTTCCACACCGAAACAAAGATGCCATAAACAAACAAAAAACAATGGCTTTTCTATACAACTTAAAAAACAACAACAGATACTTCACTTTTCATGGGAAATGATTCTAGAGTGAGATCTATTATTGGTCGCTCATCCTTTTATGAGATTAAGACATGGGAGTGGAACAGCTCAGTCTCAGCACAGCATCCGACAAACATCATTTCCTTTTCTTTTGTTCCTAGCAGTGCTAAATCCTTTAAGTCCTTTCCTGGGAGGCTCTCCTCCTGCTTGGGCAATTTTAGCAACACAGAGCCTCCTAACCCTTCCGCAAGCCCTGCTCCCAACCCCTTTCTCTGGATCTCTTACATCTATTACAGCTGAGTCGGTCCTTTCCCTTCAAATCTTCCAAAGTGTATTGTGGATGGTAGTTCACTGGTGTAATTGGCTCAAGAGATGAAAATCTTGTATCGGTCTCTTTTAGCTGCTAATCTATCCAGCTGACTGCAAGCCTAATTGGCACCTTGTTTAGTCATTTGGCTCCTAAAGTGTTGTATTGATGTTGGATAAACAGCCAGTGGAAGGGGAGGTGACACATGCTGCTTCCCACATAACAGCTAGTGCGTTGCTTCAGTCCCGACCCTGTATTCAGAAGGCTTTTAATGGTTTATGTTCATTCTTTCTTCCCATCCATCCTCTTTCCCCATTACTTTACTAGCCAGCTGAAGGGCAGGATTATTGTTATTATTATATGTGACGTTATTAGAATTGCAATTTATAATACTGTCCTCTGTTCTCAGTAACTAATTTAGGGACACGGGTTTTTGAGTGCTGTTAAGAAAAGAAACAGCATTGAGCACAGTTTGGGATGTGAGAAAGTGGTAGCTGTTACTACTTTTTGTCAAATGTTTTAATTATTTCTTAATATAGAAAAGCCTAATTCAGACCATTCTACATTTTATCTGCAATATTTCAGACATTTTTCATGGGAATTTTGTTAAATAAAATCAGTTCAAATAGATAACTGCTTAAAAATACAAGCCACTTTTTAGAAAATGAAAGGTAAAACTAGTTTCTTGGTTTTTTTTTTTTCTTTTTTAAAAAATTAAATTAATTAATTAATTGGCTGTGTTGGGTCTTCCTTGCTGCAGGCGGGCTTTCTCTAGTTGCAGTGAGCGGGGGTTACTCTTTGTGGTGTGTGGGCTTCTCAATGCGGTGGCTTCTCTTGTTGCGGAGCACGGGCTCTAGGAGAGTGGGCTTCAGTAGCTGTGGCTCGCGGGCTCTAGAGCACAGGCTCAGTAGCTGAGGCACACGGGCTTAGTTGCTCCGCGGCATGTGGGATCTTCCCGGACCAGGGCTCGAATCCGTGTCTCCTCCATTGGCTGGCAGATTCTTAACCACTGCGCCACCAGGGAAGCCGTTTTTTTTTTTTTTTTTCCTTAAATGATGAAAACTTTGCATAGTAGGGACTGAAAAACATGGTCAGTATTAACATGTCTGGAGAAGGGAGTGTTTTGGTTTTTTTTTTTTTTTTTGCAGTACGCGGGCCTCTCACTGTTGTGGAGTCTCCCGTTGCGGAGCACAGGCTCCGGACGCGCAGGCTCAGCGGCCATGGCTCACGGGCCCAGCCGCTCCGCGGCATGCGGGATCCCCCCGGATCGGGACACGAACCCGTGTTCCCTGCATCGGCAGGCGGACTCTCAACCACTGCGCCACCAGGGAAGCCCGGGGAATGTTTTTATTAAAACACTGAAGGCACACAGGGATGTTTGATGCTATAATATGATCAGGACCATTTATGGTCTACCTACTACGTACCTGGCAAGTGGTTTAATTGCTAGGTGTGTAACATTCATTATCTCCATTCCTCATAACAGTTGTGCAGGGGGGAATTATAATGGGCCTCAGAGAGATGAAGTACTTGACCATTACCACATCCTAAGCTAAGATTCAAACTTTGGTTAAGCTTACTCTTAAAGCCTACACACTTGCCATTACCTACACTGCCTCCCTATGAGAATTAATGGCAAATAAACAATTTTAGTGGAGATGATGCTCCAAACCATTAAAAAAAATTAATTGGGTTACATATTAATTGCAATATTAACTTCTCTCAATTTGCATTTGGACAGTATTCAGCATAGTACACACATTGACATACTTGGATAACTTAAAATATAATGGTGCAGCTCTTAGAGATTACCAGTGCTTCTGTAGCCATCATTTCTTTTGATCTCTGTAGCAACCTGTAAGGTTATTATTGACTCCACTTACAGAAGAAACTGAGGTTTAAAGAGGAAATGCACCTGCCCAAAGTCAACTAGTCAGAAAGTGCCCCAGTTAGAACTTGAATTTAGGACATCTGAGTCTTAATGTTACCCTTTCACTGAACATTGATCTTAAAATATTCTAGCACCATTAGTTTCTATTATTAGTTTCTTCTGCCACATTTCCCCAAATGACTGAGATTTTAATATATCCATAAATTTCAAACTCCTGGAAAAAAAGTGCTACACTAGCATAGCAAGTCTGTTTGAAGAGTGTTTCAACTTTCCTGAAATACCTCAAAATTCCCTTTGTTTGTTATTAACCCAGCTACTCTAGCTTTCTTTGGCTGATATTTAAATGACAATTTATGTTTTAGTTGTATTTATTGTAAACAGCATATACTGAACTTTGTTCTTTTATTCATTATGATAATCCTTGAATTTAATTGACACATTTACTCCATTTACATTTATTGTGATTACTGATATATTTGGATTATTTTTACACTATTACTTAATGCTATTTACCTTGCTTTTTCTATACATTTTTGTTTCCTCCTTTCTGGCATCCATTGCTTGCTTATACAGCTTGAAAATTACATAATATATTTCTATTCTTTTAATGATTACTTTTAAACGTTAACATGCATATCTGACTTATTATTCCCTCATATTTTACATATTATTGTTGTCCAGAGTTTTAGCTCCATCTTACTTTTATACACCCAGATTAATCCTCTTTATGGTCATTGTCACCATCATCATTATTACTTTTATACATTCAATGTAAGTTTAGCTTTATGCATGTTTAACAATTTCTTTGCTCCCAACTCCTTCTTGATTTTTATTCTTTTTCTTTTTTCATGGATTCCATTTTCTTCTATATGAGTTATTGAATTTAGTAATGATGGGTCTTTACCAGAAAATGTCTTAATTTCATCCTCACTCTTGGGAAATAATTTAACTGGACAGAAAACTCTATGATGATTCAGTTATTTCATCTCACACTTTGAAAATATTCTCTAATTTTCTGGATTGCACTGTTCTTTCTAAGTTTGTTGCCAGTGTAATTTCATTCCTACGTAGGTTATATCTTTTCTCCTTGGTTGCCCTTAAGTTCTTCTCTTTGTCTTTGGTGTTCTAAAGTTTTATTACAGTGTGTCTAGGTATGACCTTATTTATATTTACAACTTCTCGATAGACTTGTACTTTTTGAACATGAAGATTCAAGTTTTCTTCATTTTTAAAAATTCTGGCATTTTCATTGAATTCTTTCAACATTCTCCCGGAATAGTGCACTTCCCTATTCTTTCTACTTTTTCTGGAAGTTCTATTGTATTAGACATATATTGAACTGCATGCTCCTTCAAGTTCTCTGGCTATTCTTTCATATTTTCCATATTTTTATCCCTCTGTGCTTCTTTTAGGAAGTTTCTTCAGATCGCTTTTAAAACTCACTTTTTTTTTCAGCTGTATCTAATGTGCTGTTCAACTCATCCAGTGAGTTTGTAATTCTCAAGATATTTTCATAATAAAATAATCTCAAATTTCTACTTGGTTCTTTATCACATCTGTCTTTTCTTTTTTCAGTTATTCCCCTTCGTTCTGAATGTTTTAATAACGGATTCTTTTAGTTTTGGTTTGTGAGGTCATCTTCATAGGTTCTCGTGTGTGGTGGTTCTTGAGACATGGGGTCAAAGGTGTGTACCTCTAGAGTGGTTTTGCACTTGCTTCAAAGACCAGTTTTTATGCTAATTTTTGGCTTGGTGTCATTTTAAACTAGAAACTCATACGTGAAGTTAGGCTCTTGGTTACAAATCTTCAGAGTTTTCTACTTGGAGCCTCGGTGGAAACCAGATTCTTAATTTTCCTGTGCTTGTGGGTGAGTTTTGTTTCTAGTCTGCCCTGTCCTGAGGATAGAGCTTATCAGACGTTCTGGCTTGATAAGGAGCCTTACACAAGCTCCCCGGCTTGCCTCTCTTTCCACGAGGGCACTAACCAACAAGCCTCAAGGCTTCCGAGACTGGCATAGGCATGGGGGTGCTTGGGGCCATTTCTCTCGTTCTTTCCTGCAGTCTCAGCTATGCATCTAAAGGAGATGGTTTCACATATTATTCAGCATGTCCAGGTATTCTGTGGTTTGAGCACTTTCTCATTATTTAGTCTTTCATACTGTCAGGAACAGCAATTATTTTCTATCTAACATGTGTGCTTACCTTCTTAAGTGTTTCTTGTATCATATGACAGTGGAGAGCTGTTTAAGACTCTACTGAGACACATGACTGAAAGGTGGTTCATATATCCAAGAGGGAGAGAGTTACATACTTCCTAGGCTTTTGCAATATGTTTAGATATAGTTTGGTTTCAAAATGAATAACAACAATTCCCCCCCCCGCCCCCCTCCCCCACTAAAGTCTGCCTGTTTTAAAATCCTGGAAGAGATAAGATAATCTACAATGGTCATACAGATCCAGTGACAAAAGAAAATAAAAATAAAAAAAATAGGGGACTTCCCTGGTGGCACAGCGGTTATGAATCCACCTGCCAAGGCAGGGGACATGGGTTCGATTCCTGGTCCGGGAAGATCTCACATGCCACGGAGCAACTAAGCCCATACGCCACAACTACAAAGCCTGTGCTCTAGAGCCCGCGAGCCACAACTACTGAGCCCATGCGCCACAACTACTGAAGCCCGTGTGCCTAGAGCCTGTGCTCCGCAGCAAGAGAAGCCACCGCAACGAGAAGCACGCACGCAGCAACGAAGAGCCAGCACGGCCGAAAAAAAAAAAAGAGGTTAACATGGTAAATTTAAAATATATAATTATTGATAAGATAAATTTGGACAACTGAAGAGACATAGCACCTTGAAAAGGAGCTTCGTTACATCAAACATTTCCTGATTATGTTCAGTATGACTTAAAAGCACACCTTTTAGAAACCTTCACCCATTACGATTTACAATCTGCCTTTATTGCCTTCAGTCTTCATAAAGATTATTTTATTATTGAAATATCGGTAGGATGCAGAGGAGAAGTCACAAAAAGCTGTGATGTAACCCCTTGCTAAGAACTTGCATGCCCACAAAGACACAGTTATGCTGGAGCAGTATCTACACTGAGATATCGAACTTCTAATTTAAAATGTAGAGAAGAAAGTCTACTACTTATGATAAATACTTTCCCTATGATAATATTTCAATAGAAAGCAAAATAGTAACAGCAAATACTAATTGTGGATAACAATGAATTTAGTAATACATAGTGGACAAAACATTTTTTAAAAAATGTGGTAGGGCTTCCCTGGTGGCGCAGTGGTTGAGAGTCCGTCTACCGATGCAGGGGACACGGGTTCGTGCCCCGGTCCGGGAAGATCCCACAGGCTGCGGAGCGGCTGGGCCCGTGAGCCATGGCCGCTAAGCCTGCGCATCTGGAGCCTGTGCTCCGCAACGGGAGAGGCCACAACAGTGAGAGGCCCGCATACCGCAAAAAAAAAAAAAAAAATGTGGTAGCCACAATATCTCAATAAACATACTTAAATCTTTTTAGTATCCAATCCTCAGTAAGCTGTGACTTCTACCAAAAACACAAGACCATAACCAACATTGCTGACGGCCTTTTAAAAACGTGTTAATAACATTCCTATTTTGCTCACTGCTTTTCTTCACCTTTACAGATGACATTTTTCAAACTATAAAATGCATTCTGCTGGCAAACCTTCTTGCTTCAACAGTTCTCAGTTTTATAATAGTAAATCTACATTTTTTGCTACTGAGACATCCACTACCTTTTGGCGTGTGACTTTGAATGAGGCAGAGAACAAGCCATACATTTAAAAATCAATACCTAACCTTATCAATATTCATTTTCCTTTGTCAATACAAAATACGAAGGTGAAAGAGCAGTAAATAAGCTAAAGCGCTGAAATAAATTCGGTGTTCCTGTCACAATTAATAAATGTTCAACCGATAACACTGCTGGCTAGTCTATAGCCTTACTTCAATTATGCTTCAGTGTTATTGTTTCACCAGGGTGGGTAAAATGTTCAATACACTAGCAGGTAGCGATGATCAGATTTGGGGTTATTAATTTCATAGGGAACTTTAAAAATATTATTTATTATGGATACAGTATATAACTGTTTAGCCTCTTAAATTGTTGTATAAGCACAGTGTGGTATTATAAAGTGCCTAATTATAGTTTTCTGGTAAACTTTGGCTAAATCTTGTCTAAATCTGCTATTTGATGACATAATATGTCATATATAAATCAGAGGGGATCATCAAACAATATTCAGACTGTCAGCCTTTTAACTCCCATTCCTGATTTCACATCAGAAAGTGTTACCTTCACCTGTCTTTTTCCAGCTTAGATTGAATGTTGACTAAAGGTAGAAGGAGCTGTGAAAACACGATTCAATGTGTTTTCTGGGAGGTCTATAAGGGCCTACAAAATGGCAAGAAGAGTTTCTTGAAAATAATTCTACATGCTAATTCAACTTTGGAAGCTTATAAAGATAAGATTCTTTGTTATGTGATTAACTATATTCCAGAATTTGAAAACTATAATTTTTGGAGACAAGATGATCTAGGATTCATAACCTTATTATAAAGATAAGATTCTTTGTTATGTGATTAACTATATTCCAGAATTTGAAAACTATAATTTTTGGAGACAAGATGATCTAGGATTCATAACCTTATTATCAAAGTGCATTTATGCAAAAGCATTTCTTACTTGAATTTGGAGAATAATCTTCACCTTAGAGTTGATTCATTTGTATTGGAAGATATTCTTTTTAAAACTAAGGATTTTTAAGTAACCTCATTCTCTTCCTCTTTGAGAGGAACGGTTATGCATGGACTGTAAAAATGCATCGAAAATGAGTAACCTAATTCTCCTACTCCAATACTATTGGATTAATTACAAAAATGCATTACGTTTCTATGAGTTATGTTCTTTTAGATAAGTAATCTAGTAATAGAATCAAAATCTTGAGTCTCAAGAGAATCACTAAAGTTTTGAAATACAACACTTGGAATATGCTGTTGTAAGCTTATGAATGTTTTAGGCTAAAGTTTAATATTTATACCTATACACTGTAAAAACGATTTCCTCTGATGCTACTGAGTTGTAACATCAAAATCACCCTGTAGAAATAATCACATTACGCTCTCCCCAACCATTATGCATTTTCCTTCTCACTTCACATATGTTCAGAGTGTTAGGACCTGACCCTGATAGTCTCTCTTCCTTATTGCTGGCTCTGAGGTGCTTTAGTCACATTCCTAAGATTGTTCTTGTACTATTTCTGCCACCAGTGTTTGAATCATTGAAAGGTAAGAGAATTCAGGGGTCCATTCAACTGGAATGGGAATATTAAAGAATCCTATACCTGCCTTATGAAAGATTTGAGGAACTTATGACATGTATTTGATCTAAAAGTGGCTATATGTTCCTGTATAAAGAGATATATTAGAAGTGTTGTAATGAAAGTTCTGTATTTCTATACAGCAAATTTAGATAAATCTTTTATGGCACTTAAGATACATAATAGTCCATATAAATATAAATAAAGTGTATAATAGTCTATGTATAAATAAAGAGATATATTTATATAATTGCATAAGACACATGAAATAAGACAGTCTTTACATATATATTCTTACAGAAAGGCCATATGTATGTTATGAAAAGATCATGAGTTTAGGAGTCATGCAGACATTGGCTTGAATCCTCCCTTTGCCCTTCAATCATTCTGCCTTCTTAGGTAGCTAAGAAGACCCTAACACATGTCTGAATCTTCATTTTATGGTGTAAAGTGAATGATAATAACACCTAAGTCATCGAGTTGTTGCAAAGATAAAATAAGGTTTTGGTACACAGTAGGCACCCAGTAAGTAGTAAATATTATTCTACATGAACACAAACACATTCTGCACACAGGTATTTCCTACTTCCAAATTCTGAAAATTCAACGAAGTTAGAGGATGAAGATCAGACATCACACTTGTAACTATACTTATAACTACAGTTCATAATTGAGTCCTTTATGTGGATGCAACAACTGTATGTGGGTGCTCCAATTTTAAGTTATTCTTTAATTTTTTAGTGCTGAACTATGGGATAGGTCTACTGAATACAGAATTTAAGCTTCACCTCTTTTACTTCCTTTGAAATCATCAAGTCAAGATATCTGTCTATTCATATCTGTTATCTATATCTGTATTTTCCCCTTCTCACTGCTTACTCTCCTGTTGAATCTGAATCTTATTGTCATATTCTGTAATTAATCTTGGAGAACATAACTCTTCCTATAAAAGAATTCCTAAATGAAGCTGAGAGAGACAGTTTATAAATATGAATGGTTAAGGACCCCAAGCAATACGCCACTACTATAATAATAACTTTGTAATTGATCAAGGATCTACATGGAAAGCATTTTCTCATAGTTTGCTGAACTGCAAACCCATACAGTTAATTGTTTGTTCCTGTGCGCGTGTCCACATTTAAGGCCTAGTCAGCTCCCTTATCACAGGTTTTTATCTCTGCTTCCCGCACCACTGCTCTTGCACGAGATCTTTTTTTTTCTATTTAACATCTTTATTGGAGTATAATTGCTTTACAATGTTGTGTTAGTTTCTGCTGTATAACAAAGTGAATCAGCTCTACATATACATATATCCCCATATCCCCTCCCTCTTGAGCCTCCCTCCCACCCTCCCTATCCCACCCCTCTAGGTTGTCACAAAGCATCGAGCTGATTTCCCTGTGCTAAGCAGCAGCTTTGCACTGGCCAACCATTTTATGTTTGGTAGTGTATATATCTCAATGCTACTCTCTCACTTCGCCCCAGTTTCCCCTTCCCCCACCGTGTCCTCAAGTCCATTCTCTACATCTACGTCTTTATTCCTGTCCTGACCCTAGGTTCTTCAGAACCATTTTTGTTTTTTTAGATTCCATATGTATGTGTTAGCACACAGTATTTGTTTTTCTCTTTCTGACTTACTTTACCCTGTATGAAAGACTCTAGGTCCATCCACCTCACTACAAATAACTCAATTTCGTTTCCTTTTATGGCTGAGTAATATTCCATTGTATATATGTGCCACATCTTCTTTATCCATTCATCTGTTGATGGACACTTAGGTTGTTTCCATGTCCTGGCTATCGTAAATAGAGCTGCAATGAACACTGTGGTACATGACCCTTTTTGAATTATGGTTTTCTCAGGGTATATTGCACGAGATCTTGCAATACATATTAATCTTATTCTTATCCTTCCCTACCAAGCTCAGGTCTTTGCCTTTCCAGGAAAGCTTCCTGTCCCCTTTGGTCTAGTGACTTCTCTCAGCTCAAAACCTGTGGTTCTCCCTATAATACACTCATTAGAATGACATGGTGTTTGAGGTGGAAATGATGAGAGATCTTTTATTCTAATGCTAACTTGTCTAAGTAAGGAAAGACGAAATCAAAGATCTCTGCAGAGCTGGGTGTAGAAACCAGACTGCCACATTCATCACCAGGCTGGCATCTACTACCACATGGGCCTTGTGTTTTGAGGCTGCTTCAATACTTGTGAACTCATTACTATTAATTTCCTCTGGGGTTATTTACCTTTTCATCAATTTATGCCTTGTTTTCCCAACAAGTCTGTAACTTTCTTGAGGCCAAAGACACAGCCTTTGAAGTATCTGTATCCTGTAATACCTCACACAGTTTTGCAGGTGTGTAGGAAATACTTTAGTGATCGGCGGCCCGAAAAACCTACACAAAGAACACACAATACATCCTGACACCAAAGGCAAATGATTTGCTTTACTGGTTTCTTGTAACTGTGCTTCCTCCTCAGTGCTGGTGATTAAGGGTTATCTGTATTTTACTCTTGATGATTTATGAACTTTAGATGTGTGTTTTGCCCCAAGCCCTTTTTCTTTTACCTGCTGTAGTAGGTCCAGGCAAAGGTGCAGCTTTTCTTCTCCGTTTGATGTCTCCAGTGCATAGGGATCCTAAATGCATGCTTGTTTGCCTACAAGTAATTATCAGAAAAAACTATTAACAAAGGAGGGAAAGAAATGACACATAAATACACAGCTTGTATAATCTGAACCTAAATCAAAACATTCTCAACAAAGATGGAGCAGCCTAGTAAAACCACCAATCTTGTTTATATCGAAACATAATTACGTTTGTTGACAAGCGTTCAGCAGCTAAATGCGCCATCATAAATTGTTACTGGAATGAATAATATAAAAGGAATGCTTTTTAATTTTCAAAACTGGCAATCTTTCTGGCTCAACATAAAATCAAGCACTGTTGCTTCTGACAGGAAAATAGCTAAGATTAATTATCTAAAGAGAGCACAATATTGTTGCTAGGTTATCAATTGGTTACTAATGCTTTACTGTCAGAACAACATTTATTACAGGAAAAGTATGATCAATTTCTTTTAGGATATTATGTGGCAGTGAATTCTCTTAAAACATTTTAAATAGAAGGAAATAGTGATGTTCTTCCTGACAATTCACAGGATTAGAATTCTTTAATTATTTATCGGCTAGGTGAGGAAACAATTTGAATGCATTAATGCTGATATTGATACTAGACAAGCTAACATGATATCGGATTACCTTTGTAAAGATGTGATGTATAAGAACTAAGAAGCAGACCTTCTGCTACTCTTGGAACTAGTCAGAATTAGACTGTCTGTCTAACATGGACTCCTAAATTTACGAGTTTTGGAAAAATGAGAAATGGCTCAATTGGAAATCAAGACAAACTAATAAGATGGAAAACTGTAAAAAGTCTTCAAGATTTTCAAGCTATAGAGGACTCTTATGTTCATGCCCTGGATTATAATCCCCGACATGGGGTTGGGATAGTACCTGGGGATCATGAAGCAGAAATAAATAAAGCATGTTCACTAGAAAACATGACTGTTTAGTAATTCAGAGAGATATGTGGTAGTATACTGAAGTTTTATAGGGCCCAATTAGAAAACAACCAGATTATTAGAGAAAAATGTAAAAGGAAGGAACTAATTCAGGTAAAACTCAAAATATATACTTCCACACTTATACCCAGGTGTTTAAATATAATGAAAAATTGGAGTTGGGGAGTAAAATTACTTCAAATACAGATTCTATCTATAATGTACAAAGTAAAGTACAATCAATGAGCTGGCTAATCCGAGGGGTATATACAACCAAAGAAGCATATTGTGAAAATCTATCAATATAGGTAGAAGCAAACAGGTATTTAACTAGTTTTCTCTTCCCTTTGTATTGAGTGCATAATGATTCTCTTTTATAAATATTTATAATTATTAAAATATTTTTTAAAATTAGTTCATTCAATTAATGATTAACTTTGCAGAAATACATACACACACACGTCAAAATGTTTACTAGTGTATATAACTATAACATTTTTATTGGATTTTGAAGTGTGGTTTTGGCTCATAATACCAAGAAAAAATAAATGGCTATATTTATTTTATATATTATATATAATATATATTTTATATATTTATTTTATAAACATATTTATATTTATATATATTTATCTACTTTTTTAATATTTATCTATTTTTAAAGCTATATCAAAATTAAAAAAATTAAAAAGTCACATCCCTTTTTTTTCTGCGATACGCGGGCCTCTCACAGTTGTGGCCTCTCCCGTTGCGGAGCACAGGCTCCGGACGCGCAGGCTCAGCGGCCACGGCTCACGGGCCCAGCCGCTCCGCGGCATGTGGGATCTTCCCGGACCGGGGCACGAACCCGTGTCCCCTGCATTGGCAGGTGGACTCTCAACCAGTGCGCCACCAGGGAAGCCCAGTATCACATCCTTTTTATAAAAAATTAATGAATTCACTTATTCAGCAAGCAATTACTAGTATCTACTGCTGACTTAGCATAAGACTCCATAGTTATGGTGAAAATGAGGAAAAAGGAAGTGGAAGATACCAACGAAATGGAAAGTTCAGTTCTTATTATTGGAAGAGTTTTAAGTCTGAGTGGGGAGATTAAGTCAAAATATATGAAATAATTAGTGGCAGGCACAATGAACTTTCTTAATATTACTAGAGATTATGATATTTAGTCCTTAAAACAATTCTAAGCGTTTACTGACTATACCTTTTTTCTTTGTAGGGAAAAATCGGTGCTTCAATGGAAAACTATAGAGTACACCCTTCTACTCACCTGATTCTGATTCTATGGGAGCTATTTTACAACTCTAAGTTATAGATAACTGAAAGCAATGGAAAATAACTCGTCTGCAGTAATGCAAGTGAGTTCTGTCCCGAGGAAGGACAATCCTCCCCACTGTGGAAAAGCCAGTTTGCACCCATCGGTACGTTCATTCAATCTTCCTTACTCCATATACATTTGTGCTTCCTTCATTTCTCCTTTGAACCCATTATAACATCTGCCTGGTTCCCTCATTAATCAATGAGTTAAAATTTCAAATGCATATTCATTTTATAGCTGTAAAAGAGACATGATTTTACCTATTTGTACAACATTATCCTCACACATCTCCGATCCCTCTTGAAACCTCCCCCCTAGAAGAAAAGACTGGAGTAGTTCACCTTCCGCAGAGCATGTACCAGATAGGCGTGGCCAACAGGACTAGCAGAGGAGGGGAGAGTAACATTCTGAAAGTGGGAACAAAGTGGGAACCCGAATTCTGGAGTGTGGCCCTTCTGTTATGGAGCTGTGAAAACCAACCCATGGACTATCTGCTTCTTATCCTCTCGTTAAAACATAGTAAATATTCTTAGATTAAGCCACTGCTGGTCAGGTTTTCTATACCTGTTGCTGAAAGGATTTCTAAATGATAAAGAGTTTGTTCTGTTCAGAGAATTTTGAGTAGTTCAGGATGTGTGGGTAGCAGTGTTTACAGAAGGAACTATATAATAGGACGGAAGAAGAACGCTGGGGCTCGACCATGGGCCATATGTGCCACATTGGCCCCGTGAAGGTGTTTGGATTTTATAGCTGCTGTGGGGTCATTAAAGATCCCTTAGCAGAAGCAAGCTGGCCAGATTCATGGGATGCTGACGAGCTGGGGTTGGGAGAGTAACCGGGTTTGTGAGTAGTCCAGACACAAAGTTCCTCCCAGGTTATCAGTCTCTGTTATAATTAAGAATAATATCATGCCACACAATGAAACTTCTTCTGAAGAAATACCTTTTTAGAGATCATTAGAATACACAGTAGCTGTTCATTGTGACTATTAAGATGGCTAGTTTCTACTTACATTGTTCTTGCACTAGTTGTATGTAACCGGGGTCTTCTAATTGCTTGAAAAACCATTCTCCCAAGTCCATATCGCCTTTAAAACTTTATTATTTTTTTTACACTGTTCAAATTTATTAGGAACGCCTGTTTACAAAGAGGGTGAAAAACAAATTCCAAGAACAACTCCCTCTTCTAAGCCCTTTTCTCATCTGCTGGACCCCAAATTCCCTTTTGGGTATCTGTACAGAACAAGTGGAACAGCACATTTTCCTTCAGCTCCCCTCCCCCACCCCCAAGGTAGCTACATAAAGGAAAAGAGACAAACATTCAAGGAGAATAAAGTTAAAGTTAATAAAGTCAGTACACTGAACACAAAGACCTGAGCCATAAGAAAAACAGCGAGCTGTATTTCAGTAATTCTATCAAGAATTGACTACCTGCTACAGCACATTGAGAGATCGGGATTATTGATCAGTAAGATTACTCATTTAAGCCTGTCCTCCCCCCTTTCCTTCAGACAGGTGCAACGGAGTTGCTACAAATAACACTAAGCAAGGTCTACTCCGTTATTTAGTTGTCATTCTTAATGCAAAACAGAGCAGTTATTTTTTTAAATTTAAAATCAATGAACGTCTCAAAGGCAGCCTAGTTACTTCAGCCTAAATGAGTCATTTGTCTTTGCAAAGCAGAACACGTGGATTATTATTCAAGGTGGTGGTTGGCAATTTTTGGTTTTTGTTTGTTTGTTTTTGCTGTGGTGTTTTGAAGAATGACCATACGTTGTCCTAGGAACAGATCCAAATTTGTTAAAACATGTTAAGGTCCTTTTGTAAGGCACTGTTAGGAAATTACCTATCAGCCCTAGCAGTATATTTGTGTCAGTGAGAGCCTTTGCTTAGGTGGAAAGAGGGGAAAAAGGCAGAACCTGGTAACTTTGTAACTACTAACACCTTAAAATACTAGGGGTAAACACACACATATCTTTAAGTGGAAAGGCTAAAGAAATAATGCTTTTTTGTTATGGATTTAATAAGCAGTGTCAGCTATGATTTGAAACACTGTTTCCCATTGTACTCATTCTGAAAATTTTCCTATTACGTATTAGAAAGCAGAGCTCAAAGGGAAACCTTCGTTTTGTTCTGCTTTTGAGCCAGACTTCACTTGGTTATCCTGTCATCCTTTTAAATGGGGTGGTGGCGGGAAAGTGGGCATTTCATCCAGAGGAAAGAAAACGTAAAAAACAAAGCTATAAAAAAATCTAAAAAAACCTCACAAAGCAGAGACAAAAAATACTAGGGAGGACCACCTTGCCTGAGAACCTGTCTTTTGACAAGGGCTGACAAGGGCTGAAGCAGGCGGTGTCAAACACAATAATATTAAAGAGAAGACAAGAGGAACTTGTCTCTTCATTGTATGCGTATTTGGCTTTTCAGAGAATTAGGCCTAGTGAAAGCTGCCCCCTGGATAAGATGTGTTCCCAAGCAGCCTCGGACAAGCTGCAGAGAAGAGACAAACAGATGTGACTATGGGCCCTGGCATTTGGCAAGAACACTCACTGTCAGTTAGAAAAATATAAGCCTGGACAGGGTATCAGCTGCACAGAAATGAAGCGGGTCTGTGGTGTCACTGGAGGAGCAATCGGTGCAAATCCAGCCCTACGTGAACTTTCCCTTCTAGATCCAAATCACCCCCTCTTCCGCTTTATTCAGTGTCAATATGTCTCAACATATTAACTGAACGAGTAAACATCAGTATCTAGCACTTTTCCTTCTGTACCAATATGCACATATCAAGTACTGTTGAGCATAAATATTTCTTAACTACCAGGATCGCATTAAATCCTTGCTTTTTTTTTTTAACATTTATTATATTTATTTATTTTTGGCTGCGTTGGGTCTTCGTTGCTGTGCGCGGGCTTTCTCTAGTTGCGGCGAGCAGGACACTACTCTTTGTGGTGCGTGGGCTTCTCATTGTGGTGGCTTCTCTTGTTGCGGAGCACGGGCTCTAGGTGCACGGGCTTCAGTAGTTGTGGCATGCAGGCTCAGTAGTTGTGGCTCGCGGGCTCTAGAGTGCAGGCTCAGTAGTCGTGGCACACGGGCTTAGCTGTTCCGCGGCACGTGGGATCTTCCCGGACCAGGGCTCGAACCCGTGTCCCCTGCATCGGCAGGTGGATTCTTATCCACTGTGCCACCAGGGAAGCCCTAAATCCTTGTTTTTAATGATGTTTTCTTTCAAAGCCCCTTCTTGTGCACGATAAACCTTTTGCATTTGGTATTGTATGTTCACACCCTGATCAATTGTTGGTTCTGGCGCCTTCTGTCTCTTGTGGCTTTGGTCATGTGGCGTCACATTCTGTCTCAAGCCCATTTCTCCTCGCTTGGGAACAATCCTGATATCAGCGAGGGGTAGTTTAAGTTATAACTCTGCGCTGACGCAGTACTTGTGTCCCAGGATTTGGACCCTTGCTTTACTTTGGACATATCCTATTTCGTTACAAAACTTCTGATATCTTAGTTCTTTTATTATTTTTATTTTATTATCATTATTATTATTATTTTTTGCGGTATGGGGCCTCTCACTGCCGTGGCCTCTCCCGTTGCGGAGCACAGGCTCCGGAAGCGCAGGCTCAGCGGCCACGGCTCACGGGCACAGCCGCTCCGCGGCATGTGGGATCTTCCCGGACCAGGGCACGAACCCGCGTTCCCTGCATCGGCAGGCGGACTCCCAACCACTGCACCACCAGGGAAGCCCCTATCTTAGTTCTTTTAGATTTAGGTCATTGCCTGGACTTGCCCAGATGTTAAAATGCACCTGGTGACTGCATCTGTCTCTAACGCTGCAGGCTGACCTTCTCCAAGCGTCAGCTGCTCCTGGCCCCCGTTCCTGTCACCGCCTACCTGCTCGGGCGGCTCTTCACTCTGCGGTTCAATAACCTCCGATTACCTGTTGTCTGAGGCTCCACCCCTTGGACACCGTGATCTGCCTGCCAGGGTGCAGTTCCCCTCAACAGCTTCAGAAGGGTCTGTCCTGTTAGTCCTTCTTCCACCTCGTCTGAGCGTTCAAGTCCAGACGTACTTCTTCCCGATCTGCTTTACCCTGGTACCTAAAGGCATCTGGTGGCTGCTGCCAGAACTAATGTTTCCTGTGCGTTTCCTCTGTGCCAGGTTATATGCCAATACGGACGTCCCCCATGGAGCTCCCAGCGAGTGTGAGGGACAGCTGTGTGTCAGGAGGCTCTCGGGGAGCTCAGGGCCCAGTCACTGCCCCAGCAGCCAAGGACTCTCCAGGGTCCTCAGAGCAGAGCCACGTGGCTGAACTGTAGTGAGCAAGGGGGTGACAAGGGGGGAGACGGTGGGAGGCTTCAGGTGGTCCGGGAACCTTATGAAATCCTGTGCAAAATGTGCATATGCATACTTTTTTAGCAAGAAGGTCCATGATTCCTCTCTGATTCTGAACCATTAACAGAGACATTAACACCAAACATTATAGATGGATACCAAACTAGTATTCATAATCTAAAATACCTACCTTAAAATTTCTATGGAATATTTAAAATATGCTATACACATAGACCACCTTTGCTCTTTGCAGTATCACAAACAATAGAATTTAATAATGTAAGTTAAAAAAAAAGAGCCTCATCCAAATATCTACACTTACCCTATGTTCTACCTAAAAAGCGACCCCCTTCATTTCTGTCTCCTCACCCTGCTTTACTTTTCTTCATAGTAACTAAACTAATATTTCCAAATTATAGACCATGCATATGTATTTTTTGAAAGGTATGGAAACTATGCAACAAAAGACCGGTGACGATTAGCTCCACTGTGATGGCATCTGGTGGGAAGTTTCTTCTTTATGCCTCTCCTTAATATTGGACTTTATTTTTACCATGAGCTTGGGACAAACAAACAAATTATAATGAGATGAGTTAGAAAACAGCAAACAAGAGGGTTAATAAATGTAAGTGGTTTTTGCAGCTGGGGGGGTCTTTCTTTGTCAACGGCATGGTGGAACTTTTCCCACCGTGGAAACTGAGGTGTTTGTTAGATGAAGCTTTAGGTTCTGTTGGCCTGATCTGCCTGAGTCTCCGACAGAACTTCTTTCCTCTGACGCTGCCATTTCTGTTTTCCCAACTAGTTCTCCGAAAAGGCCAACTTACACCATATTTGTCAATGTTTGAGAAGGATTTTAACCAATCTTTGGCAGATTACTTAAACTCCCTTTGCCTCCATTTCCTCACCTTCAAGAATTGGGATTAGATTAGTATTTACCTCAAAGGTTTTTTGAAGATTTTATTTAAAGATCACTGGTGTAAAACATTTGGTACAGTGCCTGCCCACACTAAGCAACTGATAACTGTTATCTAATAAATTTACTATTATTACCATCTCCGCTTTACAGATAAGAAGCCCAGGGCACAGAGAAGTGAAATAATTTACCCAGGATCACACAGTACAGGGGACACAATGGTATAAGACAACCAGAAGAATGCCTAGTGTGGAGTGTCAGGAAACAGCCACGAAATAAACACATGATGGTATAAACTCATCACATCTCAACACTATCAATATGCTATAATAAGGATATAAATTAGGGTCATTTCTAAATAACAAGTAGGAATTCTTTTGGTAGTTAATAGGAAAATTAAATTCTTCCTTAACGTTTGATTCTGCTGGCTTTAAAAGTGTCATAGCATGTAAGAATAAAGCACTCATTTTCATTTCAAAAACTCATTAAAAACCCACAGGCCTCCTGTGAGTCTGAAACCCACTGACTTTCTCAGGTCAGCCCACTGCCACAGAGTTTTCTCTTGGCCACCACTCGGTACTTCCCACTTCAAAGCTGACTTGCTTCTCCACCGGTGTGTTCCATGCTTCATCTAAAGCCCCGAAGGTCTGTGATTCTGGTGATATCACTCCTTGTGTGGGTTAATAAACACACACGTCTATATCCCTAAGCAGCTCATTTAAATGCTGCTTCTGTGGGACTCGAGGGACATTGTTCCAGCTAATGATTAAGAACTCTCCAGACAATAGGGGCTTCTTAGACAATGGGTGAATTTCCAGGATGTCCGGCCCCCTTCCGAGAAGGAGGGAGATAACAAAATGTAAAAAAGGTGTCTGTCAAAGACCAATCAGGCAGCTGGGGACAAGTTCCCTCTCTGGTCTGAGCCTAAGCCGGGACCAATCAGCAGGAGAACACAACCAAATCTATAATTTACATATGGGGAAGTGGGAACCTATAAAACTGACATATTCGCGCCCAGAAGGGTTCCTTCTTCGATCTCCTACGTGAGAACCAAGGAACCCCGGTGCACCGGCCTTCAATAAACCTCTTGCGTTTTGCATCGGCTTCCGACTCTTGTTGTTTCCTGGGCGAGTCGAAACTCCTAGGAGACCGCGCAGGTCTAACATTTGGGGGCTCGTCCGGGATTCCACTCGCCCCGGACCACAAGAACATCGGGAGTTGGAGGTACCAGGTAAGCTCGAGCTTGATTGTCTGTCCCTTGTTCTTTGTGGGCCATTATCGGAGGAAAGCCGTAAGAATCGGCTTATTATGGAATCTGTATCGGACCTCTGGCTAGGCAGACGTGCTAATAGCCGGTGTCCATGAGCCCTAGGGGACGCCCTGGTGGCTCATCTGGAAGGAGAGGCAAACTCTGTCTCCCCTTCACTCGGTTTCGGCAGTTCCCTTGGTGATAACTGCCATCTGAAGAGGTTTCGGTTTTGAAGCGAGCTCGCGGTGGCCCATGCGTGTATGTGTTTCGTGGAGTTTTTAACTGTTTCTGTATTGTGGTCTATTCTTCTTCTCTGACGGACGACAATGGGACAAACTATGACGACTCCTCTTTCCCTTACCCTAAGCCATTGGACCAAAGTTCGGGCCAGAGCCCATAATTTTTCGGTAGAGGTAAAGAAAGGAAAGTGGCAGACTTTGTGTGCCTCTGAATGGCCAACATTTCAGATAGGATGGCCCCCCGAAGGATCCTTTTTATTAGACAAGATTAAGCTGCTGAAGTCTAAGATATTTAATATAGATCCCCACGGACATCCAGACCAAGTACCATATGTCTTGGTCTGGGAAGATTTAATTCTCTCCCCACCTCCGTGGGTCCGGCCCTTTGTTTCCTCAACAGGTACGTCCGCGCACACATCAGCAGCGTCGGAGATATTAGCCTTAAAGAAAAACCCCAACACGGAGAAGCTACCCGACGCCCCGGATCCACCGAAGACGATTTATCCTGACCTGCAGTCAGATTTGCTTCTTTTGGATTCCCCACCCCCTTATCCTCCGGCCCCAAATCCCCTACCACCTAGAGGACCCCCAGCTCCACTGCCCTCGGCACCAAGGGAACCATCCATGATGGAAGAAAAAAGGGGTCCCTCAGCGGGCACTAGGAGCCAGAGGGCTATCTCCCCGGACTCCACTGCCCTACCTCTTAGAGAATATGGCCCCCCCGACGGCCAAGGGAATAGACCTCTCCAATATTGGCCCTTTTCCTCTGCAGATCTTTATAATTGGAAAATGCATAACCCAACTTTTTCCGAAAATCCACAGGCCCTTACCGCTTTAATAGAATCTCTTGTTTTCTCCCACCAGCCCACATGGGATGATTGTCAGCAGCTGCTTCAGACTCTCCTAACGACTGAGGAGAGGCAACGGGTTCTTTTAGAAGCCAGAAAAAAAATGTATTAGGCGCCAATGGGCAACCTACCCAGCTGCCTAACGAGATTGATGCTGGTTTCCCACTCGTCAGGCCAAACTGGGATTTCAATGCCCCGGAAGGTAGGGAGCGCCTGAAAATGTATGGCCAGGCTCTGGTGGCGGGTCTCCATGGAGCGGCCAGACGGCCCACTAATTTGGCTAAGGTAAGGGAAATCACTCAGGGGCCCCAGGAATCTCAACTGTGTTCCTGGAACGTTTAATGGAAGCCTTTAGACGCTTTACCCCTTATGATCCAACTTCGGAGGGACATAGGGCTACTACAGCAATGGCTTTCATAGATCAAGCGGCCCCTGATATTAAGAAGAAATTACGGAGGCTAGATGGCTTGCAGGGATTTTCGCTTCAGGAGTTAGTAAAAGAGGCAGATAAAGTATATAACAAAAGAGAAACAGAGGAAGAGAAGGAAGAAAAAAGCAGAAAGAGCAGGAAGCCCGTGAAATAAGACGGGATAAGAGACAGGAGAGGAATTTAAGTAAGATACTGGCCACTGTGGTTGGAGGAAGAAATATAGGGGATAGGAATAGGCAGAAAGGGCGAACGGCAGACAGAAGGCGGCCATTAGACAAGGACAAATGTGCCTACTGTAAAGAAAAAGGACATTGGGCGAGAGAATGCCCTAAGAAAAAGAGTGGAGGAAGGCCAACCAGAAACAAAATCTTAACATTGGAAGAAGAAGACTAGAAAAGTCAGGGCTCGAACCCTCTCCCTGAGCCCCGGGTAACTCTTAAAGTGGAGGGGGAACCTGTTCAATTTTTGGTGGATACCGGAGCCCAGCACTCCGTCCTTCTCCACTCAAAAGGTCCTATCTCAGCTAAAAGGTCATGGGTACAAGGAGCCACTGGGAATAAACAATATTCATGGACCACACGAAGGACAGTAGATCTTGGGATTGGACGAGTAACCCATTCATTTTTTATTATTCCGGAATGCCCCTATCCTTTGCTGGGAAGAGATTTACTCTCCAAAGTAGGGGCTCAAATCCACTTTCAGCCAGAAGGTCCCACCATAACTGATAATAAAGGAAGGTTACTTCAAATATTGACTATGAAATTAGAAGATGAATATAAATTATACGAGCAGCCTTCATCCTCACGAGTTAATGTTACAGATTGGGTAACTCGGTTCCCTCAAGCCTGGGCAGAAACTGCCGGTATGGGGATGGCCAAAAATCGGCCCCCGGTGCTAGTGGAACTCAAGGCAACTGCCACCCCAATAACGGTCCGTCAATACCCCATGAGTAGAGAAGCCAAAGACGGTATCCGTCCCCATATACAGAGGCTACTAGACTTGGGCATCTTAATAAGATGTCAATCAGCATGGAACACCCCTCTCCTGCCGGTAAAGAAACCAGGAACAAATGATTATCGGCCGGTGCAGGATCTACGAGAGGTAAACAAACGGGTGGCAGACCTCCACCCCACAGTTCCAAACCCTTACAACCTCCTGAGCACTCTTCCACCTCAATATACGTGGTATACTGTTTTGGACCTTAAAGATGCTTTTTTCTGTTTAAGACTCTCTCCCCTGAGCCAACCCTACTTTGCCTTCGAATGGAAAGATCCAACATCGGGAATGTCTGGTCAGCTGACATGGACACGGCTACCTCAGGGATTTAAGAACTCCCCGACCATCTTTGATGAAGCCCTCCATCAGGATTTGGCATTATATAGAGAATCAAATCCCCAGGTAACATTACTCCAATACGTTGATGATATTTTATTAGCTGCTGAGACCCAAGAAGATTGTATCAAGGGTACTGAAAAACTGTTAACGGAACTTGGAACCCTGGGATATAGAGCCTCAGCCAAGAAAGCACAAATATGCCAACAACAGGTCAGTTACCTGGGGTATCTATTAAAAGGGGGACAAAGATGGCTCACGGAGAGCAGGAATTTGGTGGCCCAAATTCCGGCTCCCAAAAGCGCCAGGCAGGTTAGAGAATTTTTGGGGACGGCCAGATTCTGTAGACTATGGATTCCAGGGTTTGCTGAGCTGGCGGCCCCATTGTACCCCCTAACCAAAAACAGCACTCCTTTCGTTTGGGGCGATAAGGAACAACGGGCTTTTGACCAAATCAAACGAGCTTTACTTTCAGCTCCAGCCCTAGGACTGCCAGATGTAACCAAACCTTTTCATTTATATGTGGCCGAAAATAAGGGCATTGCAAAAGGAGTATTAACTCAGAAATTGGGTCCCTGGAATCGCCCAGTTGCTTATTTGTCAAAAAATTGGACCCTGTGGCATCAGGATGGCCCACCTGTTTAAAGATAATCGCTGCAGTGGCCGTTCTAGTCAAAGATGCTGACAAACTAACTTTAGGACAAAATCTAACGATAACAGCTCCTCATGCCCTGGAAAATGTAGTCCGTCAACCACCGGATAGGTGGCTAACTAATGCCAGGATGACCCATTACCAAACCCTGTTGCTAAACTCAGATCGCATCAAGTTTGCTCCAGCCACAGGACTCAATCCAGCCACCTTGCTACCTGATCCTGACTTGGAAGGCTCCACCATCATACATGATTGTCAGGAAGTACTGGCCGCAGCACACGGCAGTAGGCCAGATCTGATGGACCCGCTCCTCCCTGATGCTGATTTCACCTGGTTCACGGATGGGAGCAGTTTCCTGGAGGAGGTAAGCGTCGAACTGGGGCAGCCGTGGTAGACGGAAAACAAGTCATATGGGCAGCGGCGCTACCACAAGGGACCTCAGCCCAACGAGCTGAATTAATTGCCCTGACGAGGGCATTAGAGATGGCAGAGAATAAAAAAGTAAACGTCTACACAGACAGTAGATATGCGTTTGCTACCGCTCATATCCACGGTGCCATTTACCAACAGAGAGGGCTACTAACTTCAGGTGGCAAAGAAATTAAAAACAAAGACGAAATCATGGCTTTGTTGACTGTACTCATGCTTCCTACTAAAGTCAGTATCATCCACTGCCCTGGACATCAAAAAGGAAATACCCCAATAATTAGGGGAAATAATATGGCTAACCAAGTGGCCCGAGAAATAGCATCGGGAGAAGTCATTCTAGGACTGTCAGATAAAGTTCCTGAAAAACCAGGCCGCGATGAAGAAATCATCCCGGCCACAACAAAAGGAACTTTGTCCCCTCAGCAAGCAGAATCCATGTTACAACAGATGCACAGATGGACACATTTGGGGACTAAAAAGATGGTAGCCTTGTTACAAAAAGCCGGGTATGAAACCCCTGGAATGACAAAATTAGCTGGACAAATTGTGCAGGAATGCGTCCCATGTCAACAGGTAAATACTCACAAAGGGAAACTTGAAACTGGAAAGAGACTCAGGGGGGACCGCCCAGGAACTTACTGGGAGGTGGACTTTACCGAAGTGCGTCCTGGAAGGTACGGTAATAAATACCTTTTAGTTTTTGTAGACACTTTTTCAGGATGGATAGAGGCTTTCCCAACAAAGAAAGAAACAGCTGCTGTAGTAGCCAAGAAGATTTTAGAAGAAATTTTTCCTCGATTTGGAGCACCAAAGGTAATAGGGTCTGATAATGGTCCAGCCTTCGTCGCCCAGGTAAGTCAGGATGTGGCCAGATATTTGGGGACTGATTGGAAATTACATTGTGCCTATAGACCCCAAAGTTCAGGTCAGGTAGAAAGAATGAATAGGACTCTAAAAGAGACCCTAACTAAATTGTCCTTGGAGACTGGCGGTACCGATTGGACGGTGCTCCTTCCTTTGGCCCTATTCCGGGTTAGAAATACACCTTCCCGATACCATCTTACTCCTTTTGAAATATTATATGGTGCCCCGCCTCCCCTCCTCACTTTAGGAAAAGAAATAAAACCTGATTGTCAAAATAACACTGACTTATATGCTAGGCTACTGGGACTCCAATTGGTCCAGAAAGAAATATGGTCCCAACTCGCCGAGGCCTACCAACCGGGAACACCGGGAGAAACTCATCCTTTCCAAGTCGGAGACTCCATATACGTCCGTCGGCATCGAACCCAGACGTTGGAACCTCGATGGAAAGGACCATACACCGTCGTCCTCACCACCCCATCGGCCATAAAAGTGGACGACATCGCTGCCTGGATCCATGCTTCACATGTGAAGGCTGCACCAACGACGACATCATCAGGATGGCGGGCCCAAAGGACTGACAACCCGCTCAAACTCAAGCTTCTACGAACCTAAGACTTATAATTTTGGTTTTACTACCTTTACTGACTGTAAGTGATTTTAGCCCTCACCTCCCCCAAAGTTTAACTTGGCAGGTAATTTCTCAGACTGGAGATGTAACCTGGTCCATTAGTCATACTGCACCCCCCTGGACCTGGTGGCCAGATATTTTTCCTGATGTTTGTAAATTGGCAATAGGAGCACCTTATTGGGGTACAGAAGATTCTCATGATATGAACACTGCCCCTTCCAAAGTTTCGGAAACTGATTGGTTTGGGCCGGGTTGCAAAAATGCAGGCAAAAGAATGATGCTTGGTATTCTCACTTTCTACGTATGCCCCGGGTTCCACCGCCCTCGATCTCTGAATTATAAATGTGGTGGAACTGAAAACTTTTATTGCAAAAGCTGGGGATGTGAAACTACCGGGGATACTAATTGGAAACCCACCTCAACTTGGGATTTTATTACTGTAACGGCTAATTATTCTCATAATGAGGATACCGGACACCGGAGTAAATGTTCAGGATGGTGTCATCCCCTTAAAATTTCCTTTAGTAATCCCGGAAAAAGAGATAAAAAATGGATAAATGGTCATTCTTGGGGCGTTAGATTTTACATGAGGGGATATGATTTAGGAATATTAATGACCCTTAAGCTAAAGATTGAGACTCCTGCTCCTATATCAATAGGCCCAAATCCCGTACTTGGCCCCCCTTTGCTTCCCCCGGCCCCTTCAGCTACGTCAACAAAGAATAAGACTAATGAAACCTCTGGATCCAAAGAACCCACAGTTAAGCCTGGGACTCCTCAGGATAGGATGCTTTCTTTGGTGCAGTCAGCCTTTACGGTTCTCAATGCTACAAACCCAGAGGCTACAAAATCATGTTGGCTTTGCTATGCTGCCCCTCCCCCTTATTATGATGCTATAGGATATAGCTCCAACTATACTAATTCTACCTCCTCAGACCAATGTCGATGGAAGCAAGAAGGGACCAGTAAATTAACCCTGTCCTCAGTTTCTGGAAATGGTACTTGTATAGGAACACCTCCCCAGTCCCATAGACACCTTTGTCATGATTTTAGCCTCCCTTCAGGCTCAGGATATCTTGTACCTCCTCAAGATGGATGGTGGGCATGTAACATGGGGCTCACCCCTTGTGTCTCTTTAGAGGTTCTTAATACTTCAGCTGACTTTTGTGTGTTAGTGCAATTAGTCCCTAGACTTATCTACCATTCAGACTCATCCTTTTTAGATGAATATGTACAAAAAACAAAAGAGAACCTGTAACCCTCACATTGGCTGTCCTTCTAGGACTAGGAATATCTGCCGGGATAGGAACAGGAACCACAGCCCTCATACAATAACCCCAGTATTATTCAAGTTTAAGAACAGGCTGTAGACATCGACCTTCGAGCATTAGAAAGTTCCATAACTCAACTAAAGGAATCACTCACCTCACTTTCAGAAATGGTGTTGCAGAATAGAAGAGGCCTAGATTTGCTGTTTCTTAAAGAAGGGGGATTATGCGCTGCTCTAAAAGAAGAATGTTGCTTTTATATTGATCATTCAGGAACCATTACCAAAACCATGGATAAACTAAGGGAACGCTTAGATAAAAGGCAAAGGGAGAGAGAAAACGAAAAAGGATGGTTTCAATCATGGTTTGATAAGTCCCCCTGGTTTACCACCTTAATCTCTACTCTTTTGGGACCTCTTATTGTTTTATTGTTGATTTTAACTTTTGGACCATGTGTTCTAAATCGCTTGATAGCATTTATTAGAGAACGTATCAGTACTGTACAAGTTCTAATGTTAAGACAACAGTACCAAAGTTTACGAACAGAAGGTTGAGATTCCATGATTGGAATCAATAGTCACAAGAAAAAGGGGGGAATGTGGGACTCGAGGGACATTGTTCCAGCTAATGATTAAGAACTCTCCAGACAATAGGGGCTTCTTAGACAATGGGTGAATTTCCAGGATGTCCGGCCCCCTTCCGAGAAGGAGGGAGATAACAAAATGTAAAAAAGGTGTCTGTCAAAGACCAATCAGGCAGCTGGGGACAAGTTCCCTCTCTGGTCTGAGCCTAAGCCGGGACCAATCAGCAGGAGAACACAACCAAATCTATAATTTACATATGGGGAAGTGGGAACCTATAAAACTGACATATTCGCGCCCAGAAGGGTTCCTTCTTCGATCTCCTACGTGAGAACCAAGGAACCCCGGTGCACCGGCCTTCAATAAACCTCTTGCGTTTTGCATCGGCTTCCGACTCTTGTTGTTTCCTGGGCGAGTCGAAACTCCTAGGAGACCGCGCAGGTCTAACACTTCTTTTTGTAGCTCTTCATTATTCTAAACACATGGTACCTGAAAGTGGTGGAGGTTGTTTTATGCAATTCGGGTAGATATTAGAACGTTCTGAGTGTATGTGAATGAGGACCTTCTCACATCGGGAGGAAAGTTAATCTTTTCAGAGAGCAAATTATTCAGGAAGGTTTCAAAAACTCTCTATGGGAGAACCGCTGTTAACGTTTTAGCTTCCCTGGTACCGCCATCATGCTTCCCATATTTGTTTAATTCCTTCTGATTTTGTTTTAAGGAATTGTCAGTCACCAAGTCCATGCATACGTGCTAACACACGAGCAGTGTGTTCTACCCACTAGAAAAAACTTCCTTGCCATGTTTCCTAATTCCGTCGTCTTTGAGAGCCTGCCTTTTCTCCCTTCGAAGTTCTCCCAGGGCATTTAAATCTAAATGTTCTTTCTCTTCTTCAAACTTTACTAAAAGCTCCTTATCTTTCCAAGTGCCTTTTCTTTACATTTCTTACCTATCTGTGCATATCTCTGTCATTAAACTTGTCCTACTGTATGTCCTCAAGCTGCTTTCGGATTAGAGTGGATCGTCAGTTAAGTATACGCTGGAAACAATTTTAGGCCAGGCACCATGTCTAATTCACAGAAGCTAGTTGTGCCTCTCATCTATGAGCAAAACAGTAAATATTTATTGAACTAAAACAAATCAAACTTCAGTAACAACTGTTGCCTCCACGTTCCACTTGGCAATCAATCATGCATTTTTTAGGATAACACTTTCTTGAACTGTTATTTAAATTCACTCAAAAATACTCATTTAACAATGAACAAAACTTGACTCTGAATCATGTATTTTACTAGACGCTAAACGAAACACAAAGAAGGATAAGAGCTCCTACCATTGAGGGGCTCATGGCCTAATGCAGGAGACACACATGAATAAGAAATTACTATACGATATAATAAATCCACACAGTTATAGCAGCAGGCCACCACTTGGTGGAAATGGAGAAAAATTCATTTCGCCTGAGTTCAAATTTTGATATTGTCTCTCCAGGCAGAATCTAAGATATTTGAGGCATCTTGGAGTATTCTTTTATTCTTCACACCATAGTACCTAGGAAAAATAGGCACTTAGTAAACTGATATTGACTTAATTTACTTGATTTCTAGCTATAACTATACATTTCTGGAATCTGATTATCATCGACATTCAGCATAGAGTTTCAACAATAAGTTTATTCTAATTTCCTTAAAAAATGATAAAGCTAGTATTGACTCTTAGGAGAGATAAAAAATTACTCAAAATAAATATGATTCTTTTGGATATCTCCATTAAATGCAAGAAGATATGTGTCTATATTTAAAAAATTGGGATGTTGGTCCTGATAACATCTTGTATCTTACATAAAAGAACCATCAGATCAGACTACAGACACAGATATAATCCCACATTCTCTCTCTGATCAGACACTATGAAATGTTTCCCAGGATGGTATTTGGTATTGTTGCCATTTTATAACTATTAATAAAATTATGGTATTCCTCATATTCTTAACTTTTTAAAGTGAAGTCCATGCATTATTCATTTTCATATCCACTTCATTCAGTGCAGTATATAATATTTGAATATATTTGTCGAATTGACTTTTTAGTTATTGTCCTATTTGATAATTTCTGACTCTAAACCCAGCTTTAAATTCAGTAGCATTTTGGAACAAAAGTGCTGAGTTTCTTTCCTTTACCAGCTTCAGGGAATAATGGGGTTAAAAGGGCAGGACAGAGAATATATTTTATTATCTTAAAAAATTATTTTGAATACATGTTGGTTTCTGAAGTCTTAGGATTTATTATCTAAATTACCAGGAACATCCAAGCTTATTGACTGTCAGCTATATATGGGGTATTATGCTAAACATTTTCACATACTGTCTTGTTTAATCCTCACAAAAACCCAGGTCTGAGGAACCTGAGGTCCAGAGACACTGATACTTGTCATAGATCACATAAACAGAATATAAAGTTCTCATATTTGAACCAAGGAACACTTGCCTCGAAAGAATCATTTTTTCCCCTATACCACAGTACCTCATTCAACTCAGTTATTATACTCCATTTAATAAACATCTACTGAAAATGTAATGCGCGCCATGCCATAAAACAGGATCGAGAAATAAAAAAGAGATGGCTTTCATCTGCTAGGGGTTAAAGTCATGGGGGAAAATGATTTCAACTCCGTATTCAAAGAGAATTCCAAGCAGGCATGTAAGGCATTCTAGGCCCTTAGCTGAGAGAACACATCTGAAGAGGCACAAATGCCCTGAGGTGCACACATGACGTGCTGTATCTGGGGCTCTGTAAGCAATTCAATATGGTGGGAGCTGGACCCTCTAAAGGAGTGGGAGGAGAGGACATCCCCTTGCAGCATCAAGTGTTAAGAAATTCAACAAATCTGTCCATTCATAATTATTTTAAATTCTCTAGAAAAAAAAGAATGAAGCTGCCTGTTTGAATTAACCAGTTTGTCAACTACACTGATGATTAAATTCAGTGGAAAAATGCCTGACCATATTTTTTTGTAGATATAACTCTGGATTTTATTGCAGCTGTAGTCAGAAATGTACTGCTCTAATGAAGAGATGGAATCAAATGTAGATACATTTCCAAGGCAGATCTTGAAGTTGAGAGGTTTTGCTCATTCAAGAGAGTCTACAATTCACTCGCATGATTGAGTTGGCAGATACAGGCTTAAGACTGAGCTCAGCTTTGACTTGTGTAAAGTGTCCGTGACTTTGCTTGTTGAGAGGGGACTTAAAGTGATGTCATAATTCTATATGCTGTAATGGGCATCTGCTGAGTAAGAATACTGAAAAGCAAAGGAAAATAGCGTTGCCACTTTCATCTCCATAATGAGGAGGTAATAAAAACTGGTTATTTTAATAACGGGCCAGAATGTCTTAAACTTCTGAAAGATGTAAGGAGTTATTTCTACTTTAGAATATGTCAGACAGCATTACCATTTAATATAAACTTACTTGAATTTAGGTTAAATTATTGCTTATTGATGGAATTCAACTGGGATGCTATGACCCAGTTAAAATGCCACCTCCTTTATGCAGCCTCTTCTGATTGCCATTGCCTGAATAATTTCTCACTCCTTGGAGAAAACAATGTTTTCTGCCTTCAACTAAGGCTATATATGTACATGAACTAATCCTCTAACCAGACTGTATATTCCTTGAAGGCAGTGGGGTCCATATCTGTTTTATTTTTTAAAGTAAATTTCCCTTGTCTCTTATAAGCCTTGCCAATTCAGGTACTTACTGAACAGTTGTTGAATGCAATTTAACAAGGCATGCCAGAGTTTTTAGAGTAACTTGTCTTTATGATAATCAGTATTTTTATTGAGGTTCCAATTGCTATAATAAAGAAATGTTTACTTATGGAAATAGAAAACCACAAAACTTATTTGGTTCATATCTTGGGCTTCGGGATACAAATATCTGCAAAATCAAGCTTTTACATGTAAACCAGCTTTTAAAGTATATGCAGGTACCTTGATGGTAAAGTGTTTCCCTTTCTACATAATTTTGCATTTCACTAAGTGTAACTTAGTGAAAGGAATGCCTTCGGTTACTCCACATTTCCATGATAGCTTTTGGCAGATGAATGAACATTTACGTACATAAAATTTCTGCAGACTTGTTAGCAAATGTTTGCTAGACTGTGAAATATATACAGTATTAGCTAGGTAAGGTAACAGGAAGCTTGTGATGACTACAGGAACACTAATGTTCAATAATTAGGAGGAAGAGTACTTCAGGATTCTCCTCATTCAATTCAATTGAAACACTTGCAGAGTTGGAGTGCCTTAGCTTATATTTAGGATTAGTTTTGCCATCAAGATCTTAGACCCAAACATCCTTTATAATTTTGGTAAACCAGGTCTATTACTCTCTGTATCTGGGAGGTCTATTGCCTTTAAATGTCCATGAAGAAACAGTATACAGAAATTAAATGTCAAATATAAACTCTTTCCTCTTTTTTCATTTACATAATGAATTTCTTTGGAAAACCATGGAAGCCTCTACATTTTTTAATTTTCAGAAAACAAATGCCAAATGATCAAATAAAAATCATATTAGCTGTGATCAGTCAAAATGTCACTTTATTTTTGCTAAGCAATGTGTAAGTGATCTAAATAATGTTTAAAATTTACTATTTCAGAAGAGTTAATGGTTTTTCGTTAGTAGATTTGAGAAAACGGTCAAGTTAATTTTTATACGCCTTAGAAGTAAGACTTGGAAAATAAAAAGGACACTGCTGTACATATTATCTACCATTTGAGCTGGGAAAGTTATTTAACTCCTCTCTCTGTTTCCTCATATGTAAAATGAGGATAATAAGAATCTCTACCTCATAGGGTAATTTTGGAAATTAAATGAGTTAAAGTAAAATACAGTTTTCCCTCAGTATCCACAAGTTCTGCATCTGCGGATTCAACCAATCTAGGATCAAAAATATTTGGAAAAAAAAAATTCTAGAAAGTCCCCAAAAGCAAAACTTGAATTTTCTGTGTGCCAGCAACTATTTACATAGCATTTACATTGTATTGGGTATTATAAGTAATCTACAGATGATTTAAAGTATAAGGGGGGATGTGTGTAGGCTATATACAAATACTATACCAGTTTATATATGGGAATATGCCATTTTATATATGGGAATTGAGCATTTGTGGATTTTGGTATTCATGGGGGTGGGGGTCTTAGAACCAATCCCCTGTGGATATTGAGGTACTACTATACATCATTAACACAGTAAATTTTATGGTACTATTATATGAACTATTTTTGTTTGTTTGTTTGTTTGTGGTACATGGGCCTTTCACCGTTGTGGCCTCTCCCGTTGTGGAGCACAGGCTCCGGACGTGCAGGCTCAGCGGCCATGGCTCACGGGCCCAGCCGCTCCGCGGCATGTGGGATGCTCCTGGACCGGGGCACGGACCCGTGTCCCCTGCATCGGCAGGCGGACTCTCAACCACTGTGCCACCAGGGAAGCCCTATATGAACTATTATATGAACTGGTATATAGTGTTAAAGGCAAAGAGTAATTGGCGATGATGCTGGAAGAGTAAGAACTGTAAGACCAAGAAAGGCCTTACAAACCATGTTTAGGACTTGATCCTAAGGGCAATGGGAAGCCATTAAGAATGTTTAAGAACACTCAAATACATATGGGATTTCCAAATGCCATTCTGGCTGGGCTGTGGGGAATGAATGAAGGGGACACGAGTGAGAGACTGAAAGGAGTAAAGGATAGTGCCTGTGGTTTCCTTACTAGGATATCAAATCCTGGTTCCACACGTATCACCTGGCCCAGTGCGTTTTATTCACTTGGCACAAAAAGTCCTTAAAGGTGTGTGGAAATTGTGCACGAACATCATTTTTTTCTTAATATTTATTTATTTATTATTTATTTTGGCTGTGCCAGGTCTTAGTTGTGGCATGCGGGATCTTTTAGTTGTGGCATGCAGCCTTCTTAGTTGCAGCATGTGAACTCTTAGTTGTGGCGTGCATGTGGGATCTAGTTCTCTGACCAGGGATTGAACCTGGGAGAGTCTTACCCACTGGACCATCAGGGAAGTCCCTGAACATCATTTTTCAAAAGAAACATAAGCAATATCATACTAAAAGACTAGAAAACCATGACATGCTATTGTATCAGTAGAGAAATGTAAACCTGACCACTTACTCTAATCACTTATTTTGCCACTTAAATATAGGCATGTTATGTAGAAGTCCTGGATTCCTGTAATTCTAAAAAAAAGTCATAACTAGAGTATTCTGAGAATATGGTGGCAGTGACACTGTGGTTTTTGAATCCACATAATAACATGTAGGATAACCCAAAACGTTTGGACAACAATAACTAGCCAGAGAGATGACAGCATTCAGAAAACAACAGAAATAAAAGGCAAAAAAAAAAAAAAAAAACACTTCAGAAATGAAACTGAACTAGGACACAAGAGTAAGTAAATATGATGAAGAAGTAAAAGATAAGAACATAATGAAGAATGGAAAATGCAAAGGATAAAAACGTTAAAAATAAAAAAAGATTTGAGAGAAAGTGATAGCTACTGAAGATAGGCAAGGAGATCCAATATATGTATAATAGAAAATTTTGAAACAAAACCAAAGCAACGAAACAAAATAAATATGAAAAATTATAATTGGAGAAAAGCTTGAAATTTATTTTAAAAGTAATAAAACTACCACTGAAAGAGCCTACTTCATCCTTAGGAAAAACACATAGAATGACCAGCATCAGCATAGAGTCTAGTCAAACCCTTGGGTTTTAAAGAAAAGAAAAACATATACTGAGCATCTGGGCAACACCAAGTCACTTATATGTGAGAGAAAAATCAGACTGTATCACACACTGAAAACAACATTTTACATAAACAATGGACTAATGTATTTGAAACAGTTAAGGAAAAAAATATGAGCCATGGGTTGTATATCTGCCCAAAGTGACCTTTAAATATACAGGGTCTGGACAAACCATTAATAATATGCAGGGACTCAGGGAATATTGTTCCCATGAGACCTGCCGGAGGAATCAACCAGAGAATCAACCTCAGAGGACAGAAAGAGCAGAGACGCACTGACTTCAGATAAGATAGGGATCATTAGAAACATATTTATTCATAGAATTAAAACTAAATGAACTGAATTAAAACTACAACTAGAACTGAAACTAAGGAGACAGTATAGTATTGAATGGCTATATGATTCAGACTGTAATACTACAGTGTAGTATTGAATGGTTACATGCTTCAGACTATATGTATGCTACACACATACGTACAGTACAACTACCTAAAAACGGAAAGAAATGAAAGCTATATAGGAAAAATAGAATAAATTTGCTGACCGTCCTGTAGGTATTAGCAGAGAAATAATTAACTTCAAAACAAATGTGTGGGAGAGGAATGAGAAGGGCAAAGAGGTTCCTAGCTTATTTCAATCCTGCTCAGAGCAGAGAACCAACTGCAAATAGCCCCCCACCCTCAAAAGGGGAAGGGGACTAAGGCTGTTATATAATAGTATTAAAGTAAAGATAATTATTACAAAAAATGAGCCTTCCTAAAAATCAAACGGTACACTAGAGTGAGAGTGAGAGAAAAGGAAATGGAAAAATAGGGAGAGAAAGATATGTCTGCTTATCTTAAAAATAGAAAATAAAATAGCCAATGGAAGGGTGAACCATAAACAAAAGAAAACAAAGCAATAGCTACCTATATGACGGGGGGAGGGGAACAAGTGGTGAGGACTGAATAGAAGTTAGACTTCCTTGACAGTAACTTCTTGAGGAGATTTGATTGTGGAACCTGTAACTATTTTTATATTATTATAAAACAATAAAATTTTAAAAAGCAGTCTCTGAAAACTAAAATGAAACTAATGAACCTAACTATGGATTAGTGTATCTATACTTAGAAACGATTTCAAGTGACTTTAAAACACGGGAATTTGTGCATTCCTAGTGAAATATAGACGAAGTACAAAAAGACTAGAAAAAGGGAAAAACTTAAACTGTTTTCAGTAATTATTTTATCAGTGGTCATGGTGGTATGGTGATTCTGAAAATACTGTGTATGTATGGTGGGATCAATAAAATGAACAATTATTATGCTGTCACCAGAGGTAATATTTTTTATGTTGAAAAAAGATAGATTAAAGCCAAAGAGGGAAAATACAAAAACAATGAAGTCTTGAATTTGAGCTGGAACTATCAGTATGAGCTAATTTGTTAAAAAAAAAAGTCTAAGTATTTCACTAAAAAGGCCTCGAAATAATGACACCCCTAAAACGTGGATTGTGGGTTCTAAGATTATTTTCCAGTAAACGAATCAGCACTTCTTAAAGAAATGGCTGATTCTTGGTCTAGGCCAGGAAAGGTCCAAGGTAGCCTTGGAAATATAAACATACCAGAAAGCAAGGAAGAAAGCAAAGTCTCGTAGCAAGGAAACAGACTCAGGAACCCATTTAAATAGTCTCCCATTGCCCAAAGATGGGACAATTTTAACATCAATTAGGATGATAACAAATGGACTGAAACACATGGGATCTGTTTAAATCAATGAGTTAAAAAAAAATAGAACGAAATTTCACCAGTCACCTCCAGAAAGTGTAAGGAATCAATTAATTTTGAAAACGGATGGCTAAAGGAAAAGGAGCAAGTATTTATCTTGCTTGACCCACATGATCTGTAGCTCGGAGTAATCAAGTATTTGAAGGGGCTAAGTTTGAAACAGAAGTAATCCAATTAATGAACCAAAGTGAGAGGACAGAATTAACATATCACCGTTCTGTGACCCTTAGTGAATGAATTGGGGTAACCATCTTTATGGCTAATAAATCACAGAAACAGATGTGGAAGGGAGAGAAGTCTAGGCCACCACCTCTGGAACAGTTTTGCCAAAACAAAACAACAAAACTGAACCTGAATCAAATCAATTCTCTAGCTCGAAATACCCACTGCAGAAAACTCAAGGGACAGAGGAATAGGTTAAATGACACTGCGTGGATAAAATCAGCAACATTCCTCAGATGTGGGAAACTTTATAGGACAAACAATCTGACATATTTTTCTTCTTGTTTTTTTTGTTTTTTGCCACACCACATGGTGTGCGGTATCTTAGTTTCCTGACCAGGAATCGAACCTGCTAATCTAACTTCTTCGAACAAAAAATTTCAAGGAAAAAACAAAGGGGGAGGAGGGCCTATCAATCAATGGGAACTTGAGATATATATATGTCAACCAATTTTAACAGATAGATCTCATTTGGATCCCAATTTAAATAACGTATAAGACAAAAGATTATGAAATAATTGGAGACATCTGAGTATCAGCTGTAATTAAACACACATATACATATACATACATATATATTAAAGAATTATTGCTTTTTTAATAGATGTGATAATGGTATGGTGTTTTTTTTTCTCCTTAAGAGACTGTTACTTTTAGAGAAACATACTGATATATTTCAATTGAAATAAGATATAGATGAAACAAGGTTGGCCACATGTAATTACCTAAGACAGTTTTGACAGCTGCAGTTTTGAGCTTATATTTTTCTCTGTATTTCTGCTTATGATGACATTTTCCATAATAAAATATTGTTAAAAACTGCTTTTACCATCCTGACATTGCAAGTGAAAAGGCATCTTTTCAACTCTTAAGACTGCCAGTATGAAGCCATTATAGGTTTTTCATATTTTAGTGAGACTCTCCATAATTTTAAAGTGATCCAATCTGAAATTAAATGAAGTTATCCATGAAGTCCATGTCATCTAGTATGTATACATCCTTGGACTATAACCTGATATAAAAAGATTACAGAAATCCCTATCTGAGGTTTATTGTCCTTAGAAAGGATAATGCATAGTTTTTATTCCATCTTTCTAATTAGTAATTTAAGCATATGCTCAGCATTTAATTCTAAATGTTTGCCTTTTCCCCAAGCTCGAAGACAGCTGTCCAAGATTTGAATGCCAGAAAACATTTAAATATCAACATCTGTTGAATTATGTTAATTTAGTGTAATATAATTGGGTATGAGTTGGAATTGATCAGAAGTATATGAAATAAACAAAAGATAAATTCCCAACAATATCTTAGTATACAAACAAGTCACTACGGGGTGATGAAAAAATATTTCTAAAGAGAAGGGGCAAGGAAAAATACTGATTATGAAGAAATGGATTCTTTTAAATACATAGCTCTAACTGTATGGGACATTATTTTGTGATATTTGAACTTATTTTTAAATTGGTTCAGAAGTGAAAGATAATTAAAATTAGCTAAAACAAGTGATAGTTAATAGCTTAATATTTGAATATATTTATAAATTATTAAGTGAAACATTAAAACATTCTAATTACTTATGTACTCATTAAATTTTTTAGATTGCAGATGATTCCTGTTATGTTATAAACTGTTACATACCTCAAAATTTAAGAGCTGATGTAACTTCTGTTCTATAGACATAAAATAGTATTTTAAACTGAAAGTGTTCTCCATGTGGCAGATGGTTTTATTAGGTTTATTCTGGGGACTGGAAGGTACAAATTATCAAGTAGTGGCCTTGCTTATTGTATTGCTGATTTAAAATATTAATTTTTATATCAATTCTTTTACTAATAAGTTAGGGATGTTTGCTGTTTTGGGAAGTATTCTGGCACATGTACACATTGCATGAACAGATCCCTGAATGCCCCTGTAATGAAATTCTAATGCAGGCAGCAGTAGCAATACAAGCTGTTGTGATGTGGCCCTGCAGGTGTGCTGTCACCATTTCCTAGGGGAACCATCTCTGGGAGTTAAAGGTTAGTTCCGTGCCCATGCCCATTTAATCACAGGACCAATTTGGGGAGTGCCAACTGTGAAACAGACACCAGTCTGTAAGGAAGTGGACTTCAGAAGACAAATTTATTTCAGCTATAGGTCATTGGAACAGTTTTCATATGCTAACTATTCTTTATTATTAGTGACCATGGCCAAATTCAACTGCTGTTCCAGAGGTGAGAGGCTGTGCATACTTTTAGTCATTTGAAAATATCTAGTTCATCTATCAGATTTCAAGAAAAAGGGGAAACAGTAACGAATGTTTCACCACGGAGTACTTGATTGCTTTTTTACTTACTACACACTGGACATATTATATATTTCAAATGGCAAATCCCCCTTTTTTCTTTTCTGTGTGGGTTATTCACATTAAACTGAAAAGCAATCCCTCAAAATTCTAACTGGCTGATAATTACTTTTATTTAGTTTAATCACAATTTAAAATAACTCTCTATAATCATTAGTTTAAAATTTTGGCAAGGAAGCTTAGAATTTCAGGATGCCAAAAGGACAGGAGGCAGAATTGACTTTCTGAGAACAGTGCCTTTTTAAAATACAATAATTTGGTTATATAGAGTACAACAGATTAATTAAATTCCTTGGAAAGCACTTACGTTGCATATGTGGTATGTTTCCAATTATTCTACTCTAAATACATCTATACCTAGAAGCTATTCAAATTTTTAAAAAATTATAACACATGTGCAATTAAATGTATTCCAGTTAAATAAATATGGAATGCATACATTCTAATTAAAGGGAATGTGTGAATACTTCCTAATTGTTCATTCACACATACAGAAGAATGAATTAAAATAATCTAAAAAGATACTTTTCTATCTGGAGGATTGAGTAAATGTTTTTAGAACAATAAAATTTAATGCTAATTTTAGATTTGGAAAAAGAAAAATAATAAAGGACTAGAAATTTTATCTCGAAAATTAGTATTTTAAAAGTTTCAAGCCATCATTTTGGAATATCAAGTATGCAGAATATAAAATGCTGAGTGATATAACTTGCTTTAAAATATGGTGTTGAATCATTAGTTGTTGTTGTTTTTTTTTTTTTTTTTTTTGCGGTATGCGGGCCTCTTACTGTTGTGGCCTCTCCCGTTGCGGAGCACAGGCTCCGGACGCGCAGGCTCAGCGGCCATGGCTCACGGGCGCAGCCGCTCTGCGGCATGTGGGATCTTCCCGGACCAGGGCACGAACCCGTGTCCCCTGCATCGGCAGGTGGACTCTCAACCACTGCGCCACCAGGGAAACCTTGAATCATTAGTTTTAATATGACAAAAGAGAATTTGTTTTAAATTAAATCTTTACTAATGTAGGATAAGTAAGTCTCATTTTAAATAATTAAAATAAAGCATCACTTACTTTTGCTGATGCACTTAATTTTGTTGATACATTTCTGTGAAAAGCAACACTAGCCAAATACAGTCCATGTCATTAACCAGTACTCTAATGAACAGTTATCCCAATTTATTAACAGCTGCTCAAAAATGTAGTAATTAATAGTTTCATTTATTTTTGGCAAACTCGCAAAATGACAAATAGTTTTGTATCTGTTGCAAATTAGGTCTCCTTCCCAAATAACGGATGACACTATGGGGAAGACTGAGCAAACTGAATCCTTGAACATCTTTGGATCTTTAGAAGATCAAATAAAGAACAGCTGTAATTCTATTTGTTACATCTGCAACAAAATACAGTGACTTGTATCGTCACGTGAAAACAAATATACTCTGCATTAATGTAAATAGGAATGTTCTTTCTAACCTGACGGAAGAAGGTTGACATGCATGTGTGTGTGTGTGTGTGTGTGTGTGTGTGTGTGTGTGTGTGAATGTGATGGGATTTGTTTTGTTTCTCTGATTAAATCTATTGCCATTTTTTTCATTTTAGAAGATTCTTTTTACTACTAATCAGGCAAGAAAGTGACAGCAAAGGAAAAAAAAAGTTTATTTTTCCCTCCTTATTATTTATTAATTGATCACACAAGAAATTAGAGCACACAGCATCCAGGGATTTTCAAGTCATTTGACACTAGTAGATGAAAAATGTAGTGCTTGTAAGAACTAAGTAAAAGTGAATTAACATATGTTTCTGAAAGATATTTTAAAACAGTAAGTCAAATTTAATAATATCGGCAATAAAATGTTTTTACTCGATTGCAAATTACATATCAGACTGCCAGATAATTTAGCCTTGGTGCTTCACAAGAGTAAATGTAAATGGCAAAAATCATGTAAGTAAGGAAGCACGGCAAAGTAAAAAAAAAAAAAGAAGATGCCAGATCTGACATGATCTACTATCAGTCTTTTTGTATGGATTCTTAGAATGATGAAGACTAATCATTAACATAAAAATGTGTTTAAAAAAGCAGGATCTTTTCAAGAACAGTACATCACTCAGTGTCAGGCATTGCTTCATGCATGTTTTACTTACTTTCAATTGGGAAGGCTATATTGAACTTTCTGGTACTAATCAAAGGTTATGATATGAGAAACAATGTAAAATTATTTAATTGTAATTTTAAATGAGGTGAAGGGAGAGAAAAAGATTTTTCTAATTTTGAGAAGTATAAAATCTGAATATTGAAATAAAAACTAAAGGGTTTGAATAGCAAGTCTGGAATTTAAGAGAAAGATACAGGTTAAAGAATAACTCTAGATGTCACTCGTATTTCTATAAAACACTTAGGTGCATCATCTCAATGTTTAGCTGAGTGTGTGTGTGTGTGTGTGTGTGTGTGTGTGTGTGTGTGTGTATGTAGGTATGTTCCACTTTGGCTAATAATCTATTGCATGCAATGATCACTCAAAAACCGTGCCTGTTAATTATTAAATATTGGCAGTGACAGGTAATACGTAGTGGTTTTTAAAAATAAAAAAATGTACATGCTTTCATGCATTTATATATTGAAAGACCTTTGTGTTTTCCTGAGTTTATTTATGCTTTCAAAGGTTTAAAGGTATGTAAAAACGAGAGAATGGCTTGAACAAATTCTAGGCATGCATTACATATTAGGGGAGAGATAGTACACAGTAAAACTAAGATGAAACTTCATAATAGGAAAATGGATAGAGAACACTGAAGAAATGGAAGAATGATTGGAAAATAAAACCCTGCAGACTAATCAAAAAGAATTATCAGATGGGAATAACCAATAAGATATAAACAACACAGGAATGTAAGACAGGAAACATGTAACTTCAAGCACCACCGCAATGTAAAATCTTGGGAGAACACATCAAATGAATATGTGAGGATAGTGTCTTGATGAAAAATGTTCACACCACTCAATACCTGACACACCTAGTCTATGATATGGGCTCCCCACAGAGAATAAAAATGAAGCAACAAACCAAAAGAAAGATGTATAAGACCAGTATCACTAGAACCAATTAGATCAAATTATGCCTTTGTTAATAATCAGTATTTGTTTAAATTAGTTTACATTATACCTATCATTTTTTTACCTTTCTTTTAAGGCTTTCTTTTTTACCTTTTTGAATCAGTCAAAAGTTTGATTATAGGACCCATGAAGTATATCATAAAAGTATGAGAATGTTAATTATGTTTAGAATAAACATATGAACAAATACAATGCATTAATATTTCAGGAATAACTATCTGCATATGATGGAATGGCATGTGACGACGAGCACTGTTGATGGTGAACGAAGCTTGGGAGGAGATGTTTGCAGAATGAGAAGCACGGTAGGAAATCCTAAGGAACGATGCCCTTTCAGGAGGCGGAAGTATAGGAAACCTTGAAAAACAAAGTCTGTTACTGATGAGAACTTCCTGAGGGAATTGACTGAAATTATTAAAGTGGGTTATGTGTTTAAAGGAGAACTTTAGGTTGTTACCTCCTTGGTACTGTTAGACACAAATCAGTCTAAGAGTTGGAAAAGAGACAATTCTCCTGCACCCATCATTGATTTAAAGAGCCTAAATGAACTTTAAAGTAGATGTGGCAAAAAAGGAGAAATGCCATAAATTGGACACCCAGAAAACTGTCAAACTGCACTACAGTCAGTGGCATTGGCAAATACGTCCCTAAAACCCTTCTATGAAGATCTTGAAAATTCCCCCAGGGAGCCGAGGGGAAGAAGTACTACATTCCAGAGGTTAAAGCCATAACTGCAGTGCCCTTTATTCATTCAGAGCTTCAGTGAGGAATGCCCACCTTAAGAGTGAGCTGTACTCACGCACTTCAAAATCTCAGCTCTGAGTCATTAACAGCAGACCACTGGTACACTTATCTTTTCTTATCTGCCTGGTATATTTGGGGAGTAAATGGTCCTAAAATTGATTGATTCAATGAATTACAGTTCTCTTCTCTAACCTTTATATTTTTCTACAAGTTGAAAAAGGGAAGTGCAGTCACTCATCCAAAAGGGGTAAGGAAAGTCAAGCCAATATTAAAAATACTAAGTAAGAAAATGGCTTCAAGGGAGGAACACAGAAAAATGCACACAAATGAAGAATTTTCATCCTGCACTCAGTGTTGTAACGAAATTTAAGCTTGAGTCTTTCCTTGTGTTTATTTCACCTTTACAGGTTGCCTCATGCCTAACACAACTGATACCCTCAGAGAGACAAGAAAATACACCATATCCACCAAACAGGACAAAGAGGATGTAGAAAAGGAATGTTCAAAGAAACAAGGTGAGCTCTTGGAAATGCGATGTATTAGAGAATTTTTTAAATCCACAAAACATCTGGGACGGAACCATTAATAAAACTGCCCAGAGATCTTTGAGGACAACAATACAGAGAAGTTAAAAAAAAAAACTGGAGGATCATTTGAGGGTGCTCCAACATCCAAATAATAGGAGAACAGAGGAAATGGCAACCACTGGAAATTACTGGAGAAATGTCTTCAAAATCCTGAGGCAAAATGGTTTCCAAAGTAGAATTCAATTCCCAGCTAAATCAATCAATGTGAGACTAGAATAAAGACATTTTCAGAGATGCAGAGTCTCACAACTGTAACCACACCTGTTCTCTTTCTCAGAAAGCTCAGGAAAAATAATGGCATGGGATCCAGGGAAACGGAAATTCCACATAGGAGAGAGATGAGGAAACCCCCAGGATGAGAAGTGAAGAGAGGTCCTAGGACAGCAGAGGTGCAGCTGGTCCAGACAGCAAACAGTCCAGAGTAGACCTGAAAAATGGAGGGCTCCAAGAAGGATGCCACCAGGACAGAGAATTGAGGGGAGTTACACTTCTGTGTAGAGGTGGCTGATGAGCTGGGCTAGGCGCATAGGAAACAAAGCAAATGAAAAACAAGACAATTATCTCTACAACAACACAGAAGTTATACATGTATACCTAATATCTACATATATGATCATACTAACGCACACAATAAATATTTACTTGGTCTGAATATTATGATATAACCATTAGGAAGAAAGAGGGGAAGAAAAGCAGATAGTGTGTGTGTGTGTGTGTGTGTGTGTGTGTGTGTGTGTGTGTGTGTGTGTGTGTGTGTGTGTGTGTGTGTGTGTAGGGCACACAGCAGGAAGTCAATAGGTAATACTAAACTAAAAGCTTCAAGAAATAGTAATATAAGCATGTAATTTAGGTCAATACTGGAAGAAATACCTAAGAGTTGAAAGTGGATTTTTTTGGAGTGTGAAATTAGAGAATGAGGAAAAACAAGGCTGGGGTCTGCTGTACTTTGTTATGTCTTATAGAATGATTTGACATTCTAAATTATGTACAAGAAAAACAGGACAAAAAATAAAACTTAACAAGTGCTTAGGAAGCACACAGATGGAAATAACAATACCAGACTTTTCCTAACAGCTGCTGTAAGAACTCTTACATTTTAAGTGCTTTATAGGCATGAGCTCATACATTCCTTATAACAATGTTCTTAGATAAGTACAACTATTTTCTTTATTTCACAGATAAGTAAACTGAGGGATAGAGAGGTTACGTATTTCGCTCAGGGTCACCCAGCTAGTAAGTGGTGAAACTGGGATCAGAAGTCAGGCACTCTAACCGCAGAGGCTGGACACAGAGGCCAAGATAAGGACTCAGTCAGTGCACTCTACTGCCCCAGAATCTATGTCAAGTTCGTTTGACAAATATTTTATGCAGCAAATATTTCCTATGTATCAGGCATTGTTTTTGGTACTGGGGATACACCAGTGAGTAAAGCAAAGATTTTGCCCTCATGAAGCTTAAAGGTAATAGAGACAGTAAGTAAGCTTAAAGGTAAAAGAGACAAGAAGGAAGACACAAGAAGCAGAGCTGGTGGAGAGTGGGCCTTTCTTACATTGAGCACAGACTTCAGACACGAGTGGGGTTGGTATGTTGGAGAAATGGGAAAGAAACCACTGTACCTGGAGTAGGTGAATGACACAGTTCAAGTGGGAGAAGATGAGGTCAAGGAGGAAACAAAGAAGGGCAGGGTCAGAACACATATGGCCTTGCTGGCCAAGATAAAGACTTTGGCTTTTACTTGGAATGAAGTAGAAAGCCACTTAAGAGTTTACTTAAAAAAAAAAATCTATATCTATACCTATATCTTTATTGAGGTATAGTTGGCATAAGCAAAATGCACCACTTTTTTTTTTTTTTTTCTGGTTGCACCACGTGGCATGGGGATTTTAGTTCCCTGACCAGGGATTGAACCCATGCCCCCTGCTGTGGAAGCTCGGAGGAGTCCTAACCACTGGACGGCCAGGGAATTCCCTCACCACTTTTAAGGTGTGCAATTTCATAAGTTTTCACATATGTATACATGTGTGAAACCATCACCATAATCAAGATAATGCAGATACCCATCACCCCAACAGTTTCTTAATGCCTCTTTGTAATCCTTCCCTCCAGTACCTCCCTGGCCCTCATCCCATGCCAATGCAACAGCTGATCTGCTTCCGGTCACTATAAATTACTTTGCTGTATGGTATGAAGTATAGATGAGTTAAATTTTTTTTTTTTTTTTTTGCAAATGGATATTCAGTTGTTCCACTACCATTTGTTGAAAATACTATTTTTTTTCCACTGAGGTACCTTTGTGCTTTGTCAAAAGTCAATTCTCTGTATATATGTGGGTATATTTCTTTCATCTATTTTTCTATCTTTGCACCAATACCACACTTTCTTGATTACTACAGCTTTGAAATTAAGTCCTGAAATCAGGTAGTGTTAAAGTTTGGCTATTTAAGTCCTTTGCATGTTCATATGAATTTTAGCATTTATTTGTCAATTTCTACAAAATAGTCTCATGGGATTTTTGTTTGGATTGTACTGAATCTGGAGCTAAATTTTGGGAGAACTGACATCTTAAGAATATTGAGTCTCCTGATCCATGAACAAGGTATATCTCTCCAGTTACACAGATCTTTAATTTCTCTCAGCAACATTTTCATACACCAAAAAATATGGTGAAATGCTTAGGGATAAATCTGATAAAATATGTGTAAGACCTATACAATGAAAAAAACACTGCTGAGAAAAATTGAAAAAGACTTAAATATTTGGTTCTTAATTATGTGTTGTATTGTTATTTCTTGCTTTATATTGTTATCTTCCTGTACTTCTTTTAGCCAATACTTATTATGCTAATCAAATTCTTTTGACTTGTTTGTTCTAACATTTCTGCTTCTGTTGGAGTCTGTAATCCAATATATATATATTTTTAAAAGTAAATTATTTATTTATTTATTTATGGCCGTGTTGGGTCTTCATTGCTGCACACAGGCTTTCTCTAGTTGCGGCGAGCAAGGGCTACTCTTCGTCGCGGTGCACGGGCTTCTCACTGCGGTGGCTTCTCTTGTTATGGAGCACAGGCTCTAGGCGTGTGGGCTTCAGTAGTTGTGGCACGTGGGTAGTTGCTCCGTGGCATGTGGGATCTTCCCGGACCAGGGATTGAACCCGTGTCCCCTGCGTTGGTAGGTGGATTCTTAACCACTCCACCACCATGGAAGTCCTATATATATTGATATATATATATTTTTTGAAAAGGCTGTTCTCCTCAAATGCCTTATTATCTGATTCTACCAGGCAATGCTATGGGGAAAGGCCAGTCTTCTCTGTCTGCCCAAAGCAGTTCAGCAATTGGAGGTGAATGAACCTGACTTAAGAGTATAGAGGCCTGGGCACCAGAAAACCACAATCATCACACCCCTCTCTATAAAATAACTCCTCTGTCAGAAAAACACTCCCTTTCCTCACTCTCAGGAAAAGGCGAACTGTAATCCTCCAGCTCTGTGGTTTGTAGGGGGCAGAGTGAAGACCAGATAATTTGTCATCCAGTCCCATCAAGCTTTCCCAGCTCCTCACAAATACAGCGCTGTGAGCTGCCCTGACTTTATCCTTAAAAAACACTTGGACCAGAGATCTGAGTCTTTCTGTAAGGGGCAGATGTCATTTGTCCCAAGGCCATGGCCAATGACAAGCTAGTATAGAAAAGAACTCCAAAGGTTCTCCTCACATCTCATTCTCCCTTACCCAGGCTGAATTGCCTCTTGCTTCAGGTCAAAGCACACAAGCACACCTGTGTGCCCCCATCTCACAAGCACAAGTTCAAAATAGCACACCCCTTCCCTTAATACCGGGGACTTCTTGTAGTTTTCTGCTTATTTTCTCTTTCTGAATTCCTCCTGGGTTGACCCTGGAGGAGAGAAGCCGTCTTCTTATAGTTTAGTATCAGTAATCTTATAGTTCAGAATCTTGACTGTAACAGCAACTGAGACCAAATTTCTAATACACAACTTCCAAGCAGTACAGTTTTCTTAATTACCATCTAACTGCAACTCACAAGTTTAGATATTATCACTATGATTTTTTGGACACGAGTTATTTTAAAATGTATTTTTAACTCCAAGCTTAAAAAAAAATTATTTTTGTCAATGATTTCTCTTAATCACATTCAAATTAAAGGATATGATCTTTATGATACATATTCATTAAAATTTGTTGATAGTAGCTTTGGCCTGGTAAGTGGTCAATTTTTGTAAATATTACATGTGTCTTTGAGAAGAATGCGTTTTTGTTAATAGTTTGGGTGAAAAGGTTTATATAATATCATTAAGTTTGTTAATTTTCTGTTATGCAAATTTTATGATGGCTTAAACTCTCAATAACATGAATGCTGTATTGAAGTGGGAGCACCATGATAGTGGGTTAGTGAGTTTCTCCATTCACTGCTATTAATATTTGCTTTATATATTTTTCCGAGTCTATTTTAATGAATGTACACAATAATAAAATTATTAACTTTTTGGTAAGTTGAATCTTTTATCATTAAATTATGTGTTTCTTAAGCTTGTTAAGGCTTTTGTTCTTAAGTCAGTTTGTCTGGTAGGAGAGTCTCTTTTATAGTATATCTGGTATATGCTGTTCCATCCTTTAGTTTTCCACCTTTCTTTGTCATTATTTCAGGTATGTCTCTTAGAAAGAACATACAGTTGGATTTTAAAAGAAAAACTAAATCTGCTTAGTTTTGCTTTGAACTGACAAATTTAATCCATAAATATTTATTGTAATTACCGATACATGGACTTGACTCAATTATCTAACTTTTTTTTTTTCTGTGTTCCATTTTGTCTATGCCTTTTTCCCCCCTTTATTGACTTTTTAAATGGATTTTTTGAGGTCATTTATTCCATTCAACCCCACGCCCGCCAACTGGCTTGGAATTTACATACTCTATTTCTTTTGACTTAGTAGTTATTTTTGATATTTTACCATGAATACTTAATACAGTCTTATCAAGTAGCAATCTCTTAACTGAGCAATGAAGTAAACACCCCAAACAATTCAAGGACCTTAGATTGGACTTGAACTGTAATCATCAACACTGCCAATTTAACATGCTGTTATTTTCCACTATCTTAGATTGTCTTTTGAAAAGTCCTATGAATTACATATTATAACTGTCAACTTATATAAACAATGGTTGTTTAAACTTACTGAAATCTTTAACAGCTTATTGGCTTAGTATTCATTTTTTCATCTTAGACTTTCCTGGGGAGATCCTTTTCTTGAAATACATCCTTAGAAAGTCTTCTAGCAAAGGTCTGTTGGTAGTAAACTTCCTTAGTTTTTGAAAATCTTAAACTGTTTTTACTTCATCTTCATATATGAAAGATGTTTTTCTAGGCACATAGTTCTATGCTGACAATGTATTTTCACCCAGTACTCTGAAGACTTGTCCACTGTTTTCTGGTTTCACTGTCAGTACTCAGAAATCTGATGATGTACAGCTGTCATTCCTTTGTAGTAATTCATCCTTTATCTCTGGATTCTTTTAAGATCTTCTCTTTGTTTTTGGTGTACTACAGTGTACTACTAGGTATGGATTTCTTTCTATTTATTCTAGTTGGTATTCACTGTGCTTTCTGTACTTGTATCTATAGATTTATAACTTTCACCCATTTAGGGAATCCTTAGCCAACATCTCTTCAGCATCATGTTTTTTTCAGCCTTTCTATACCCTCCATCAAAGCCTCTAAGCTTAAATATATCTTAGATCTTTCCTGGGTCTCTTAACCACTCTTTCATTTTTCCATCTCCTTATATTTTTATGCTGCATTCTGGCCTACTTCTTTAGCTGTACCTCCATTTCACAATCACACTTCTCATTTTTAACAATTATATGCTTTTGATTCAATTCTGCTTGAACAATTCTAATAGTGATCTGTTGCCTGCTTATTTTATTTCTATAAACGTGGCATTTGTAATTATTTATAACCTGTATAAAATTTATATAATCCATACTTTATAATTTCAGGATCTGACATCCTTAGGGGTAACTATATTAGTTTTATGTTGACTATCACTGATGGTCAACTTATTATGTTTGACAATTTTTGATTGTCTAAATTAGACATGCTAGATAGGATTTATGTTAGCTTCTGCAGATACCTAGTGGGTTCTCAGTTGGGGTTAGTCTGTACAACATGGTACTTGGAAGCTACATTGCTTGCTTGGGAGTGTTAAACACAGTGGCCAGCACACTAACTACGGGAGGCCAGGAGATGCAAAGGCAGCTGCCGAGGTCGGTTATCTTGTTAAAAATTGAGCAAGTGTAAATCACAGGGCAGTAGTTCTGATCAATATTCTGATAGCCATTTTCACCTAAGTAAAAATGAGGTCTTCAGAAACACCACATGCAAAATTTGGAAATACGCTGTCTAAAACAATAAACTGGGGCAAATTTTTTTTATTAAAGAAAAAATATAACATCGACTCAGCAATATAAAATGAGTAAGAACACAGAAGCACTTTTAAAAAAGAGTATATTTTCTATATACTTATTTATGTATTATTAGAGATAAATATACATGTTGCTCTCTCATAAAGCCTAAGTACCATTTAAGTTTTGGGGAAAAGATTAATTCTCTTTTTTTAAAATTAAAAAACTAATTATTCTAAAACTTGATCTAAAATTCGTTAGTTATGGGTGGCAGAGATTTTCTTTTCTTCTAAAAATGCACTCATATACAGAATGGACTTGAGGACACAGGGAGGGGGAAGGGTAAGCTGGGACGAAGTGAGAGAGTGGCACGGACATATATCCACTACCAAATGTAAAACAGATAGCTAGTGGGAAGCAGCCGCATAGCACAGGGAGATCAGCTCAGTGCTTTGTGTCCACCTAGAGGGGTGGGATAGGGAGGGTGGGAGGGAGACACAAGAGGGAGGGGATATGGGGATGTATGTATATGTGTAGCTGATTCACTTTGCTATACAGCAGAAACTAACACACCATTGTAAAGCAATGATACTCCAATAAAGATGTTAAAAAAAAAAGGTACTCTATTTTTCATCAGCTTAAAAAAGTACAAATAGAAGGGTATCTTTCTATTCATTACTAGTAATCCTGAAATAGATTCTAATAAACAATACATAAAATATTTTAAGTTGGCACTCCAGAGCCAAAGGCATCCCAGCTATAACTCACCATATTCGTATTGGTATGGAAAAAAAAAATCACATGATTTAATGATCAGAGTAAAAAGCGATTTTAAGTTGCTTACCTGCTGGCTGTTTTCACAGAACAGTTTTTCTTGTGTCCTCTTTCAGCTCGGTTGTCTCTCAGAAGCTGATGCTGTCCAAAGTGTTAAAACAAAGTTGTAGAAACAAAAATATTTCCATTATATTATTTTGTAAGTAGAAAAGTATTCTTCTCATTCAGAGGGACACTATTTGTTCACTTGCATTACTTTTTCTTCTTTTTGTTTTTTTACTGGTTTTTCTTAAAACGAAGACAACTACTTTTGCTAGAGATGCCACTGACACACTTATAAAAATGTTGCTAAGAGTTGCCAGTGCTTGCCTGACAGCTTACACTGCTCTTATAGTCACTTAATATACAGCCTAGAGCTGGAGGTCTAGGACTCACTTCTAATTCTGGTTCTCTGGAGTGGTCCCGGTAAAAGTAATGCAACCTCTCTTACCAATGCTTCTACCAGTGCATTCAGCTACGAATTTTTCGAGGCTTTGTCACCTACGATGACATAAAAGATCTAATCTTACTTTCTCTGTATTTACTGGCCTAACATGGTAAAGAAACATTTAAAACATTCTTTTTCAAAGAAATTATTGGCTTGGAAATATATAATTAGAAAAAAAATACAGATTTGACTGCCTCCTCAAAATGCCTCACCATACACTTCCCTTCACACTTGCTTTAGCCTAACTAATTGGAAAGAAAAAAAACCCAAGTAGTCAATACTTTTTGCTGTGTGTACTCTCAAACTGTAGCTTATCTTATTTATGCAGAAATGTGATTATATGCAAGACTGGGCTAATAAGAAGTTGTACAGCATATTAGAAATTAACCTTAATAAAAATAGAAATCTTAGGAGTAATAGTGCAGGAAAGATCTGGGTTCGAATCCCAGCTATACCAGTAACTAACAAGTCACTAGGTTTTAAAAACAGGTCTACCATTTATAAGCTGTGGAACGTCTCTAAGTCTCAGTTTCCACCTGGAAAATTGAGATAACAATAATATCTACCTGTAAGGGTGCTGTGAGTGTTAAATAAGATAAATCATGTCAAACGCTTAGCACTATGACCAGAGCATAAAAAGTGCCGAGTAAATGGTTCAAATGCTACAATTATAATTAATGAGCCTGGTTGTCAGTGGTTATTGTCTGACCAATATCAGTAACTTCTAATGAAATAACTGCTTTGAACTATTTAATGACATCATTTACAATCAATTACTAGCCACATTTGGCCATCCTTGAGAAGGAAAATAACTTAATTAGATCACAAAGAACATTGTTAGATCATTATTTCAGGAATGTCTTAACTAAATAAGACTACTTTATATTTCTCTTAAATATCTGCTTCTTTCCATCCCCACTACCAACATCCCAGTCCAGGCCATCATTTTCCCTCACCTACAACAGCCTCTCCAAAAGCCTCCCTGCCTCCAGCCTCACTCCCATTTAATCCATTCTCCACACTGCAGGCAATAATTCTAAAACTAGATCTGATTACATTATTCTCTTCAGATAAACCCCCAAATCTTGTACAAGGCTCTCATGGCCCTTCATAATTTGATTATATTTCTAAACTCATAATTTATTATGCTTCCTCCTACCCCCCAACCTAAGCTCCTTATTTCTTTTTTTTTTTTTTTTTTTTTTTTTTGCGGTACACGGGCCTCTCACTGTTGTGGCCTCCCGTTGTGGAGCACAGGCTCCGGACGCGCAGGCTCAGCGGCCATGGCTCACGGGGCCAGCCGCTCCACAGCATGTGGGATCTTCCCGGACCGGGGCATGAACCCGTGTCCCCTGCATCGGCAGGCGGACTCTCAACCACCGTGCCACCAGGGAAGCCCTAAGCTCCTTATTTCTAAATGATAAATCCCAGCTATTCTGAACTTTTCAGTTTGGAGCATGTACCATATTCTTGCTCACCTTTGGCCCTTTGTTTTAGTTATTCAATCTGCCTGCATCTCCAAGGTCCAGCACAGTGCCTGGAACATTTTTAGTGTTCAATAAATATTTGTTGAATGAATGAGTGAATGAATGAATGAGATAAAGAAATAGGGAATGAGATATAGTATCTGATATGTAGATGAAGCCATACCTAATTATTACTACTTATAGAAAATAGCAACAATTTATCTTTAAGTCCATTAATCTGAAAGTGTTTCAATGTAGAAACACTTCGTACCATGAAAGCTAATTTGCTTCTGAAAAAAAAAATTAATTACTTTGGCATTTCTAATTCTAGTGCCTTTATAAAAAAACATATACAAACCAACATTTGTGACACAGATAGCTAGAGGTGACATGATAAAATCTCTACCTCCACCTTCAATTAATAGTAGTAGTTAACTAACTTTTCTAATTGTTAGATAAGACGGATACGTGAACACTATTCCTGATATTTGTGTTAAAACAGTTTAAACAAAGAACTCAAAAAATCCCAAACATATGTTCTTAAATAAGAAAAGAATTCTACAGTTTAGTTTTTTAAAAAGGCAACTATAATAACCAAAGTAAATATTAGGCTATACCTACTAGGTCTGGTTAGTTCTCAGGGAGGCCACCATCTGGATGAACTAAAATGAGATAGCAACTTCTGTGAACTCTAAGGTTAGAGCTCCTTCTATTAGATTCACATGAGAATTTTCCTCAAATTTATAGTTCCTCAAATTTATAGTTTTGATGGGCTTTGTATATAAAAAGAGACAAATATTGGAATTATTTAATATAATGCATCTATATTAAAAAGTCATCACAAAATTATCTCATTTTATCAATAAAATTATAAGTCTGGGTGTATCTTTGCAAATTTAAAATCAAGCTCAGAGAGAAAAATACAGACTCAGATCTCTGGGTCATGAATTTAACAGGTTAATATGGGAACCTAGATCTTTTAAGGGGCGAAAATGAAAAAATTAATCCAGAGTGTTATTTGAATAGAAAACATACATTTGTATTTGAAAGTTTCCCAACATGTGTCTGCTCTGCCCCAACAACAAAAAAAAGGTGGCAGGGGGTAGGAGGAGCATCAGATCAGGAATTCATGATAAAAGACACAAGAGTCCTGGAGCTCTGCTCTGATAAGCAAGAGTAGCTCATCAGGTTTTGAAAGATTCTTCACTTCTCTTACTGCTAACTTTTCCTGTTTCCTTGGACTCCTATCAGTGTCACAAGTGAGGTCAGTTTTCAGGGCTCTGACTCAACACCATCAACTCCGATTAATAACAGAACTTCTGAATATGGTGCGAAGTGCTTCTTACCTTCTGACTCTCAGATTGCTGGACTTAGGCCAAACGGAGAGACAATTCCCTTATTAGTGAGTGACCTGCAGATGTATATTAAAAAATGACTCACATAAGAATGACATGAACATTCATAAACACAAAACCTAGTACAATGTGAGGTTTACAAAAGGTACGCAATTTTAAAATCTGCTGAATGAAACCAGGAAGAGAAATGTTCCAAGTGGATCATGGTTGCTCCTGTGACAGAAAGGGAGCTGAGAATTTCTGTGGCTATTCATGCTACTTTTAAAAGATTATTTTGTGCGTGTCACGTTCCTAGCACAAGAGGAAAAAGCAAAGAGCAGAATACTTATTCCACGGCAATCCTATCTTTACCACCTGATATTCAGAAGGCATTCAAGCTCAAGACTGTTTCTGATTAGCAGCCACTTTTCAGGTAACTCCTCAAATGTCTACAAAAGAATTTCAAGTCTCTCCACACTTGGCCTTTCACAGGGTCCTCACCTTAAAAGGAGTACTAAGTAATCTCTAAACAATGACCTGTGGCTCCTTAAGATACTAGTAAACTCAGTCAAAAATATCACACCATTAGATATTCAAGGAGGAAAATCCTCAGAATTAAAAAAGACACACACACAAAATGAGGCTTCCTGCAGCTGCTTCTGTCTCCTTACTTCTACTACTGAGCCACCTTTCAATTTTCTCTTTTGTGGCCTCTGTGGTGCCCTCTCTGTGGTTTTCTCAAACATTTACCAACATCCTGTAGTGACTGCTTTCCTGCCCCAGATTTTACCCACCTCAGAGGAAAAGCTATGTTGTCTATATAAATACCTCTTTTTGTAGAAATAAAGAGTACCTGAGAGATAACGGCTGATGGACAACAGTGATTTACTGAATGTGTGATAAAGAAACGCTGAGTATGCATGATGTAAATGGAAACGGGACTTTGCACTAAAGAACAGAAAGGGGAATCTTAAGGTGGGGAAAGCAGTGAGGGGTGGGATTTCAAAAGTGGGGTTAATATTATCATTTCTTTATGTTGGTAAGTTGGTATGGGAAAAATAAAAGGTGTTCATGCATGCTAATAGTCATTCATTCAACAATATATTGAAGGATTTTATACTTTTTCATGGTCTTGCATTTTATCTTGCATTTCATTTAGGTCCTACCTTGGACCTAGGTTTAGCCAATAGTTTACTGTGCTAAAGTTAGGTCTAAGTTGAATAAGAAAATTTTATCCCTCAAAACATGAGTAGTTTGCATGTGTATTTGTATACACACGTATATGTGCAACTGTTACTCATTATTCATGGGTTCTGTACTTGCAAATTCACCTATTTGCTAAAATTTATTTGTAACACCAAAATCAATATTTCTGGTGCTTTAGCAGTCATTGGCAGACATGCACAGAGTGACAAATTTGAGTCCCCTGTAGCGCACGTTCTCAGCTGAGGTCTGACAAGGTGATGTCTGTCTTCTTGTTTCAGCTTTCATACTGGAAACAAGTGTCTTTTTCGAGGTCCGTTCAGTGCTATGTTTTTTTGCATTTTTTTCTTGTTCTCATCTTCATGGTTTAAAATAGCCTCCTAGTATTGTGCTGAACTGCTGTCTAGTGTTCCCCAGTGCACGAAGGTTGTGATGGGCTTTATAGAGAAAATATGTGCATTAGACAAGCTCCCTTCAGGAATAAGTTATAGTGCTGCTGGCCATGAGTTCAGTGTTAATGAATCAATAATATGTATTAAATGAGGTGTCTTTAAACAGAAACACACATCAAATAAGGATATGTATTGACTAGTTAATGAAAATGTTGTGACCAGAGAGTCTCAGGAACCTAACCTTGTATTTTTCCTGGGAGCGATTTTTCAGTATTTGCTACGTTCATTAGTATTCTTATCAACCTCATAGAACATAGCTATTACAAACAACAAGAATCAACTGTGTTCATTAACTAATAACCTATCTAGTCAAGATAAAAATCTGAAATGGTATATCAGAGTTTAAGCCAAAGGGTGAATCAAAAATTTGTCTAAAATATTTAAAAATTAAAAAAAAAAAGATTGGTCAACTTTCTTCTCTATATGTTCTTAGCTATTTGTTAATTTTTAATGACAGAAAAAAAGTTTGGCTGGAAGCAGCCAGTTACACTATAATCTAAAGCACAGATTTATAACATTACTTTAGTATTTCTCAAATTCTAGAAGGTGGAAAATGATCTTTACAAAATCGTATTTGGGGATAAACTATATCCTCATGCGACTTACTACTAGAAGCAGAATCTTACTGTAATCATTTTACACAGAGGGTATGAACCATTTGGGAAAGCAGAAAGTCTAAGTTTTACATTCTGAACAAACACACTGCGGATGCAACGTAGCCTAGTTAATTTCCAAAACTTTAGAAATAACGGTATATATTCTATTATTGTGAGAAATATATTTAAAGGTGCAAATTGCTCTCATGGAAAAAGGCCAAGTTTACAAAAAATCATTAAACTGAATTCACATATTTTTCTTTAATTAGATTCATGTGTGTTAAGAAATATAGTATCGCTTATAATGAAGTATTTGGCACTTTGCTGTTATAAGAAAAGGGAACTATGGTATGTGCAACCAACTCTGGACCTGCCGCCCAGCTTAAGAAATAAGACATCACCAATACATAAAATAATGTTACCAATTACCATTACTAAGCACAATCTCCTCTTTACCGACCTACCTACCTACCCCTCAGAAGAAATGATCCGTGTGGATTTGAGGCTTTTCATTCGCATATATTTAAAGGTATTTCTTACATATCATACTATTGACTCACTTAAAAAATAACTCTTAGAATCCATAATGAAAAAAAAGGCTTAACAAGGATGCAAAGCCTAAAACATATATGCGTTACAACTTATCAAAATTTTAAGCCCTAAATTACCTTATCACGCTGCAGAGAGAGAACTAACACATTCAACAAAGAAGATAGACTACTTATTTTATATGTAAAGTTAACCAAAATGAATGTCAAGTTCTTGCTAAGTCAACTCATCATTGTGCTGCCATGAAACTAATAAAAAATTAAAAAAAAAAACTCACTTAGAAATATAACGTACGCTTGTAAGAAACCATTATCACCTTCAAAACTTCAAAAATAAAAATATTCTCTTGCTGACTGATCTTGTTTAATACAAAGCAATTTTTTCAAGCGTATGTACTATTTTGGTACCTTAACTTTGCAAAAAACATATGTGAATGGTGAAGTCCTACAAACTAGTGATGTATCAGCACCGGCACAATGAACTCCTTTTAAAATAACCTGGGACTTTATCCTTTCTCATAAAACTGATCTACTACCTTGAAGGGAGATAGTTAAATATTTGAAAGACTGAGTAACTTCCTTTTGGATTAGAATGTTCCTTACCTGGCCATGCTCTGTCCTAGCCCCAGGGCTAAACCAATGGCTGCAGAGGAAAGAGAAAAGGAGTTAGCAGGAAACTCACTAAAAGCACATGCTCTCACGTGATCAGTCTGCATGTGCTGTAAGAAATGTATATGCCACCAGCAACAGAGCCTTAAAATATGCTGTATTTTAATGGATATTTCATGTAATCCTAGACTTACACCGATTTTGACAGAAATGTAAAAGTGCTCATAACCCGGTAATTTTCAGTTTCATAAGCAAACTCAGTTAGAATTACATTTCCATTTAATTATGTTAACATAAACGCTGGGACTGTATTCATTTTATGAATCGATTCTGGTTATAAAATCTACAAATGCTATCACTTACCACAACTTAATTACAGCATCATTACAACAAATGATGACCTTTTGATTGCTGGAGTTTTAAAAAACATTAAAGATACAAGAATATTACATCCTCTGGCTGTGTCCCGAGCAACAGTCACACGAGGCCCTTGATGTGAATTCTAAAGCATCAGCTGAAGGTCCCTTGATCCCATTCCTTCCATGGGATTCTGGATTCTGGCTGAGAACAAATTCAACAACAACACTGGAGATACATAAGTCATGGCACAGTTGAAACGTTCCGTTCTTGCACTGTGCCTCACCCTGCCTGGCCCACCCCATACTGTTCCAGCTGCAACTTGGGCTTCTAATAGTCTATCTGGTGATACCTTTTCAGTAGGAGTTATCATTAGCTGTGTGCCCAGTCATCTGGCCAGTATTCTGCTAAAAAACTAACTGTAAACATCAAGGAAATCGAGAGAGACATTGTGGGAAATAAGCCAGTAAAAGCCCACAATCATAGGGAATGATACTAATATCATTATTAATGCTATCTATTTTTTCATCATATTGAGTACAGGTATGTGCCAAGCACTCTTTAGACACATGACATGTATGTATTATTTCCCATCCTCACAAAAACCTTACAAGGTTATTCTCATGTTCCAGCTGCAGGAATGATTGAGGCTCAGATGCTAGGTTATTTGCCCAAGGTGCTCAGCGCACCATACCACACAGGACAAAGGGCTCACGTGGAAAGAGCACATTTCCTGGTTCCCTCCAACACTTCTATGTATTCTCCTTTGTGGTACTAAAACCTGGGAATAAACAGCCTCTATATTAATATGCTCTTATTTTGTCTATGCTCTTCCCGGAACATTTCTCAAGCTCATAGACAGCAATGCTCTTTGGCAGGTCAGATTCCATTTTTGCTGTGGCAGTGGACACTTACTGCTATTTGTAAATGACATGTGGATTAATCACCAACTAGCAACTAACTATTTACTGCAGTTCCCTGACAACTTGACTGATAAATTTCCCCTCTGCTATGGATTGTACCCTTTTTCTTTAAAGAAAACTATTTTTTAGAAAATCAAATGCATACACACAGTTAAAACAAAACAAATAAACAGAAAGTGTTTGTTTCATCTATCCTGACCCCTAAGCTCTGTTCAGAGAAACCACTGCCAACTCTTTCTGCCTCTTCTTTTGGTATTTAATGATGTATTTCTACAGAATATGGTTATACTGATATTTTGTGATTGATTTTAGACATTAATAATTGACTTCCTATTATTGTAAATTTAGCTCTTTTATAACTCTCAAACCCCTATTTCCAGTTATAACACCATTTTTAATTAATCAGTTGTGAATACAGATATTATGACTACATGAATACTTTGTGCTGCTGAATTTTTCTTTTTGTTTCTCCTAAAGTTGACAGTTAATTTGTTTTTCTTCCTTTGCTATTATTTCTAGGTACTGGTGACCTTTTCCAGAGAAGTGTCCAGGAAGTGGTGTGGGAAGAATCTGGATCATAGTGTCATAGGTGGGTACAGGAGAAGAGGGATGTGAGGAAGTTAAGTGGGTATAGTATAATCCACTCTTTCTACAAGTTAGGCTTTCAAAGTATGAGAGGGAGAGAGAACAGAAAAAAATGGAAAAGAAGAGGTTTAAAAATGTAGTATATAATGAAAGAAGTTTTTGGAAGAAAAAAAATGTTCTTTCCGATCACAGACACAGGTGCTGGAATCAGCCTTGGACAGAAGAAAAATCATTTCCTCTAATACTAAGACAAAGGAAAGTGAAAGAAGGTATATTTGGATAAGCTCATCCAAATTTGTGACTAACAGCCTTACTTTGGAAAGTTGAAGAAAAGGTCAAATTCTTGGGGGTAGCGGGGAGATGGGCAGCTTATAACAGGGGCTTGGTGACAAGACATAGAATAGCTTTGGGGGACACATAAAATGTTACGGAAGGTCATGCTAAAGCATTGCTGAAAGATCTACTGAAGTTCAAGATTATATATCTGTGTAGCAACAAATCATATAATCTTTCTTTAAATTTTATTTTTAATTTTTTAACATCTTTATTGGAGTATGATTGCTTTACAATGTTGTGTTAGTTTCTGCTGTAAAACAAAGTGAATCAGCTATACGTATACTTATGTCCCCATATCTCTTCCCTCTTGCGTCTCCCTCCCACCCTCCCTATCCCACCCCTCTAGGTGGTCACAAAGCACCGAGCTGATCTCCCTGTGCTATGTGGCTGCTTCCCACTAGCTAGCTATTTTACACTTGGTAGTGTATATATGTCCGTGCCACTCTCACTTCGTCCCAGCTTCCCCTTCCCCTTCCCCATGTCCTCAAGTCCATTCTCTAGTAGGTCTGTGTCTTTATTCCTGTCTTACCCCTAGGTTCTTCATGACATTTTTTTTTTTTAGATTCCATATATATGTGTTAGCATACGGTACTTGTCTTTCTCTTTCTGACTTACTTCACTCTGTATGATCTTATTCACCAGTGCTCAGCAGAAGAGCAGTGGATGTGGGTGGCTGTACAGACTGATCCAAGGTTAGGAGTTTATGGAACAGGACGGTAGGCAGGATTCTAAGAGGACCCCCAGTGATCCACACCCTTGCACAACTTGCTCTCTTTGAACGTAGGAACGACCTGTGGATATGATGGGATAGTCACCCCTACAATTAGGTTGTGTTTTATGGCACAACTGGCTTTAAGAAGGGGAGATTATTCTTGGTGGGCTTAAGCTAAGCGGGTGATTCTTTGAAGGGACTGAACTCTTCCTGGTGAAAGAGATTCACAGTATGAGAGTTTCAACTGGAGAACCCAACATTTATTGAGCTTTACTGAAAGACAGGCAGTGTTCTCGTTTAATCTTTAAAGAATCCCGCAAGATAGGTACTACCCCCATTTTGCAAGTGAAGAAACAGGCTCAGGGAGGTTGAGTGATTTGCCAGAGATTTCATAACAAAGTAGCAGAGCTGGAATTCAAACCTGTATATTCAATTCCAAAGCTCATGTTCCTTTTAACTATTATACATATTGTCACCAGTTAGGGTAGCAGAAGTTGAGGCAGAAAAAAAGACTGGCACAGGTGCCTGTCTAACTCACCCCGTTAGGTTTAGATGTTTCCTTGTCTAAGCTTTCAATACCTTTGCACATGTCTCCATTAAAGCAGTTATATTCATATATTGTAGTTGTTTATTTATCCTGATAAAAAAAATTGGAGGTCCTTAAGAAAGAGATACTGATGATAACTGTAGTAACAGAACAGTAGTAGTAGTTGGAAGGAAATGTAGTGGTAGTAATAACAGAAGTAGCAGTAAAAGCACTCCCACAACTCGGTATCTCAGTAAATGTTTGATACCTACTGGGAACCGTGGTAACGGTCATATGTAGATTACCTCATTCAAACCTCACACCTTACGGAAGAGTGCTATTGCTATTCAAGGTCACAAAGCTAGCAGGCACTGGTGTCGAGACTGGGACCGAGGCTGTCTGATTCCACACCCTGGATTCTTAACCACCATTCTCTTTCACTGCCTTCAGTTATCGTAATTTGGGGGAGGGGAGTTTTTCCCTTTTGCTCCGTTTTCTTTTTTTCTCTTTTTTAATGGACTCATGGAATGTAAAGGTTACTTAATAACTTTTTAGTGAAAACATGAACAAATCAGGAAATCTAGAGAAAGTAGTGTCCTTGAAATCCAAAGAGTCAAATTTATGTAAAGACAGCAGAGGAAAAAAGGCCGTGAAAGAGGATGAAGTTGTAGAGGCATTTATTTACACTGGAGCCAAGATTCCCAAGGGGATTTATGAGGGAGGGGGCTAACAGTGAAACGCACACCTGGGAGGAGGGGACGCAGAAGAGTCTGCTATTGATCAGTTGCCGGGGATGGCTAGACCTAGAGACAGAGCTGGATGGCCTGTCTGTTCTCAAGATTCCGAGGGGCTGCATGTGGTTTCTGGGCTCACTTCTCCCTCTAGGATACAGATGCAGTTTGGGGATGTCTAAGAACTGAGCCTGACACACATTATTTCATTTAATCCTCACCTGCCCTGTCGATAATGGGACTAGCCATCACCTATGGAGCCCTCACTATAGCGTTCTTTTTAGCAGAGCAATGTGGTCGGTAACTGTGGAGTAGAAGGGAGTTTTTTGTTTTCCTTTTAAGTAAGAAGTAGATAATAAAGCTTTAGGGAACAAGGTTTTTTGAACTAAAATCTCTGCAGACTCAGAGCTCCACACTGATTCCTTCTCACTGTTCCTTAATCCCTTGCCCTCACCCACAGTGCTGAACTACAAGTAGCAGAAATGTACAGGATTTCATGAGAAGTCAAATGATATTACAGCTATGCAAAAGGACAAAACCAACCTCAAAATTCTTAACTGAGGTCTCCTAAAGAAGTACTTTCCAAAAGGAAAGAGCCACAGCAGTTTATAATACAGATTTTGGTTCTTAGAGTTTCTATTTTTTATAGAGTTTCTATTTTTTGACGCAGAAGCATAATTTTATATTAACTTAGTGTGTCCTGTGCACATCATGGTCTAAACTTGTGCTCTCTAATATGGTAGCTCCTAGTCATCTATGGCTATTTAAATGAATATTAAAAATTAAGTTCCTCAGTTGCATTAGCCACATTTCAAGTGCCCTAGACATACATGGTTAGCAGCTACCATCATCAGCAGTGCAGATACAGAACATTTCCATTACTGTGAAAAGTTCTACCGGACACCACTAGTTTACAGATTATCACTGAAAATTCGAATGAACTTTGGAAATGGAATATAATCTTCTACACTGAACATCTTCCTTGTGAACCATGACTGCTCTATTGAAGAGACTTGTAAGTATGAAGAAGTATATAACAGAAAGGGGGTGGGTTGAGGAATGGGGAAGTAGAAATGTCTGTTAAACTCCTAACTCAGTATTCTATAATAGGGTTTCATGGAGCAAGACATGGGAATAAAAATTAAGGTGAGAGGCTAGCGTATTAAGAAGCAGCCATATGCTAGGTAAGAACCAGATCTTGGCAGCAACTACAACTGAGGATGCCAAAAGGCTAAGGCACATGTGTCAATGTAGAAGACATTGACAGGGAGCTCCACACGACCTTCAGGACCTAGGATGATACGTGAATTTTGGTATTCTTGGTTCTATCTCTGCCTGTGGTTCTCAAAGTGTTGTCTTCAAAGTGTATTCTGTGCAGCCCTGGGCGGGAGTGAGGACGTCCCTGGAATACTGAACTAGTAGTCACTGTATTCCTCACTGCCATGAACGTGCAGGGGGAAAACAAAAAAGCCAGTTTCACTGAAGAATATTCTTGACATAGCAGTAAACATTTTTTATTAAATCTCAACTTAAGAAAATTATTCGTGGTGAAATGCGCAGTACACAAAGCATAAAGCCTTTTATATATATAAAGTATAAAGCCTTTTTTTTTTTTCTTGTGGTACGCGGGCCTCTCACTGTTGTGGCCTCTCCCGTTGAGGAGCACAGGCTCCGGACGCGCAGGCTCAGCGGCCATGGCTCACGGGCCTAGCTGTTCCGCGGCATGTGGGATCTTCCCGGACCGGGGCACGAACCCGTGTTCCCTGCATTGGCAGGCGGACTCGCAACCACTGCGCCACCAGGGAAGCCCTTGAAAGTCTTTTATAGTTATCCTATTATAGTCTTCTGCAACAAAAATGTGTGTGTATATCTATATAACATATATACATATGTATATAAATACACATATAACATTTCCTTAAGGATCTGTGATTATAAAACTAGATTAAAAATTATTTTGAAAAGTTTATAAGTCAGTCAATGCTAATAATAATTGTTAGTTGATAACCATCAGTTACTTAAGGTCTGAAATAGTTTTCATTAGTACTCAACTAAACCAACATAAATACATTTTGACAATACTAAACTTAAAAATAAAATTTTATTAGAAAGCTATCATTAACACGTTTTCCCCCCAAATTAGTTCACATATCCATTGATGACTATTACCATTAGCATCAATTCTACTGTTATTTTTAACAATTTGAGTGCTCAGAAACCTGTTCACACAAATTGACAAATGGAAATAAAAGGAATTTGGTTAGAACCAACACTTGATTATTGAACTCCTTCAGAGTTTTACGCCAAAAAATATCACACACAATGATTTCAAGATTAAGCGGTATTTTTAATAATCTACCAGATGCTGAAAACAAAGAATTAGTAACTACCTAAATTGCATAAAGCTTTGTGACTTAGTCATTTGATTTAATCTGTCAACATCATTATCAGTACAATATGAATGACCCCCTGTTTGGAACCCAAGAGGATTTTACACTACAGGGAAATGTGCCAAGATCAGATCAGAACTGAGAGGGCATCTTTTTTTTCTAAAGTGGAAGAAAGGCAATTTTAAGACTCCCACCTGAGGGTAGGGCCCCCGAAGCACCCAGCTCTGAGACTCAAAGGACTGCAAAGAAAGAAGCAGTACTTAATGGGCATGTGAGCGCTCTCTGTGGCTGTCCCTCAAGGTTCAGCCCAGAGGGAGCCGGATGTTTGCCTAAAAATGTCCATCTCCCAGTCTTCTCCTGGAAGGCAAAGATTTGGTGGCAAACCTTACAAGCTGCCGCCTGAGGTTCTAGAGTCTAACTGAGGATGCATCTAGGGGCTGGCTGCCATCCTCCTCAGAGTCCAGGGGGCTGGGGGCTTCCCCCGCCTTCTCACTCCTGCTTTCTGGAACAACAAAACCAGGCTGCTAGCTTGTACACATGTCTGGTGCCCCAGCTTTTGCAGCTGCCACCGGAGGGACAGGCCCTGGATCTCCTGGCTCTGACAGCCAGTGAAGCTTGCATTCACTAGTCTTACAGGACTACAGCAAACAAAGAAGCAGTTTTTAAACAGACACAGGAACAATGTCCCCTCATGGCAACACACCTAAGCTCAGTGCAGAGGGAGCAGGCAAAACACCCGTCTGTTCTCCCTGGAAGGGTCTTAACTACCTACTTTCCCAGCTGTTACAACTGATCACATAAAAATACTAAGCATCACAAGAAACTACGACAAGCAATTATTTGCCAACAAATCAGATAACCTAGAAGAAATGAATAAATTCCTAGAAGCATAAAATTTACCAAAACTGAAATCACGAAGAAACAGAAAATCTAAAAAGACCAATTACTAGGAAGCAGATTGAACCAGTAATCAAAAACTATTCCCCCCAAAAAAAGTCCAGGACCAGATCACTTCACTGGTGAATTCCATGAAATATTTAAATATTTAAAATTAATACCAATCCTTCTCAAAGTCTTCCAAAAAATCAAAGAGGAGGGAACACTTTCAAACTCATTTTACGAGGCCAGCATTATATCCTGATACCAAAGCCAGAGAAGGATTCTACAAGAAAAGAAAATTACAGGCCAATATTCCCAATGAACATAGAAAAATCTTCAACGAAGTATTAGCAAAACAAATTCAACAGGGTCATACACAATGATCAAGTGGGATTTATTCCAGGGATGCAAGGATAGTTCAACAACTGCTAATTAATAAATGTGATACATCAAATTAACCAAATGAAGGATAAAAGTGTTATGATCTTAATAGATGCATAAAAAGCAAATGATAAAATTCAACATCTTTTCATGATAAAAACTCTCAACAAATAGAAGGAATGAATATACCTCAACATGGTAAAGGCCATATATGACAACCCCACAGCTAACATCATAGTCAATGGTAAAAAGCCGAAAGCTCTTCCTCTTAGATTAGGAAAAGGACGAGGATGGCTACTACTCTTGCCACTTCTATTCAACAGATATTGGAGGTCCTAGCCAGAGAAATTAGGCAAGAAAAAGAGAGTAAAAACATCCATACCAGAAAGGAAGAAGTAAAATTGTCTCTATTTGCAGATGACCTGATAGTACACATAGAAAATCCTAAAGACTCCACCAAAAAGCTATTAGAAAAAATGAACAAGTTCAGTAAAGCTTTAGGACACAAAATCACTATACATAAGTTGGCTGTGTTTGGATACACTAACAACAAAGTATCACAAAGAGAAGTTATGAAAACAATCCCATATATAATAGCATCAAAAATAATAAAAGATTTAGGAATAAATTTAACCAAAGAGGTGAAACATCTATACACCGAAAACTATAAAACACTGATGGAAGAAGACACAAATAAATGGAAAGAGATTTTGTATTCATGAACAGGAATAATTAATATTGCTAAAATATGTATAGTATGCACAGATATCCATGCAATCCACAGAGCGAAGGGAATCATAAAAATTCCAATGTCATTTTTCACAGAAATAGAAAACAAATCCTAAAATTTGTATGGAGCCATAAAAAACCCTAAGTAGCCAAAGCAACCTTGATAAAGAAGAGCAAATCTGGAGCTATCACACGTCCTGATTTCAAACTATCTTCAAAAAATACATACTAAATATATATATATTATATTATAGCAATCAAAAAAGTATGGTATTGGTTAAAAACAGACACATAGATAAATGGAACAAAACAGAGAGCCCAAAAATAAACCCATGCATATATGGTCAATTAATATACACACATACAATGGAGTCTTATTCAGCCTTAAAAGGAAGGAAATCCTGCCATTTGTGACAACATGGATGAACCTGGAGGGCATTATGCTAGATGAAATAAGCCAGACAGAAAAAGATAAATAGGGCTGATATCATTTATATGTGGAATCTTAAAAAAAAAAAAAAAAGTTGAACTTCTAGAAACAGAGTAGAATTGTGGTTGACAGGAGCTGAGGTGGGGTGTCGGGTGGAGGAGCTGGGGAGAGGCTGATAAAAGGGCACAAACTTTCAGTTATAAGATGAATAAAGCCTGAGGATCTAATGCACATTAATGACAACTGTAATTAACAATATTGTACGTAACTTTAAAGCATACAACAATATTGTATGCTTTAAAGTTAAGAGAGTAGATCTTAAATGTTCTCACCAAAAAAAAAAAAAAAAAAGTAAATATGTGAGCTGATGAATGTGTTAATTCGATGGTGGGAGTCTTTTTACAATGGGTGTATGTATATAAATATACATAAAATCATGTTGCACACTTTAAATATTCTACAAGTTTTTATTTGTCAATTATATCTCAATAAAGCTGAAGGGAAAAAAAAAAAAAAAGAAATGAGTTGCAAAAACTGTGCAGCACCCTGGAAGGGCATCTGAGGTAATGAACATATCAGCTGTGATCTTACATATAAATAACAAGAAAGGTCCTCCAAGAAAGCAGAAAAGGACTGCTTGCCAAATTGGACGTATATTAAGTGCTTCCTTTACCAAATAGGAGCTTTTGTTGAAATAGGCTGCATTCTCCACAATTCTATATTTTATATGCAGTCACCTTTAATTTAGGCTACATACAACATACTACAAGGAACCATAGCCAGATCTGATTAAAGCTTCATGTCACTCAGAGGTCCCGGATGAGATTTTGAGACAGATGATGTAACTGGATGAGACTTTGAAGTGGTCTTCTTTGGGAAAGGCAGGAAAGGTATTTCACACAGTATGTATGTATGGAGTGAAGAGTGTGTATGAATGTTGAAAAGTCAGTGAGCTGAGTACGACAAATTTTGTTAGCAGCTACTCAATGCAGAGTATCCTCTTCTTATCCTTATTTTGTTAGGGGCCACTATGTGCCAGACTCAAGAAACCTATCATGACTGATCTAAACCTTTGCTAGACACCTACATTCCTAAACGCGCTTGCAACTATGGGTGACCAAGTAACCCAGTTCTGGTCAATGAGAATTAAGGGAAGGTGGGTGAGTGATTTTTGAAAATAATTTTGTTTCTTGAGGAAAGCTGCTTGTACTGTCCTTCCCTCTTCTTCCTGCCTTGAATGCAGACATGATATGTGGAACCATAGGCGCCATCTTGAGACTATGAGGCAGTAAATGTGAAGACATATAAGAAAAAAAGACCAGGAAGATGCTATGTGTTGAAATGTGTCCCGCCCCCCCATCCAAAGATATGTTGGAGTCCTAACCCCTAGTACGGTAAATTGTGACCTTATTTTGAAATAGGGTCTTTACAGAGGTAATCAAGTTAAAATGAGGTCACTAGGGTGGGCCCTAATTCAATTTGACCTTATAAAATGCTATTATATATCTGTATCTGTGTCATTATAAAAAGCAGAAAGTTGGACACAGATACAGACATAGGGCAAAGGCAATGGGAAGATGAAGGCAGAGACTGGGGTGATGTAGCAGAAATCAAGGAACAGCAAAGATTGCCAGCAAACCACAAGTGAGGAAGGGGGCAAGGAACAGATTCTCCCTCAGGGCCCTCGGAAGTAACCAACCCTGATACCCTGATCTTGGACTTCCAGTCTTCAGAAATGTGCGACACCCAAAGCACTCTTAAGGAAGAAGAGCAAAGCTTGGAGGTGTCATGCTCCCTGGTTTCAAACTATACTACAAAGCTATAGTAATCAAAACAGTACAGTACTGGCACAAAAAAAGATACACAGACCAAGGGAACAGAATAGAGAGCCCAGAAACAAACCCACACTTATACGGGCGATTAATCTATGACAAAGGAGGCAAGAACATACAATGGGGAAAAGACAGCTTCTTCAATAAATGAAACTAATATAATATTGTATGTTACCTATACTTCAATAAAAAGTATTTTAAGAATATAGAAAATTAAAGGGAGAGTGCAAGAATGCAAGAGGAATTTTATTCTGCAATGAAATAAAAGAAAAAGTATGGAAAAAGAAAAGAGCTATGAGACAATACATTTGTTGTTTAAGTCACCCAGTTTGTGATACTTTGTTACTGTAGCTCTAGGACATGAATACAGGTGATGAAGCAGAAAAAGAGAAATAGTCTGGCCCTTGATAATATCCTTAAGCTTAGTAGCAAGCCCTAGAGCCACCTTCCTTCTAACTTCTCGTGTGAGGAAAAGAAAAACCAAATCTTTTGGTCTGAGCTAGCATTAGTTTCATACTCTGTTACTTGCACCTAGTACATCCTGAAAAATATAATAGATGACTTTTCAATCAGTCTTGAATAATAAATAGGGTTTTGACAGATATGGATAGGAGGAGATGAATGAGCAAAGTCACTGGCTAAAGGGGCCAGTGCAGCAGAGGTTCTATTCAGGGCACAGAGGTAGACAGCTGGACCACTGGTGTTAGGAGGAAGAGATAACGGATAACAAAGTGGAAATGTAACTGGAGCCAGGTTGTGGAAGGTGTTTAACGATATGCTAAGGTTTGTCTACTGTCAAGAGGCAATCAATACTGGAAGTTTTAATAGGAAAATAAAAGGATCAGAACTGAACTTGAATAGTAGAAGTAAGTAGTAGGTACTGAAATAGTGAGAGAGTAGAGACAGAAAGATCCATATAAAAGATAACAGACCTGTAATTAAAATAATGAAGGAGGATGTGGAAAAGAGGAGGTCAGAATGAGATACTAAAAAAAGTGGACGTAGCAGGCAGGGCACGAGGTAGTAAAATGACCGTTTTAGTCCCGAGTGTTGAGAGAATTGTAATGAAACACATTGGTATGACTTGGGAAACTCTAAAAACGGTGGCATCTAAGTTCCATCCCCAGAAACTCTTATTTATGGGGAGATGGGTGTGGAAGGGTTGTTGGGATATTACAATGAGGGTCATACCGGCTAATTTCAGAAGCAATACTCAACTGACATTATTGCATTTATGCTATTTTAAATACAAACTTTTATGTCTTCACTCACTCAACAACTGGCACTGGATTACGATGGTGATAGAGACTGTTTGTCCTCAGGGCATTTACAATCTTTACCAAATGCGAGTTTTGCCTTAAATATAGCTCTAAATCTACTTTCTTGAGTATTTGTTTTCTATCAGAACAGAAAATCGAGATGGAAACATACAAATCTTCTGGTGGTCCTTATGAGATAAAAAATGCTTTATCCATTTTTATTTTTATTTTTTTTCTGTTTGAGTGAAAAAAGAGAGAAGGTCTTTTATGGGATAATGAAACAATGAGTAAGATAAGCTCTTAAGAGGGAAGATTGTGATATCATAAGCTATAAAAGTAAATATATAAAAATAATCTATATAGATAATATTTTATATCATATAAATTATACTATATTAATATTTATAAATTAAGCTACATCTGAACAATAATTTCTGCTTTATATTGGATATATTGGATTATATATATATATATATATATTGGATATATTGGATAAAAAGTAGATTTAAAAAATAGAACCTAATGGGTCCTAATATAATTGTTTTCCAGAAAAAATTCATTCAATAATTAATTCATATCGTTCCATACTTTAATGGTCTTTCTCAAGTGCAACCAGCTTCATAGGAGACACATGGTATTGAGCCAAAATACACAAATTATTTCAGGTTTTCCAACAAAGATGTATTTAGAAATAGAATTAGCACCTAGAAATTCACCCCATAACTCACCAAGCCACAGCTTTACTTTTTTGGAGTTATCTAGTAAATTAGTCTCTTCCTTTTGTTGCTAAATGCAAATACTTTCTGGTCCCATCACAGCTCATGCTGGACAGGAGAAGAGGGTAGAGAATTCATGAGGAAAAGACTCACTCTTCATTTCAGTACCTTAGAAAGGGTTGTAGAAGGAAGGAAGTGAGGATGGATGAGTCGAAGGAGAGCTTGATGCTACTTAATGTAATGAAAATTTAAACGCTTTGAGATAATCTTATATATGACTTTCAGTAACACGTGAATTTCAAATTCTATTGCAAGTAAAATAAAAGAATGATTACTTAAAAACTTTATATTTCTGTCATGGGTTTCATTTAAATTGTTCTTGGACTACTGTCCTTGGTATATGATGTTTACTCTTTTATAAGACAGACTTAAATTGAACCACCTTTACTAGCAATAGCTACCAATTTCCCAAAAGAAAGATACAGAATAGCCCAACAAGATTATACAAATACCATGCATACTCACTCATGGTGATGAGAATCTGGGGAAAAGTGAACCATTCTCTTGTTACTGACTGGGCCAGGAGTGGTCACCTGAAAGGAGATTTAAAACCAAAAACAGGTCACCATTGAGTGTGTAAAAAGGCAGTGAATAACAGGGATGTTTTCATTTGAGGACATCCACTCTGAAATGGAGAATATAACGATTCTCAAAACCTAAGACACACATGCATGGACCAAAAGATACTTTAATTCCTGGTAACAATGTGCTATTTGTTTTAGTCTAGCATAGTTCCTCAGCTAGAATTTTAAGACTATTTAAAAAGTACCTTCATAACAGAAAAAAAAAATCTTTCTTAAGAACTAGACCACTGACTCTCATTTCCAAATACTGTACAACTGCAAATATATTTAACTGTATATAAAAAAAGGTTTACTTAATTAGATTAGTGTTGAGAAGATGATATTTCCTAGGACCAACATGTTTGTAGTTAACTCCTAAATGTAAATAACATGTATTATAATGCACACATTTTAAATGCATACAAATTAGGGGTTTGGGATTAAACTATACTCACTACTGTATATAAAATAGATAAGCAACAAGGACCTGCTGTATAGCACAGGGCACTATATTCATTATCTTGTAATAACCTAGAATGAAAAAGAATCTGAAAAAGAATATATACATATATATATGTATAACTGAATCACTTTGCTGTATATCTGAAACTAACACAACATTGTAAATCAACTGTACTTCAGAAAAAATGCATACAAAGACTTAAGTCAAGGAAGTAGTGAGTAGTCCTTTTTATAGTTTTCCCATAAAGTTAGGAATTATTTGTGTATTTACATAGAACAAAATGTAATTTCACTTAAGAGAAAACATTTTATTCCTTTATTTCTAAATCAAATTAAAAAGCTGAGAAAGAATTCAAGGTTCAACTTTTTTGATATTGCAAGCTATTCCCCTTTTTAAAGAAAATGTCACAACTTTCCTATCCTATAGCGGGTTCTCAACGGGAACATAAAAACAGCATGAATCCACCATCACAACTGATGAAACATAAACTGACAGCAAAAGGCTTTACATTATGCTCCGCTGTATTAAAAAAAAAATCCCTCTGTAATTATAGAAGTGCTACTTAACGTATAGAATCCAAAAAGGCATGATGAGGCAACAAATACCCCTCAGAAGAAACGAACATTTTCAAAAATGTTATTTTGTCTTGTATCAGTTGGGTAATGTGGATGCCAGCACACACTGAAACTCTAAGAAATGCAAATATTGCAAATGTGCACAGATGATGACATTAATAACCCTATGGTTTGAGCACCACAGGTAAACGTGTGGCTCAACTCCAGGACTACATCCTGCATTCATCTCAAAATGAGGTTTTCATGCTATTCCAGTGGGTAACCCTGGAATATAGTAATCCATTTTCTACACAGTGGCTATGAGAAAAGCCGACTGCGCCTATGTCATGCTTTGTTAGAGGTTCATGATCACACTATCTCATGGTGGACCTGACACTTTTATTCAGTTTACAGTATGTTCTATGTACAGGCAACTTATTTCCTTTGCCAGGGCTGCTGACAACCTTTTCCACACTGTATTAATCTTGTTTACTGACTTTATCTTGGTACAAATATCAGAAAACTGAACTTTTTATCTCAGAGAAAGAATAAACAAAGTGTTGACAGAAGCAGAAGCTATTTTCAGGGCTAAAATTGCTTGTTTACCTGCAGCTATACTTATGGAAAAATGTTTAAGTCTTGCTCTGGCTTGAAATACGTAATCTGAAATTTAATAAATGAAGAAATTTCACATATACCCATGTGATAAATTGCCTGATGAAAACAATGCAACTGAATACAACAAAACAGAATTTATAACTAATATATACCACAATACAAATGTAAGCTTTCAATCTAGTCAGAAATAATCATACTATGTATTTCTCAGAAATCATATACAGAAACTATAAGCTCAATTCAATTGCTGTAAATAACTCACAGAAGATTTACAATATCAAATGTAGATATTTAAATGACTCTACATATTTACCTAGTACATGGCCCTTTTTAAAAAAAAAAGAGGTGAATATCCTTCACTGTTATTTCAAGTCAATTTTGGTTTTACTTTTAAAGATATGTAAAGAGGCATAATTTAGAACTTTTTAAATGAAATAAAGAAACACTGAGATCCATCCATGATGATCTTAGGGTCAATGATACTGGCCTGCCTCAAGAGTAAACTATTCTAACAACAGGAATCTTTTGCAACTTTAGTGACTAGACATGCTTACCAAAAATCTGAGGGTGAGATCTTAGTATAGAATTCAGCTTATGGAAATCAGGGCTATACTGGAGTTTCAGTGTTTTTTAAACTTGAAAACATGTATTTAATATGATTGATTATTAGTAGATACTTCAAAGAATTATAAAATGTCAAGAAACATTCTTATAGAATTCTTCCTAAAAATTTATAATTCGGGGTTAATCTTTCTAAAAATAAAATGAAGCAACTTAAAATATCAGGTCAAAGTATTAATTTCTAGTAAATGATTAAGTATGGTGATTATTTTATTCTCCAAAAAATATGCCTTCCAGGTATTACAGAAATGTCTTAGAAAGAAATCACAAATTAAAAAAAAATCATAACTCTTTAAATATCCCATAAGATATTCATGTTGTAAAAGTTATTTGTTAGAAAAAGTAGATTTTATTTCAAAAGGTCAGATAAGAAACAGGTATTCTGTTCTTCATGAGAAATAGTATCTCCACAATCCAATTCTTGTTATTTGTTAAAACTCTGGAAACAATCTTTTATATAATTAGCCAATATTTGCTGATAAGAATCTTAAACATCACACTATATGCCCTGAATTTTTATGATTCATTTGTTAAATATTACTACGTCAATAGTGACTACAATCCTAAATAAAGTAGGCATATTTCTTTTCAGTATCTATGTTTATTATGCAAATTATTAAATTAAAAAAATAAACTCAAAGTTAGATAGGAATGAATGGTCTCTGGATAGCATAGTGTTTATGTCAACTTCTGGCCTTACTAGATTGTGAAATAAACTATAATGCTAAAAGATCACATGGATCTCAGTTTTTACTATTGTTATTTACAATCAAGTTAGCAACCTTAGAAAATCAGAAATGTAGTAGTTACTAGACGAAAACTTAATAACAGCTGTACAAGTACCACTATCAAAATTCATAAGGTCAATAAGTACCAATATAAGGGAAATTGAGCCAAATGATTTCAATGACAAAATATCTTTAGCAGTTTTATTAGATACATTAAAAGAAATTTCTTATTTTTTCTATCACTGACTTACCAACACTGATTTTATGACTTTCCTTCAAAGATAGACAGAACAGTTGGTTTTATACCTCATTTTCACTTTGTTATTATTACCAAACCCACTGCATCTCATCCCATTCTTCTATAATTAGATGGTTGAATGAACTACTTCCCATATCAGGTAAACTTACCCGAGACATAACGATCTTATGAGATTAATAATGAGTTTGTTCAACATGAATGATATCCTACTTATGTTCTCAATGAATAAGATTCCTTCTATAAATTCAGGAGATGTTATGTCTCCATAGAAGCACAAGAAACCATCATCCTTTCTTCTCTGCCTCTAGTAGAGCCATTGTCCTCCAACTTTTCTCTCACTTACAATTATATTTTGCTTTCCAAATGCTATTCTGCTTCAGTGCCTACACTGACAAACACTTAGGGTGGCAGGCTGCCATTCAAAAGAAGGCCTTTCAGTTTTGTGAGAACTGGTCAATCAAATCCGCCCGGCCTCCAGGCTACAGCGAGACATTGTCTGAGCCTCCCTGCCAGTTTGTCAAGACCCAGAAGCTTCCTGCTTCTCTAAGGACCATTATTAATTTGACTCAACTTCTCTGAAGAAAGAAACAAGCCTTTAAAATTTAGAAGGCTCTGCATGAAGGCCCCCCACCCCCGGTACATTCAATAAATGTGTCAGTCAAATATATGTGACAGATATTAAGGAAAACAACTCAACAGCAAGAGGCTTAAAAATAGGACTTTAAACCCTGGGGGTAAGAAGTAAGGAAAGGAAAGCAAAGAGGTGGAAGGAAACTAACTTACTATAGTTGCTAGTCTATACATTATCTTCATTTAAAAACAAGCCCAAGAAAATCATATTCTAAATGTTTTGCAATAGTTGATTTTAATTAATAGTTGTTAAATGAATGTGTATAATGTCTATCTTTTAATCACATACAGAAGAATGAAGAAAGGCTCTCCAGAAGTATTTCAAATGAGGGCACCTGAGTTTACATAAGTGTTCTAAAAATTTGGTACAAGATAGTTGGGAGAATGAATAAAATATTTCATTGTGTCACCTATTCTCATATATAATATTACAGAATGGTCACGATTCACAAAAGGCACAATTTATTTGGGGATGGAAAGCATTCAAGAAAATAACATTAGAATTACTTCTAAAACAACATACAAAAAAGTAGAAATTACTTTTCATGCTTTGCAACATGTCGATTTTCTCATTCCAGAGCCATCCATAGCTCCACACTGAAAGCAAAATTAAAACGAATGAGAAATGCATTTGAAGCCCTCTCTAATCTCATCCCTGCTTTCCACTGTGATCCTTCTCTCCAGCTCCTGATGCAGTAGTTGATTGTTCCTTGCTCTAAACCCCAAACTGCTCTGCTTGATACAATTCAACAAATATTTACTAGTTACCTATTGTGTATATAAAATCATGCTTAAATTTACTATATAATGAGTGGTATATTGTTCCCATTCAGTTGGGTGACTTTAGTTGTATCGTTACATTGATTGTTACATTGATTAGTTATATTGTTACAAATATTACTAATCTTTTTTATATAATGATAAAGTTCTGTGTTAAGGGACCCCTCTAATTCCAAGGTGGGTTTTTTTGTTTGTTTGTTTGTTTTAAAGAAAGAAAGATCAGTAAATAATTCATGTGCTAATGTTTGGGATTTTATAAAATCTAATAACATTACAGAAAGATGTACTAAGTTCTCATCATTATTCATATCTTTAAGTATACCAATATTCATAAACAATCTTGCTCTTATCAGCAGAGCTCACCCTGGTAAGATTTTAGGGGAAAAAAACCTCTTTTTAGGATCTATGCAGCATCTACTATTCATAGCCTTCATGTTATCTAAATTATATTGTAGTAGATGTGAGACAGTGAGTGAATCTGATGACTTTTACCTGGGTGTCAAGGTTAAAGATTCCACATTGTTCCATTATACTTTTACTATGCAATTTTTAACCCTTCTTGGAAGGATGTAAGCATGAACAACCCAACAATAAAAGTGTGATAATGACTACCCATGACACATCAAGAATTAATACAATTTGTAGAAATATTTTTGTGATTAATGATGACACTCCTATTCTTTATCAGTCTTTCCTGCTTATAAGGTAAGTTTTCACAGGCAAGACGGCTAAAGTGAATAGACATCATTATCCTCAAACACTAGATGAAGAAACTAACACCCACTGAGGTTGGGGCACATCGCACCCAGATTACAAAGACTAAAAACAGAGCTAGATTTGAACGTACGTTGTTCTATCAGAATTTACTAAGTTTCCCCTACAGGGGATCACACAAAGGAGACAATACATCAAAACAAGTGTTTTTTGTATTTGGGGATTTGCCACAGGAGATGCTGTCTTGAATCTAGACTACACTCTTGGAAAATCTTCAGCCTAGAAATATACATTCAAGGACATTCTGGTCTTTACTTGTAACTTCAGGGTAACCTACAGGGCTATTATAAATATAGGCAAGACTGAGCATGGCAGCTCAAACAGGGTTGTCAGCCCATGTTATGGAGAGACTAACAAGAATAACAAATGGCTCCACCGCTAGTCATTACAGGCAAAGTAGTAAAAGAAATTTAAAAATCGCACTAGAGAGGAGTAAACATTTCATGATGAGAATATGTGAAGAAACTTGGAAAATTTGAGAACTTGGACTATTTTTTTCCTTCAAAAGCGGATTAACAATGTAAATGTGAGATTACACCTTCAAACCAGGAAGGTTTTATAAAGAATCAAAAAATCACAGGAAATAAAGCACAGAGAAGCACAAGGCTATCCTTTCAATTGAGGATTACCCTTTCTGGCAGGAAGCGTATGAGTCAAAGGGAAGATGCTAACCTTTTAGCTGCCAGTATCACATGAAGTAGTGACTGAAGACAGACTTCAGGTAATCTGGAAGTAATCTTAGTACATTTTCAAGTAATAGCACATATATCTCTTTAAAAGAATTCTCAAAATGCGAATTATACTAAGCTGATAGAGGTGTGGAAATATACACACATACATATGTGTATATATATATATATATATGACAACATTAGCAATTCTTCTATTTTCATTCTAACACTAAACAATATAATTGTTTTAAATCTTCTCTTTAAACAGTTTTTTCCTAGTTAAAATAAGTCAGCATTAATAATTAAGAATTTAGAATTATTGGCCTATTAGAATAATAATACTTCTAATTATTAAGTGCATAAATTCTCATTTCTGGCCTACAAAATAATGAATGATCTAAATGTTTTAATAGAAAGATTAATCACTACATAATTAAAATACAAATACAGCAACAATTTTTTTTTCTCACGACTCCACGGTAATTTTTCTTTTTTTTTTTTGAGTAAGGAACTAAAAATTAACCAGCTCGGAATGATGGCCAATAGTGATTAAAGAAAGAGTTTCACTTTGCCATCCAGTTTTAGTAGCAAGCTGTGAGTGGCCTCTGCTGGCTGACCAAAGCCTTCTTAAATCACTCATTCATGATGCTTGCAATACCATAGGCTTCAAGAAAATAAGGATAGGTCCACAGATGTTTATACAAAATCCATTGTGCATAAAGATCTGCCTTTTATAAGAGTAAATGCCAAAGTAATAAACAAAATGTGCACAAGATGGTGTAAAAAACTTTATAATCTCATCCCACGGCAACATACTTAGATTATACTCCAAATCTATACATCTTCTAAAATTTGAATTTATAAGCCATAAGAATATGAATGTAGATTATCTTACTCAATTCACATCAAGCAATTCACACCTACATTTAAAAATAAGCATTTTCTTGAGGTTCATTTTACACACATACACACAAACCTTTTCTCAAAATTAAGTGTATTGTATAATGCAGGGAAATGCAAAGAAAGACTGAAATAAAAACCTTTTAAACAATTAGTGATTTAAAAAGGCATTAACATTTTATATGATGGTTTACGAAGATACTAGCCAGAAACACAGTAAAGCAAAACAATTTGAAAGATTTCTAGATTATTGTACCCCTGTTTGGGTAGAAGTAACTTTATATTCAAAACTTAAAATTGCAATGAGGAAGTTGAAACCTTACTAGTAGTAGGTTATGTTAATTTAGTAATCATAATAGAGAAGAAAAAAGTTTCCTTTTTTTTCTCAGCAGCTTTCTATTAATAAAAACCTCCTGTGCATTATAGAATTTGTGCTTTTTAAATTTATCTATTTAAACATACCATTATATATGATTCTCTTCATACTCTACCCAATCTATCCACTTAAAATATACCCCATTATCAAATATGCCTAATGCTGTCAAAAGGTGACTACATTTACTTTAAAAAGTTATTGTTCTCACTTGTGACAATACTCCAGTATATTTCAACCCTCATTTCAGAATTCAGTCCCATTATCTTGCCTGCTCAAAAAATTGTTCACAGGGTTAGCTAGCTGACATATTAGATAACCCTCTATCTCACCAGACACCGCTGGGATATGACACACTGACCCACTGTAAGCCCTTATTATTAGCCTGAAATATATAGCACGTAATGCAGCTCCTGCCAGGGAATTTGTTTATAAAAATCCCTTTATCTCCCCGGACATTCATAACGCTTTTAAAAATAATGTTCAACTATTTAAAGAAATTTCAAACAACAAATAAAAATTCTAATGGATGTTTTGAAGCCTATCCTCCCATCTCTTGCAATTCTGCAGAAGCTTAAAAAAGCAAAAAAAAGGGAGTCACATATACAGAAAATAGAAACTAGAAAGTGTTTCCTTCTTCAAGCTTATGTATACAGAGTCTATTATATAAAGAAGAGACTTAAAAAACAAAAAAGATGCTTAATAATTCCCATTCCTAATGAGAATTATAACACATTTGAAAAGCTTGGTACATGTAAAAATAATTTTTTTTTTTTCGTAGTATAAGAGGTCGGGGGTAACATGGCAGTGAAGGTGATTATGATAATCAGCAAACACGACTGATAAAGTAAAAAATCATTAAGATAGCTTTTTGAACAAAAATCCTACCACATACATTAAAAAATTTACTTTAGGAATATAAGCAGACTAGGAAAACTTTTCAGTGCTTAGTTATAAACTACTTAAATTATTCTGATACTGGAAGACATGATCAACATTTCAGGAGCTAAAATTACTTTCTTTCCACATTAATTATTTGATAATTTATCACACCATTATCAGTGGTGCATATGCCCTTTTGAATTGCGTGGTTTTTTAAATTGTTTTTAAAAACTAGCTTATTTCTTTCTACCTTAAGCTGACATGATGTTATATGGAATTTTAATTTATATCAAAAGAGAAAAATTACAGCTGGTTTTTATATTTAAAAGATTGCCTCTAAGAATAGCAAGGATACACTGATGGTAATTTATAAGAAAAACGCTGATAGTCTCCACATTTAAAAACTGATTACCTTAATATGGTTTATATTTAGCAAATAAAACACTTAAGATATTATATTCTACAAGCTGTTCTCCTTAAGCAAAGATGCAGGCAACCACCCAGTCTCGTGTAATGCAGTTCTGATTATTATACTGTTAATTGCACTAAAACATGTCTATAACTTAAAAAACAAACCCGCGTAACTGTGACTTGAGAGGAGAAGAAAAAAGATCACAACTACAAGCATATGCAAACTATTCTTTAAGGTATGTATAAATGAGTGAATGAATTAATTAAAAACAAATCAAATATTAGTTAAAGATAACAGAATATCTCAGGATCTTACATACTATCTTTCTCAATGAATGGCTACACAAATCACAAATAATAACCTGTAACCTTCAATATCCTCTGGCCAATATATATTTCGAGTAAAAAAATCACATAGTCAGACCCTCATATCTGGGGGACATTTGTTAGTAGAATTAGCTTTAAATTGAAAGAAGTAAATATCTAGCTTAACTCTGGTTGCATCATAAAATCAATCAGACAGCCAGAGATGGTCATGTGAGGTAAGGTCTGGCCAATAAGAAGTATGTCAGTCACTGGGTGGAGCTTCTAAGGAAAATTCTTTCAATGGGATTTACTAGCTGCCATGTACTTTGTGCCCTTCTTTGTACTTCAGGTTGCCCGGGATGCAGGCAACAACATCCATTTTTTTGACCAGCAGTGAAAGATCAAAAGAATCAAAGGTTTCCACCCTGCCATCCTTTATCTGGATAACAAAGCCATCAAATGTCTTCTCATGACATGAAGAAGAAACAAAGCAAAACACTCTTTCGTTCAAGACACCATTATTTGGGCATTTTGTTACATGCACCGAGCCCAATCCCTAATTAATAATAATAAAAGTAATACTGCTGATTGTATTCATTAAATGCTACCTTTATTCTTAAAACAAAACAAAACAAATCAAACAAAAAATACATGCCGTTCAGTGGGTCAGGAATCCACAAGAGAAGAGTTATTGAATATCTATTCTACACGCCCAGTACTCTGCTAAGTGCTATAGAAGATACTAAAGGACTGCATAATACAAACCCTGCTAGCTAATATGTTACAAACTCAAAATATATAAACCAATAAAGATGAAACAACCACTAAACTGTGTGCATTTAGTTATAACTGCAATAGCAGTTCGAACAAGAGAAATTGTTGAAGCCCGACTTAGCACATGAGTTTTTTGGCAGAGAGACTAAAGGTGAGTGCTAGAAATGGGAAGAATTTAAACTGATGGAAGGAGGGAAATTATATGCTAAACACGGATACGAGGTGTGGATCAAAAGAGTATTTAGACTGAAAATGAAGAAGCCCAGCTAGAGCAGAAGTCTGACGGAAATAAAAGCTGGATAGGTAATAAAGTTTCAGAAATCTAGGAATTTGGTTCATTCCGTAAAATAGTCTATGTTCGAGTCTCCACAGATTGAGCTAGAACATCCTGACTAGCTGATATTGTCGGAGTCCAGTAAGAAAAGGGTGCCTCATGGGGTTAGCAGATGTTAAGCTATTATATATAGGATGGATAAACAACAAGGTCCTACTATATAGCACAGAGAACTATATTCAATATCCTATGGTAAACCATAATGGAAAAGAGTATAAAAAAAAAGAATGTATCTATCCATATAACTGAATCACTTTACTATACAGTGGAAGTTAATACAACACTGTAAATCAACTATATTTCAATAAAAATAAACAAATAAATGGTACAACCAAAAAAGAAAAGAAAAGGGTGCCTCAAATCAAAATAATAAAAAGAAACAAAAGAGGAGGTATTTTCATATTTTAAGTTGCTGTATTTTCACCTTCAGTAAATCCCAATCCCTGTTGCTTCTGGGTTCCTAGGATCAAGAGCCTGTGAGCTGCAAGAACAGTTTCCTCTACCTGCAGCATGAAGACGCAAGCCCTTCTGCCAGTGATGGCTGGGCCTTGAGGCTCCTGCCTTCCCACCCTTGCAGAGCATGGAAAGGAGAACTGAGGCTGAAGTAGGGGGTAAGACGGAAACCACGGTTCGAACTGCCCCCACTCATGTAGGGTAAAGTGGGGGGTAAGAGCAGACAAGCATGGGGGAACCGAGGAATATCTGCTTAGCTCCGGCACAGCTGGTAAGGAGGCAAGTCTCCAGCAGAGGCCCACATTTGAGTTGGCACTCTGCCCGAACTGGCACAGAAGTAGAAAGCTGCGTTGGTGGAAGGAGGGAGCTAGATGGATAGCCTGAGAGAAGGCGACTGGTTCCCCATGGACTGAGTGTGCTAGACAGGTGATCCAGGAGTTTGGGTAAACTAATGGGGGGGGCGGGACCAGGGGATGAGCAGTCTTGGGACCTAAAGAAGCACAGAGACTTGGAGATCAGAGACAAATGGCTGGAATGCATGGGCTTTGGTAATGGGTACCAGCATGGTACCTCCAAACGCCAAACAGGACCAGACTTATACAAGTGAATGAGGTGCCTGTGTTCAGATCACAACAGCTAGACGGACATCAGCAAGGACCAAAGTGTACTGCATTGACAGGAGGACGATGCATGGACCAAAGGTAATCTTCTCCATGACCCCAAGGGCACATAAACTCCCTACTGCCTCTTGGAGAGAAGCAGATGGGAGGGGGAAAAGAAATGCAAGACCAAGCATTTGTTAGAAACAGACCTGATACTGAGATACAGTAATGGGCAAATCCGTTTCACTTCCTGACTCCTGCATCCCCACCCACACGCTCCTTCCCCACACCCAGTACTAATAAGTGGAAACTCACGAGAAATATCAAATGGAGTAAATAAAGGTGCTCCATTTTCTTTGGCCCAAGTATTAAACTTCTGCCCCACTGGCCTTACAAACTGACATCAACCCTTTAAATATACTCATGAATAGAAGAATTATCCTTACACTAGAATAGATGAAAATCTTTCTGTGTGATCCATAAGCAAGTAATAAAGCATTAAGTACTTGACTAGTTTAAGCTTTCTCACTATTTTATAGCAAAATTCCACGTAACGTATTATATTTTTCAGTCTGCAGGTTACAAAATCAATTGTGGCCAAAACATCACCTTTATAATAAGATTAGAAAACAAAGCAATATGAAGTCTTATCAGTAATTCTTGCTGTCCGATGCACTGGTCACAATGGGGTATATCATCCACAAGGTTTTAAAATAATAAACTAGAATTTATGGATTTCATCAATTTTCTCTTTTTCTCCAGTATAGAGTAGTTCTTAGGAGCAGAACGTCATCATGATTAAAAGTATGGGGTATGAAGCCAGATGGCCTGGGTCTAAAGCCTGATTCCTCCATGTTTCAGCTCTATGACTGCTTTAACTTCCTCATCTGTAAAATGGGTATGAAAGTAGTACCCATTTTATAGAGCTATTACGAGAATTAAATGAGATAATCTTTAAAACACATAGATCAGTATCTCGTAACTATCATCATTTGTATTAATTGTCTCAAGGTCTAATGCAAGATACAATCTCAATAATAAGATGACACAATAAATATTACAATAGACGTAAGCAAGAATAAGGAGCTTTTGTAGGATTGCTGGGAGTTGGGAGCAAGGAGGGTGTGCATGCAGGGTGTGCATGCAGGGGGATGGTGCAACTGAAGATGTTTATTATTGGCAGCATCAATCACTCTTTTCAGTGAATTACTTGAAACAACAGAGCAATTGTTTCTCACGAGCATATAGGAAATGCCGATACATGTTTAATATACAAAACACGTCAAATTATAAAGAAGAGTTACTTTACAAATTAAGTGAAAACCACAAGGTAGCCAGTCTAAATCACAAAATTTAATTCAGTAATTTCCACAAAGACATTATTAGTGACTACATAAGCTGGTGCTTTTCTGATGCTTTTCAACTAGCGAAAAGGTCATGAGTTTAAATAGAGTTAAATATCTTATCTATAATAATGGTCCATAAATTGAATGTTTTATAGCTGATTTGCTGTTTTTGGCCGATTCTAAGGGCCTGAAGGAAACCCGAACTGGCAACCGGCAAACCATTTGAACTCGTGTTATTAAAGTAATAAAGGGAATGCATCTCTTCCCATGCTCCAATTCAAACACACACACACACACACACACACACACGGATTCTTCAATCCACATACAACAGAAGTAATTTCTCTCTCTACTTGGAATACCTGTGTTTCTTTGCATCTTTCTTATATCACTTAACAGACTGCATCATGTTAAAATTTACATGTTTATCTCCTCTACAAGAAAATACATTTCTGGAAAGCAGTGGCTACTGTCTAATTTACCATTGTGTCAGTCACCAACAGAACTTGGTATATTTGTCTCTACTGACCATTGTGTTGAATTAGTCAAAAGCATAAGTATTGTTCACTACAGCTGATTAGCATTTTTATGATAGTTATAAAACAACTTGGTATATATTCGGAAGAATTCACAAACAGGTTAAATACTATAATCTTTCAAACACCTGAATAGTTTGTCTTAGAAGCCATGTTGCCATCTCTATAACTAAAACCATTCTAATACCATTTCATAAAATTAAATAGTACAAAAACCAAAACTTGGTAGGAAGTATACAGAGAATCAACTGAAAAATGAATATAATTTACTAGGTGTTTTGCATAAAGAATAGTTCACAAGTTTTAAAATACAGAAAATGAAAGAGATGCTATTACTACCTTTAATGAATTCCTAGAACACTTTTACTCAAGTCGGTCAAAAGTAACAAAGAAAAAAGAATTCCAGAAAAAAGAAGTTATCTTCAATTACCTTCCTGGGGTAGCACACTATTAAAAGAATTCATAGACAGAAAGGAGGCGGTCAAGTATTAGCATATATTCCAAGAGTACGGCAGGATATGCTCTTAAACTCACTCTAGAAGGAAGCTATCCATAAAGTAATGGTGGCATCTAAGCATCAATATAACTAAAAGACTAGATACAACTAACTTCTTGAGTTGCCCCATGGTATTAACTATGAGCTCTATAGACATTAAACCACACCATGGAATCTGAAACAATATCTTCTCACATGGGTAGTTTGTGAAACACCGACATAAGGTCACTACAACCCAACTCTGCGGAACTGGCTACACAATTAGAATGCCTGCCGAGTAGCACACTCCACTGAAATGTGAACACCTCCAAATGCAGGGATACTTGCACTTGTTTTATTCTTTTCTTTTGTCTTTTCTTTTATTGTTTTTTTTCTTTCTCTGTGATGAACCCGGTATGTACTATGTAAATAGTATCCATTGTGATTGATATCACCAAACATTGATTGAGCACTTTCTAGGTGGCCCGAACTCTCAGAAGTTGCCTAGACAGTATTTCTAATGCTCACAATGCTGCAAGATTCTAATTATTATCTCAGGCTCATGAATGAGGCTTAGAGAGATGAAAAGAAACCACCTAAGACCACCTGCTTCACACATAGCAGAGCCAGTATTTTAGTCCAAAAATGTCTGGTTCCTTTACTCAATAAGAAAATATTGAGCCTTGACATTATTTTCCTGCTGAGTAAAGGAACCAGATATTTATATATAACTAACAACTAACTAACAAGGACCTACTGTACAGCACAGGGAACTCTGCAGTATCCTTTGATAACCTATATGAGAAAAGAATCTGAAAAAGAATGGATAGATGTATAACTAAATCATTTTGCTGTACACCCGAAATGAACACAAAGTTGTAAATCAACTCTACTCCAATAAAATTAAAATATGAAGGAGAAAGAAAGAAAATATTGAGCCTTTTCAGTGTGTCTTGGGTTGAGGAAGAGGAAATATACTGGTGAACAAAGCTGAGGAGGACCGGGTATTGATGGCATGGAAAGAAACACTGAACTAAAAACAAACAAATATACAAGAATGCAGTCAAATGCTCTGTGACCGCCTGGAGGGGTGGGATAGGGAGGGTGGGAGGGAGGGAGACGCAAGAGGGAAGAGATATGGGAACATATGTATATGTATAACTGATTCACTTTGTTATAAAGCAGAAACTAACACACCATTGTAAAGCAATTATACTCCAATAAAGATGGAAAAAATATATATATACAAGAATGCGATAGATTGCTGGTAAATTCTAAGAAGGAAATAAAGAAGGAGAAGGTGGTGGGGAAGTGGAACCCCAGCTGAGCTGAGTCCTGAGGGGCGAGATGGAGCAGTGAAGCCAAGGGGAGGAGAGGTGGGAACATCCCCAGTCAAAGGAAAGAGCACATATGGAGGCCCGGAAGCAGGGAAGAGATGTTCAAGGAGTAGAACAGAGGTCGGTGTGTCCAAGGACAGATGGTCTGGTGGAGATGGGAGAGCAGAAAGGAGCTAGAACACACTGTGTCTTCGTGACCTTAATTCTAAGACGTTGTGCTCATTTCTTTAGGCCAGCAGTTCTCAGCCTCTATATTCTTGAAAATGATTGAGGACTCCACAGAGCCTTTGTTTTATGGATATCTGCTGTACTGGAGTTGAAACTGCCTTAATTTTTAAATCCAAGAATCTATAACACACTGCTTGGAGACTGTGGAAAATACCACGATATACCCTTGAGAAAATGAAGTGAAAAAAGTCAAATAATATCTTAGTATTATTATGAAAACAGTTTTGCCCTTGTGGACCCCTTGAAGGAGTCCTGGGGATTCCCATGGGTCCCCAGACCACACTTTGAAAAGCAATGCTGTCTGCCATGGTTGTCCAAGGGTGGTCCCCAGGCCCACTGTATCAACATCACCTGGGAACCTGTCAGAAATGCAAATTCTCAGGCTTCAAGCCTCAAACTTACCGCCTGAGAACGTGTGGGAGGTGGAGCCCCACCATCTGGGTCTTATCAAGCCCTGCCAGTGATTCTGACGCTCACTGAGGTTTGAGGACCACTGTGCTATACCTTACTGAAGGAGGCAGGGCAACAGGGGAAAAACACCAGTGGGGAGGTCGTAAGAAATGCTTTCACAGCATGCAAAATTTGGTTGTCATAAGCATAAATGAAAAGCTTGAAACCAAATGCAGGAAAAGAAAAAATTAAAAACCCTGCGGCAAGATAGAGAATCAATAGAAGGGTAGTTTCTTTCTGAATAAAGGCATCAGACTGAGTGGAAACGGAAAAGGCCAAACTGGAAACCCTGACTGATTCTGCAAATATGTATGGCAGCAAATCCAAATGTCAATCTTCGTGGGTGGATAACACCAAAAGGGCTAGCGTGGAAATGTCGGTCTTGGGCATACGGACGCCCACAGATAATAAACAGTATCAAAGGTGCTGACCAAGACAATATATTTATGAAGAGAAAAAGCTACTTTTTATTGACTCATATCTCAGTTCTCACAAATACTTCTTCTTAAAAGAGAATAACGTCACATAACTTGGCAAGCCTTGTTTAGCAGTGCAGAGGAATGAGTTTGGTGACGCATATTAACATCTTAATGAATTCATTTAAAAACTGACACTATGTACCTTGGTTCCTTTCATTGTATCTTACATAAGTCCAATAATATTATTATGTACTTGTGTCCATAATGACATAAGGATCACCCTTTGGGCTCCCAGCAACCTCTCTATATCCTAAGCACTGTACTTACATCATTTATTACATTGTGTTTTAATTAGCTGCTTACTTATCTAACCCTCCCACAGACTATAAGCGTCTAGGGACTAGGAATCATGTCTTATTCAACTTTGTTTCTCCCCCACACTGCATAATGTCTGGTACATGGTAGATAAAAAATGAAACAGTATTAACTTATTGATTTAAGTATTTATGTTTTACCTGGACACCTACATGAAAATCTCAAACAAAGGCCACAGCTGATATTTTAATTGCTTTGAATCACATATAACAGAATCCTATGTACACATGTTTTCAGTAAGCTCTTGCTTATTGAATACAGATATATATCTTTTGTAAACGACAGTGGGAATAAAACATAATTAGTGGGAAAACTCAACGTGCTCTTTTAACTATATATGGAAATATTTCAATGAACACAAAGTAAGATCTATCAAAAAGATTCTTACACATCTTACAGTGGATTTTCCTCTCGCCATATTAAAAGAAAAAAAATTCTACACCACTTGCATTTTGAAAATGTAGGAGCAGCCATAAAAACATGAGCGAGCATTACTCAATTCTCAAATCAGAAACCTCAGACCGCAAGTTAAAAAGATTATTAACTGGGCGGATTCTTAGCTTTATAACTAAAAACTACTCATGTCCTTTCTAGTGATCAGGACCTCAATGGTCCATATGAAACAAGGCCACATTTCATACTCAGAATGAAATTCTGCTTTAAACTGCTTCTTCTGCTTATTAAACTATTGATAATCTGTGAAAAAAATTCAGGATATCTAAAGAAAATAAGAGCTCACAACTGGTACCCTCTATGCCCACCACCACCTGCACTAAGCAACAATTAATTGTCCTCTTTAAACCTGGGCCGTATTGGTTCTCCCACAATTCTTACGGGGTGACCAGATGTCACGTGACCACGCAGTTGGCTGGGGCACAGTATTTATTGTAACACCAGCTGTAAAGGTACTAACTACACTCAGCTTAGGATATTACAGACACCTGCCTCAGTTACTAGCTCAGCTTGGCATTCAATAATTGGAAGTTAGTGTGGATTTGAAAGTCATACTATTGTTAAAATGCATGCTTTGTCACTTTCTAGCTATGCAAGTCACTTCACTTCTTTTTACTTCTGTGTAAAAAGGCAACAGTAATAACAGCCTCACAGGTCTCTTATGAGAATTTTATATATATATATATATATATATATATTTTTTTTTTTTTTTTTTTTGCGGTACGCGGGCCTCTCACTGTTGTGGCCTCTCCTGTTGAGGAGCACAGGCTCCGGATGCACAGGCCCAGCGGCCATGGTTCACGGGCCCAGCCGCTCCGTGGCACGTGGGATCTTCCCGGACTGGGGCACAAACCCTTGTCCCCCGCATCGGCAGGCGGACTCTCAACCACTGCGCCACCAGAGAAGCCCTACAAAATTTTTATTCCTTATCCCTTTACCCACCTCTTTTCCTTCCCCAAATTACTTACTTTTCACTGTTTACCCCCTTTCTTCTTTCTTTGCATGGTTTAGTGCAAACCCTGCAGAACCTTCTGTTTGTGTGGTTAATCACTATGACTCCTTATACAATTAGCTGAATTTCAAACCCACATGTGTATCGTCAGGCATGAAAAACCTTCTGGACTACAGAGGAAGGTAGACATAATTAAAGTATAATAAAATTTGGTGGTTCATAACAATGATGCATCAGTATTAAACAAAAACCCCAAAGCAAAGAAAACCCTGCCAATCATTAAGACAAACCCATCATACCTACACACTTACCTCTTCCAACTGAAACTCTCTTCCAATTTTCCAGAGTCATATCTTTTGCCTTTCTTTTCTCTACATACTTTCTTTCTGGAAAAGTGCATCCACTCTTCTAGCTTCTATCATCATCTTTTTACTGACTGATCACACATATACAGCCTTTCCTCATCTAATGTTCCATACTTCCAACAACTAATCCCCTTCTTCCAGGAACCCTTTAGATGTCTCTTTTTGGAAATGTCAGAATCACCTTAGACTCATTATATCCAAAAAAATTCATTATCATCCCTCTTAGCTTATCTTCATGAAGTTCAATTTTTATTTATTTTTTATTGTTTATTTATTTGTTTTTGGCTACTGGGCAGTAACAGCATTTTTCTAGTCTCACACATGAGAACATTTGGGAGTCATCTAACTAACATCATGGTATGGAAGAAAGAAAGAATGAGTACTTGGCAGCAAGATAAAGTAATCTTGGCTCTCCCACATATTAACTATGTAACCTAGCTAAGTAAGTTAATTCCTCTGTGCCTCAATTAGTCTCATCCATAAATTGGGCCTAATGCTGATCTCACAGGTTATCTGTAAGGATTAAAGAGACAGAAAACATGGGGAAACAGGAAGCATAACACTCTGGCACAGAGCAGGCGTGCGCATGCACACACACACGCGCGCGCGCGCGCGCGCACACACACACACACACACACACACACACACACAATGAATATTTAAGACTTCGTGCCAGGAATTGTCACTCATACTTCAAATTCATCCCAGCCTCATACTTCAATTTTCTTTTATCTGCACTGTGCCTCTTATACTCTCCACCTATCCAAACCTTACCTACACATAAGGCTCAATTAGTGTATTCTTCATTTATATCAGCCTTTATTTATATCAGATTTTCTCTTCTTTCTTTCAAATCATATTGCAATTATGGAAGCATACAAAATTATACAATTTTGAACTTATTTGCTCTCTAGTCATTAGGAAGGTTTATTAGCCTAAATGGTAGCCTCTATGAGTAAAGTAAATCCTTAATCAATGACTACTCTTAAAAAAAACAAAAACAAAAAAACTGATGTATGAGCTTTGATAAATCACTTTATGTCCCGGGCCCTCAATTTTCTAATCTGTTAAAAAAAAAAAATTCAGTATTTTCTCTAAAATTCGTTACATCAAAAGCATTCTGTCATGCTAAGTTGAGTTCTTAGATCATTTTCACCGAGATTAGAAAGAAAAGAAAAGGAGTCCTTTTTGGCATTTTCTTTCTCTCTGAATTTCCTCAGCCCTTTGTTCATTCCATTAATAAAGCACTTACCTGGCCACATTAGATTAAGTACATGCCTACCCTGATAGATAGCAAATCCCTTGACAGTAGGGCTTGTTTCAATTAATCTTTGTACCTGGGGTTACTGAAGACAGTATCTGGCACATAGTAGGCATTCAATATATATTTGCTAACTTGAAATTAATTAAGAGGTTTGAGATGGGCAAAGAATGTATAAGGCTATTTGCTTTGTACTGAACACAAGTACTCTCTCTAAAAAACCCTGTTCATTGCCTCCTCCACACTACCTTCTCACTGCTATAATATCTTGACATTACTCAAAATACTAAAATATAGGAAATAAAATAATCATCACCACCATACATGAAACTACATCAAACAGAACGGTCAAATTCAGCAAAGTACAATTAAATCATTTAGGACTTAAACGTCCACTTAAATTAAACAAGAAAAAAAGGAAATGCTTAATTTGGTAAATACAACTTTCCCACTAATTTAATAATTTGTATAATTTCAATAATTTCAAGTCGACAATGACATAGGAATTTCATCCTTCAAGAATTTCACCCTAATTAGAAAGTCTTCCCAAATAAAACTTGCCTTCAAAAAAAAAAAATTTCACCTTGAAATTTATTTTTAATTTCAAAAATTTAAAAAAATTTGAAAACTTAAAAAAACCCCAATAACCAGATTATAATACCTAAATACTTTACAGATTTCTTTCTTTCAGACAAACACTGGATTATACTCACAAAGACTTTACCTCTCCCTTACCAGGACCCTCGAATTTCAGACTGTATAAAGATGAAATAAGTACAAAAGCATTATCTTAGCCCTACCTTTTCATCATAAAACAGGTTGATTCTGCCTTAGATGGATTCATGTAGTTATCAATAACTGAAAAGTCTACATCCTTTAAAAAAAATTGAACTAAAGAAGTTTTGCAAGATAATTTATTCTAGAGTCCCAAAAGGCATGTGATAGTCATTCATGATTCTGCTGCAGTTCCAATGTGAATCACATGCATGGAGCAAGTTCACAGCAAGAAAGCTGAGAATTCGTGTCTCAGTGTTATCTCTAAATGTCATTACACCAATACCCTTTACGACTTGCAGATTCTATAAATTTGGGGTTAATGTTATTAAATAATATTTTTATGTGGCATGAAATTTATTTTGGTGGCAAATTTTACTTTAATAGTTTTATACTTTGGTTTTGTGTTTACAGAATCATTAATGGCCTAAGAGATACTTAATATTTTTAGTTTTACTTTACTGGAATGGATTTTATAGGGAACATAATATGCTATGTTACATTTTTCCATCTGCAGTACACAAATGTCTCAGGACAAATCTCCTGCAGATATCAAGGGTCTACTGTAATTGTTTCCAGTCTGCCCACTGAAACCTAGCAAATGGGTAATAATACCCTGGCCTCTCCGTTCTGACAGTGACTTGGGTTGGAGGGTTAATCACCACGAAGAGCAGAAGAGCTGAACCTTAAGCATTAAGCTGGGCATAAATCCTAACCCACATCGTATGCATTTTTACCAATTGGCTCTTCAGGTCACTATGGGCCAAGTCATGTCCATCATCACTATACTTAACAGTGCTGGACCCTAATTTTTCACATTGTTATGAAGCTATGCTATCAAAAAGCATGGGTATAGGGACAGATTCAAGCCCATGCCTTGTGCTGAATGCCATCACCCCTTCCCTTATCAAATCACTTTCTAGAGCTCTCTGCCCATCTAAAGGCAGATCAGAAGGTTTATCAATGTGGGCAACATAGACAGTTTGGGCAGTGAATGTGGGCATAGTGAGTGAATGGGTTAAAATTTAGAATTTTTTTGTGGTGAAAATTGAATAGTTCAATAGGTGAAAGTTAATTAAATCCATAATTCTACATAGGAAGATATTACTACAAACAGTTTTTTTCTTAGTAATTCAGAAAACAAAAAATTGACAAGTGAGAGTTCAAGTATAATATAAAGGCCAATTTCAGAATGAGAAGCATCTCAATATTCCTCCAAAATGTAACCTCTATGTTGAAGAAATGGTTATTTCTCTCAGTAAAAGAACGATCATTAATTTTAAATCAGAGAATGGTTTATATTTTTAAAACAGTATATATTTGCTCAATTTAATACATGCAGATTCTATCAACAAGATTGAAACAGACTGACTATTTGAAATTTGAAAAGGGCAATGTCCACATTGTTCCGCTGGTACTGTAACAATGGCAGGTCAAACTTTTGTTCCTCTTGTCCTACAAACAATTTTCAAGCCCACGCTCAATAAATAAATTTGGTCTCAGCGCTCCCAATCAGGGCTGCACAATCCCCTCAGTAGCAGACCTATGATAAATGGACTTATTTTCCCAAATCAAACACTTGAATTTAAATTCAGATGAGTTAATGCAAAGGTCAACATTGTAATCAGTTCTTTTGATCTTTATAGAATTTCTGGAGTAATACATAATAAATCTGAAACAAGGCAATTTGCAGCTCTGTATGTGTGGCTGGCAATAAAAATCTTAACGATCAGAGCCTTTATGTACTTAGGGAACGTTTTATAGTAATGGCTATGGTGAGAGCTTCAATGCATAAGAAACAATGGCAATAGATAACCCTGAAAGGCTTGATTTCTTGATTGTTTCTACAATTTATTTATATATGTATTTATATAAAAACTTAATGAATGCACATCTATGTTTACTGTATTTTTGAAATAGTCACCACTTTTATTACGAGCACCTAGTTGTGAGTTAAAATGTTGAACATAGAAATTGCTTAGGAGAAAAATTAGCATATCAGGTTCCACCTAAAAACTTTCAATATTTAAATTAGAATTACATTTCTTTGGGTTTGTTTTTTGACATTAAAATTTGGGGGGAGGTTAAGCTATTTAAAATTAAATAGTATACTTCAATTTTATGACTGAAAAGGAGAGTACAACCAGAAAGGGGTTCGGGTGCTTTTTAAATGGAAATTTAAGGAAGTAAGGAAGGAGGGTGGAAGGAAGAGGGGAAGGGAGAGAAAAGCAGAAGGAAAAACAGATAAACAGAAAGCAAGCAGAAAGACCTGAAGCTAAGGGCCACTTCTGTAGCTAAGCTATTGGGTGTCATTGGGTATATGGCTTCAGGCTGCCTGCTTCCCTTTAAGTGTCTTAGAACCTTCTGATAACAATTTATCCTAAAGCATTACAAAACACTATATAATTAGGGGTGGAATAACATGAAGTTTTATATTGATAGCAATGATAAATAATAGCCTGTTCATATTTTTTTTAATTAATAAAAAAAATTTTTTTTGGTCATATAGCAGTGATTACTCCTCTCTAAACAGTAAACCCATTTTGTCAACGTTATTACACCAAAGCTCTCAGTGCTTGCCCAATAGAGCTATATGCTATGTTACATTTTTCCATACAATTCCATACAATTCTGATTCTAGTTCATGAGAATACTTTGAAACATTCTGGTGGTTAAAAGTATTGACATTTTAGTTGACTTAACATTCAAGATAAGCCTTTAATGAAATGAATAATATGAAAAAGCATTCTGATTTCTAGCAGTGAGGGACCCACTGTCTACAAAATTTGAAGCAGGTGTCCTCAAGGACTATGGAGCTGAAGGTGAAAATTAAAAAAAAAAAAAAAAAAGCCTCCAAGTGTCATCTTCTATCTGTGCTTCCACAATCTCTCTCTTCAGGTCTACCTCAGAGGTAATTACCCCTAAATCTACTCTTGTTGGTGATTCTAACAATGAGGTTGAAATAGGGGCCTCCCACAAAGATTTATTGTAATTTGGTTTTTTGGAGACTCAATGAAAATACCAGTATCTAAGAGACAAAATTGTCTTGTGTCCTTGGGGCACGACAGTTATGATTCCAACTGATCTAAACACTGCACAGGGTTTGGCTACACAGCCAGAACTTATAGAAATCTGGGACAAATATATTCATCTGTAGCCTTTGCAATAAGTTCTTTCCTTCATAAGCAAATCTGATTTAGATCCACTAGCAACTTTTGCAACACTACTATACTGACATAACTTTCTATCATTCTAAGGTTTGATATTTTAAGACAGAGAAGAAAAACATGACTTAGGAAAATCCTGTCAATTTCTTCTAAATTGTGACTTTATTTCCCCAATAAACCTTACATGCTTCATAAAACTCTGATTCCACCGAACTCAAGACAATCCAGCAATAAGAAATGATTGGGTTTTTGTACTTCCTAAGACAAATCATCAAGGCTCTTGTCTTCTACCCCTGCAGTTTCAAATTTACAGTGTACAGATGTCCTGTCATAGCAGTTAAAAAGTAGTCTTGTGAGTCACTAAGGGTCTGACAAGTTGAGCCTCTCAAAGCCTGATAGAACCAAAAGTCCTTAATCTGAGAAAAGGGATCATTCCACTGTTTCGGCAAGTTTCTACAAGGTAGCCTATATTCAGAAAACAAGCAAACAAAAGCAGAAAATTTAAGCTTCCATATTTTGTTCAACCTCGTAAGTACCTGAAAAACTGGTAATAGTTGATGCACACATATGGAGAAACTGCAATTCTCTTTTTAATCCACGCCGATGTTTACTCATCACTACAATGTGCAGGACAATGGGTTGAATAACTCATTACATCACATAATAATCCGATCTGCAAGTTCACTACACAAACCTTTCAGGTAAAATGATGCAGTGGAAGCTAAGAAGATCCAAGTTTCATTTGAATAACATGTTAAAACCTCTTTCGTAAGTAATATTTTAGGTATTTCCATCTGGGCAGAGAGAAGCCTTTTCCCTTATGAAGACCAAACCTTCTGATTTTCTTATTTAATATGTTCTATGGTCCAACGACATCATTCATGCTCAAAAATGATGTAAAAACTTTCTTTTCGGTAAAAAATTCTAAGGTGAGCTACATATTATGAGGTCAAGAGGGTTTTGATTATACATAGAAGCTTTGTTTCTTAAGGAATACTTGCTGGTTTTAAGCCTACTGGTTGGGTAAAACCATTTATTCCTTCTTCTAATAGTACTCTGTTTGTTTGTTTTTTTTTTTTCACATGAGAATACCCTTCTCCCATCCTTAGAGTATGAGGTGTAGTGGAGCAGTGTCCATTGTCCAAGCCCACGCCTGGACATTCACAACTTCCATCGCACGTCCACTGTATTTGGTTCAAAGCTGTGAACACGACCTAGTCAAAGTCATTAAGAATCAATTCTAGGATACTTTTGGAACTATTGGAAAGAGAAGATTCCTCTTTTCGAGGAGAAAGGGTGGGATAACAGACGTAAGCTACAAGCTTCCAGTGCCTGCAGCCATTTTGCCTCCATGAGGGCCTGCCTGAGAATGGAGTCAACCCGGGGTGGGGGGTTGGAAGGGGGCAGTGTATGAAGCAGAGCCAGAGATGGAAGGAGCAAGATTTGGTCCCAATGCCATGGGAAGCTTGTGCATCCAACACTGTAGTTCTCTGAGCCGATAAATTGCTTTTTTTTCAATTGCATAAGGCAGGCTGAATTGGGTTTCGGTTTCTTGCAACCAAAAAGCCCTAAGGATCAATACTAACTTCCTGAAGTGGAAACTTCTGATGGTGCCTATGGTTTAGTATCTGCCCCTAGACTTGCCAACATGTTCTTTTCTTCTGCAGGCTTTTCCACTTTTCTTTAATCCTCAAGTTTTTCCTCTACTTTCTCACTGGCAGCACAGGGCAGAAGAGTGTAGTGACGTTTGAGAGAAGCAGCCCCCTGCACACCTCACTAAAAGCGTAATGCCATTCCTGAGCTTTATAAAAACAACGCTGGTGCAGGTGGCATCTGGGGACAGGAAAGGGAACTAATATGGCCGAGTGCCTGCCATGGGCCACACACCGTTCTGCTTGCTTTATTTACCTCAGTTTCCGTAACCTTATGTCCTATCCGTGTAGTTTTGTGAAGGAGAAAGACACATCTTAAAGACTAAGAAATAGCTGGTCAGAGAATACAACTGATCAAAATTCAGGACAGAGTGATGGCTGAGTGTGTCCACTCTGAGTCATCAGAGGCAACATCCCTGCAAAGTGTGATTGTGTGAGTGTTTTTAATCCCCTCCATGGCTCAGTTTCCTCATTTGTGATGGAAAAGATACTTTACTCTGACTTATAGGAATAGTGTAACATCACATGTTTTCCATTGTGTGCTGCTTATAGCAAAGCCTGAAACTGAGCCATGGTAAACAGAAATGGAAACATTCTACAAAAGGGTATTTATTAAATGAACTGATACGAGGAAATGACCAGTTCCGTGCACAGTTTCATGGGATAAGAACAGGCCAGAGAAGTCAAGGAGGGCCACAATTATCACTAAAGGCAAGAAACCAGATCGAGGATGATTCTCTTAGCTTCCTGTGGCTAAGACTGCATTGGTTCTGTAATGCAAACAGGCTGAAGTTAATACTTAGGATGTTAATATATCATATTGGTATTGTGTATGTATAGTTAACACTTGAGTAACCATCTTTACGAAGTTCTGAAAAATAAACTCCAGGTATTCTTATATTAGACATTTGAACTGAGATATGAGACTCTTGCCTACAAGCAACAGAGGGGCTAAGAACACCCTAATGTCTAGGCTTTCATGGCCTCTGCGTATGCTTCATATAATGAAAATGCAATTGTGTTTAAGTTACATACTTTTCACTCTGACCAAAATTCTATTCCTTTCCACTCAGTTATTCTTATTCTTTCACCAGATAACACAATTGGTGTACTGACCCTTCTACTTTTTCCAAATTATTAGGTTTCCCTCGTTCCACTTTCTTTCCTGTCTAAATCAGAGGTCAAAATTCTTCTGCAAAAAAGTTCAGTTCCCTTTCTCACCTCTCCTTTCCACACACCCACCTAGCTAAGCTCTAACGGTGAGCAAATCAAGACTTCTCCACACACCTGTACATTATCTGCCGACCAACCACATCCAGGCTGGTAACTGCTCTTGGAGAAAACCACAACAACTGGGATAAGGGGAACTAGAAATGTATGCTCAGGTGGGCAATCCCAACGGTCTCGAATTAGCTCTCCCTTTAATTCTTCACAGAAGGCATTTCAAACGTTGGCAAGTCTCTTCAACCACTTCCCTGCCCTCTACTCCGTCTTAGCAAACAAACTTGGCTTCTCTTTTACAATAAAATAGAAATCTGAACACTTTCTCACTTCCTGCCCTGAAATTGTAAACTTTCCTGTACCCACCCGCCCCTCTGTTCCTCCCAGTCAAATGGAAGAAATGTCTTTCCTCCTCCGTAAGGCCAATTGCTCATCTGGGCTCGGGCTTCTGTCAACTTTCACAGAATTAGGAGCCTCACTCAGTTCAACAGCCCCTCTCTGTTGGGTTTTCTCAACCTTTCTTCCTCACTGGAGCCTTCCCAACTGGCATTTCAACATACCCCCGGCACTCCTTTATGAAAAACAAGCCTAACTCTGGACAGTGCAACTTTCCTTCTCTTTCTTCCCCTTCCAAGCCCAACTTCCTGAAAGTCGTCAACTCATGTCTCCATTTGCTCACAGGGGACTAAAAACCTTAAATCTGGCTGAGATGGCCCAGCAGTCAGGGATTCTGGGGGACCCTCCAATTCAGAAATGTGACTGGAGAGCAACACCGAGGCGTTGTTTAGTCACAGCAGGAGTGCCACCAATGGCGACAGTGCCAGGAGCACTCTTGAGACCTTGGGAAGAGGACTGGCTGGTGAGAGTTTAGGGAGAGGTCCCAGCCTCTGCAGTTCTGGTCATACAGGGCCCTGGGGCAACACCCAGAGTCCAGCAGGATAAACATGCGCCTCTACTATGTGCTTCCTGCAGAAAGGCAAAACAAAGGAAAAGGATTTTCCTAAGAAAACCAGATCTTCCTGCAGAAAGGCAAAACAAAGGAAAAGGATTTTCCTAAGAAAACCAGATCTTCCCAATCAGAAATGATCTGTCCTTCTCTGAATAGCTAAACACTTACCAAAGAGTAACTTGATTTAATAGCTAGTTGTCTAAGACCTCACTCTTGATTTTAGGCTTCTTGGAAGCAGGCTGTTTACCATTTTTCTCTGTGTAGCCTATAGCACCAAGCACAATTAGTTATAAGAAGAAGCCAGAGAATCACGAGGCCAAACTAGAATTCTGAGGGGCCCTGATGTATGCCTAAACTATGTAAAGTACATAGAAAGTTTTATAAACTGTGATGCATCAGAAAAATATAAAACTACTTTACACTAGATTGTAATATATATTTTCCGAGTTCATGGATAAACGTTAACAGACATTTGGTATCTTACGAAGCCAACGATGCCATTTCAGTAACTTTCTCTGGTTAAAGAGCTAGACAAATGGGTGAAATGAATGGTGGGTCTGAATACATGCCAACTCTTATGGCCTTACTTGTGAAATAAAGATTCTCTTACCAGTGAGGTTTTACATGACAAAGGACAGTGAAGGATTACACGTGCTGCAGAAACACTAAGAGACACCTGCTTCTCTGTATCTATGCAAAATAAGAAATAACAGTCGTAAGAAGAATACTTTGAACATTTACAGGCTTTATAAAATGGATTCAAGAACTTATTCATTTAATTCAATTTTTTTATGAAACTTTTTTTTGGCCTAGATTAGGAGAGATCGCAGTCTGGAGATGGTGCTCCATTCTTTTTAAAAAATAACAACAACAAAATCACTCTAAGAGTTAACACCTGAGGAGATGTAACTGCCAGGCACAAATAAGCATTTATCTTTGTATACAACTGCCTGTTCTTTTTCTCCTTCTACCCAAGCTTTGTCTAATAGTATCTAAATGACCTTCTTTCAAAATATTTAAATTTTGGTTTAATCTCTCCAGGTCTCTTCAAATAGCTCTGATCCAAGGCCACGGTCTTAGATGTTCAATGACAGAACCATTTACTGAGCACCTATTATGGGCTAGGCAACATGTGAGATATTAATTAATCTCAATTAATGACCAAATAACAACTGATAACTCAGATAGATATGCTAAGGTTTTTTTCAATTTAATTATAAATTTATGTTTCCCTTCAGGGTAGAGACTTTCTTCCCCTAGATATCTTTCTTCAAATATTAGAATATGTATTTCAGGACTGTCAGTCATATCTAACATTTGGGAAATGAAGATGGTAAATGCTGCTCTGGGATGAAAATGCTCCAGAAGCAGTTAAGATATTCCTGCTACCGTGTATAGAAAGATCAGGATCCCCTGAGAAAAATTTACTTGATTTGATATCTTCCTTTTCCATCTTTGACCTTATGATACAAATGAGTGGCTCCATTCCATCCGAATAACAGCTCATACAAGACAGTTCGAAGAGAAAGAATGAAATGCTTATGGCCTCTTGTCATTCATTCACTAATTTGTTTATTCATTCATCATTCAACAAGCATTTACTGGTCACTTATATCCCTTGGTACGATAAATCCACTCTCAGCTATGTATGAGAATAAACAAGGAAAGAGTCCATTTAGATAAGTCACCGAGGTAAGGAATATATACAAAACACGGGAGAATTTCTTCATCAGCAAGAGAATCTAAAAACTAACTAGTCCTATGCAAATTTAGAGGAGTTAGAAAAAAGGAAAAGTTTAATGACTGAAAACTTTCACTGCCTTTAGGTTCACAGGTTAGTTGGGTGCAAAACAATCATGCTGTAGTTGAATGCCAATTGCTTTAAATTATGTGCAAACAAAATCAAACCTCATTTCCTTCTGATTAGTTCTTTAATGGGAAAGCTCTGCAAGGAATAACTGTCTATTCCCAGTCAGTTTCCTAGCTCCTAAATGCCCATCTCAAAAGTGCCCCTTTCTTCTCTCCCTGAATACTCGGCATGTTCCTATTTTACCCTCCAGAATATGAGACTTTGAGGCAGCATAGTTTAGTGGCAAAAACCTAGGTTCTGTAGCAGAAAGACAAGGACCCACCATTTGTTAGCTGTGACACGGGGTAGGTTTTTAATCTCTCCAAGCCTAGGGTTCCTCAATGATTAATATCTATTTTTATAGGCTGTGATTATGATTGAAGGCATATGTAATTACCTAGCAAAAGACTTCCCATATACTTGATGCTCAATAAAAGGCAATAATAATAATAATAATTACTACTATTTCATTTATACACCAAATATTTATGGATACCTGCTCAGCGCTGGGTAGTGGCTTGATCGTAGGGACACAGTGGTGATCAAAGTAGATAGTCACTGCCCTCAAAGTTGTGATTCCCATGAAGGGAGATCAACTATAATCACAGGAAAAAAATAAAACCATCTAAGATAGTGTTAAATTCAAACTGATTATGCTACCATCATTAATTTTAATTCTTTTTAGTGAAGGATATTCATCTACAACTGAAAGTCAAACTTGCTTGGTTTAAAAAATGACCTAACAGGGCTTCCCTGGTGGCACAGTGGTTGGGAGTCCGCCTGCCGATGCAGGGGAGGCGGGTTCGTGCCCCAGTCCAGGAAGATCCCACATGCCGCGGAGCGGCTGGGCCCGTGAGCCATGGCCGCTGAGCCTGCGCGTCCAGAGCCTGTGCTCCACAACGGGAGAGGCCACAGCAGTGAGAGGTCTGCGTACCGCAAAAAAAAAAAAAAAAAAAAAAAAAATGACCTAACAAAAATCTATTGATAAATAAAATGTGTTTAATACTTGCTTCAGAAACAGAAACCCACAAAATAAAATTTATTTTCAAAAATAAAGGAGAGCTTACTTTGCACTGGAAATAAACTAATTTTAAAAATGTGATTTTAAAACCATTTTTTACTTCTATTGGCCAGTCAGAAATGACTGTCTGCTTTATATAATCTCAATGAACAAATATTTCCACTATGAGCAATAAAATGATACTGAACTGTATTTTTATAATTATATATTATATTAATATAATTATTTAAATACATGTAGGAAGGCAAGTAAGACGTGTTAATTAAAATATGCAATTACATGATTAGTAAGTGCAATTACATAGCATACAATCAGAGATGCTATGGAGAATTTCTGCTTACATGGACAGATAATTTTTCACATGCTTCTATGTTATATTATAAATCTCTAAAAAGATTCATAATTTGAAATAATATTGTATTTCAATTTAAATCATTCTAGAATCCCCAACTTCTTAAGAAAATAAAACAAGAATTTTTCATTAATCATTAACAGAACAGAGAGAGAGAAGCCTGGACCAGTCAGAAGTACAAAGTACAGAAAAAGATGTTTGGTCAGGAAACAAAGTCTGCTCTCTGTAGGCTGCACGGGTGTCCTACTTGGTGCCAGTGTTACCAAAAAGCAAATACAGGGTCTCATAAATTAGTCAATTTTCCGTCAGTGAAAGAAAGGGTCTCTCTCGATCAGTGTTCCTGGAAGCATTAGCATCACCTAGGAACTTGCTAGAAATGCATATTCTCAGACCCTAACCCAGACCCACTGAATGAGAAACCCTGGGGGTTGGGGCCCAGCACCCTCTGGTTTAACCAGCCCTCCAGGGGATTCTGATGTACAGACAAGTGAGTACAGGGCTCCCGGATTACGCAGTCAAAGAATCAAGACTGCTCTTCCTTTCTGTTTTAACCTTGAGAGCAGCGTCCCCAGAGTTCCCTCTGCCAAGGAGTTTTAGCCATCTGAGCCGTACACTGAGAAACGGGAGCACGGAAATGTAATTCTACGTTGTGTTCTGAACAATCATGTCTGACAATTATTGAAAATGTTACTCCAGAAATCACGTGAAACAGTTCATATCCATTAACACAATAAAATGCTAGGAGAGAAGTCCAATTAGTAACCCAGTTTACAAGGGGAGAACTAGCATTTAGTTAGAGAAGTTACGATTCCTGTATACGGTCAAATGGCTAGTAAATAAAATAGCATGCCGGAAGATCACAAAATAACTACAGTCATTGACTATCATCCACTTTCACTTAAATTATTTAGTCTTCAGTTACCACAGTCTTAGATGACATTGGTAATATTTCTCAGCATTAAATGCCAAGAGCTTTCTTAAGAAATTAAGATCAATTCTTAAATAATATCTCATTCGAACATAACTATGAGCATTACATCTAGATGGGAAATACCTAGAGAAAATACTGACTGCCACACCCACAGCCCACCCTGATTTATATGAATGAAACTTCATATACTTTTTCTAGTGACTGAAACAACCTGAACTCAAGTACCCCCTTTACATAGATGGGAGACACTTAAATATACTGCTATCTGTTAGATTCTTAAGCAGGTTCAAATGACATATCCATATCCATACTTAAGCTATTCAGAGTGCATTCTTAACTTTTAATTTAGTAACTTATCTAGTGGAAGGCATATGCGGCTCAGTACAAATTCCTTAATGGTGGACCCGTTCCAGAGGCAGTCAAGGTAGGGAAAGGAGTCACCAGAGGGCACAGGGAGAAGACTCTACGTTCAACAGAGAATTTCAGCTGGACGGTGATGAAAAGTCCATATGTTACAGTGCCACCATAAATTATGTTAGAACGAATGGTCAGGCCACAAAGGGGTTCCAAAAATAGGTTGAAGCTGCTCGCAGCCCGAAAACAAATTGCCTAAATTCCAATATGAGAAAACAGTGTTCTTGACATATATTTTCATGTGGCCACGACTGGGTGAAGCGAGGTCTACAGAGATGAAATACAATATGCTTTGGTTTTGAAATTGGAAGGTGTTATTCCATCAAGACATTCAGATGCAAAGAAATCTGCATGAGTCTGGCGCCTCAAGGCTTACAGATGTATTAGGAAGGCAAGACAAAATGAACGATGGCATGTCAGTTGGCCTGAACCCAGGGAGTGAACCTGCATTGTGGAGAAATGGAAACCTCAGAAGCCTTACCTTTGCATCATCTCCAGGAGTTAAAGTGAATGTGAATTATGTAATTATTGGTTTATCTAAAAATATACATTTAAGTGACAGGAACAGGAATTTCATAAATCAAAAGCAAAGGCGCTCAAAGGATTCCACTGTTTATTACTAAGGAGTTCATTTTTCTTAAAGGCCAGCACCAAATCTAAAATGTTAAGAATTAGTTATATGATCTTTTCCCTGAAAAGGTGGAAAATAAACAGAAAAAAAAAGGTAAAAACACACTAAGAGGATGCTCATAGTGTTTATTAAAGATGGCTGTGCTTAATAAAAAGGAAATCAATCACCTAAATTTGCAAATTTTCACTCTAAGAACATCATAGTCACAAGAAAGACAACATACGAAACACGTAATTATATGGTCTCCATAAATGAATGCTGAACAGACTATATTTTAAAAAACACGGATATGCCTCTAAGGGGTAGAACAATCAATCCGAGGATAATATTATATTGATTAATCTTATCACAGAGCTAAAATGTTGAAGGATCAAAGTGACTATGGCTTCATTTGAAATCAAACAGTATTCAGTTGTCAATTCTGACAGAAATGCCCCGGGCACATTATTAAGAATATGCATACTACATATATCGACAATAGTAAAGTGTTTAGGGAATATTAAGTGACACTTTAAAAAATAACTTTAAAGTTCCAACAAATTTTTGGTATTTTCTATATTACTGTTTTTAAATTAAAAGTATCAAGTTATAAAATACTGAAGGAAATATAAATACATGATTCAACATAACCTCATCGGATTCAGGACACAGATTTCAATTGTGATTCAGACTGAATTAAAATTGTGTTCTCATTTGAGAAGCCATTTGCTCGCAATGGAGAATATTAGCTCAGTTTTGTGAAACAGAATGGCATTTTTAACGTAACTGAAAAGTAACCAAAAGCTTTCAAACAGAGTAAAAATGTTACATTGCGCTACCAAGAGAGAACCAAGCAGTGTAAAGCCATATTGTCCCACAGCATGAAGTGATCAGATACCTGCCTAGAATGATGGACAGCTCTGGCCTAGTGAACAGGCAAAAAAAATCCCATTTACTCTCATCCAGATGGGACCAACTGGACGCTTCAGCGCAAACAACTCATCCTTCTTCGGACCTTCTTGTCCAGCTCCTGAACTAGCTCCAGCTGATAATGATGAATATCAAGGCTATAGTAAAGTGGGTGACAACAGAAGCCTTGTTATAGCTGCCAGTCTTTCGGTCTTGTCATTATTACACATTGAAGATTTATTTGAGTTTATTGTTGTGCACAGGGTCTAGCCATTTGCAATTCATCACCTACTACAGAAAGTTCAAGATAGTGGCCGAAGCTATAATTGCCACCTCCACCTGCTTCTGGAAATTACGAGGTCACTAGCTAGGGCAGCCCAGTCTTCACTGAGCCCCAAAAGTCACAGCAGCCTGTGGGATAAAATACTCAGGCCCTGTCTTCACTTGAGCATCTCTTGAGATCACATTAATAACGCTACATTGCCTGGCAACTGATTAAATCGTATCTGTAGCACAGCCTGCTCTATGGCAAACACTGAAAGGTTACAGCTACAGGAAAGAAATAATGAAACTATTAGAGATGCTGCAATCTGAGCATTATTGTTATTATTGTAAATGCTGCAGTTACCATGTGTTTGACTCAGGAATATACAAACCCATCAACAAGGCACATTTCTTTTATTTAATCTGATAGTCTTCTCATCTTCAGAAATCAAACTAGTCTAACTGCAAATCTGTTTTGGAAGCAGGTGGAATATAAATCCTATGTAACTTTTTAAAAAACCTAGCACTTTTGTAGAATTGGTAGGATAGCTAAAATCACACAAAAAGACATCATATTGCTTCTATTCAAGATATTTTTAAAAGTCTTCATACATTTGGGATTTGAATGTTACTGTACCAATATGTTAAATGAGTTTGACTCAGAAAAAAGAGGCAATAATAAAAGTAACCATTTTTATTTTTAAATTAAAGCTTTTTCCCTATATTTATTAGTTTTATTTTTTTTTAAGATATAAACTTTTAAAAAATTTCCCTCCAAAGTGGTTGGAAAACTTTCTGAGAGTTTTTGCCTGTACTACTGAGCGTTCAAGGTTTTACAGCCAGTGCTACAAAGAGTAGGAACTTATATGATTTCCATTCTTCTGGAAGGTATGATTCACTCATCAGTGTACAGATGGCTTGAAAATTGATGATGCCTGAATCTTTTCATGCTTGGTATGATGCCATTGCTTGGTTTCTACATCCTCAATGTTAATGGATTTCTAAGACCAAGATTTACTGAGATAGGTATTTTTTTCGTTTCAGGTCCTCTTTTAAAAATCCACATGGCAAGTAATGCAGAGAAAAAGGTAAGCTAGCTTCATAATTTAAAATAAAACCCCAACTATTTATAAAGATTGTTTATATCTTATGTCATTCCCCAGAGTCTAGTGATATTCAATGATTTCATTTTATAAGGTTTTAGAGGAATCAAAGTTCTAAGTGGGAAGTTTCTGTCTGCAAATTCTTTTATAAGTGGTTCCATATATGGTTTCATATATACTGTAGCTTACTGCCACACTGACTATAAGGCCAGCTTGAGAGGATGTATTTCCCATTTGGTTCCTGATTCTATATTAGGGTATGAAGGTTTGGATGTTACGATGCTATTTTTCACTATCAGAGGTTTGGTCCCATTTTGAGTCTCACCTAGACTCGCCTCAGGAACACTGTAAGGCAAGAAGTGAAAATGCTCGTGATACTTCTTAAACTGTTTTCTCTAAAACCATAACGAAAACATAACTAACATAATGAGCACCTCATTTAGCTGTCCTGGGTTGTCACGTGCTGGAAGGCTGCAGAGAACTGGATGCTGAAAGCACTTCTCCCCTTCAGTTTTCCACTCTGCTGACCAGCTCAGAAGGAGTATAGGGGCCACTAACTACCTGCAGTAACAGTTGATTGAGAAAAAGCCAGCCGACCGAGGAAAAGTTCACACGCTAAGATATTTCTACAAGAGTGATGACTAACAGAACAACAAATTAGGAAAGTCCATTGCTATCCACCCCATTTAGGGAATCCTTATGGTTCAAAAGAGAGACACTTCTGATTTTCAAATCAGATCCAGCAAGTAAAACTTACGTTTTGGTTAGGTGTCAGCTAGGGTGCTCAGCAACAAAGAAGCATGACTGGAATTCTGATCTCATACACACATAAGTTTTTAACTAACATCTGCCCTTCACCTTAACGTTTATGAACTCCTTTTACATATATTATCCCATAACAGTCTTGTAAGGTAGGAATTAATATGATACCCATTTTACAGATGGAGAGACTAAGGCTCAGTGTGGGGAGTTTTCCAAAGCTACACAACTGGCTAAGTCATAGAGCTAGATCTTGATCACAGATCTTACTCCAAATCCTTTACTTTATACTAAACCACAGACAGAACAAAAGTCATTCAATCTGAAAAACCTCTCAACTGCTCTTTCCTTCCTAAAACTGAAGAAATTTTTGAGACTATGCAGTGAATAAATTTATAACTTTATATTTTCTCCAAGAAAGCTTACTAGAACACGCATCTAAACTACTAATGGAACAGAAACAAAAATACAGAATACCATAAAATGTTTTGATCCTTTTACAAAAGCTGAGAAATACACCTTACATAGTTAACAGTGCATAAAAACACATGATCAGTTTAAGGAACAATAATCCAGGCCAAGAACTAGAATGTTAACGAATTCCAGATGCCTTGGTCCACTATGTTAACATTTACATCTTCCCTCTTCTCCTGGGGTAGCCACTACGCTGAATTCTCATTTAATCATTCTTTTTTATTCATTAGTTTTTAAATTAATTAATTAATTAATTTTTGGCTGCGTTGGGTCTTCGTTACTGGGCGTGGGCTTTCTCTAGTTGTGGCGAGTAGGGGCTACTCTTCCTTGTGGCGCGCAGGCTTCTCACTGTGGTGGCTTCTCTTGTTGCGGAGCACGGGCTCTAGAGCGCAGGCTCAGTAGTTGTGGCTCGTGGGCTCTAGAGCACAGGCTCAGTAGTTGTGGCGCACGGGCTTAGCTGCTCCGCGGCATGTGGGATCTTCCCAGACCAGGGCTCGAACCCGTGTCCCCTGCATTGGCAGGCGGATTCTTAACCACTGTGCCACCAGGGAAGTCCCTATTCATTAGTTTTACTACCAGTTTATGTATCCCTAAACAATATGGTTTAGTTTTGCCAATCTTTGAAGTTCATATAAATGGAATTATACTGTATGTATTACTCTGCAACTTACTTTTTTCTTCCCGTATTATATTTTGAGATTTATTAACGTTGATGCATATAGCTGTAGTTCACTCATTTTTACTATCGATATAGTATTCCACTCAATGAATTTACCACCATTCATTCACTCTCCTGCTAATACACATTTATGGGTTTTTTGGTCCAGTTTTCATTTAAAAAGACTGTTACTATGGATATTTTTGGACATCACTTCTAACACAAAATGCAAACGTTTCTCTAGGGTATCCACCTTGTGGGCAGTTGCAAATTTATGAGATATGCACTCTTTACAGGCTATTGCCTTTTTCCAAAATAGTTATAACAGTGTATCCTCAGAGGCAATGTTTCTGGGACCCCATTAATCCTTACCGTGCTAACAACTTACATTGTCTGTTTTCAAGTTCTGCCACCCTGATGAGCAAGAACTCATGTTTCACTGTGATTTCAAAGACATTTCCCTAATTTCTAATGAAGCTGAACATATTTCCTGTTTATAGGCCATTTACGCTTCCTCTTTTGTGAAATACCTATTCTTCTTGTTTGCCCATCTTTCTCTCAGGTGTCTCTTTTTCACTCACTAATTTATATTCTTTATATACTTTAGATTCTGCACTTTGATGCGTCCCTAAAAGCTTCTCTCAGTCTGAGCCATGGGGCGCGCATGTGCATGTGTGTATGTTTTCACTCTCTTTTACATATGTTGAGTTCATAATTTTAATAAGGTTGCATCCATCTTTTCCTCTATGGTTTACATTTTATTTCTGGTCTTGCTTTAAAAATTCTTCTGCTTTGAGGAAGGTGTTTGCCAATATTTGTTCTAAAAGTGTTACAGCTCTGCCTTGCCATTTATGTGTTTAATCCACTTGGAATTGATTTTTGTACATACCATGAGGTAGGGAACTCCAATTCCATTTCCCCCATATGAATAACTCATGTCCCTCAGCACTGAATAATAAGTCCATCCTATCCCTACTGATCCATAATATCACCTTTGTCCTATGTCCAGTGACACTGTTTGTGTGATTTGTTTCATTTGTTGTTCCCTGTTGTGTTTCATTTGTTGATTTTTCTATTCCTGCCACAATACCAAACTGTCCATTCCTGTACCGAAGACATTATTTTGAACTCTAAAAATTTTCCGTACACGCTGTTCATGCAGTAAAATAAGCAGAAGTCAAACTTTATTACCATTTAACAAGTTAATAAGCTGAAGACACAAGTTAATCTGTAAAATGCTTCTGAATCACGATCCACATCTTACGATTCTCCAACTGATGATTTTCTAATCCACTGAATTTTTCAAAGCATTCTCATGTTATCTCACCATCTCGAACTTAAAAATGATACTGATTATATATAATGTCTCAAGATTATTGTGGAAAAAGCACAGGCTTTAGAGTCACACCAGAAAAATGATTAGAAACAGGGCTCTATGAAGACTGGGTGTATAATCTTGGGCAAGTCATCTACCTTTCTGAGGCTGAAACTCACTTGATCTGTACAGTGTAAATCACTACTATCTTTAAAGGGCTTCTGAATGTAGGAGGTAATGTATTTAAACATGTAGCACTGTGCTTGACATATAGTAAGCTCTAAATAAATTATATAGTTTTAACATTGAATACACGTGAATCAGGTATCTTTTACTAATAAGGTCTCATCTACAGTAACATTAAATAACAATAAAATCAGACATCAAATGTACAAACTTAATGATCTGCTGTTGTACTTACATGCACTGTAAGAGCCCTTGTGCTGAATAAATGCATTCCACTGACTATTAAAAAGTCAAGAACCAACCTAAGAGCTCCACCAGCCATCATGCCGTATAATTCACATTCTTCTCGCTCTCTTTTTTAAAAATTTAAACTCTGATATCTGCCTGTTTAGAGTTCACATATAGCACCCCATCAAACCCCAAAGAAGTTCTGGGTTAACATTAAAAGAAAACAAAGCAGAAGACCACAATTAATCAACACAATTTGCAAAAGCCTAGCTTCCTTTCACTTCATCCAACTATACTTGCTGGGAATCAAATCTTGTTCATCAAACCCACTAAATCTCTCTCAAGCAAATGTCTCTGCCCCTCACCTCCAACTGGCCCCATGCTGCCACAGTAATATGTATAATCATATTAATTTAAAGAAATCATTAAACAATGAATTAAAAACTGCTCCAAATCTTGAAAGTTACAACAAAATCCTAAGAAAACAATACAATTACTTTAGAGCTGAGAACACAGAGGCAGGAAGAGGTTGAATGGCATGACGGATCACAGAGCTTTAGGTATATTCGAGCCCTAGAATGCTGATCAGACCAGCTAATGCCAAAGCACACCCCACAAGCAACACCACTATGCCATGAGCTGTTATTCTAAACTGTAAGCTTCTATTACCTCCCTGCTAAAAATCCTTTACAAAGTGGAGAGAACTGATTGCTTCTAGGTATATTTTGAATCCAGAGCCTTCAATGGCTCCTCTCTACCTATGACAGGAAAAATCAAACTCCTTTTTCTAATGCTAGATTGAAAGCTGGCCACTGCCTTCCCAGAGTCTTATTTCTCATTATCACCCACTTTATACTCTTCTCTCTGTCCTCAACAAAGGACTCTCCTTACCTTTATCTTAACACATTATAAACATATAAACTGGATTAAGGACATGGATAAAAGGGAGGTTAAAAAAAAAAAAAGTCTGACAACCAGGCAGGATGAAAGTAGGAGGGAGTGTGGGCCCAAGAGAGCCCAAGCTTGCATGTGAGTGAAAGGGTGAGACAGCAAGCGGGCACCATCCAGTGGTTCAAGGACAAACTAGAGATCGCGCTTGGCCACAGAGAGAAACCAGACATCGCGCAGGAGCCCCGAGAGCCAGAGAGTTAGGAAGCTGTGAGCACACCCAAGAGACACAGATCGACAGACACAAAAATCCAGAGACAGGGAGAGCTGTACAGGCTTCCTGGTCCCTCACCGGGCTCTTCTGTGCCTGGCTTGCCTTCTCTTCTTCCTCCCTACCTCCCGTTCCTGGTTACAACTGACTTGTCTTCCAGGGCTCAGCTCAGACACCTTCTGCTGCCGAGTCTCCCCCAGCCCGACCCCAGAGGGTAGATCCCTGCCCTGCCGCTCTGCACCCCACAAGAGCCTGTCCTTGCTGCTAGCACAGCACTCAGCAGAGGGCTTTGGAAGTCCCCCTATGACTTCCTTCATCATTCAAATTCAAACCCTTACGAGTATTTTTTTTTCCATCTTTAATCATCAGGGTCTTGCATATAGTGGGGTTCAGTAAATGCTGAATGAGTGAAAAGCTCCAGTATTTCAATTTCTCCAACGAACGTTTTCCAAATATAATGTAGAAACACACTGTCTTAATCTCAGCTATAACACACACACACACACACACACACACACACACACACACACACACACACACTTTCTCAAATGTATTTTTTCTTTAATCAAGATTGAATGTTATCTATAGCACAGGGAACTATACTCAATATTTTGTAATAACCTATAAGGGAAAAGTATCTGAAAAAAGTTATATATGTATGTGCAACTGAATCACTTTGCTGTACACCTGAAACTAACACCACATTGTAAATCAACTATACTCCAATAAAAATGAATTAATTAATTTAAAAAAGATCGAATGTTATAAAATAAAACATTAAATGAGGGAATTCCCTGGTGGTTCAGTGATTAGGACCCTGCACTTCACTGCAGGGGGCATGGGTTTGATCTCTGGTTGGGAAACTTACGATCCCGCATGCCGCGCTGCACGCCGTGCTGCACCGCCAAAGAATAAATAAATAAATAAATGATTATGTAACTCAAACATTCTAAACATAATGGCCCAGCAATTACGAACCATGGCTTTTGCATGTGTTTCATTTACAGCAGAGGTTTTCAACCCCTGTGCTACCGTATGTCATTTGGGGACGGATAACTCTTTGCTGTGGAGACTGTCCTGTGCCCTGTAGGATGTTAGGCAGCATCCCGGGCCTCTCCCCACTGGATGCCTGTAGCACCAACCCCCTCCTTGTTCAGACAACCACAACTGTCTGGTCTCTTATACGGATCAAAATTGCTTATGCTTAAGAACCACTGACTTAAAGTAATTTTCACTTTTTTCAGGTACTAGTGAGTTAAAGTATCACTTTATACTTTCTCTCTATATAGGATAGCTCCATTTTCAGATTCTAAACTTAAACTTGACGTGGACTGTGCTATGGGTTATTTGACAGGGTAGCGGGGAGAAAAGCTCAATTAGCCCAATTTCATTTTAAAAGCTGAGGGAATCCCAGAAGTCTGAAAGGAAAGCTTTAACTGTCTAACTATGTGTGTTGATGGATGTTAACTAAATTTATTGTGGTAATCATTTTATAATATATACCTACGACTAATGCAATGTTATATGTCCATTTTGTCTCAAGAAAAAAAAAAAGAAAAACAAAAAAAAGAAGTTTTGATAACATGAGTAATTCCATTCACTTTTGGAAGAAAAAGAAAAAAGATACCATGTGTGCATTATTGACATCTTTTAGGATAGCTGTAGTTTTCAAAGTCATTTCTGCAATACACTTGATTTTTTCCTTGTAGGAAGAATCAAACCAGACATTTAAAATTACAACTCAACATGGGGGTAAGTAACTGCATCTGCTACCAAACTTAATAAAATAATCACAAACACCACTGCTTTGCTGACAGGAGGAGCTCTGATGCCATTAGAACCGAAGAAAAGGTTTTATCTAAAAACATATGCAGAGCACTCACCGTGAGAAAATTAAATCTGGAAGTAAAAAACTGAAAAATCTGTGGCACTTCAAGCAGCGGGAAGATTTATGATGACATTTGTCACTGGTGTGTGTGTGTGTGTTTGTACTGAATGTATTTCATGCAAGCCCACCATATTCAGCTGAAGCTCCTTCTCTTTTCCTTTTTTTTTTAATTGCATAAGATAATCCCATTACTCTTTTCACATTTTGATCTGTTCCAAGTTCATTTTCAAAACTGGATCTTCACAGATTGGTACTTACTTCCTCTTCTGCCAATGGCCTTTTCCCCCACTTTTTTCTGAGATGACTGTAGTGATCTAGAAGTCTCACTGAAAGACTAAATGCCTCATCCACAGACTAAGCACCCATCAACTGGATCTTCATTCCCAGTCCTTGACAAGTGCAGGAGATAACGCAGAGAGACATGGGGTGCCCAGCTCAGAGATACCCCCTCCTCTGCAGGGTATGGCTACATCTTTGCTTTGTTTTTGAACTGACCCAGAGGACCTTTTCGGTGCAGTGCCAAGCCCTTAAGGACAGAATATTTCTCTCTCTGAGAATTGTTTCTGGTTTGGGTTTCTCTAAGCAGGTATACTGGAATTTCAAAAAAGAATATACCTCTTCTCTCAGGCATGCTGAGTTTTGACCCACCCTGTGCATATACCTATTCCCCTCTTTACCACCAGGCGCCAGGGTACAGGAAAACGACAGCCACACTAGTGCCCCAGGAGTCAAGCTCAACTCTAGCGATTTGCAAGGACTGAAGAACGCTCCAGTGTTGAGAGAGGGGACAAAAGGTCTGGAAATAACACTGCAAGTGGCACCCAAGGATGCCTCTTTAAAAAAAAAAAAAATGTATATATATATATATATATATATATATATATGCATTTTATATCTCATCAGCAGGTGCAAACAGAGTTACAGCAATAATGCTAATTGGAGTAGAGCTTATTTTATAAATTTTCAGGCAGTGGAAATTTTCCTAATAAATGCTTGCTCAGAACCCTCAGGCTGAATGAATTACTATGACTGATGGCAAGCTGGATTCTTACCCTCTTAACCACTTCCTGGCACCTTCGCCAGGCCTGAGGCAACGTAGGGGACTCAAGGGCTACATGGAACACAGTTGGAAAACTACTAGGACAGAAAAACACTGATCAAGAAAACATAAGGGCTGATCTTCAGAACATGAATGGAATATAACAAGGTCAAGAGCAACAACCACAGACTTAGAGCCAGATGACTGGTATGTGAACCGCAGCTCTGCATTTACTAGCTGTCTAGTCTGAACTGAGTCATTCAACCCACTGACCTTCCATTTTCTCATTAATGAACTACATAGACATATCTGCCCAAACTGCAGGGTCTGATTAGTACCAACTGAGTCCCTTACTAGCAGTGTGAGCCTGAATAAGCTACTTAACCTCTCTGTACTCCAGTTTCTTCATCTGTTAAAAATGGATGACATTACCTACCTCACATGATTATTGTAAAGATTAACTGAGATACTTGGCATATAAGGAAACAGTAAAGATCAGCTATTCCTCCTACTGTTTTCTAGCAGTAAACTTTGAAGCCTATAAAATATTTTGCAACATACTATTTTTGTTATATTATGAACCTTTTGTTTTTTTTTTGCGGTACGTGGGCCTCTCACTGTTGTGGCCTCTCCCGTTGCGGAGCACAGGCTCCGGACGCGCAGGCTCAGCGGCCATGGCTCATGGGCCCAGCTGCTCCGTGGCATGTGGGATCCTCCCGGACCGGGGCACGAACCCGTGTCCCCTGCATCGGCAGGCGGACTCTCAGCCACTGCGCCACCAGGGAAGCCCGAACCTTTTGTTTTTAATTGCTGTTATTGAAAATGACTCTGGTCCAGTTGCTAAGTTGTTATGGGATTTCCACTGAGTTCCAGTCTATGCTTAGATTCCAAAGAGTACCCATGTGTCTGATCTTCATTGTCAAACGTAAGCTATCCCACAAGTAAGGGATATTCCTCTTCCTACTCCTTTTGTTTAATAATCTCAGCTGGAATTCTTTCGTAGAATTTCACACTAAGCCAGGAGGTTCTCTAATAGAGCAACAGTTTGTCCATTTATTTGAACTACAGCTATATGGCCACTTAGCCTTTTCCTTGAGATAATGAATTGTGTCTAGTATATATTCAGGAACATCAACAACCATGAAAACCAGTGACATTGTTCAACCCTTCAGATTTTTAACAAATAGAAAATTTTACTGTATAAAATGCTGCCTCGTGGACTGAGTCACAGTTAATAAGACTGGTTCTAAGGTGAACAAACATCTTTCTTTCTACTAAGACCTACCGTGGTAGTGAGACAGAAAATACAGGCTAATGAGTACAGTCTTACTATCCAAAAAACAAAAAACAACTTTAATTCAATTGACTAAACAAAGTACTTTTTCCCTATTATTTGAACTTCCAACATTCAATTTTCAATACCTAATACCTAAAAAAGCCTAAATTTCTAGAAATTATAGAAATAGAAAACAAATACATTTTGACTGAACCTAACTATAATGTTCTCCAAAATAAAAAGTAAATTAGTATTGCTATCTTCTTTAACTACAGTGTATACACATCAGAAGAGTGAAGTTTTAAAGAAGGATATGTAAAAAGGATAATTTATTCCAGAATAATTTACAGATAGAAAAGCATGTTGCAAATTACTCACACAGTTCAAAAAGTTTCTTTAATACCTTCCTTGAAGTCTGATAAACATCCTCACTTCAAAAAAGGGTAACAGTATCTGCAAATTGAGCCAGAGGACCCGATGATAGCCATATATAATCGGTCGTCACCTTGCAGCTCAATTAGCCCTCATGTAAAAACGAGGCATGTAAGGAGAAATGAGGTTTTGACATTATCTCTGCCAGCAAGATAATTACCCAGACTTCATTTAACAGTAGGGCAACACTGCTGTAGCAACAAATTAACTCAGCCCCATTTGCAATTCATGGTGTGTTTTCTCATTTAATACCATTTGTCTTACCCCAAGTGAATGTTTCCATTAGTTTCCTCTAGCACAGCAAATACTCAGTTTGACTCCACACATTACATCATTGCGTCAATGCTTACCTTCCAGCAACTCTTTGAAGGCATATTCAAAATGCGATAGGATGTCCCGTGATTCCATTTCAGCTACCACTTTTCTCCGGTTTATGGCCAAATAATACAGTAGGTGTATCTGTATTCAACCATCAGGGACATGAAATTCCCTATGCCTACAATCAGTTTCAGAGGCATTTTTCTCTTTTCAGAAAGAAAAATCAAGAAAAAGACAAACACAGCCAAGCTCTAACCTAGGTACCCTCATATATTAAGTTTTTAATATATTTTCAGGAGACATTTTAGGAAAGAAACCTTTTTTAAAAATGTGCTGGCTGTACATGTTAAGTCTTTATATGTAACAGCCTAAACAGATAACTCTGTCATCTCTTTTATTTTCCTTTCCACATTTTACATTAAAAGTTTTCCTGAGCTTGAATTTAAAAGCTATTCTGCACCCCTAAAACTAGGCACAATTGAGGAAAATTTTGAAAAAGGAGTGTAACGTTTAAAGGGTCATGAGCACAGAAAACAAGAACAGTACTGTCATGAAAGGGCCTGTCATTCAATTTTATGTTCAATTCTAAAAGGTAATGCTAATTTGACTACTGATTTATTATTTGAGATTTTACACACTGAATAATTCACTGTTGACCATACGAGAGGCCCTAAAAGTCCTAAGAACCCTCAAGTCCCCTAGAATTGCTCTTTTTCAAGAAGATAAACCTATACAATGAAATGCTGAGCTTCAAACATTCAAATATATAAAGTCAAGTACATTTATTTGTAACTAATGTTATGTTAGTAGGAAAAAGAAGAAAATTTACCTCTGTGTTATAAGTGAATATATAAATATTTTGAAATCAGGAATTTCAATTTTTAAGAATAAATAGTCACTATTCTGCATGAAATTTAAGGAAATTCCCGAGGAGAAAAACAATACTTTCAAGAGTTTTATTTCATTTATCACAACAGTGATTAGCAAAAATATCTGTGGAAAACTACATTATTTTATACTCTCAAGAATTAGGAACAAAAGATACATATATGTACACTTCATACAAAGTTTCACTGCTAAATGGTTACTTTAACATTATAGACTAGCAAGTAAGTGTCCATGATATATTAGTTTTCTTTCTTTTTTCTTTCTTTTTTTTTTTGCAGTACACGGGCCTCTCACTGTTGTGGCCTCTCCCGTTGCGGAGCACAGGCTCCGGACGCGCAGGCTCAGTGGCCATGGCTCACGGGCCCAGCTGCTCTGCGGCATGTGGGATCTTCCCGGACCGGGGCACGAACCCGTGTTCCCTGCATCGGCAGGCAGACTCTAAACCACTGCGCCACCAGGGAAGCCCTCTTTTTTTTTTCTTTTAATTATCTTTAATGAAAACAATTCACCAATATCTCCACACTCTCAAGTAACTAACTGTTCTAAGGAATAGATTTAAGACTTGAAAGTTAACATATAGGCAAGATGTATCAAAAACAAAGTTCTATGCTTTACTGTATGGTCTAACCAGTCTCACATCTCTAGTCAAAGTGATGGTAAGTGAAAGAAGATAAAAGAACCAATATTTTGCTAGTTCTTACGAAAGCATTCTAGGAGTGAAGATTTCTTCTCAATACAGAAAAATTTTTTATATACTTGACTAACAGTCATACAGCCTTGGCTCCAGCAATTCAAATACAGAGAAAAAGATACGAAATAAAGACAATGGAAAGTTAAAGTTAAATGTTCTTTTTGCACTCTCTTGGCCTTGCCAATCACACAGTCATCCAATTGCTGAGGAGGGTAAAATGCTTAATCTGCAGATGTTCTCCAATCATTAGCTCTAAAACTGGGTGTGTATTACCACTACAGGCCTCTATTTCGTGTACTGAAATAATTAATTCCACACATATGTGAAAGATAAGGAATTTTATATTTGTTATATACAGTGAACACAAATCAATACTTGGGCAAAGAATATGAATGGATATCACATCCAGTATATGGAAAATTAATTCACCAATCCAATTATTAATGAAAGATATGAGGAAATACTCATTCTTCTGTTTCATTACTCATTTAACTAGTTTGATCACTTTGGAAAAGATCCAGGCAGGCATTTTTCCAAAAGTGATATTTAAATTAGTACTTCAAGGATGAATATGAATTATCTTTAAAGTATGCAATTAAAATATGCAACAAAAACACTGATATACTATAATTGCATTTAACACAAAGTAGACAGTTAAAATATGAAATAGACTGTTTTGCTAGTGTAGGAGTTTTGCTCTTAAGAAACTTCACAACTTTTAAAAAGTAATTAAAACAACTGTTTCCCTGGGAAATGTGGTTGGAGGATTACTTTGAGACACAATAACATAGTTATTTTCAGGCAAATAGTTAAATAGATTAAAAGGTTTTTTATGGCTATGAGTGTAGAGCTGTAACATTTAACCATCACTCAGCAAATACAGCTCTTAATTATTATATCTAGCTTTTGCATCAGAGTATTGGCCTTTTTTTACCAATTCATGATCAGCACTGTCATTAACGTGGTGCTTTATACATTTTCTAAAAAATCATCTCTGATGAAGCACAAAGATGCTAAAACAAAGCAATTGTGATGTATGGGGTGCAAGCACCTTACCTTAGCTGGTTCAATTCAAGTAATATTCTGTTATAACCAATTTGCTTTGTGTTTAATGCAAACATAATGCAGCAGAAATGCCCCTGGGCAATGTTGAGGAGTAACTGATGAAACGGATTTATTTAGACACTATGGATAAAGCCTTTTGGCTTTAAATATTTTAGAATATCTACAGTCTTCAACAAAGTAATTCTATTGAAGTAACTTATTCTAAGGAAGTAATCATGTGTGTCTATATGCCTATGGGTGTGTATCTTGGAAGGGAGAATCCTTCATGTACAAAGATGTTCATCAAGGTATTATCTGTAACAGTTTAAAATGAGAACTTAAACATAGGAAATACTTTATATCTACAGGATGGAATATTATGCGACCATTAAAATCTATGGTTATGAGTGCATGCTTATATGTTAAGTCAGAACGCATGCTTGAAAACTACATGTAGAGTGTGCATTCATTCATTCATTCATTTCTTAGTTCACTCAAACATTCACTGCATGTCTGCTACATGTCAGACACTGATTCAGGCCATGGGCACATAGCAATGAACAAAACAGGCAAGAATCTCTACCCTCATGGAGTGTATATTCTCACGAGAGGAGACATACAATAAACAAATACAGATGGTAGTTCGGATAAGTGAGATAGAGTGCTGGGACAGGAGGGTTGTTGTTTTTAAATGGAGCATGCCTCAAACAGGTGAAGGGGTGTGCCAGGGGTGTACCCAATGGAAGAACATTACAGAAAGCAGGAACACCTAGGTTGGGAGCATGAAGGCAAGAAGGCCAGTGTTGCTGGAAAGAAGTGAGCAAAAAGATAAGCAGGAGGAGGTCAGCGAGGTTTGGGGGGAAAGTGTGGGCAGGGAGGGGGCTGTGCTGATGTAGGGTCTTGTCTTGTAAGCTACCATGGGACTTCTGCTTCTATTCTAGTGAGAGAGAAGGCCAGTAGAGGCTTCTGAGAAGAGGCGTGACATGATGGGACTTCCATCAAACTGTAACCAGCTGCTGCTTTGAGGACAGACTGTGGGAGAGCAAAGGCAGAGGAGAGCAGCTTTTATTTCAGAAATGGGAGGAAAGTCAGACAGAAAAAGACAAATATCATATGATATCACTTATATGTGGAATCTAAAAAAATGATACAAATGAACTTAATTACAAAACAGAAATAGACTCACAGACATAGAGAACAAACTTACGGTTACCAAAGGGGATAGCAGGGTGCGGGTGGGGATAAAGTGGGCGTTTGGGATGAATATATACACCCTCCTATATATAAAATAGATAAACAAGGGCCTACTGTACAGCACAGGGAACAATACTCAACATCTTACAACAACCTATTATGGAAAAGAATCTGATAAAGAATATATATATATATATATATATATATATATATATATATATATATATATATACACACACACATACATATATATGCATAACCGACTCACTTTGCTGTACATTTGAAACTACCACAACATTGCAAATTAACTATACTTCAGTTAAAAAAAAAAAAAAAAAAGAGGGAGTTCCCTGGTGGAAGACTCTGTGCTTCCACTGCCGGGGGATGGGTTCGATCCCTGGTCGGGGAACTAGGATTCAGCATGCTGTGTGGTGCAGCCAAAATCAATCAATCAAATCCAATGTCTAATTGTTACAAAAAAAAAAAAAAAGAAATGAGATGAAGTGGTGTTAGAATAAGGAGGAAAAATAAGGTGATAAGAAGGGATCCGATTCTGAAGACTTCTGAAGATGTATTAGATTTACTAACAGATTGAGAATATTATGAGCGAAAAAGAGGACTCAAGGATGACACTAAGGTTTGTGGTATGAACAACTAAAAAGAGAGCACTGGCATGCACTGTTTTAAGAAAAAAAACTACAGGAAGAACAGTGGTCAAAATTTAATAGAAGTCTAGTCAGAAAATTTAAAACACATGTTTATAATTAGTTAAGTAACAGGTTCGGTTCTGATAAAAATCCTAGATGAAACTATATCTGAAAAAAATAATACATTACTGTAATCAAAGTTCTGAATAAAAAATGATGAATGACTTCAATATGTAAGCAAGGTGAGGGAGGGAGTGAATTTTATAAAGCCGATATTTAAGATAATGGATCAAATGAGCTCAGACTTTAAAAGAATATGTGCACTATATGGAATGAAACCAAAGATGAACATAAAACACCAGCACAAACTCATTACAGTACCACAAGGACAACAAGAGCTCGGAATAAATGGGGGCTGGTGAAAAATGCTGAAGGCAAAAAAGAATAGGAGTCTAATTTATTTTTGGCAACGTCTGAAGCAAGAAAAATAAACAGAAAAGAGAATCACTGCTTGGGGAGTTGGTATGGATGACAAAAAGAAGGTAGAATTTTACTTCGAATCCTTTGTATCTTCTCCAAAGGAAAAATGGTCTTCAAATTAAGAAGGTTAGGAGACCTACTGCTAAGAGAGAACTAAAGTCCGAGAGACAAGAGATATGAAAAGGGAGCACCTAATTTTTTTAATAAGTCAAAATTCTAGGCTTGCAGAAATTAAACTGTATGGTATTAAACACATTTTTGGATATAATTTCAGAAATAAATTGAGAAAATCTTTTCCAAATCAGGAAGAGGAAAAATGGTGTTAGAGAAGTAGAATTGTCTAACTAGGTTGAGTTTCAAAAGTGGGGAGTAAAAAAAAATACAGTTGGCACATAATAGACAAAAAGAGTTAATGTCAAATCAACTAGCAAAAGTCTAGAATAAAATGTAAAGTTGATTATTTGTGAGGTTAGGAAATATTCTCCTCCTGCTTTCCTTCTCTGTATGGCTGACAGAAAAAGGCAATCAATAAAAATCAACAAAAGAGTCAAAAAGATACATGCCCCCCAATGTTCAGGCAGCACTGCTTACAATAGCCAAGACATGGAAGCAACCTAAATGTCCACTGACAAATGAACGGATAAAGAAGATGTGGTATATATATACACAATGGAATACTACTCAGCCATAAAAAAGAATGAAATAATGCCATTTGCAGCAACATGGATGGACCTAGAGATTATCATACTAAGTGAAGTAGGTCAGAAAGAAAAACATCATATGACAATCACCTATATGTGGAATCTAAAATATGACACAAATGAACTTATTTATGAAACAGAAACAGACTCACAGACACAGAAAACAAACATATGGTTAACAAAGGGGAAGGGGCAGGGGGAGGGACAAATTAGGAATCTGGGATTAGCAGATACAAACTACTATATGTAAAATAGATAAACAACAAGTTCCTACTGTATAGCACAGGGAACTGTATTCAATATCCTTTAATAAACCATAATGGAAAAGAATGTGAAAAAGAATATGTATATATATGTATAACTGAATCACTTTGCTGTACACCAGAAACTAACACAACCGTGTAAATCAACTATACTTCAAAAATAAAAATAAAAAAAATTAAGGGCTTCCCTGGTGGCGCAGTGGTTGAGAGTCCGCCTGCCGATGCAGGGGACACGGGTTCGTGCCCCGGTCCAGGAGGATCCCACATGCCGTGGAGCAGCTGGGCCTGTGAGCCATGGCCGCTGAGCCTGCGCATCCGGAGCCTGTGCTCTGCAACGGGAGAGGCCACAACAGTGAGAGGCCCGCGTACCGCAAAAAAAAAAAAAAAAAAAACCAGAAAAAAAATAGAATTAAGCAAGCTTTACTAAGAACATTCCATTTTTACATTCTTTCCTATTTTCTATTTGTTTATAGGGTTACCTGGCCAGTGGATAGAAATTTTACTTTAGAAGTAATTTAATGTCAGTGCAATGTGATGCATGTATAACTAAGTTACATAAAGAATATTAACTGAAAACACAGAAAGCTTGTTTCTTAAACTTAATGGTACAAGACCACATTAGGTGACAGAAGAAAAGTAATGGGGACATTATGATGTGCATTTATCTTAACACACACACACACGCACACACACACACACACACAAACACACACACACTGCTCTAGAGAAAATGTAAGACGACTACCTTGATAGAAGTTTGTATAAATTAGAGGTTTTAGTTGCAAATTCAAAGATATGCTCAATAAAATGTTAGCCTAAATGTGATGTGGCAAACCTCTTGCCCACTTGCGCCCCCAAATGAAGCATTTTTAGGCTGTTTTAAAGTAATTTGTGTTCCGGTTCCCAGAGCAAAAGAAGAAAAATATCCCATGGACCCAATGGTATTTTACTTCCGGGTACCATATTTGAAGGACATTAACATACAAGCACATGTAAAAGATAACAATCAGAAAGGTGAAAGGGTTTGGGAAAGCACAAAAAATAACTGGTGATCTAGAATGAAAAAGATAAGACATAAGATTGTCCCAAGGATTTGTGGGACTATCAGGTGGCAACTCTAAGTTCTTTATACCCATCTTACAGGTGAAAAAACGAGGCTTAGAGAGGTTATACAGATAAGCCAGTAGAAGGACTGGAACTTAAATTTAGGTTTTATGACCTTATGCTCTGTAGTCCCAGAAGATGAAAGTAGAACCAATTATATTATGAAGCCAGATTTTGGGTCACTCTAAGTTAGAAATAAAAACAAAACCAGTCGCATCATGTACAGGGTTTCCATGAAGTCTGGACACGAAGGCAAATCTACATAATGTTATCAAGAACAACTTCAATCTGTAAAAACATGTCACATAGATGTTTGCAGACTTCACGGCCACCTGGTGGAAGCTGAACAGCCATCATGCAAGGTGTTCCATAATCCCTTAATCGGTCCAACAGCCCCAAGGAAACAACAGAATCCTACTAAACACTAAAATAACGTGCCCAGGGTCTCAAAGTGAACACATTAAAAGTGGATAAATAAAAAGTGAATAAATGAAAACCACAGGTCTTCCTCATTCTTTCTCCTATAGTTCTCTTACCCGGGCCACACATTAAAATCACCTAATGCTTTTTGAAAAAATACCAGTTCTGATTTAATTGGCCTTAGATGAAGTCAGTTGTCGAGATGTGGATATGGTTTCCCAACAACTGGGTACAGACATGGCCACACATATAGGAGAGAAAAGCTTCTTTTCTGAGGGGGAGAGGAGGGGTAACCATGAAAAGTGAGAAGGGAATAGCAACTAGAGTGTTCAAGCAACTTCGCAAAAATAAAATTCCAGTGCAATTTTGTACCCACTTAAGATATATTCAAACAAGATCCAGATATCCTGAGATCCAAAATATGAGAAGTGCAAGAAGAAAGGCAGTCTGACACTAAAGTGCAGGACCCACTCATCTGAAATATGCTTTTTAAACACACAAAATGACACATTTTAAAGTCAAATACTGTAAAAGATTACTTGTCTTTTGCACAAGTGGCAGATCTGTTATCATTCTCATCATATTGAAAGCTTATCCAATAGATGCCCTCTCTGTACCCTCCAATAGCTCTTTGTGCACTCAAAATGAACCCCACTATCACAGTGTTTCTTGGATTAACCAATGTGAGATATTTGAAGAGGGTCTTTGTTGTCGTAAAATGAGAAAAGTTGCATTAACAGCATTAAAATAATTGTGGTCACTTGGAGAAAAAAAAAATCAGCAAAATACAGTGCCAGCATTTTATGTGAGCCATTCCTTGCAAACAACTAATACAGTTTTCAAGCTCTTTAATTAAAGAGGTATTCTTTAAAATTGGGAAGAAATGTTAAGTTGAATGTCATCCCCTTCCTCCTAGAATGAATGACCTCTGATAAGTATCTGAACCATTTAAACACAAACACACATAAAATGTATTTTTTTTAATTCAACAAACATGAAGATTGACGTGGCAAAGCAAAGCAAGAACTATTTTCTAAATTTAATTAAAAAGAAAAAGGCAGAGCTGACACGCAGATGAGTTGTCTAAACAAACTTTACAAGCTAGATATTAAGGAAAGGAGTGTCATTTTTTTGTTTTAAGAGCCCAAGGTGACTGCTTATGTTTTGTACTGCTAGTTAATTCTAGCTGCAGCACAAATCTTGTCTTCTCTCTTATAATTAATTCTCAGTGTCAAAAGTGCTAGATGTCCTTTTCAGAATCAGCCTATCCTGGCTGTTAATTATATTACAGAAATATGTTCAAATAATGTTAATGGCCTGATTCTAATGCTCACAGAACAAGCTACAGGTAAAGCTCAATTAATGATTTAGCTAAATATGTTTACTTAATTATTTTGCTGAGAACATGAGAATGACTTGCTTTTTGCCAAAATGATACTTGGAGATGATTTTTAAAAAGATAGGAAATACGTGCAGGCTGGAAATAGATACATGATAGGAACCACTGCTGGGATATTAAGACAAATCCTAATTATTTTTAGAACTATGCGCATCACTGAAATGTTATTTCTTAGATTAGAGGGTTTCTCAAATATTGAGAAATAGACAAATAAGAGAAATACAGTGACCAAGAAAAAGATCTCTTGAAGGGTAGTGATACAAAGTGAACCTTTTAAACATTTTTATATATTCAATTACAATGGTCTTATTTTCTCAATGGTCCATATTTCCATAAGCCCCATCCCAGACAGTGCCCTAGAAGCTGCCATGGAAATTTAGACTGAAACCAAGAAACACATTAACTGCTCCAGGGAGAGCCTGGAGCTGAAAGAGTTGACTTGGAATTCCCCAGAGCTCCAAGACTAGTCTAAGTCCAGGAAGTGCTCTTCTACTGATGCCTGAGTTGTACAATGACATTCAGTGACTGCATTTAGTTTCTGGATGGTTTATTTGCCTGTGGAGCGCTAGCATGTAACTTATGAGAGAGAAACGAAACAATAAATGGAGTAGTCACAGACCTTAAAAGAGAAAAGGGGGAAAAAATGAACATTTCTGAGCACCTACCATGGGTCAGTCGTGCTGCTAGGTACTTTACATATGATATATTCATTCAACCTCTCTTCTCCCATAAACAGTATAAGGTGTACATTATTATTCCCATTTGCAAAAGCAGAAAGGTTAAGTAAATTGTCCCAAATCATTCAGTCAGTATGTGGCAGGTCCAACCAGAATTTGAGTCTAGGTCTTTTTGGCTGCAAAGAGCTTGCTTTTATCTAGTAATGTACAAAGAAAAGCAAAACTCAAGATCAAATTCAGAGATAAGGCAAATATAAAATTCAATCTCATGTATACGTACTTGAAATGTAAAAGATCATTTTTTCCCCTTTAATTCCTGATTAATTTACACACGGGTTTGTGAGTCTGATACTTATGTTTTTTTAGAGGTCTGAGGAGTGACTGGGCCTATGGTGACATTTGCACTTAGAATCATAACATTTATAGGTTAAACAAAAAAAAAAGAAAAGTCTTAAGCCTTCCTGATTCTTATACAAGAGGAAACAAAGACATAAAATGCTTAAATGTCTTGCTCAAAGTCACAGCACTTGATTTTTGCAAAGCTGGGATTAGACCTCAGATCTGACCCATGGTCTACGCTTCTTTCAGTTACAAAGTACTGGGATTTTTTTTTGTTTTTGCTTTTTTTTGTTTGTTGTGTTTTGTTTTGTTTTTCCCCCAGCTCTGGGATAGGTTTTAACTGTTAGTTATCATAAGTATATGATACAACCATGAAAATGTCATAAAAATCCTCTCAAAAATTAGCATATTCACATGTGGCTGATTCCCTGTGTTGTGTGGCAGAAACTAGCACAACACTGTAAAGCAATTATAGTCCAATAAAGATGTAAAAAAAAAAAACTAGCATATTCAGTCATCGCCTTAAAAATAAAACCAATCACCTGGGTTTATGTCTGTTTTGTTTTAAAAAATAATCAAATGGTATTAAGAAAGACACAACTAGGTAAGCTTACTTCACCAAAATAAAGTTTGGATTCGTAGGTCAAAATTCCAGGTGGCTGAGATTTAAAATACAATTGATGTAAAAAAATCAATGCATCATGACATGAGAAAACTGTTACTGATTCTTTATGTGCTTCCAATTTGATTGCTTTGGCCTTCCAAACAAATACATGGAAGTACCAGAAACCTATTAGTATGATAATAAAGGCTCGCTCCTGGATGTGTACAATCTCTGTGCTTGGAGGATAGCAAACAAACAAACAAAAATCAGTGTAAAGATCTGCTCTAAATTTCAATAAAAGAATATTTGAACTAATTATAAAATGTAAAATTTTAAAGAATTTTAGAATAATCAGATTTCCTTCAATTTCAGAATAATCAGGTTGCCTTCCCTTTAAGTCCTTACAGAAGTCCATTTCTGTGTGCCTTAAAAGCTAATGGTTTCTTATCTTTTAACCTATTGTTCCTATTTTAGTTCATGTTTTTTTCAGAATTCCAATTTTTAAAAATCCAAACCTAGCTTCAGGTTATTATCCTCTATTACTATCCAAAACACAGTAAATACAGTGGGTCCTTTTACATACAGAAAATAGAATAGCTGATAGGAATATGTTTAATAATCAATGTTATGAGCAGAGAGAACTGAAATATATGAAAGGCATATACCTTCACACAGATGAATAGATACACGCATATATGTACACATACACACATATGTATACATCAATATTTGGAATGCTTTTGCTTGGATTATATACCTTCTATCGTGCCCCGAAATCAAAGTAGGATAATAATTTAAAAATGCATTTTCTTGTTATAAATGCATATTGTGTCTGTCACGTGAAATGAAATAATTGGAACAGTGATGACAAACTGGGCTGGTAATAATCCAATCATCTATTTAAAGTGAAACTATACGTTCCTAGAACTTAATATTGCTAAATCGTTTGTTTCATTACTGCAAATTATATATTATAAAATACTGATTGCAAAAAGAAAATGGGTAAGACTTTTCCTACTTTTGTTCAACCTATGTGACTTTAAAAATGAATCACATGTACACATCCGTGCTAATGAGGTTCCCAGATTTTTATATATTCTATGTACTCAATTGTAGCCGGCCACATAATTCACATGCAGAACTATCCCCCTTTGAACTAAATGAATTGTTATAATGGAGAGTTGAGACTTGAAAAAATTGCTTACAATTGCACATACAAGTGAAAAAGATAGCTAAGTCTAAATTAAGATGTTGGCTATGAGGTTTCCAATAGGACCTTGACATGACTGGTGACCTACTCATGACATGATCACACCAGTACGGATTTGGAATTCTATTAGTATTACCAGAGGAAAAAAGTCAAGGAGTCATCAAGAAAACAAATCTATATCTTCTACTCCATCAGCCAATTACTGTTGTTAAAGTGGAATTAGATGGGTATTGACAATGTGAAGGGGATAAGGATTAAGCAGATGACTGAATATATAGCAAGCAGAGGTGATCACAGTTCGGAGTTTTAGCACTGTTTTGTTTTTGCTGCACAAAGTTTAAAAAAAAAATTCTAAAATAGGAATGTGCAAAGTAGATTAACTACTGCTAATATCATGCCTGACAAAATACAAATCCTATTTGCTAACTGGATAATGCACAAATATTTTGACATAAGGTACTATTTTATACAAGTATATATTCAACAGCTTAGCACAGATATACTAGAAATCTGCACCTGTCTATAAATAAAGGACCCGGGGAAAAATTAAATAAAAGATTTTTTTAAAATTTGCTCATAATTTAAGGTAGAAAATTCCCCAATTGCATTTTGAAAATTGTATCTTCTTTTAAAAAGTAAGGATAATACAACTCAACTGATTATAAAAACAAAACACTTCTACTGCATGAGAAGGCAGTATAGTATAATACTTAGGAGTGTGATCTTTGACTTTAGAGAGACCTAGCTTCAAGTCTGGGCTCTGCCCTTTGCTATATGACCTTGAGGAGATGACTTAACGTCTGTCTTACTTTTCCGCCCTGTAAAAGTGAGGTATGACACCCGTGTCATGTGGCTTGTGAGGATTAAATGACTGTGCTTGTCTAAAAAACTTGGCGTAGCATTCAATTATTGTTAACTTCTGCTATCATAAAAAGTTAGAGCTATAGTTCTATTGAACTCAGCCAGTTACTTTGTCTACAGAAAAATTCAGTTTTGTTACATGATGATTTGGAATTCCTCAGTTGCTAAGTGGTCAAAGTCAAGGAAATCATAAAAGTATTGGTTATCAATGCCAAGGTACTGTAATAGAGACTGTAAAGTTTTACTTTGTACCACTACCCCTACGCTGCAAAAAAAAAAAAAATTCACAAAGCATTGGGCAGATTTGATTTAACGGTGGGAGAAGAATTACCAGCCTAAACTGCGAATAATACCATCAAGACACAAAACATAGTTTTGGTGCTATAAATAGAATTATTTCCTCCACAGTTTGATTAGTTCACTAAATTCTGGTTAAAGTTTCGGGTACCATTATTTGCCAGTTTCTTCTTGTGTCTAAGTTTTTATCCATTTATACTGATTCTACTGATTGAATAACACTGCCACCTTCCCCTTACTACACAATTCACATATTTTGATATTAGATATATTCATTATAGCATTTGTTCTTTAAAGTCAACTTTAGATGGTATATAACAGAGATGAGTATATTTATGCCAGTCCAAAATATCTATGCAAACTATAATCAGATGAATATATCAATGAACTTGGATTTATCATCACTTGATGCTACCAGTTTCTGTTTTCTTAATGTGTGAATATAGATGAATGATCCTCTCATCCATTCTAAGTCTACAATGACTGATATTCTGAGTTAGTCAAAATATGTAAACAAATTTTTCACTTATAATATCAAAAAGTAACTTTATTCATACCCACACTTAGAAATTAGGGTGGATTATGCCTATAAGTTTTAAACCCTCATGAAACTTTTCTTGTTTTTAATGAACTGAGGTAACTTCATTTCACAGTCTGAGTTTTTAAAAGGTGTAAGTTCTCCTAAACTTAAAGTTCACAAAAGAGTATATAAATGCATATGACTTAGTTTTGTAATTCAAATAAAATTCAAACAATAATAATTTTACAATAATATAAAAAAACTAAAAATATACTGTTTAAAGAAACAGTAGCAAAGAATGCCAAGAACATAGTAAGGAATATCAAGGTTTCCAACAGCAATTCACTCAAGAGAAAAATCACAAAAAATGCTAAGAGGCATGAAAATGTGTTACTAAAATTTTAGTTTCTAGTTTAAAAATAAAATTCTAGTCAAGAATAAAAATGCAGAGAGATGCCTAAACACAGACAAGAAAAAAACCTCTAGCAAATCTAATAAATTTAACTTGCCCTGCCAGATCTTTTCAACTTATTGGAAAATTCGCTTGACTTAATATTGACACAGAGATGTGTAAATCAATACATTCAGAATGAAAGATATATTTTAATTTAAAAATGCTCAGACTGCAGCAGTAAATCTATGCACTTAGCACACAAAAATCATCAAGAGTTTAAATGTTGAGGTATAGTATTGGGATTAACCAACACCTAAAGGTGAATGCCAAATACTACATTTTTACCATTAAAATTTTTACTTTTTATGACACAAATAAGGCAATCTTTACAAAATTTACTGAAATATATTTATAAGCAACAGAAAGAATTTCATTGAGAATCCATCAAAGCCTGCAACCAGGGCACCACCTATCTGCTGTTTATAAAAAGTCCTATTTTTATATATAACTAGCAAGCTATTGTGAATTTTCCAAATGAAATGAGACCAATAAAAGAAATGAAAGTACCCCCTAATCTCAGTGATTTTCTATGCAGTCAAAAGCTTTAACTGCTATTAAATATGGTAGCCCTCAGACATAATATGTGGCTATTCAATTAAGATGTGTTAAAATATGAAATACACAACAGATTTTGAGTACAAAAAATGTAAAATATGTCATTCTCATTTTTGGCTAAAATAATTTTACTAGTACATACACACATTTTCAGAGTACAAAACCAGAAATAATCACGGGTTTCCTTAGGAATGTATTACCTAAGAAAGCCAGACCTAGACAAGCCCCCAAATACAGTTTCTCCATCTCCTTAAATAAATTTATTATATGTGCACAAGTTTAATTTGGTCAATCGCATCATAAATCTAAATGATCTTTAGATTGGGATTCCCTATCTTCCACATACTGCCTGTCAGATATTATAAAAAATGAAAACTAATAGTCATAATTCTGATCACTGGTAAAATGACCTTTCAACTCACAAATTTGAAAGTTAGTAGGGAAATGTTATATTCCAAAATCAGTCTGTTTCAAACAAAGAGTTAAGAAGTGTTCATATCTACTAAAGTATATATGATGATAGCCAAAATTTCCCAACTATCTCAAAATCACAGCAAAGAGATCTGCTTCTCACATCTTGCCTGTAATTTCTCTTTATAGTTAGTATATAACTTTGCCTTTAGTAATCATTCTTTTACTCTTATCATCCTTCTCCTTTAAAATCTCTCCCTTCCCCAATTATCCTCTCAAGCTTCTTTACTTAAAAGAGTGGTCCTCAGACCGGAAGCAGCATTATTATCTAGGAGCTCCTTAGAAATGCAAAATCTCAAGACCCACCCAAGACTTACTGAATCAGAATCTACATTTTAACAAGATCCACCCCCCACCATCCTCCAAGATTTGTCTGGAGACTAAATTTAAGCATCGCTTTAGGCTTGCTGGAAAGGATTTCCACCTTCACAGTCTGTTTCTTTTGTCTTTATCCTGTACATCTCTTTACTGGTCTTCAGGTTAACAAGGTTAGAAAGCATCTTAGAAACCACTGATTTCAAACTTTCATGTTACAGATAGGCACACTAGAAATATGTATTAATATCTAGCACAAGAACCTTGCCTAAAAAGGCCCTGATAAATGTCAAGTTCTAAGACAAAGGCAAGAGGAGAAATTGAAGCTAAAAGAGATAAAGGTCTTACAGAAGTTCACATGGTTACTTAGTTGCAGGCCTAAAACAGCACTCTATGTCTCATGCTGATTCCAACGTCCAATGCTCCGTCCAGTACATGAGGCTACTAGCAAGACAGGGCCAGAGTTTCGGAGAGATTCCAGCCTTCCTCATTCCTCACTGGGATGTGTGGGAGAGTATGCCTCTTGTGACTGGGTGTGTGTGCACACGAGTGAACACTCACGCTTGCCTAGCTCTGGAGTGCTTTGCAGAGCAACAGTTTTAACCACTGAAATCATAAAAATTCAAGTTTTATAAATATAGCATATTTGTTCAGCTTAAGGCCAAATTTCCTTTTCTACAGTCTTTGATCATCTTCGCTTCTGTCAAAATAGAGGTGGGAATCAGGAGGTAATGAGTAAAGGTTACGTGAATGTTGAAAACATAGACGTAAACAGCCTTAACTGGCTTGGGCACTACTACTTGAGTTGGTCACTATTCATTTTCCCCTACTTCTTTTGTCTTTTATATTCCTCTTCCTCTTTGTCACCCTCTTCCTGTTCCATTGCCCTTGCTCCTTTTCCTGTTAGTGAGTGCCACAGAAAAGACAAAGTTGAAAAGTTATTTATACAAAACTTGACACTCTTGGGGAGAAAAGCACTATGCAAATTATTACATATCATAACTTACAATTCTATAGTATTTTAAATTTTGTACCAAGTATTTTTATAAAGCATTTTCATAAAAATTTTCCTAAAGCTATCATAATACCATAATGTCAAAATGCTTTTGAAAGTGACAGTGAATATAAAGATTGACTCCATATAAGAGTATTCTCTGGACATGGTAAATCTGTTTACATTTTCTCAATTAATAACATATTATGAACAGTTGTAAAAAGAGAAAAAATATTTGGGCAATAAACCCAAAAAATAATAGAAAAGGCAACACTACAATTTACTTTTAAAAAAGCAAAATGCCCAGTATTAAAATTGATAAAAAAAATATTGTAAAGCATGAATGCTTCACGTGGAAATATTGTGGAGTTAAAAACAACGGATTATATCACGTCTTATCAAAGACCAGAAGAAGGTGACAGGTATGTAAGCAATTCACAGTATAACCAGCCAACAAGACATTAAACAGAGAGAACTTTAATAATTTAAATAACTGGCTTGGTTACTTATTCAGCTTTACTCTCAACTAGCATTTGAGTATAAAATATAGTTAACTGTAATTAATAGGAGCACCTAGAGGTTGCAGAGTTTATACTAAAACAGAAATAAAACTACTGAAATATACCATTCATTGTTAAGAAAAACATATATGGATAACTTTATTATAAAAGTGTTAAAAATTAGAATTTTTGAGTCTATAAACTCCTTTTGGGGTAGAATTCAGTAAAACATGAGTAAATTAAAGATTACTAACATCTCATAAATAATTACGGCAAGTATTTAGATTGCTCCCATTAACAGATTAGATGAATTAAACAGCAGAATAGACACAGTTAACTGGAAGACAAGGCTGAAGAAATCACAGTACGGGACAGAAAGACAATGAAATGGGGACTAGGAGAAAAGGGTTAAGCGATACCGAGAATAAAATGAGAAAGTGCAACATATCTCTGTCTGGAATCCTAAAGAGATAGAAGATTAATAATGAACAAAAAGCCATATTTAGATAAGGGCTGAAATTTTTTTGAACTGGTTAAAGATAGGAATTACCAGACATAGGAAAGACAACATAAAAGCAGAGTAAATAAATTCACATCTATACATAACGCTGTGAAATTATGAATATCAAAGACCAAAAAAGAAAATCAGCCAGAGGTGGGGAATAACCCGCGATATCTATTATCAGTCTGACAACAGATTTCTCAACAGCAACAATGAATGCCGGAAGAGAGTAATAGAGTATCTTCCAAAAGCTGAGAAAAATTATTTAACCCGGAATTATATATGCAAAAAAAATTTTTTGTGAACAAGAGTGAAATGAATCCAGTTCCAGATTCAAAACAGCAAATTTTTCAGTTTTAGAACTTCACTAAAACACCTTCTAAGAACATACTTGAAGAAAAGGATCTTACAAGGAAAATATGACATTTAAGATGAAATGGTAAGGGTTTCCCTAGTGGTGCAGTGGTTAAGAATCCGCCTGCCAATGCAGGGGACACAGGTTCGAGCCCTGGTCCGGGAAGATCCCGCATGCCGCAGAGCAACTAAGCCCGTGAGCCACAACTACTGAGCCCGCGTGCCACAACTACTGCAGCACATGCGCCTGGAGCCCGTGCTCCACAATGAGAGAAGCCACTGCAATGAGAAGCCCGTGCACTGCAACGAAGAGTAGCCCCCACTCGCCACATCTAGAGAAAGCCCGAGGGCAGCAACGAAGACCCAATGCAGCCAAAAATAAATAAATTAATTAATTAAAAAAAAAAGATGATATGGTAAGAATCTGCTATGTCTTTCAAAGCTAAATAAACTATGTATTAATACTAATGTCTAATCCATAGGTTTATAAAACTAAAAAATTGTATAGCAAGAGAATGTTTAAGTTTGAAGATGTATGATCTAATTGATGTTCTAAAGTCCCTGTATTGTCAGAAGTCCCGACATTATTATCCACATACCTTAAATTTAACACACAGCTGAGAACTTAATACTTCTTAAACCAGCCAGGCATTTTTACAGGTCTTTATCTTCAGTTATGCTGAACTGAAGCACGAGATTTAGCATTGGATGACCTATGTTTGCTCGCAAAAGGGATCTATGTTGATCTTCACAGGAGCTCCACATTCATTCATTCAACAGCCTCACTAATATACTGAGTTCCTAGGATGGGTCAAGCACGGTTCTAGATACTAAAGAGAGAGGCCAACAAGACGGACCTTGAAGAAGAGTACATTCCAGTGGTTGGAGACACTAGACAAGAAAAAAAATAACTTCAGATTATGGTAGGTGCTATAAAGGAAAGAGAGGGCTTCCCTGGTGGCGCAGTGGTTGAGAGTCCGCCTGCCGATGCAGGGGACACGGGTTCGTGCCCTGGTCCGGGAATATCCCACATGCCACCGAGCGGCTAGGCCCATGAGCCATGGCCGCTGAGCCTGCGCGTCTGGAGCCTGTGCTCCGCAACGGGAGAGGCCACAACAATGAGAGGCCCGCGTACCGCAAAAAAAAAAAAAAGGAAAGAGAGATCATATGAAGGAAGGTAGTTAAAAGATGGAGGGAAATAAGAGATCAAAGTAACTTTGCCTAAGACTGTGTAACAGTGGTGAATCAAATAGAGCTCCTTCTACTCCAAATCTCCTGATCTTTCTACTATATAACACTACCCTTCCTATTTTTCTGTGGAAAGACCTAACCAGTCAAAGGCACAGCTCAAATACCCTTTCAATACCCGCTAGTAGAAGTGATTATTCTCTTTTTTCTCATCTCAGTAGTGCAACTGGTTTAAGTCTCTGCTGTGGCACTTACACTTTGCTCTCCTGCGCATTAGTCTGTACATACCAAATGCCCATAGGACCCTTGAGAGTAGGGACGCGTGTCATTCATTACTTTCGATTTCTGGGACCTGGTACATAGTAAATCTCAATACCTTTTTGCTCTTCAACTCAGTAATGATTTTAATTTTAAATATGGTCACAATAAGTACTATTCATTTATATAAACTATATCTTCTTTGATGAAAGATTTGGGCATGCTTTAAAAGAGACAAGAATAAATACTAAGTGTTTGGTTCTTTGTGGTACTCCCATGGCCAGAACCACATGCAGTGTTTTTTTCACTTGTTGGCCATCAGATCTTAAAATGTTTTGAATTTCAATACCTTGAGCTAGGGAATGCCCTTACTAGTGTGTGGCTACCTCCCTAAGCTAATTCCCAGATTATCTGCCTGGCCCCTGAAGGCATTTGAGCTTTGGACTCCTGAAGTTAATAAGTAATAATAGTGCCTTTACAGTTCCTAAATCCAAGTCCTACTACATACCTTATTTCAGCTTACCTTTTATTAGCCCTATTTTAGGGATGAGGAAAGTGAAGCTCAAAAAGTGATTTCTCCTGTAGGTCACATAGCCAGTTAATCATGGATCTGCGAGAAGTTATTCTGATTTCTGGTTCCACGCTTTTTGCTTGCACTACACCAGTAGTGGTTAAAACGTGGTTCTGTGAGTGATAAAGTGATGGCAGTGGAGACTCTGAATGATAGGAGAGATGCCTCCTGGCATGGAAGTTTTCAGATAAGGTTTTAACTGAAACGTATTTTGATGAACGGGCAAGATTTCTCCAGACTGACATGAAAACTGTGATGTTTCAAACGTAACAATGGTAGGAGCCAAATGACAGACACTGGAAAGTGCAAGACTCATTTAGAATGCATCAACTGGGGGGAATTAGGACGTGAAGAAGATGGAAAGATAAGTGGAAGTCCTAATAGCAAAGACCTAGAACGGGAAGAAAGGAATTTACATTGTGTTGGTTAAACCAAGGGAAGACACTAATAGGTTTAAGTTAGAAGTCAAATGGGTCACAAAGATCATGTTAGAATTTGAAGAGAGGTGATAACAGCAGGAAAGAAAGTAAAGAAGGAAAGCTAACCAAGCAGACTAGTTAGGCTATGTCAATGGCCAAGACACTGAACTAGAGAACTGCAGAAAAATAAATAGATCACTAATCGACCTCCTTAAAAACATTCACTTTGCTTGAAAATGGTAAAGTTCACCTGGCAATTCCTAAAACTACGGTTAAAAATGTTAACAAAATTGCAGTCTCTAGGACGAATGTACACTCAACTGAAAAGGTTAGTGAGAGGCAGGTGGGGGAAAATAGAAAAGGATGCTGGACCAAGAATCAGACAACTGACCCTGCTCTACACCTTATTGGTTATGTCAGTTACTTACTTATCTTCTCAGAACCTTAACTTCCTCTTTTGAAAGGACAACCCTGTTATCCCTTGCAAAACTGAACGCTACCATGCAAAGGTGATAACTGTGATCTTGTAGCTATCCTTATCATCTTCATTACTGACAGTAATAGAGAAAAACTATTAACACTTAAGTAATACATTGACTCTGTATCATTAACCAATGTTTATAAAACCACCAGAGGAATACCACTAAAATCTATTATTGGTATTTTAAAAGAAAGGCATAAGCATTTCAGTTGATCATTTTTATTTAAAAGAGCATGATTTGATTTACTTTCATATCTAATGTGATATGAAAATCAAATTAGGAGGTACACATAAGTCAGAGATTACTTTTAAGGTTTTCACAGCTAGCTAAATTTATTAAAACCTCTAATTTGTTAATACAGAAATTAATCTGGTAAGTACCAATGAGTAACACACTTTATATTAAAGAATCCATATATCAAAAAAATCAGTAAGTTCACAGCTTTAAAGAAAGCAGAGCTATTTTTAGATGAACAAGTAAGACCTGTAATTCATGTCAGGTCTTTGCCTTAGAAAACATGTTTTCCCCACTGTATAGTTAGCTCAATTAATGAATTCTATTTCAGCTATTGTGGCTATACAAATTACCTTTTTTAACTGCTAAATTAATCATATAGCATCTTATATATTAGCGATGACACAAGTTTGTCAATGAGTTATAGGCTTGATTCAAATTAATGTCACTTTCATCTCTAATAGTATCCCTTCCGAAAATGTATTCTAGAATTTTAGTTGATATAAAAAGTGTTGCCTTAATACCAAGCCTCAGAACATGCTGATTGCAAACACGTTTTTGTTAAATTTGTGGGAAAGAAAAAACTGATTCTCACTTTCATTTTAAAATTTTATGTAATAGTACAGTAGAGGTGTAGGTGGAAAAAAAAAACAAACAACCCATATACCAATCTGACCTCACTGTGAAATAGGTAAAGAAAGGTATAAAATTAAAATGACAAAGTCAGTGTTCACCATCCAGTATTTCAACATCTAATTTAAGTCTAATGATAATATTAAGAGTATAAAGAATGGGAAATGCTCATGCATCATGTATTGAATTAAAAATCAATAACGACTACATTCTAAAACATAGTGTGTGAAACACCAATCTGATTTCACACTTTTCACACTTAGGATACATTAAAAAAAGAACAATCTGAAAATGTATACATAGAGATTCAAAAAGTGTATCTGGAGATTAATAAGGGGAAAACCTCTGTGTCAGACATAGATAGAACATAGCTGATTATTGTGTTTCCTTTTGGGTTACTGCTATCAACGGGAAAAAAAGCAGGCTCCCAATGTGATCCTACTCTTCTTTGTACCAGATACTTACATGAAATGATGGTGCTACTCTGTGTATCTCTTTCTCCCCACTTTTTGATTCAAAAATGGATCTATGACAACAATCATCTAATGACCTCCTAAGTGCTTGTTTTATGAATTTGGCCCTTACTCAAGAAGTTAGACTGAAAAGTCTTTTAATCTCCTTCTGAAAAGAATTTACTGGATTGCATTTAAGTTCAAGTTCAAGGGTATTAAAATGTACAATGGAGAGTGAAAAAGGTGCTCGGTTATAGATTTTAACTTCTTAACTAGAAAACTGACTCAATATAGATTTTCTAATTTACAATGAATCAAAAGAGAAAACAATAGACCATAGCAAAAGTGGCACAAATGTATCAAAAACCAAATGAATAAACATTTGAGGAGATTTATTATTAGAAATTGCAATAAATTTCGGAAAGATGAATTGATTTTAGTTAAAAGGTATAACTGACAATTTATTGGGCGGGAAGATGCATTATTTTCCAGTTGTTATCCATCTACAGTAAAACTGATTTGTGTCCTACTGTATTTTATGGAAAAGGAGACTGCAACTTTCTGTGATTTAGATTAAATGTATTAATCATAACCAGGCACTGTGAACTATATATCTACTATTAAAGAAGATTTTTGACATTTAATTCTGTAGCAATATTTTGGCTCTGTACCACTCTTCCTAAATCCAATTCCTGCTACAGTTGGCAGATTTCTCCCTTTTAATTTTATGAGGCTTAAAGTAGCATTTAACCACCCATGCGGTAAATAATGCGGGATTAGAAATATTTAGTGTTTTGTTTCCCTTTCAGGAGTGGTAATCCATCAAATCCAAAAATGTTCTCTAAAATTTTTCTATATTTTTGGCAATCTCTAATATATGATATCATAAAAATTATAAAATTAAATAAAATGCATTACATAGCCAGAACAGATCTGCTTTTCTAAAGAACTGTGTTAACCCAAAAGAGCAGGTAAAGATCACTTTGAACCAGCAACATGAATCCCTATTAAAAAAAAAAAAAAGTAAAATAAAAAAAAATGGATTAAAACATGATACTTGATTAGAATGTTTTCATTTTATTCCCTTGGGTAATGAATCTTAATGAGTGTGCAAATAATTTCTAGGCAGTTTAACCATTTAATATCCATCTAAACCACATACTATTGAAAGACAAAGTATTAGAGATATATAGGAAAACAGTTATTAAACATCTAGTTGTGCTAGGTATTTGGCTAAGTGCTCTATAAATGTAAAAATAAATTTTAAGTTTAGTACATCATATGGTGCACATTTGCCCCCAACAAATAAAACTGAATCCATAATTTTTTCATACAAGTGAGGCACAAGACAAAAATGAAATGCTTAACCTACAGAAGTTAATATTTCTAACTATAATTTAGAATAGTAACAAAACACCTTTACATTTAACATGTGAGCTTAAAAAGAATTAAAAACATCAGTTAAAAAATACAATTCTGCTATGAAATCAAAATAACCACTGGAAGTAACATGGACTTTAAACAAAATCAAATTCCAATTTTTAAATTTTCATTTATATGAAATGTTAATTTTGCTTATTAATGAATCCAAATTATTACAATAATCACACTATAACTGCATGTGGTACTCTGAGATACATCAAAGTAATAAAGTAACTTGTCCAATGAGTAATTATCTATATTTAATCTATATATAAAACAAATGGCCCAGAAATGAGTAAAGTCTGTAATTCACTCAAGACACATTGATGCCATATATTCATAGTAGGAACATCTAATTTCTTCATGCATATTCATGTCTTAATTCACTTTTAACAGTTCATGATTATGATTGTTATGAAAATAAGTGTATGTCCTCAAAGTGTCTACATGAAATCAAAGTGTCTAAATGAAACCACCTACCAGAAATAAGATAATGTAAAAAGAAAATATGTGTATGTGTGTGTTTGTAAAGGCCCTTTTTTCATATATAAAGTGTCTGCCTTGCCCTTCCTGGCTTCATAGTGCTACACTGCAGAGCTGGGAGTTATACATTGGGAAAAATAGGAGGAAAGAAAATTCATCCAGTCAGCTAGACAGCCAGCACCTCTAAGTAACATCACAATGGAAAGTAAAGGCATTTCAAGAACAATCATATGATCAACATATACAATAATGTGTTAAAAATGTGTTAGTAATATATACGACACATATAACAATTTGCTGAGGAAACAGGATGACTCTGAGATTATGTTCAATCAAGGAAAGAGTTAGTTTAATTGGTTTTTCCTATAAACAGACAATTCCAAAGACTGGGCCTGTACTAGTGCTTTAAGAGGCTAAATGAGGAAGTAGGATTAGGGAAAAGTTGTGATGTTAATAAATATGAAGAAAGCTAATGCCAAATTCATAGCATGAATTATTTACTTCAATACAATTTGCAACAACTTAAGAATTCGACAATAAAAATTCGTAAATCTTTCCTCAAAATGAGAACCCAATCAAATTTTGAAATGGACCACTTTCACAAGTTGACAAGAAATTTAAATGTCAAGTCTCATGGTATTTTCAAAAGCTAACATTCTAAAAAGCTAAATCGTTATAGCTCCAGCTAAAATACAGAAAAGAGAATAACTTCTGAATATTTTCGTATGCAAAAGGACTGGAGTTCAGAAGACCTGGCTCTGATTGTTCATAATGAAGCTAATTCTTTGAAAATCACTGAGTCCACACAATGGAAATTACAGTAATACTTATACCACAGGATGGTGGAGTCTATAAAGATGTCCTTTACAAAATATTTAATGCTATTTTAATATTTATTGCTGTCACTAACCTTTTTGGATATGGAGAAACCAAACTGACAGGTAACAAAAAAATTTACCTTTTAATAAATTTGAGAAAGAAAAGATTTAAATATCAGCGAGGACCTAATAAGTTAAATCAACAGATAATACAGGAAAGGAGAGAAAACATATGTGAGGTGAAAACAGAAGAGCTGACAGGAGGGATGGACAGCATATTTACAATGTAATGTAATGATGAAAAACTATTACACTGAAAAATAAAACATGTATCCAATTCAGTAGATTTAACTTGATCAAACACAGAGTAATTATTTACCCAATATATTCATTAAATCAACCAAACTATATAACTAAGATGTATTTTATTTCAGCGGGCCACTAGGCCTATCAATTTTTTACAAATTCAAAAATTCATTGGAAATATTTTTACCCTTGAAGGGGAAGTAGTATAGCTTGAAGGCTAAGACTTTGGGGAGTGGGTCATAGGGCCAGAGTTTAAATCCTGACACTACTGATTACAAGCTGTGACCTTGAATAAGTCATTGAAGCCATTTGCCCCTGTTCCTGGCTTATAAAATGGAGAGGAGAATAATATTTACCTCAGTAGCCTTTTTTTGAACATTAAATGAATTAACATACATAGAGAGATTAGAACACCACTTGGCAAATAATAACTCAATAATGTTAGCTAATATAATTAATAGTAACCAAATATTTCTGTCCTTAAATATTAGCTACATAAAATAAAAGCTGATAGAATTATTTAATAATATACTAAAATGAAATACTATGCAGCCAAACAAATGAATAAAAAATAGGTATAATTTATAATCGCTCAGACTTTTTTTTAAAGTTTAAAAACCAAGGTTCAGATGAATCGATGCTGTATGTGCACAGATGGGTATGGGAAGAACTGGATGTGGGACAAAGACTTTCCACTGGATACCTTTTGTCCTATTTATCCTCTTGTCCTTTTGTCCTCTTAAAACCTGTGAATCTATTACTTAAAAAAAAAAAAGAAAGAAAGAAAATCAAAAGAAAAGAACACTAGCTAGCACTTCCCGGTAAACATAACCCACTAATCACACAATGCAGCTCCCTCTCAAAACCCCACTAAAATGACAGTAAAGAATAAAAAGGTATAACTCCACAAGGACAAAGTGGATAGGAAAGAAGATACCACCAGACAAGCAGAGTCAACAAAATCACAGAAGAAAACGAAATGGATGTGTGGCCGGCAGCTCAGCTTTCTCTAGCAGAGGGGTAGGGAGAGGGGGTGATAAAAAGTAAGTTGACTGAAGCAGCAGACTCCAGAAAGGTTCAGAAGTTGGAGGCGCCAGACACCTCTTCAACAGGGAATTGCTGGAAAATTTATTTTTTTAAATTGATCCCTAATCCCAATCCTTGGCCACACAGTCGTACAGTGTTACCACCCCTTCCCTATATCCTAGCAGAAGCACAAACAGTGTATAAGACACTGTTAAACTAGAAAGGGGCCATACCTATGGACCACATGATATACCTTTACTAAAATTAAGAGAATTCAGGGAAAGTCTGCAGACTGAGGGCTCCCTGCCCTCTGCTTTGCAATCAGAATGTTGGCGAGTGGAGTCAAAACACTAATCCACTCCCCACTCCACACGCCTTGAGGCAGGAGATTACTTATTAGGGGGTTATTTCAAAGGAAAATCCCTATGGATAGCAACATTTAAGAGTTCCCCAACCAAAAGGTGAGCATCTGTACACTGGGCATCCAAGCAGCTTTTTAGTGCTCTCTCAAATGGAACCTTACCTGCATCACATCACTAAATACATAAAAGGACAAATTAAAAACAATGAAGAGGGAATTCTGTGGTGGTCCAGCGGTTAGAACTCCGTGCTTTCACTGCCGAGGGCCTGGGTTCAATCCCTGGTCAGAGAACCAAGATCCCACAAGCCATGCGACATGGCCAAAATATTAAAAAAAATAAAAATTAAAAAATAAAAACAACGAAGAACTTAGATACTAATATTGGTAGGAAAGGATGTTACTTAAGGTTGTACTGGCCATGTAACTAGTGGTGGAAAACTCCCTAAAAAGCATAAGGTAATACCCAGTAAATTCCTATCAACATTTTAAAAATTATTAAACACATACTATGGGCTAGGAGCTGGACCCCTGTCACTCGGGTGCTACACATACTTGGGGACACAATGCAAACATAAGAAGATGAGTAAGAGTATAAAATAGAAAGGTCACCCATTAATGAATGAAAGAATGGCAGAGACAGCAGGTGCAATGGCATTTCAGATGATGCAGTGATCTCTGAAGTGTGAGGAGCTGGGGAAGCTTTTGACAAAAAGGTATGGAGCCTGAACTGTTCCTTGAAGGATATGAATCTACCAGTAAGAAGAGGGGTGCACTGTTGTGAGCAAATGTAGAGAAGGAACGAATATGACCGAGTAAGGGAAGGTTGATGGAGGGGTGGGGACGCTGTGAACCTAAGACCATCTGGAAAGGAGTGAAGTGTTGTATATAGGTCACAGGCAAGCAGTGAAGGTCAGAAGGAACAAACCTGAATTTGATGATAAAGGCGTGAAAACTATTTTTTGACTAGGGTATAAGCATGTTTTAAAAATGTTTCCTTGGAGTTACATGTGATACGGATTAGAGGGAGGAAAACCGGAAGGAACAGAGACCAGGGAGGAGACTAATGTACTATCAAAATGTAAGGTTAGGAGTAACTACACTAGGGCAGTGATAGATGAAATTTCGAAAGAAAGGGTTAATATGACAAACAAGGAAAGAAATGAGATTCAGACGTGTCTAGGTGTGGAAAGAGTGGAGGAAGACAGAGATAACACATAAAACTAAAACTTTAAATGAAGAATGAAAAACTAGTTAGGATCAGTGCGTCCCTTAGCAAACATTACGTCTCTTCTCTCTCTCTCTCCCTTTCCCAATTAATTTTTACTAGCCAAACTGCAAGGTGCTGGGGGACAAAGACATATCTCACTTCCCACAATGAACAGATCACAAGCCACCATTACACGTGCATACAGCTGAACCAAGAAATCTATGCCTGAAAACACAATCAAGCAAGACATCAAGTTTCTGAGTCAGAGGTCACATATACTTATTTATCCATCCAACAAATGATATAAAATGCTCCTTTAAAACATATTTGTGGATCAGAAAATTAAAAGAATCTAACAAAGATATATGTAAATGAAGTGAGATGAAATGAAATCTAAGTAATAACTTTATTTTCAGGATTATGTAGTTATTAAAGAGGCATTTTTAGACTACAGTACAGGAAACCCCTTTTATTTATAAGACTTCTTTGTGAATTCTCAGTTGTTCAAATTGACCTTCAGTTGGAGGATTTGCAGGTGACTTCAATATAGAAAGTACCTGTTAAATATTATTTGGAAGTGTTCTACCCATCATTGATTTTGAACTTTTCTGATATTAGATACCTGACATATCTGAAGGCAAATTAGAAAACTGAGTTTTATAGACCATCAGAATAATTCTATCAACAACATAAAAGACAGAAAACCAGAGTGGAAGCTTTGAAGAAAGTGAAGTGTTTGCAGCATTTCTGTTTCCCTGATTTTGATTAAAAAAACAAAACCAAGAAAAATATTGGGAACTCTGGCAATGTCACCATAATTTTAAAGAACAACAAGGAATGGAATCTTAAAAATAACACAAATGAATCTACATACAAAACAAAAACAGACTCGGAGACATAGAAAACAAACTTATGGTTACCAAGGGGAAAAGGAGGGGGAAAGGATAAATTAGGAGTATGGAATTAACAGATATAAACTACTATACATAAAATAGATAAGCAACAAGGATTTACTGTTGCACAGGGAACTATATTCAATATCTTGTAATAACCTATAATGGAAAATAATCTGAAAAAATGAACATTCATAACTGAATCACTTTGCTATACATCTGAAACTAACACAATATTGTAAATCAACTATACTTCAATAAAAAAATATATCTCACAAAAGGACAATCAATGTGATTCTACTTACATAAAGAACGAAAACAGGATTTAGGAATACATATGCCTGTGGTAATTTTTAATGTCAGAGGGTTGAGATATACAGAGGAATTAGAATCTTCTGTTTCTGAAGGTGGGTGATGACAATACGGGTATTTGTTTTTCTGTTATTCTGTAAACTATACATTTATATCACCTATGCCCCTATCTTTGTATAAGATATTTCTCAATAAAAATCATGCCATACATCAAAAAAAAAAAAAAAAAGGCAACAAGGAAATGGGTCTTCAGTCTACATTTATGGAGTCAAATAGTTACCAACCAGCAGTCTTAATTTCTAAAAAGAGCATTTTAGAACATATTGCAAAGGTTTCTTTTTTCTTTTTTGATCGTGCTGTGTGGCTTGCAGGATCTTACTTCCCAGACCAGGGACTGAACCCGCACGTTCCCTGCAAATGTTTCTTAGGATACAACAGAGAAGAAAAATATTTAAATGATAAGCATCATAATCTTTATAAGAAGTATTTTTTAAAACCGCAAATGTTTGCAATCCAATGTTTTTAAGGAGATTCATTAAAAAGTCCATAGATAATTTCTTCAAAAAAAAAAGAAAAAAAATCAATCTTAAAGCAAGCCATTTTTTTACTAATAAAGTGAATGACCTAAGAATTTGTATGCAAGTACCAATGTGAAAAAAATGAAAAGAAAGCATGGCATTTCATGATCTTTAAAAATGTAATCAAAAGACTGGTTGCCCTGCATAATATTTAAGTAGCCATTAAAGCATGAGAAAAACTATTAGAATATTAAAATATTACATTTCTGAACATACATTATGATTTAATCTAAAGGGGAAAACCAGAATAGTATATAAATATTTGGCACCTGCAAACCTTCTTTAAATAAAAAACAAAACAAAACATTTAAAAGCACCAGAAGTAATCCTGTACTTTACAAATAAAAGTGTCCTTTTGCCATTTGCAGGCCCACGTTTTGTGGACATTTAAAAGCCGTGGTCGACCTGGTCTGGAATCAGGAGAGATGTCTAGGACATAACCCAACTTCCTGAATGAACAGGTGTGAGTAATGCACATTCTTGTTTCTTTCCCCATGTTGTTAATAAAAGCAATGAGAAGAAAGGCACTAGATCGGCCAAGGCTGAACATTATTCCAGCCTGCAAATCATATTCTCTCCAATCACCTTCATATCCTGTAGTTCACTATTACATTACCCTGTTTAATTTTCTCCGTGGCCATTTTTACGTCTCACCCTCCTCCCCAACCAAGTTTATTTTTACTTACTAAAATATAAGCTCCAGGGACCCTTGTCTGCTTTATTCACCATTGTAATCCCCAAGACCTAGAACAGTATCTAGCACATAGTAGAGGCTCAATAAATACTTGTTGAATGAATGGATGCTACCCAAAGGTTGATCAGAAAATCAGATCTGGTAAAATAAAGGGTTCAGTCGACTGTGGATCCCACCTCCTAGGGGAACAGCTAGAGAGCTTTAGACTCCTGATATAGTCTTAACTTGTAACCACCCAATGTACGCTGTATACCACTGTCCATGTGATCTTTCAAAAGAGAAATCTGATCCACTTAACCCCCCAGATATTACATCAGTTCACATGCATTCCCGCGGACCACAAAAGTCTGCAATGATATAACTCCTGCCTACCTTGCCAACCAAACCCTGTCTACCGTACACTCAACACAAGCATACCTTATATTTCAGCAACACTGGATTCAGTTTCCCGAATATTCCATGCCGTTTCAAACTTAGACTTGCCCGTTCATGTTTTTCTGTCTGCCAACTCCATTCCCAATGAGTTAGTGAGCTCCAACTCATACTTGCAGTCCCAGCTAAAAGATCTTCCTCCTGTGTGAAGTCTACCCAGAATTTTGCCAAGTTCCATTAGAAAGGGGAGGAAAGGAATAAGAGAAATACAGAGGATACAATTACAGTTGAACTGAAGTAGAAATGTGACAGAGGCCAGGCACGTTACACAAGATTGGAGGGATAATGAAGAACCACGGAGGGCAAAGCAGGGAGAACAAGATGAAACAGACAGCAAGGAAGCAGGCCTGAACTGGCTAATGCTAGAGATCAAGAAGATGGTACCAAAAACTACCTGAGAAACAAGAAAAGGATGAGAAAGTTGGATGTGGGTCCACAGTGGTTAACCTGATGGAAGCAGTAAAACATTTTAATGATTATTTTTACTATGGTACACACCTTGACTGTGCTCACTATTCAAGACAGCAAAGAATGCTGCCAGGATTTCAAAATAACTCATACTTCCAACAGCATTTTGTAGGAAGGAAGGTTTTTTTATGAAGAGAATTTATTTTTTATTTATCAGTAGCATGACAAAAGAATAAACATCCAGACTGCATTAATTCTGGTTTACTAATGGGAAAAGAAAAGTTAAATGTGTAAGTTGTAAACATTAACCTACATTACAGGGATGTTCTTAGGATTAAATGAATCAGAATATATAAATAGCACTTAGAAAAGTATCTGACATATAGTAAGCATCGTAATAAGTGCTTGCATTCATTGCTAACATTCGCTTTGCCAGGTTCCAGATTTCTGAAACATCACAAACCGAAAAACAATATATGAAGCCAAAGCAATTCTAGTACTAAGTTACCAGAGAAGCAAGCATAAGTAGTTTAAATAGATGGAGAAAAAAGTATATGTGGCCAAATTTGACAGTATTAAAATACCAAGATTGAACATATGTTTATATAATTTTTCCTAAAGGATTTTTAAGACTAAATATGGAGAACAGAATAAGCATTCAAATACCTGCTGAATGAATGAATGCATTATTATATATCTGTACTATCTGAATTTGTATATATTATACAAATATTCTACTTTTAGTAAAGTGTAATATAATACAAATATTATATTTGCATTATATACAAATATATATATATTATTGTAATATAATACAAATATTATACAAATATTCTACTTTTAGTAAAGTGTAATATAATAAAACTAAATATCATTATTAATACAGATACTATTTTTAATGGGACAGAATAAAAAATTGTTAGATTTGTATTTTCAAATATCAATTATGGATATTAAATTTATATGACATGAAATATAAAGTTGTGAATAATCACATTGAAATAGAGAATTTTAACTCAAAGAAGAGACACTGTTAAAATGTCTTCTGTAAAAGAAATATTTATTATAAATCTATTAAGCAGTACTTTTCAATGATATAATATCTACTTTATCTCAAAATAAATTCTAAGACAAAAATATAAGTTTCTAGTGTGAAATCTGGAGCTCATGTTGACTTTGAGATAAGATTAAGAACTAAATTATTAACATACATAGTAACAGATTAGAATATACATGATACAATGTATATTTAGAATATAAAAAATTCTAAATATGTATTCTTTTTGTATACTGCAAAGTATCCAAAAATGCTTAAAGGATACAAATGAATATCAATTCACAGAGATTATAATTAAGCATTTAGTTATTGAATTCCATTGAAAAATATTAGATAACTAGTTAGCACATGGTCAAATTACAGTTGAAGACATATGCTGGGAATATATTAAAAAATCATTTTAGGTCTGTTTTCTGTTATAAAATTTCTCCTTTATCTTAGACTGGGCTAAAAGAAAAGTTTTTGTAGTTCCCTTATTTAAACCAAATCCACTTAAAATGGGCCTCCTGTTGTAAAAGGCTATAAATCGGACTAAATATTTCTACTCTAGTATCCTAAGAAACAATAAAACAACAGTTGAGTAAGACATACAGAGTAAATCACTATAGTATCGTTATCAATATGCCACTCATGAAATCCTGTCTTCTATGACTTCATAAAAGGGAAAAATATTATAATATTCCTTTCTCTTACAGAATTGACTCGAGTCTGAACAGATATGTTACTGCATTGTTGAATACAAACAATATGCTTATTGTAAAGCATGACAATTTAGATTAAGGATTGATGTTCACATTTTTTTTCGAATATTTAAATTTGATAAACATGTATTAAATAGTCAATAAAATCAGATTCATTTTCTTTGCTAGAATAACCACCACCACCATCACCATTATACTTTTTCTCATTCCAACCATACAAAAAAACTGGACTGAAACAATTATAAAATCTCAAGACAGAACCCTATAACCCTTATGTACAATTCTTTATGTAATATTTATGTTGGATTTCAGGTACTATATTTTAAATGGAGCCATTTATTTCCTGATCTTTCAACAGACTACTCAATTTGAATGCTAATTTAGATAAATGTAACACTGTGGAAAGACCATCCATTTCAAGAAAAGAAGATCAAGATCTCTCATCCACAGAACACACTGATTAATTAGGATGCTTAGGGGTAGCACATCTCAGCTAACTTAAATGCTATGCTTAAGTCAGGTTAATCGGATTCACTTTGCCAGTACAGTATCCCAAAACTGATTCTGGGACAGTTCATTATTCTGAAGATTATCATTCTGAATTGTACCTGATGCACAAATTCTGGAAATACAAGAGATTCAGGCTGAATCTCCTGGATAATGGCCCCGTAATTATTATTTCCTTAATTCTCCTAAAAGAGGTGAATATAAGAGGCTGATTAGTTGGGCTCCAATAACCTAGTGCCTTATTCTAACAGAAGGACAGCAATAGTTAATTCCTCTTAACATTAAATTCTCAGGAATTTATCTGGATTCTCCCTTCATGTACATGGACAAAATTACTTTTAAGAATCAGATAACTCTGGACCAAAACCTCCTAAACAGTGCCGGTCTTTCTACAAATAAACAGCTTAATAATTGCGGCGGTTGGGGTAGGTGGGGTGCAGAGGAGAAATTTAGAACAGGTTTTTTAGTTTGCAGTTAAGTTTTGAGATTCAATGCAGTGTCTGTCAATTTAAAGTTCATTCAAAATTATTCTTCACAGACAATATTAAACACAAGGGCCGGCTCAAATATGAATGAGGTACAAAAGAAACACAAGAGGCTGCAATCAAAAGCACTTTAAATATTAAACATGAAGGGATATTATATATAAAATATGAACAGATAAGTTTTAAAGTCTAAAATTCTGCACTTTGACCCATGATACAACTGTTCTTTGCAACATGAGCTTCTGTGTTTAATATATCTAATAATATGTGTGACTATCATTTATTTAATATACACTCTGTGACAAAGATGGTGCTGGACCCATTATGGAAACACAATCTCATTTAATCCTGACAACACTTCCGCAAAGTAATCACTGTCCCTATTTACCAGAAAGAGAAAATGAGATTCAAATTGTAATTACAAGTAAAAAGAAGAATCAGAGTGGGGATTCACCAACGTCTGACTTCAAGATCTGTAAATTTTCTACGATACCACTTTGCTCTTCTACAAAACTAACTGGAGTCGATCCTCACTCCAACTTGTAGGTCCTACATATGCAAATTTGCATATCCACTGAAATTTATTTGTAACCCCCAAATCAATACTCATAGTGCTTTCACGGTCATTCACAGACGTGAGAAAAGCAATGAAAAACTTCAGTCACCTGAGGCACATGTGCATGCCCTACTGAACAAACAAGGCAACACTGCTTTCTTGTTTTCAGCTCTTAACACCGTAAACAAGTGTCCTTTTTGTGGTTATTTAGTGCCATGTTTTCCACCTTTTCGCGCTTTCTTTGGTGATTCGCTGTGTTAAATGGTCCCCGGGCATAAGGTTGCAGTGCTGTTTGCTGCTGCTAAAGCACAAAGAATGCTGTGCTGTGCCTTACGGAGAAAACACATGTATTAGATAAGCTTTGTTCAGGCACAAGCTATAACGCTGTTGGTCATGAGTTCAATGTGAATGGATCCACAATATATGTTAAATAAGGTGTTTTTAAACGAAAACATACATAAAACAAGGCTATGCATTGATCGAATGATGAAAATGTCACGACCAAAGGCTCACAGGAACATAACCCTGCGTTTCTCTCAGGAGCAATGGGTCAGCATTCTCTAATTCTGTGTTGCCAGCAACTTTATAGAACATTACTATGGTGAATAATGAAAACTCTGATTGGAAGTTCTTCTCCAAAAATGTTTACATTAATATTTCAGTAAAAGATTCTCCTTCTGTCATTTCCTTCAAAGAACATCATTATTTTTTGTAGTCATCACCCATCTGTTTAAGAAAAGGAAACCCTATGCTGTCATTCCATTTAATGGGTTGCAGCTACATGTGTCTGACTTTGCTCAGGAAACTCATCTCTCTTAAAAGCAATCTGGCTTTCCAATGTGAAAGTCTAAGGAATTAAGTTTCATTTCTTACTACCGGATGTCAGAGATACTGTTTAAAGATGACTGTTTCATGAGATTACGATTTTTAAGACTAGATGGTTACATGTAATAGGGACAGTACAAGCAACAACAACAACAAAAAACTTAGCATAGGAACTTAAAAATATCAGCACAAATTGGAACTCTTACCTTTCTTGCCCAAGTCAGATATTTTATTGGAAAAAAAAAAAAAAAAAGATTACAGTACTTAAAACTCCAAACAAGGACAATTCAGAATTGAAAGAAAGAAAACCTGAAGGAGCCCATTGTCTTCAGCAAAATTTTGAATACAAAAAACATGGACCAGGAAAATGGTTTGTGGCCTAATGCACTAGTTCCATGATAAACACCACATATAGTGTATCTCCATCAAGTGAAACTTAATCACCTTTTTACAATTGAGAGAGGGAAGGCAGCGTTTACTATGGTTAAGCCATGTATCATCAATACCATGAAGCTAGCCTATCAGTTGTAATAGCTTCTATAAAATACCACAGTGAGATTGCAATAAGCCTAGAAAATGGGCTACAAATCCCAGCTATGCTCAAGCAAGCAGTGAACCAAAAATGAAAATAGGTAAAACTGAACCAAGAGCTAGATAGCATTCATCTAGCTTCACGATTGGTAAGGCAAAGTTCATAGGCCAAGGTTTTAAAGTGACTTATTCAGATCTAAAAGACAGTCGTTATACAAAAGAAAATAAAAACATTTATGTAAATTCAGAAAAAAAAATCATGAAGTTTCACTCCAAAGGACATAGCACAAAAAAGCTTACTTACAATGACCGAATACCATATTATTGTCCCTCTAAAATATCATTTTAAATATGCAAAGGTAAAGAGACTCAAAGTTGCACTTTATCACTTTTAATCTCTCCAGTTTAGACAAGCAATCTAAAAGATGTCACACATTCCTACTTAATACATTTGCTGGAATCTTTCAGATTGTAACTTTAGGTAAAGAAAATGTCAACTTTAAGTTTCTTTTCCAATCATCATATTTAAATTAGCCATTAAATGCTGAATTAACAATTAATCCATACAATAATATAAAAATACATGTATTAAATCACAATTTTCATCGATTATAAGAACTTAATAAAAATATTAATCATTTTAATATAACCATTTTGAAGAACTGGGCTGAATGTAGTGTAGCATCTAAATTATATCATCAATAGAAATGTTACATTTTCCCTTCTGCTTGGTGAAAATGAGCTCATGCAAGTATTTTTGACACTCACAGTGACACACACATTTGCCATTCTAAGGATGTGTAAGCAGCTCTCACTTTTAAACATGACAATATGATTCAGTCATACAGTATTTGTTGAAATACCAGCTTTCACATGAGTTTAATACGCTCTAAGCAAGAATGATCATTTTGACGGTTTCAGGTATCAGACAGAGAAGATAATTTAAAAGGTAAGAGTAAATGATTCCACTAGCACAGACTAGTTATCACCGTGACTAGTTTAAAACTAAGATTTTTCCAAGTACAATAAAAACTGTACTATAAAATACAATGGGTTTGCAATACAGAGCAGATTATCCAAGTAGAAAGCAAACTTGAACAAAATACAAACTCTAGAAGATTATCAACCTTACCTATTACTCATCTTAGCCCTTGTTAAAATACCCTGAGTAAAATGCAAATATTTTAAATAATGTTGGCTATATAAGATTTCTCTAAAAATGAACCATAAATGTCAATGCATCATGTTTTTAAATTTACAACAGTCAGATATGTAAAAATGAGTTCTTATCCAGTCACAATATAAACATTAAGGAATACTGATGTGAGATCTGGAAGTTTTTAATTCTCTAGCTTTTGTTAGCATTTTGGCAAAGCAAGTGATACATAAATGGTTTCAATGTAAAAAAAAAATCATAAAAGAGAAAAATATATAAAATTTACAGTAGTTTCTATCAACCCTGGGCCAACCTAGATCCCTAAAAGCCTCCCCCATCAGGTTCACTTCTGACTAAAGGAAGAATACCAGTCCTCCAGCAAAAACAGCCCCATCTTTTCATCAAAGAGGCTCTCACTTCAGTGATATTCCTCCAGGGGAAGAGGACAGGAGCCAGGTTCCCTCGAATGTCATTCCCCAGATGTTCAAAACGTAACTAATTTATTAGCATTAGAAGATTTGGTTTATAGGGGAATCTCACTGGTCCAGTTTGTAGCCTACAAAAAAATGGATTATTTTTAAGTATAACATTAGAATATGAATAAAGGATGAGGATGTGGCTTTTTATTCCATAGAAATGGATACATTTCCAAACATGAGAAGTAAATAAGAAAGCATGCCTACCATTGAAGTTGGGGTCCCTCCTGATTTTTTAATATTCTTGGAAGGCATTCCATGAAGGCGACTGAGTCTGGCTTGGAAACCTGGAAAATCAAAGTCCTCAGTTGAAGGAGGGTCTATGATCATTGGAGCATGGAATAAGATCCTATCAATTCAGAATTCAAAGTCAGTTGGAGGGGGAAATGTATTGAACAGTAGTGGGGAAGAGGCAAAATTCACACTTAAAAGATCCGAACCAATGCCTAGTAGGGTTTTAATGCAGCCAGCACATGACAACCAATTGTTTAAGCATTAGAGGATTATCCAGGGTTTTTCTTTCCTCCCAATTTATCTTTCTATCATTTCAACGTTTTTACCATGGGCCTAGCAAGAAAGCAAGTCAACCTTCCTAATAAATTGAAAGCATGAGAATTCAGTGGGAGCTGAATTGCTGGTCACCATGTTTCCTCATAGCATCTTGCGTCTAGAGTCTTTCATTTCCATTTAGCACCTCCTCTTTCAACGACTATTCCTGGACTGACTATATGTCCCCTGTATCCACCAGTCAGGCAGTGCTACTGACCTCTTCTTCCCGGATGTGACATAAGGGGGAAAGAACCAGTTAGGATACTTTCAAAGACAGGATCTGGTAAATTTTTGTCCAGATCAGTAGGATCTTCCTTTTCCCACCAGGGAATGACTCCAGTGATGCCACAAGCTCCCCCTGATTCCTTTTCATAAAACCAGTCGCTCTGCTCATCATCACCTGTGCAAATACAAGAAATCCCCCAGAGATTCAGTTTTATCATCCAAATAAACCGAGTTGTCAGATTCAGATTTAAAAAATACAAGATGGTAATTAAATCTGAATTTTAGATGATTCATTTTTGATATAAATATATAGTATTTGTACAAAATTTTTAGTATACGTCCAAATACGAAATGGGTCCTACTTGTACTAAAAAATAATTATTTGTCTAAAATTCAAATTTAATTGGGGATCCTGTATTTTATCTGGCAATCATCTATATAATCTATAAAGAAAACTTTTTATTCTACACCATGGTTTCACTTAAGAAATTTTTTTTAATACTATAACAAGAACTTTCATCAACAATAACATAAAATGTTATGTTTCAGAACCAATTTAAAAATGTGAAAACCAATAATATACTGGTTAATCCTTTGGCAAAAACTGTAGGGAAATCCAGTTAAGTTACTATCCTTTCCATATTAAGGAAAAATAAATCTCCTGCCAGGAATTAAATGGTATAAAATTATAGAACTCGTTCTTTGCAGCTGATAATGGTATATAATTAGCTTAATTTCATGATTTCTATGGAGTGCAAAAGGGGAAACAATCATGAACAGATGTGACTAAATGAAATTAATCTGATTAAGTTCATTAAGAAATAGTTGTGAAAAAGTTGATTTTAAATGAAAAGTGACAACACTGCAGAGTTTACAGAGAAACTACACTGAACCTCTACAAGCAGGGTATTTTTAAAACAGAATCCTATTCATAGTAAGTCTGACTTCTAGGACCATCCTTGAGTGTAACTATGAAGTAACAATCAATTTAAAATTCAGTTTGAATGTGCCCTTGGCGTGAATCAACAGTATTTTTTTTTTTGAGTACGTGGGCTTCTCACTGTTGTGGCCTCTCCCATTGTGGAGCACAGGCTCCAGATGCGCAGGCTCAGCGGCTGTGGCCCACGGGCCCAGCCGCTCCGCGGCATGTGGGATCTTCCTGGACCGGGGCCCAAACCCGCGTCCCCTGCATCGGCAGGTGGACTCTCAACCACTGCGCCACCAGGGAAGCCCCCGAATCAACAGTATTTTGTATTTTTTTAAAAAAGGAATAATAAAGAGATGTATATGGAGACAAAAAAACAAAACCTCAAAAAAAAGCAAAAACAGAAAAGCAGATGGTTTTAAAAATAAGAGACAAATAACATTTTGAATATGATCTGAGATTCATTAGTCTTCTTCACGATTCTTAGAAAAACTACTAGCTTCTAAGAGGGTCGTCACAACTGCTGTAAACTTTTTCCCTTTACAGAAGATTTCTGGTTTCCAAAATCTCTTACTACAAATGTTTTTAAACACAAACTAAAAAAACCCTTAAACTTCCATTGAAAATGATTTTATGGGAAATGGCTGTATTTAGAATTATGAGGGAGTTAAAAATTTAAACCATTTGGAAAACCAAAGTCACCTGTTTATTTCAATTGAGGATTTAATAAAAATTATTTTTTTAAAAAAACAAGAATTCAAAGTACAAATATATTAGTACTTTCATTGAGAGTTATAGTAGAAGTTCACAGGTCAGGTATAAGCATAAGAAAAGAAAGGGAGTCACTTGAAACTGACTACCCTAGATCTTAATTCCAATTAGACAACATTATAATAGAAAAATGGGGTTATTTTATTTTTGATGTGATACACAACTTTATTCTTAATACAGAAATCAAATAGCTACAGATTAAGAACTTGGGCTCTAAAGTCAGACAGAACAATTAGATTTCTACTGTTTTGTAACACTGGGGAAGTTACTTCAACTTTATCAGTCTGGGTTTCATCACCTGGAAAAAAAAAGAGGGGGAGATCTCATAGGGCTGTATTAAGAATCAAACAAGAACTTAAAGTAAGTTAAATGTAAAAAAGCACTTAGCAATATGAAACATGATAGGCTCACAATAAATGCTAGCAGATTATTCTAAGCCATTCAATGCTTCTCAAAGATGGATAGGCTTGTCAAAACGTTATTTTTTTAAAAAGTGTTTTCATTTCATTTCATTACCAAAGGCAATGTTTATAACATAACTTTGGGTAGACATAGGTGTTTTAACAAGAATTTAGGTATATTATCAAGGTAGTCAAGCTTACTCTTAGCCCTGAGGTTCTAACATATTTCAGTGAAATCTACGGTCTTCAAAACAATTATGTATCTATTTATCAGGGACAGATGGTTTACAAGTAAGCAAAAAGGAATAATAATTTAATTTATTTAATTTGTACTGCCAAGAGGAGGAAAAGACTAAGAAAAAAAATGTGGGGCAGCTATTATTTTATCCTTTTTTTCATAACATGATTAAACTATTTATAATTAAAAAAAATTTTTGTGGGTTTTTTTTTCCCTTAGAAATTACTGCTTTCCTCTAAAGATCTCAAGAAAGGAAGAAAACACTTATGATAAGTATTCGTATGTATGTATCCTGCCCCCTTAGTAAGGTTTTCATATTTTCTACTGGGACAGGTAGTTTCAAAATAATGCCACGTTAAAGTGTGAAAAGCTTCAGGAAATTTCAAAGATGGGAAAGATGTAAGTTGAAAGACATTACTGTTTAACAGTGTACAATATTGAATTCAGGAAAATGGTCTAATTACTTACAAACTGGATAGGATGAATAAATGTCACAGCTGAATAAAAATGACAAATGACTTGCAAATCCACCTTTATTAATGCTTAAACAGAATTAAATACATTTGGAACCAGGTGGAGAATGAGAACCAGGGTCTTGTGAACTTGCTAAAAGAGACAAAATTGAAAAGACTTGAGGTATGTAAAGCTTTCTCAAGGAAGATAATCCTTCCTTAACATTATTAGCTCCACAGACTAGCTTTTGGAGATAACTAAACCCCCGCCCACTAAGCAGTGTGTGGATTGCACTAAGGTAAATGGATTGCGGTCATCAATTTATGAAACAACTAGTAATAAGCACAACTTAAAAATGAAGGCATTTTTCACAAAGAGATAAAAAAATAGCATCTCAGTACCTTGTCTTCCCTCATCATTGGTAAACAAACCAGCATCAGTGCTGCTGAGACTGCTGGATTCACTAAAATAAGGGAAAAGAAAAGAAAAAACAGATCAAAAGAACAATTGATCTCTCAGTTGTCAAATTTTAAAGAGACATGGCAGCTCAGAGATGGAACTTAAGCCTGACAAAGATCTGAAAGAAAATAAGATGATTTTTTTTAATCAAACTGCAAATATCTCAGTTCCATTAACTACAGAGCATATTATTTTTGGCACATAAAACCACAGGAATCTAATGGGACTCTGACAGCAAGCCAGATGTGACTGCAACGAGGTGCTGACACAATTGATGCACTTTATTATCTGCTTTCATCAAATGCTTACTGCTCCTTTCTTATTCCAGGCAATTCAGCTTGAGCCCTGAACACCACTGCACAATAAAATGGGGAAAGTCCCGATCAAAAGCAGGCTCAGCCTTTCTTCAGCACATGAAATAAATACAAGGGCCTGGGATAGAATTACTTTTCATAACCATATTTGCAAATATTCCAGAAGAGACACTACTTAAGAATTCCCAACAACTCTATTATTTGGCAAGGAGGAAAAAAGTTTACAATGGTAACAATCCATTAAATCAAAGCTAAGGTCTCTCTGAGCAGAAAATGAATATTGCCAATTATTAAGGAGGAAGTATACAAAAATAACAGGTTCTTATTATTTCCACAGAAGTTGGAGAGTATGATACAGAGTCAAACTTAACATATAAATGAAAATAAATAGTAAATATTCAACTGACATGAATTAAACTGTCACTTAGTTTTATCAGAAGCGATGCTTATATGAGAGTCTAGTTAGTTAAAAAAACCATAAGGACAAGGTCAGATAATAAGGGGTTTAGTTTTTAAACAATATTGAGTGATGGTCTTAAAAATTCTCATATACCCTCTTTTTACTGTAATTCTTAATTCTAACCAATCAGGAAATCGCCCCAGGTGATTTTTAAATTATAATACTTTTCCATCAACAGGGAGAATTCTGTAATCTTAGTTTTTAAAAAAAAAAAAGCATCCTAATCTGTTTTAAATATTTCAATTGGGAGTTCAGCATTAAAATTCTAGATGAAATTCTAAATCCACGTACTTTTTCTGAATACAAAATATCATTTCAGATTTTGTTTGATTTTTGAAAAATAAATATAAACAAAAAGTATAAAAATTTAAGTGGCACATTCTCCCAAGAAACTGAATTAGTACCTTTTTCTTTAACTTTCTTCAAATTAAGTTAATGTATGAAACTATCCTGCACATATGTTAAGGAAAAAAAACAATACTCTTTAAAAGCGTCATATCAATACATATTTTCTTATTTACAAACAGGTATGCTCTTCTATACATAGTGGTGTTTTTAAAACACAGTGGAGTATTAAAAACAATTCAGAATCTTTCTGCTATTTAGCTGACCAAACTACTATGGATTTTTTTTTTTTTCTCTGTGACTGAGTAGTGCTTTCTCGTCCGCCCTCATCAACACAACTCTAATAAAGGGCCTTAACATACATACCTTGGGTTAAATTCTTTTTCTGAAACCCTCGAGGCAAAATTATTTAAAATTCATACATTTTTACACTTTAGAAAGGTACATTCTAAAATGCCTAAGAGGAGTCTGGGGTAGCACTTCATAATCAAACATATTAATATATTTTTTCAATTAAATGAAGGAATATCCATGTTAAATACAGGTCAAGTTAGGTCTGGCCACAAATTAATTAGTTTTTCACAGCTTTCAGGATTCAGATTTGCAGATAAAGGGCTGTGAATCTATGTGCCTTTATTTATTTATTTTTTTCAATGGTCTTCCAATCTCTCTGAGTTCAGATTTACCCCCTTTAATCTATTCTACACATAGCCAGCTTCATCTTTTCAAAACATAACTGGTTGACTAAAAATATTATGGTATCCTGGATGGGATCCTGGACCACAAAAAGGACAGTAAATAAAAACAAAAGAAATTCTAATAAAGTATTGACTTCCGTTAATGTGTCAACACTGGCCCATTAGTTCTGACAAATGTACCATAGTAAACGGATGATATTACTAATAGGAGAAGCTGGGTGTAGGATGTATGGGAACAGGGTATACAGAAACTGAGCTATCTTTGCAAGCTTTCTGTAAATCTAGAACTATTCTAAAAGAAAGTTTATAAAACACACAGGTGCATATATGTCTGTGTGTAAAAAAAAAGTCTATTAAAATTCTTATGTATAAAATAGATAATAAGAACCTGCTGTATAAAAAAATTAAGTTCAAAAAAAATTCTTAAATTACTTACTCAGATTTATAGGCTTAAATTTAGTTATCAAGGCTTTCCATGGATGGGCTCCCACTTAAATTCTTCCCATCCCCATCTCTGGTCCTTTTGTTTATGTCCTTTCTCCAAGAGGTATCCCTATCTCCTCTCTCTTCTCTGCCTACTGTTCTTAAAGATACAAGAAAATCAGAATTCCCTAAGATCAGCTCTTAGCCCTTAACGATCCTTGGCCTACTTTGAGATGTTTTTACACGTGTTTTAAACAACATGCTTCCTTATTTACATTTCATCTAATTGACATCTAGCTAGTTGCTCCAAGTGTATCATGTAGTTGTTAGTGGGTACAATAAATCAGAACAAGAACTTAAACAGAAGCAAGGTTTTCCATTTTCAGGAGCTGAGGGTCATTATGGCTTATCTTCAAGGACACCTCTTCCCACTTGTTTTTAGTATGACTTTTATAGCATAGTATTTAGAGGAGAATATATTCCATGAATGCTTGTTGAATTAATGCATGGATACCAATCCCAATCCCCTGCCCCGATCTGTTCATTTCCTATATTTTCTATTCTTGATACCTGTGCATCACCTGGGAGTCCTCTTTCTCATTCATCCTCCCAAAAATATAGGCAGCCAACCTTCCACTTATTCCAACTCTTAAAACTGCTCCTATATTTTTTTTGTCCTCTACTACTGCTGCCATAATTCACCTCCCTCTTAAGGATGGACTGGAGGTCAGCCAAAACTAGACGAGCCACTGTTGTCAAGGTCAGGTATCTTGATAAAATATAAATCTAATTGACTAAAAATTCTTCACTAACTGCCCATTACTTATATGATGAAATCCAAACTACCATTGCACACAGGCCTTCAAAACACAATTATTGCTGTAGCCTCCGCTCCCACTTTATGTAACGCAGTTACATTACCTATACTTTCCCACATACATAGCACTTGCTTCACAACCATGTCTCTGCATAAATTATTCCCTCTACCTGGGATGATCCGCCTTAACTCCTCCGTATCTGAACAAAGCTTTCAGTCACAGTTCTTTAGGAAGTTTTCCCTCACTAGTACCTTCCACTCAGCACATTCCTTTTTCATCATTTGCTTGTTTGGCTATTCCAGGTTATGAGGCTGAAGAGAACCGGGGCTGTCTTATTTGTCTTGGGACCATGAGTGGTGAACAGTAAACAGCAGTTATTCAAATGTGTGTTAAATCACACACACAGAGTGAAGTAGTTCCGTTCTTATCTATAAATCAGTTCCAAGGCAATATATAGCTTTTTATAGTAGGAAAGCTTTGGAAGTGGTCTCAACAAATGCTTATTCTTGTTGGGAAGATACTTTAAATATTTAGCAATCTTCCCACAGAGGGAATATGCACCTAACTCTTAAGTGACCACAAAGAATAGCTGTATAGGTAAGTTTAAAATAAGAGGAAATAAATTTAATTTATTCAAGAGTGAAAACATCCTTTTTGAATATTTGTACTTAGCCTGTTGACTGCTGGGTAGCCTGATGGCACCTAATACTCAAATATTTTTACAATGAATAGAAATGAAGAGAGTTTTATCTCATTTCTAGTCCAGTCGGTCAATAAAAGGAAGACATCAATAAAAGAAGGGGCTTACACAATCAATCCAGAAAGCAGGTAATCTGTAAATAATCCAGAATTGAGGATCTATCTCCGCTGCCACACACCCTCCCTCCCAGCAACTAAGCAAGATAATTACTTTCAAGTCAAGCTGGATGGTCCTCAGTCACAATGGCCCAATACCTGCATACAAATAATTCTCATTCCGGTATAAAAATGACAACTTTCTTGGAAGAAAAGCAGGTACCATAAACTTCTCAAAATCTCCCTGAAACATTTATGTAATTTTTAGTTCTTTAGGAAAATTACATAAATAGCAAACCACCTCTAATAAAAGATCCATTCTATAAACTTATACCAGGTCCTACGCATACCTGTAACCACATTTACAAGGGGAAAGAAAAAAATATATATATATATATACGCTTATGAGATCCATAGCTCACAATCCACATGATTAAAATGATGCCAATCTTAGCAATTAAAAATCAAATACTCTTTCCCAGACCATCTTTAAAGAATATTTTTTTCTTGACCATAGTTGTACATTTGATTTCAACGACATGCTTAAAAGGATGAACAGTGTCAATGTTTTCTCATTCCTGCAGGTAACATTAGTTCTGTGTAAAAGAAAAGTGATCACTTACCTTTTGAAGGTGTCAAAACAGTCCTTAACAGCTATCATTGTGGTATACCTCTTTTCTAGAATGGACAGATTAGACTAACTGCCAAAGGATTACTGCTTCTCCCATTTGTCTAATGACAAGATCAGGAGCTTCTAGACTATAAATTGGGTTTTACAATTCATAAGTGATCAGAATTCCTAGCAATCTACAGACTTCTTAAAATATCTAGCCGCTCACGGTGAAGTGGTATCCACTTTGGTTCTCAGGAATCAGAATAAACTGATGAACCGTGACACTAAAAAGCACCGACGGCTAGAGCTCTATAATTAAACAAGTAAATAATTATAAATGCAATTCTAACAGTTATAAATGTGCTGTTATTCAAAAGCATTCTTTCCCATTGAAAATCCATTTCCTTTTCTCTTTGTAGCTGAAAATTAAGTCATTATAACACAATCAAAAGACTGTTCATAGATCAGACAAGCAATTTTGCTTTGTGCTAAACATCATAAATTATAAGTAAATATAACCACGGTTAAACGGTAATATCACTACCATTATTATAACTTATGATTATTTTAAAATAGAATTAAAATCCGAAACACATTCAACGGCAAACAGTGGAGACATATTTTTATATTTAGAGAATAGGAAAGTCACCTTTCACTCATGAGTTCATCTGAGACTTTTTGCTCTTCGTATCCCATTTTGTCCTTATTGGTCTGGCTCGTTTCCTCACTTTCTAAGACTACTCCTTCATCTTGGATTTTGGGTCCTTGTCTAACTATTTTCAGTTTCCTCTTCTTGACCTTGCTCTTGGTAAACTCGTGACATTGGTAAGCTCTGTTGTCATGGTCCATGTCCTGATCTCTACAGCCTTCGAGGGGCTGGGTCACTGTCCGCTTGTTAGCGCTGTCCTGAGGGAAGTCCACTGCCATGCGCTTGACCTTCCTCCTCCTGCGCAGAGTTCTGTTCCCAAGGCTGTCCACGGCAAAATCAGACTCATGCCAGAGAGGTCTTTTCCCTCGAACGTTATTATTTAAGTTCGACGATGGCCTGCGCTTTGCCACTAACATTTGGTCGTCAGAGTCACTGTGATCTTTTTTATTATTATTGTGATTCTCTCTATAGTCCTTGCTTGGTTCTTCTAAACTAGAATCAGAGCCTTCACTTAAGCAGTGACCGGTCTCCCACGGGTGATGAACATTATACGACCTCCGTTTTCTCCCTCTCCGTTTCCTGGCCTGGCGTTTCAGAGGGCAAGAGATACTTCGGGAATGGTCTCCAGTTTCGGCAAATCCACCTCGAGCTTGCTCCGAGCTCTCCTCCAGGGCTGAGACAAGATCATGAACCAGTTCTTCCATGGTTCGACTGAAATGCCTACATTTTTTTAAAGAAAGAAAAAAAAATTTAAATAGTCAGAGTCAACCCTATTAACCTGGTTTATTGCAGCAGACAATTCATTCTAAATCTGACTAGAATGAATAGTTATTACAAAGAACTGTGTAAAAGCTGCTTAATTTTCCTATCTAAGATATTACAGTTCCAAATATGCTGACTCACTTTTAAGTTTTTTCTTGTATAAGTGCTTTTATTAAACACAGGAATTACTTCAAGATAGAGTAAGCATAATATCAGCAATGAAAGAGCCCAGTGATTTTGTATTTTTACTGTCTAATTATGGAAAAGTTATTTCTGCTTAAATCACCATACCTTAGTCTACTCCTATCCTTTTCCTAAAGCCAGTTTTCAGAGCAGGAGTACAGAGAACTTTCTCAGTCCCCCTCCACCACACACACACACACACACACACACACACACACACACACACACACACACACACACACACACACACACACACACACACACACACACACACACACACACACACACAAATTTCTAAGGAAACAAGGAAACATACAACCTTTTTCTCACCACATGCTCTACCCAGTCACTGCCATGACATGCGAGGCAGACAGAAAGATAGGCAGCTACGTTCAAGGTTTGTAATAGATGTGAAAAGAAAATTTAACCAAACGCTAGGCATATATTGAGACCACACTAATCTCGCGACCAAGTGCAGCAGAAACTCTGTTCGTATTCAACCTGGAGGCCCACTGACCTAAAATGGCCCATCATTTTTCTTACCATTACTCTGAAGCAGTCTCTTAGGCCTTACAAAAACAAAAAACAAAAAACTGAACTATGTGAGAAAATCATCCACTAGTCAGCAGGCATAAACATTAGTGTTCTTTGGGAACCTTTGTAAATTATATGGGTCCTTTCCAAACCCAACAGCGCCCAGACACATGATTTTATTTTTTAAACATTACAGGTAATTCAAATATGCACCGTTCTTATGAAGATCATGAACAATCATTTCTTAAACTGAGTTCTAGAAGCACCTAGGATCAAAATATTCTCGATTATAAAGGACTGTATAGTTTCTAGAGTCTATAGCAGGGGTAGGCAAATTTTCTATAAAGGACCAAGTAGAAAATATTGTAGGCTCCACAGGCCATTAGGTGTCTGTCACAACTACTCAACTTTTCCCATGGTAAGGCCAAGATAACCATAAGAAATACGGAAATGAATGGATATGGCTATGTTCTAATAAAATTTTATTTACAAAATCAAGTGATGGCCAGCCATAGTTTGCTGACCCCTGGTCTACATACAATCTTTATAGTTTATAATTTCAGGTGTTCACAAGTTCCCTTTAACGACTTTCAACTTGATCTTTTCATTTTAATGATAACTTGAAAACAAACACACGTGTGATTCAACTGGATTTAACACTTACAATACGAAACACACATAAGGCTTCCAACACTTGAGTGTTTATTATGTGACAGGCTCATTTCTCAGTGTTTCATATGCATTACCTCATTTCATTTTCACATAATAACCCTATAAGGTGGTAGCAGAAATACACAGAAACAGAGAGTTAAGGTAGGCTTGCCCAAAGTGACACATGTAGGAAGTGGTAGAATCAGGATTCAAACTGTGGCAATCTGGTTCCCGAGCCTGAATGCTCACCCAACTACAGCCAAGAACAGCTACACAAGTCCAGTATCTGGTTTGCATTTTTATTTATGATTGATTTAGCAGCAGAGGATACTATTTATTGTTGAGACAGATTTAATACGCATCTATGTGAAGCTGATGACTCACAGTTAAGCATTGTATTCTCCTGAACAGAAAAAAGGGATGGGAGACCTGAATCAACACAAGGCACTGGGCAGCTGGGTGGTGAAAGTGAGCCGAAAAGAACCAGTGATGTAGTCCTCAGTAAAATGCACACTGTAAGCAATTAAGTAATAGGACATTGTCTTTCAGTTAATGTGGGTTTGTATTTTCCAGATCTATCTCCTTGGACATTCTGAATGAATAAACAAAAAGTCTATATAGACAAACATTTTTCAAAAACATGGTGATTCAAATATATATATTTTAAATGAACTCTGGAGGGCCGCTAAAAATTTTTTTTTGCCTTTAAAAGGTTACTCGGGTTTCAGAACACTGAATTTGATGAAGAGAAATATGCATCACATAGGAATTAGCATTAAGCCAATACAAGGGCTACAATTCCAACTACATTGATAAGCCAAATGGATCTTATTTCAATACCTAAATGTTAATAATAGCCTTTTTTGTTTTCCATTTATTGCAGTGAATATTTTGTTTTTTTCCTTTAACACTACTTCTTTGGAGGAAACGTAGTCTGAGAATTATTATCTCTGAAAACAATACTGTACCTTTAAAAAAATTCACTGGAAGCCAGTTTAACATGTACTACAATAAAGATCCTTTGTCTAAAGGAAGACTCAGTATCACCTGGTTCTGGAGGAATTTACTTTTTGAAGAAATAGTTTTCTTATCAATGGGTGAATGACTGGTTCTAAATAGTAATATGAAATTAATTAACTCAATGCATGAATATAATCTCCAACTAAAATTGCAGGTTATTTTGGAAGTTAAACTTTAGTGCTTTACTTTAGAAGAGAAAATGTAATGGTCCTAACATTAGAAAAAGCTTAGCACATCAGATTTAATCTACTGAAATTTGATACTATTCATTAATTTCATTTAAATTAATTCATTATACTGCTGTGACTAATGCAGTTTAACCAAATATAACCAATACTATTACTAAAAATGAAAGCAAAATTTCTTTATAACATTATTAAAATTGTGCCAGCCTTATCTGATTTTATATTGATTTTCTTAAGAGAAAATAAAAAGTATTTTAACTAGAAGAATCTAATTTATTCCATGATGTGATTCAAACATGAATCAACGAAAAAACTACTTTAAAAGGCTTTTCAAAAAAACCCCTATAAAAACACAGAAAAAATACATTTAAGTGACATTCAGAGTTCAAATCACTTTTTCCCCTTTAGTCTCAACTCACCAGAGTCCTGCAAGTCAATCTCAACCAAAACTCCTGTAAATGAGCCAGTACTATTACAGCTAGTCAAGCTGCTTCACTTACACCTCTCAGGTAAAACTGGCATCAACAAGCTTCACAGAAATAGTCATCATAAGAGACCATCACATGATCAATAGCTCATTTATTTCCTTTGCCTTGGCAGTTACTGAAGACCATTGCCCGGAAACATTTTATCCTAAAGATATTTTCCTAAATAAGCCCTTTCTTACTGGAGGCGAAAACTGGAAATACGTTAACTTTTCTGTACAAAAATCTATGTTTATTAAGCAACCATAGTTTTAAAGACTGAATTATAGTAAAATCCAGTGAATTACCACTTAGCTAATTTGTAAGTTTTATATTCACATTTATAAAACAATTTCTCTTCATTTGGAACCCAATGGAAATGAAATCTTTTGGGAATAGTTTGCACTGAGTATAATGTCTAAGAGAACACTTCACTAATCGTTTTCTTAAGCTAGTCCAAATGAATAGAATAAAATTACAGTCCCACTATTTATATAAAGTTCTATTTTGTAAAAGGAAATGACTTGAATAGATAAGCATTTTGTTTTTTCAGGTGGTATTATATTATGCTGAGCAATCTATAAAATGTATGATCAACCCAGAAATTGATATGCCAGTTTCAGGTAAGAATATTTGGCCAAAGGTCAAGTTTGTTTGTTTGTTTGTCCTCCTCCAGGCAACATTTAACATCCAGTAAAATGAGTGAATTTCTCTCCTTGGCTTCCTTTAACACCAAGTTCTAATTAATTCAGAAAAGGGCTTCCTAAACAATGTATGCTCTAGAGTGAGGAAGATGAGTTAATGTAGAAAACACTGCACTGAGTTTAAGGGTTTTTTCGAATGTTTTTGGTTCAAGGAAGAAGAATCAGGAAGCTGCCCTAGTCCTAAGTTACTGCTCCTATGTCCTCAAAGAACTGACAAGTTGACCGAAGAACCAAGGACCTCAACGGGAGTCAACAATGTAGAGGCAGGCATAGCAGAAGTTGAAGTCCAAGAAAGCCCAGAAAACAAATTCCCCCCAATAACCAACAACTAACCATCTTGTCAATGATTATTACTTTTTTGAAGCCTGTATTGGCAATAACTACTATTCCTAGAAGGGAAAAATATAGCATATATAGGAAAATTAGGAAATAATTTCCTTTTCTGGATACCGATAAAATAACTATAACAAGAGGATGGACATGTGTGTCTACTGAATAAACCCACCAAGTTCATTATAAAACAGAAATCTTCCAGATATACCTAAAGGGTAATTGACTACAGCTTTCACATATCTAGTTAAGGAAAAATAAATTAAACTCTTTACCACCTCGTACATGGTAAAATTCTCATCTTCATCTCTGTAAAAGATTAGATCTTCTACAAAGTTAAGTAATTTTAGGAGTGGAGTGCTAAAAGGTACCTATTGCTAAATACAACTGTTCAATTGGCTTCAAAAATTTAAGGGAATAACGATTTACGTGTTAGATTCTGTATGAATAAAAATTCAGTGAGTACAAAAACACTGAACCAACAGTACATAGTCAAGAACTATGCTGATGAATATATACTATTACTACCCAATGCTTAAGAAGAAAATAGTTTTGGAATTAGCATGCCTTGATATTCATGGTAGCTTTTACTTAAGATCGGAAAGGTTGGTTGGTCCTAAAAGTATATAGCAAATAGACAAACAGATTAAAATGAACACATAATACTGTAGACCATGACCGTGGGAGACTAAACAGGCAAATGATGAGCCTTAAAGATGCCACATCAAGGGCTAAATTTTATGACTAATTTAACAAAATATGATTCATAAGAATGTTCTAAAGTTTGATTAAGATTTCTGCTGCTCATAGGAATTTACAGATTTCCTTCCTTAATGGTAACATTATTTGTTCAAACAAGTCTTTATCTCAGTCTAGTAACCTATCAAGAGATTACATCTTCAATTTTCTCTATTTATGTATTTTGGGACAGATCATAGGAAATTAAGAATAACTCTAACATTAAATGGTAACACTTGGGCTAGTTTAGAAATTCCTTGACATATCAATATAAACCATTAATTGTAAGTAATCTTCTCTCTTTTTTAAAAAAGTAGCATGGGGGGTGGGGAATCTATCTTATTCTGAAACATGCAAATGATTAATTATAACTTTACATTGACACTAGGCAATAAATACGGAATAGAATTCACTAGGGGGAAAAAAAGGCTGGGAGGAAACTGTAGGGAACATGAGCTTTAAGAGTCAAAGCAAGAATCTGGAAGCTAAATTATACTATAGTCATCAGCCAGAGGACCTTGGACAAATTACTTATCTTTTGATTCTGTTTCTTCATCATAAAAACGTGTATGACTATCTTGTAGGGATTCTGTGAGGATAAGAATGGGTACTTATGTGTGAGAGCAGTTATTTCATCTTTCAACAACCTCTACACACAAATAAGAGGAAACTGTTATTGAAATACCAAATCATTCTTCTTTTAAGGTACAAAGTATACTATGAATCCTGAGTATGTCATAATAAAAGCTAAGACCATCAACTTTTCTGAGTTCTTGAACCTCTCTGAATGACAGTGAGAGAGGAGTTAACAGACATTTGTAAAAATCTTTCATAGAATTTCAAGAAATTTAAGCACTTCCTTAAAGACTTTTATCGATCAAAAAACAAACAAACCCAAAAATCTCAGGTTAAAAAAAATGAATGCTGTGTATTTGACCTACTCCTATCCTAATAATTAATATACAGATATAAGAGAAAAAAAAGATGAAAGGATATCATCCTTCCAAGTTAAGAGCCACAACGTTCGCCACCAAACAGAAAAACTCATTTCCCATGATGGGAGCAAAAGTTCTACTGACTTGCACTCAACTAGAGGTGTTGCTGGCAGCCACTACTTTGTCACTTCTGTCACCATGGGAACCCCCAGAAAGCTTTCTTTCCTCCTTACCCTAGCAACGTGACAAAAAGCAGTTCATACATGGCTTTACCAAAAAAAAATCTAATTCTACTTTCCAAACAGTGATTTTCTAATTCTATTTTCCAAATAGTGATCTAATAAGGCAGCTCATTCATTATTTAAATTTGAAGATCATTCTTTTGATTTTTTTCTCATTTAACGACTTCAAGAGTCATTCAAACTTCTTTCCTTATACTGTAAACACTTTCAAAAAGTAAACTATTGAATAAAAAACTGCCTAAGGAAATAAAGTCAAAGTCTGAAACAAACAATGTAAAGCCTAAAAACTAATTCATAACAATTCTTGTTAACAAGCAAATATTAAAGTGCATCTAGGCAACCTTCTAATATTTACGAAATGAGTCTCATGCATTGCTCACACATGGTGACTACTCAATATTTTTGAATATATTCTGAATTCCTAGAATAGGAATGAGAATGAAGACAACTGAATATTAATTACAAGTACCTAGCATAATGCTTGGCACATAACAGATGTTTTAAAAAAGTCTGCTGGATGAACAAACCAATCAATGACAATGAATGAACAAACAACAAAGGAAATATATGACTTGACTGAAAATTTGAACAATCCAGATTTCAAATTACAGAAACCTGACTCAGACAAACCTGACAGTATGAAACTGAGTTCAAGACAAAAGGCCAAAAAAAAAGCAGCTATTTAAAAAGCACATATTCACTATGCAGTTTTCCAGACCTAAAGAAAATCAAAATAGCAAATAGAAATGAAATGATAGAAGAAAAGGTCCAGAATCAATAGTTTATTTGTAATGGGCTTTCTTTTAAAGCAAAGCCACATAAAGTGAAATAAGTAGATACTATAGCTCAGTAGATCAATAATGATTCAATAGTTTCATTATCAAGAACTAATTTAAAAAATCAGTTCAACCTTCAAAATCTTCCCCCTCCAAAAAAAACCCTCAGAAATTGACTTTAAATATAAAGCACTAATAAAGTAAAAAGTAATAAAGTGTGTCAAAATTCTGAATGTGATTTGTCCATTAAATGACTCAAATTTTAAAAGGCAGGTTAACATTTTAAGTACCAAAATAGATACTTTTTGGACAGTACTTTCAAAATTGTATGTGAATGAGGTGGCAGGAAGAGAAGATAGACATTCCCAGCTATAAAGATTTTATACAAATATAATATGAACTATATTATATAATAACTAGTTATATAATAACTAGTTAACTAAATAACTAAAGTTATATAATAACTTGCACAAAAAACATATATTTCCTGACACACAAAAAACATAGAATTTTTATTATTTAATTGTATAAAACTTTTCTTCCTTAGGCTTTTAAATTATAAAATAATATATCAGTTCTACCTTTTAACAAACTATTAAGAAAGAAAGGAATCATCTACATTTACCCATGTGGTGCCTGAAAATTGAAAAACCAGCCCGGACATTGGAGAAAAAGTTGAACTCAAGATGGGAGTTAGATACATCAGGAATTCTAGCCTGGTTAACGAATCTGGGCATATACTTTCCGGTTTATATACTCCTTGTGATATGGAATCTCATTCGGACACATAGGCAGTATGCTAGGAGAGTTAAGAATTTTTTTTTTTTAGATATACTGTAATCATACTGCAAATATGATACTTGGGTGTATATTTAAACTACATTTGCTCCTGTCTCACCACCTCCAAAATGCAAAAAATAATAGCACCTACCTCAAAAAACTTACAAGAGATGATACATGTACTTAAAACCCGGCACCAAATAACTGCTTAGTAGTAGCATCCCTAGTGGCACTGATATTTCGTCACTGGCATAAAACACACAGGCATAGTATCTCTATATTATAAAGAGGTACCTAACCATGAATTGGGTGGAAGGTGGAAGGGTGAGAAAGGAGTTGAAAGAGTCATACTTTTAAATTAAATAGTCACTTATCACACAAATCAGTATCACTATAACAAGAGCAGACCAGTCTACAGAGCACATTTTGTCTTCCCGCCCGCCCCTGCCTTAAAGAGATGCTTAATGGTGAAACATTAAGAAAGGTACCCTGGAGAGGGAACCCTGAGGTGATGGAAATGTCTCATATCTTGTTTTGTGTTGTGGTTACACAGTGTATACAACTGTCAAAACTAAAAATACTAAACACTTAAGAACTATGTGTTTTATTTTATGCTAATTGCTTCACCATTTTAAACAAAAAGGCTCATTTAAAAAAAAGTGCTATTTTTCTCACAGGATAATGTGAGCATTTAAAAGGAGCATAACCAAGATAATGGCTATAGTTCCCTGTGCTATACAGTATATCCTTGTTGCTAATCTATTTTATACATAGTTGTTTGTATGTCTTCAGCCCATGCCCCTAATTTGCCCCTCCACATTATCTTGTAACAACTTTCAATGGAGTATAATCTGTAAAAATACTGAATCGCAATGCTGGACACCTGAAACTAATACAATATTGTACATCAACTATATTTCAACTAAGACGATTTTTTAAAAAGGAGCATAAACAAGTCTATATTCATTATAAAATGAACTACAGAATGATATGATCTCATTCAAAACAGTTTAGGCAAGATATTCTTTTAACTTTTCAGTGATAGGTGATGCAAAAGAAATTCTTCAGATCACAGGCTACTAGAATCCCCCATATTCTCATTTGCTGCAGATCTAGGAATGGACAGACATATTACAGCTGCATTTCACCTGTTGTTCAACACTTTATGTTTGAGGCCAGTCCGTGGAAATTTTGCTTCTTTCACTGTTAGTCTTAGGTAGACTTGGAGGAAAAGGGTTTGGGAGAAAAACAAGACAGGAATTACAGAGCTTTCAACTAGAAATCCAAAACCCAGCTTCTAGCTCTAGGACTAAAGGATGCATCGCAACACTGGACAAGTCACTTAACTATTCTGTGCCTCTGATCATCTCCTAGCATAGGGCTGTCATAAAGGTAAAGTGTGTGTATTTGTGAAAGCACCCTGACAAGTCAAAGCAGTTTATTATTCTAAAGTGGCGTTGGTGCTATGATACTGTAGTCGAACTCCAAATTTAATCCTGACATTTACATGTTCTCAAGGGACACCCCATGCACATCTTATCTGAACTAGAATGGAACGTTCAAGGGGCAGAAACTGGTAGGTTACTCCTACTCCAAAAACCCGGGGTAGGAGGGCGAAGTCTCCTCCACTACTGAACTTCCAGGAGTCTAGATTTCTGGGATTTGATCTTCCAAAACACCTGGGATAATCTAGTAAATTTAAAAAGGCAAATGAGGAAATAAGGCCTATATTAAGATACATTCTTCTGTACCCTGGTCTTGTCAACAATCAATGAGGAAATGGATTGCTCCTGGAGTACAGAAAGGTTCACGCCTAAATTATCGTGGCGTGGTAGACAAGCCATCAGCAAGCATTAACTGTATTCCTTCGCAAATCTTTATCACACACCTCAACGCCTTCCTCAAATTGCGTCCATCCCAGGCACGAGTGAGAGCAAGGCCTAAAGGTCTTCAGATCATCCATTACAACTCCCTCCCCCTTCCATTCCAGGTCCAGCGGCCTCCGGCCATCACACCCTTTCCAGATCTCCCATCCCCTGGGCCGCCAGCCTCACCAGCTGTTCCCGGCGGCTGGAGCTCCGATCGGTTGGCGCCCGGCGGCCCCGAACATTAACGACACCCAGGAGCCTGGCCTCGAGCCTCAGGCCCGAGAACAGACTCCAACTGCCACAGCACCAGCGGCTTCCCAGGAGCAGTTCAGCATTTTGAGCTGAGCTTCCGGAAGCCGACTGGAGGCGGAAACCGGATGCCGGGAGCAACCATTAGTTCTCCTCCCCGCCCCCACCCCAGCTTCCTTCTCCGAGAGTCTCCTCCTTTTGCTCGCAGAAGATATAGAAGCCAATAATTTGAAATTTTGCATAAGAAAAATTTCTTAATTTTTCTTTCTAGTCTTCTGGAAACTGAAACAGTGTGAGGGAGAAAATGTAAAGTCAACGAAAAGTTGAACCCCCGGGACCAGCGGAATGGTTTAGCCCGGTTGCCTAGGAGACCCAGAGTAACTCCAGTGGTGCAGCTGGCGCGCTGAGGCTATGGCCACGTTAGCCCGGTTGCAAGCTCGGTCGACGACTGTAGCACATCAGTACTACTACAGGAACAGGTAGGGCATCAACTGGGGGAGTGCGAAAAGGCCTGGCTTCATCCCCAGCCCGTTATTTCTCAACGGGAGCTTCCTATGAGCAAATTCCCTAACTCGCTGAGTACCACCCACTTTTCGTCATTTGTGGGCTGCAAAAAGAATCGCAAATTTAAAAGTAGTGTTAGCATACAGGGGGATTATAGATACAGGAAGCCATGGTTATCAGCTGGAGATGATTTTTAAAATTCCAGTATAATTAAAATTGTAAAATGAAGTGTTTTCCTTTGACATAATCACTCAGCAATGTGATGAAACCTGTGTCCTCCTTGTGGAAGGATTAATGGCCTGACTGGGGTCGCCCAGGTTCCTTAGCTGGGTGAGCTCAGAGTATCCCCCATCTACCTGGGGATTTGAACCTCCTTTATGTCACAAATATCATTGAACTCAACTGTTCTGTGACTCAATTGTCTTCCCGAAGTGACAGTATCTAAACTATTCTTTTTTTTTTTTTTTTGTGGTACGCGGGCCTCTCACTGTTGTGGCCTCTCCCGTTGCGGAGCACAGGCTCTGGACGCGCAGGCTCAGCGGCCATGGCTCACGGGCCTAGCCGCTCCGCGGCATGTGGGATCTTCCCGGACCGGGGCACGAACCCGTGTCCCCTGCCTCGGCAGGCGGACTCTCAACCACTGCGCCACCAGGGAAGCCCTCTAAACTATTCTGACAGGATAATCTGTACCAATATGTTAATTAATAGAAGAGGGCTAAGGAAGACACTAGCGGCCTTATCCATCTCTCTACACCTAATCTTCTCACTAGTGGTTCATTTGAACACTGGCCTTCTGGAAGCAGTGCCTCAGGAGATTTTCCGACTTAAGAAAAAATTCAAAAAATGTAAATCAGACCATAGTAGAAGATAGTGACATGCTAGACCAATGGAAAACATGCCAAGAAGACAGAATCTTGCTGAGCTGTTCTTATTCTAACAGTTTTCTCACCTACTACATTCTTAGAGCACCGTGTACCTTTTACAGCACTTGATCACAATTTAGTTTTACATTCTGTTGTGAGATAATATATGAGATATATAAGTATCATCCCTCTTAGCTGCACAATAATTACTTGTCTAATAATTCCATAAATGAATCTTTCAATCAATCATTGGTCCTGGTTTACATAAATGTATGAAAAATAGCTAAAGACAAATTATGTATTATCTATAATTATAGATAAATTATGTGGAAGGTCCTATATTTATGACTTAGATATCTAAAAGAAATAAATTCCATTCCTCTGATGTTCACAGCCTAATATGGAATATAGGCATTTAAAAGATAATTACAACAGAGCAAGCATGAACAGGAAGGGAAATGACTAACATTTCTTGAGCACTGATTATATGCTGGGCATTGCATTAGGAACTTTTTCATACAGTGTTCATTTGGTTTTCACAACTTTACAAGTGAATGTATTAATCTATATTTTTAGAGCTTGAGAACAGTGTTCTAGAAAAGCTTGGTGAAGTGTCATGCAACTGCAAACAGACATAATTTTTTTCTAAAGATTTCAGTGTTAATCTTTGTCTCCATCTCCTGACTTTTGACAATGGGCACATTTTCCCAAAGCTGGAGGTAGTTTGGAGAAAAAACTAGGGCCATACAAAGGCCATGATGAGAATAGGCTGGCATTCCTTCCATTTCATTTATTATTAATATTTTCAGTATGAAGGAAAGTCTCTAAAGATCACGAAGGAATCAAAACTTCCAAGTTTGCCTAGTTTAAAAAAAAAAGGGTATTGATTAGCATAGGAGCAAAAACCATATAAAATGTTAGTATATGAAAAATTAAACGGGCAATTTCCTTAAGAAATTGTTGTCATTTCTCATCTGTTATTGACTAGATTAGTTCTTTTGCAAACTTCAGTATACATGAGAATCACCTGAGGGTCTTGGTAAAATGCAGATTCTGATTCAGTGGGTCTCAGTTATGGCCAGCAAATCTGCATTTCTCACAAGAGTTCCTGTCAGGCCCCATTTTGCATAAAAAGGGAGACTTTGTAAGAAAAAAAAAATGGTGTATGGGCCTATCGTTTAATTTGTAAACATCCGTACAAGTTATATATTTATTCCTTCTTTACATGAGGCAAAGAAAATAAGGTTCAGATGGATTGATAATTTGTATGAGGTCATACAGCTACTAAGTCTCAAAACCAAAAAACCCAACTCCAAGGCTTATGCTCTTCACTACCATACTAGACAAGATTTTCTTCCCACTACACTGGTTTTGATGAATTAACTGACAGGAAGCGCCAAGATCCAGAAATCCAAATGGCATGAGCATACTGTTTCAACTCCATTAGTATGTAGGCACCAGAGTTGGAAGAAACAATTTTAATACTTCTTGGTTTGTTTTATTGTCTTCTATGTTGGTAACAAGACAGTGGCAAAAATGTTTCTACCTAACAGCTGGCACCAGATTGCCTCTGAAGTTGAAACATGACTTTGCTGGGAAAAATATACTATGACTAAGTGCTTAGATTAGCACCTGAATCCTCCAGGGCCTGGGTGTCCACCCAGGAAGAGAGAAGCTTCTCTGCCTAACATAGAGGAAAGATTTGGAATTCCAAGAAGTGAAAAGCAAGTATGGTGGTAGCTGATGTGATAAGAAAGCTAGGGGCATAGGTAGAGTTGTGCATTATCAAACCTGTCCAAGCCCTTTGGGAAGTTGCTCCCACAAGAAATGTTTGGTGGGCACTCATGTTTGGTGGTCTACTCATCAAAGAGACTGAATATTGTGTCTAGGATGTTACAGGGTGGCACAAAGATAATACACAGTTGTTATTTGACTAAGTATTGGCCTTTTTTTTAACTTTCACTATTACTTCCTAGTTTCATTTCTATTCTTCTGAATTACTGAGATATCTTTTTGACTTATTGGTCATTTATACTATCCTATTTGTGGAAAGGAGAATTTGGTATATGTTCATTAATCATATTGTTCATTTTCCCCATATCCTTATTTAAATTTCATCTAGTTGATCTGTCAAATGCTAATAGGAATGAGTTCAAAATGTCCCTCTTCCACTTAATTCCACTGAGTTTCCACTGTGTGGTATCCTTTTATGTCATGTTATTTAGCTTATATGTGTGTACTGGTGTGTGTCTCTTCATTATTGGCTATATATTGGTCTTTTTTGAATGTGCAAAATGTTTCACCTTTGAATACTACTAGCAGTTTTTAAAATTATTTTTATTATTTCTTTAAACAGATTTAATGCAGCAACATACACCTTGTAATATTAATATTGATCCTCTTTTATCTGATCTGAGTTAATCATATCATTTTTGTATATTTCTCTTCACAAACAGCACATTTTAGGGTTTTAAATAATTAGAACCCAGGAAATTTGTGATGGGTTAAGTTTGTTTCTTTTTTGTTAATTTAATTTTTTATTTTATATTGGAGTATAGTTGATTTACAAAGTTGTGTAGTTTCAGGTGTACAGCAAAGTGATTCATTTCTACATATACATATTGATACATAGGCATTTTACATGTTCACCCTATGTTAAGCTACTTTTTAATTCTTGTCCCTCTCTGTCATGACTTCTCATGTAGAAACTGTGTTTTATTTATTTTTTTTAGATTTTAATATTATTCAGAAGAGAACTTATTTCTAACATTTCTTATGAGAACTTAATGCACTCTACTTAGATTCTCAATACCATATTTATGAATTAAATATTCACTGATTAATTAAATATGAATGGAGCACCTATTATGTGCTAAAGACTGTTCTAGGTATTGAGGATACAGCAGTGAACAAAAGAGTCATGAGGGAGACAGAACATAAATATACTTACATATAATATTTTGTCTTGAGGTGATTGTGACCAAAAAGAATAAAGCAAGGTAGGGTGAGCAAAGTGTGAACAAACATCCTGTTTTAAATAGAGTGGTCTGAGGATGCTCCTCTGATCAGGTAATATTTAAACAGAGACCTAATAAAAGTGGATGAGTAGGCCTACTAGATAGGGGTCTCAGGGATGAGCCTGCAGGAGCTGTAACATCAAGTGCTATGGCCCTGTTGTCAGAAGCCTGCATGATCATTTGGAGCTTTTAAGCCATAGTAAAGACATTGGATTCTACTCTGATTAAGATAGGAAGTCATAGGGGATTTTCAATAGAGGAGTGACTTGATCTGACTTCTGTCTTTAAAAATAAATAATGAAGAAAACTCCGAACTTATTTTGAAATTGGTAGAGCATTTTGATTTTGTTTTCTTTTTTCTGCTTTCCTCCTCCAATTCCATCGTTTATTAGTTTAACTCTTTGTGGCCTGTTTTGCTTGTTAAGAAAATTTAAGTCAAATTTGGCTTTATGAGAAAAATATATAAGATATGAAATCATTTTAAACCATATATAGTTTTCTAAAGGTATATAAGCAGAAATTAACCTAATATATGTCAAAATCTCTTCTAATTAACTTAGCTGAAGGGTATGTGTAGGGGAATATTGAGAAAGCGGTTGCTCAGGAAGAGGGCTAGAAGTTCTACAGAGACACTGTAGAGACTAAGTGGCTAACTCAAATTTCCAGATCCCTTACCCTCTGAAACGGGGCATGGGGAGTGCGTGAGGATAGAGAGAAGGGAGTAGAAAGAGAAATAAATGCAATTGAATATCTGGTATGTGCTGAGAACTCTGTTAAGTGCTTTCACAAATATTATTTTATTTTGACTTTCACAGTAATCATATGAAGTGATTTTTATTATTCCTACTTTACAACGGAGGAAAATGAGATCTTAAAAGTGTAAGTTACTTGTTCAAAAAGATCAAAGATCTAATGAAGTTTGATTCATCTCAGTCCAAACCTTATGCTTGGAGTATGGGGCCTTTAAATCAAGTCCCTGCATGGAATTAGGTACATCAAATACATAAGGTCTAACCTGCCTTTCTAAGGTCAAGTTGAGGAAAGGGAAACACCTGGTATGGCAAGTACTCTCCAGTATAAGACCAGCGATTTACCTGGACTTCATTACCTTGTGTCAACCTAAAGTATAATGTTCCTTAAGTTGGCCTGATTCTGGAATCCATTATTCCCATAAACATAATCAATTTGTTTCTAACTCCAACATAGTCAAAGGTTCCTGACCGTATTCTTAGTTTAATTAGTTGGTTTGATGTCCTTGACTTTGGGCAATCATCTTGGTCCTAGTAGCCTAAAGATTGTAAATAGCACTTAGTCGGATAGACACGAGTCTCTTCCTCTGATTCTAATTAGTTGCTGATTTTTCTGTTCAGTGGGACTCAATTCTGACCAGTAAAATTTAGCAAGGCTTCTGCCAAGCATACAAGGATGATTTATGCCAGAGTGCAGGAACAGTTGAAAGCCTAATTCTGTGTTACTTTAGGCTTAAACTTAAGCTCTTAAATTTATACTCTTACCTTAGTTAAACACTTTAAATATCAGCTTTCTCATCTATAAATGAGGCAATAATGCCTATTGAGATGTCAACTAAGAAAATTAAGTGATTTTTTGTCACATTAGTTAGCACCCAGTAAAATCATAATATTGAAATCACAACAGGAGGGCAAAGAATTAAAATGCATATGATCAACTCATTGGATATAAGAAAGGCAGTTGATAAATTTATTTATTTATGAGTATTTTTCTTTTCTTTATAAAAATTTTAAAAATTTTAATATATTATGTACATTTAATGAAGTACATAAACTATAAGTGTACAGCTTAATAATTTTTACGTATGTGTATACCCGTGTAACCATCATTCAGATAAAATTCTCAAGTTAAAAAAATCTTTATAAATGAGAAATAAAGGGAAATGTGCTTATAATAAAGGATATGTTTCTAAAACCAATAGCCAACATCATGTGTATTGATGAAATACAATATCGATAGTTCCATTTAATTCAAAAACAAGAGAAAAATACACATTAATTCTACTATTTGGAATCTTTTTCTGGAAATTGTAGCCAATACTGTAATAAAAGAAATATTTATTAGTAAATATTAGAAGGGAAGAAGTAAGGGTTGGTTACAGATCATGAAATTATAAAGCTGAGAAAATGCAAGATAATCTGCTTAAAAACTCTTAGAAATAAAATGAATTTGATAAAGTGTCTGATTACAAGGTAAATTTAGAAAAATCAGTAGCTCTTCTTGGTACCAGCAATAACTAGATGAGGAATTAGATCAGAAGACATACTAAGCATTTATGTGTACTTCTACTTTGATTCCATTCAAAATACAGTTAAGTGTAAAAAAATTTTTAAAGACTAAATGTACAAAATTTTAAGAACAAAAAAGCATGCAATTAGTAGACCAGTAATTTTGAAGAATTTCTAGAAAACAAAGATTCAGTAGGAAGAAGGAGAGATGGGAGTCTAAGCCAGCAGCTCTTATTCTTTTCTCCCTTGCACATCTGTGTTTAGACAACTCAGTTTTCAAAATAAGGGAAACACAGCTATAAGGACCAAGAACCCCACTGCTTAGAAAGAAGCCTGCATCTGGTAGAGTCCACAGATGATGCAGATACTAGTAGGACCTCTGGTATGTCTCCAAAATCGGCTACCAAAAGCTTGAAGAATCACTTCTGAGAATGAATAGCTTCTTTTCTTTGACCATGGAAGCTCTGGAATCCTCCTGACCTGGAACTGGTCTAACGAATACCTATGCCTCAGGCACCGAAAGAGAGATCTCAGTTCCCCAACATGTTCACTGCTGGCTCATTGAACAGAGAATGTTTTTACAGTAACTTTTACTGCCTGTCAGTACGCTACTGCCCTAGTGACCTGAGCAGGCAGTCCTGCCTAGATATCAAGCAATTGAATATCTATCAACATAAATAGGCAGAGAAAATTCATAAGCCATACAAGGGAACTTTAGTTTGGAGGAAGGAGATTAAGCTAAGAAGCCAGAATAGGTGGCTACTGTGGAGTTAGAACTAATGGAGGACACAGATGTAAACTTTAGTAAAAATATAATGAGAACTTTTACAGAAATAAAATTAGAGAGAAAAAAATTACTGGAACCAATTAAAATTCTTTTCAGCTTAAAAATGTAAGAAATCAATTAAAAAATAGGATAGTCATAACTGAAATATAAATGTTTCAGGAAAGCAATGTGGTAGACATATCTATGGGGCTTAGTATATGAATAATAGTCACTGCAGAATATGCAGTAGGAATGGGAAGGAGATAGATTAATAATAAAGAAATACTAGAAGAAAATGTTCCTAAACTGAAGAATGAGTATGGCTTTGAATTGAAAGGACTGTCTGAGTCCTACACAGGATTTTCTTTTGGAAGACATACTTCTTGGATATTATCTATCCAAGGATACAGAAAAATTTTTACAAGCTTCTAATATAGATAGAAAAGAGAAAAGTGATTTGCTAAGGAAAGAGTCCAGCATTGGATGGCTCATATGCAACACAGAGACCTAGAAAAGGACAATAATTATCGATTATTCAAGGTAACAACTAAAAATCCTAAACCTAGCAAAGATCTTATTCATTCTTTTGATGAGATGTTTTTAGACATGTAAAGACTCAGAGTTACATCATCCATGTACCCAACCTGAGGAAATGTTCTCTAGAAAGTACTCTGTGTAATCAAATTAAAATTAAATCATAACAAGGATTTGAGGATAGGGGAAGAACAAAAGAAGTAACAGAAACAATGATGAGCAATTATACTTGTATGTAGTATTTATGGTTAAATTTAGATAAGCATTGTGATGCTGAGATTTATGAGATACCCCTTATTCTACGCAGTTAAAAGAATCCAGTTGGCACTTTCAGTATTCTTCCTAGACATCTTTGTGCAGGTTCAAAAAGTCATTAGTACCTTTTCAATCAACAAGCAGTTACAGGCAACAGACCTGCTAATTGTATCACTAATACATAATGCAGGTATTTCTTTATCTAGCTTCTAATCTGTTACCTCTCCACTCTTCTAGCCTGAATTGTCTCTTTAGTGGCCTTAAGAACTCCTCCACTGGCTCCCCCATCACCTACTCCCAAAGCCAATACATATATATTAGGTTTATGGTAATGTGTACCATACTATCTTTAAGTTTTCTATGTAGTCAAATTAGTCAATCTATTTCTCTGGCTTTGGGGAATTTTAGCCTATTTTTGAAGTCTTTTCCAGCCCATGATTATGAGAAAATTATCTGTATTTACTGATAATATTAAAGTTTTATTACATTTTTCCTTCACTCTTTATGCAGTTATATTTCTATGCATGTATTGTGTGAGATAATAACTTAATTTTTTTCTGTAGACATACAGTTGTCCCAACACCATTTATTGAACTATCCACGCTTTCCTTAGTAATTTTGAATTTTGCATGATAAATAAATAAAAGGGGTTAAAATTGCACAGGAAGAACTACAATTGTCTTTTTTTTTTATTGAAGTAGAGTTGGTTTACAATGTTGTGCCAATCTGCTGTACAGCAAAGTGACTCAGTTACACACATATAGACATTCTTTTTTTAATATTCTTTTCTATTTTGTTTTATCACAGGATATTGAATTTAGTTCCCTGTGCTGTGCATTAGGACCTTGTTGTTTATCCATTCTAAATGTAATAGTTTCCATCTACCAATCCCAAACTCCCAGTCCATTCCTCCCCCTCCCCCCTCCCCCTTGGTAACCGTAAGTCTGTTCTCTATGTCTATGAGTCTGTTTCTGTTTTGTAGTTATGTTCATTTGTGTCATATTTTAGATTCCGCATGTAAGTGTTATTATATGGTATTTGTCTTTCTCTTTCTGACTTACTTCACCTAGTATGATAATCTCTAGGTCCATCCATGTTGCTGCAAATGGCATTATTTCATTCTTTTTTATGGCTAAGTAGTATTCCATTGTATATATGTACCACATCTTCTTTATCCATTCATCTGTTGATGAACATTTAGGTTGTTTCCATTTTTTGGCTATTGTGAACAGTGCAGCTATGAACATAGGGGTGCATGTATCTTTATGAATTATAGTTTTGTCCGGGTATATTCCCAGAAGTGGAATTTCTGGATCACATGGTAATTCTATGTTTAGTTTTCTGAGGAACCTCCATAAAATTGTCTTTATTCACTGAAAACACAATTTTATGCATATATAACTCTAAACCACCTACAAACAAAATGATTTAGAAATAAAAAGTGAATTTAGCAAGATTGCAGGATACAATACACAAAAATCAATTTTTTTAATATAATAGCAGTGGGCTATTATAATTTGAAACTACAAAAATAATATAATTTACAATAGCATCAAAATGCATATGACTGTATCTACTTACCCTACAGAAATATGTACACAATTTGTGCACAGAGTATTTTATATATAGGGTTATGTATAAAGGCATTCATTAAAGCATTATTTCTAATAGGAAGAACACAGAAGAGACTTATATGTATTTGTAACTAATCTGGCTAAATAAATAAAGGCATATTCACATGATGGAATATTAAGTAGCAGTTTAAAAGAGTGAAAAATTTTATACATAATAACATAAAAATCTCTGAGACAAAGTAAAAAAAAGAGGTCATAGAAAGCATGTAATACATTTAGCATGAAATTTTTATGTATAAATACATAGAGACACAAAAATATGGATCTGGAATCATATAATAAGCTGTTAATAATGATTAGATTTTGAAAATTGGAGGATAAGGTAGGTTGAAATGGAATCAATTTTTTTCTCTATTTTTCTATATGGTTTAAATTTTTAGATTAAGCTTTGGATGTTCATGTATTATTTGTGAAATAAACAGTAAATAAATAGGTAAAAATTTGTTCTAAGACAAAAAATTTGTTTTTATTTTTTTTTTAATTTTAATTTTAATTCTTTTGGCTGCACTACCCAGCTTGTGGGATCTTAGTTCCCCGACCAGGGATTGAACCCAGGCCCTCAACAGTGAAAGCACTGAGTCTTAACCACTGGACTGCCAGGGAATTCCCCCAAATTTTGTTTTGAAAAAGTAAAATTAAATATATAAAATAAGTGTCCATGAAGATGTAACTGGTACAAAACTTGCCCTCCCACCATGAAAAATTAGAAGACTGAACAAAATATATGAAAACTTATTTCTAGACATTGATGCAACAGACAGTGCAGGATTAGGATCTCTAAAAGAAAGGAAACAAATTACATTATCCAGACAATTACCCCTCTTTATTCCTGGAGGTAATTTCTGAACAAAATCCAAATTCTCAACAGCATAACCTTCATAGTATCCAGCATCTATTCCTAAATTATTAGTAGGACAAAAATGTAGCAAACTAAGATCTATAACAAGGAGGAGAAAAATCACTTAATAGAAACAGACCAGAAATACAAAGATAATAAAATTAGCAGACAAGGATTTTTAAATAGTGACTCAGAATTTAAAGACTTAAAGGAAAATATGAGCATAATGAGAAGTTAAATGGAACATAAAGAAGAAGCAAATGAAACTTTCAGAGATTAAAAAAACACAGCAGGGCTTCCCTGGTGGCGCAGTGGTTGAGAGTCTGCCTGCCAATGCAAGGGACACGGGTTCGTGCCCCGGTCCGGGAAGATCCCACATGCCACGGAGCGGCTGGGCCCATGAGCCATGGCCGCTGAGCCTGCGCGTCCAGAGCCTGTGCTCCGCAACGGGAGAGGCCACAACAGTGAGAGGCCCACGTAACTCAAAAAAACAAAACAAAACAAAAAAACCATAGCATCTGAAAGAAATAATTCACTAGATGGACTAAACATCAGACTAAAATACTGCAAATAAAAGATCAATTAATTTGAAGACATACCAAATATATATTATTGGGTAGAGTGTTCTATAAATATCAATTATATCAAGTTGGTTGATAAATATTCACATTTTCTATATTGTTATGGATTTCCTGTACAGTTGTCCTATCAATTATTCGGGGAGACATGTTGCAATTCCCAACTATAATAGTGGACTTGTCTATTTCTCCTTTTAGTTTTGTCAGGTTTTGCTTCATGTATTTTGAAGCTTTATTATTAGGTGCATATGCCTTTAAAATGATCATATCTGCTTAACAGATATGATAAATTAACATTTTTATCATTGTAAGATGGTTTTCTTTGTGCATGATAATTTCCCTTACTCTTAAGTCTACTTTAAATAATATATTTTAAGCTATGAAAAGTGTTTGAAGAATTTAAAACAATATTGAGATGCCGTTCTTTCTTGTGTGTGTGTGTGTGTGTGTGTGTGTGTATACAATCTCAAATTTACATAAAAGTTGCAATACAGTACAGAGAGACTTCTTTCAAAAACCAAATGGGGATGGGTTGCAGTCTGATGCCTTGCAAATTCTTTTAACATATAAGAACATTTTCTACGTAACCACAATTCAACAATCAAAATCAAGAAATTAATATTTGTACATTTCCACCATCTAATCTTCTGACTCCAACCTTTGCCAATTGTCCCAATAATGTTATTTATAGCAAAAAATGTTGTTTGTTTTGTCTCTTTAGTTATTTTTAATATAGAGCATTTTCTCAAATTTTCTTCAATTTTCATGACCTTGACCCCTTTGAAGAACACAGATCAGTTATTTTGTGGAATTTCCCTCAGTTTAAGTTTGTCTGATTTTTCCTCTATTAGATTCAAGGTATGTATCTATGGCAGAAATATCACAGAAGTAATGCTCTGATCTTTTCAATACATCTACCAGGTACTGCATTATTTTGATTTGTCCAATTACTGGTGGGGTTCATTTGGATAATGTCATTAAGGTTATGTCTGCTAGGCTTCTTCACTATGATGTTCTTTTTTCCTTTGTAACTAACAGGTGTTTTTTAAAAGCAAGTAGTTTGAAGTTGTCCCTCTTCTAATTTTCAATTTATTTAAATATTTTCTTATTTATATCGTTATGGACTCATATGTTCCTATTTTAGTCAATGGGTTAAAATCCATTGCTCTTACTTATCTTCATGCTAGCATTGTCCCAGATTTGTCTAATGGGAGCCACTAAAACTTCCTTCTGCGTCCTGATCATGGTAATACTCTCCTGCTTTCTGACACAAAAAAGTTGAGGCTAAGCTTTTACTCTTTCTGCCCCAGCCCTGGAGTTATCCATTTCTTCAAGGACCTCTTGTTTCTTTTAGTAGTTGCCTGTGCCGTTGGGTGTTGCTGTTCTCAAGCCCTCTGAAGTGGACAGAGCTAGGAAATATGTGTATATATGCATTTGCACAGAGTTTACATCTATACTTTATCTATGTATCTATCCATTCATCCGTCCATGTAGATGTTGAAATCCATGAGTTTACATTGACAACTCTATTTCAAATCCAGCACTACAGAGTTCATTCTAGTTATTTTCCCTTTTCTTTTATTTTTGATATATTCACTTATTTGACTAATCCCTCTGTATGTAATCAAACTCCTGTCACCACAGCTGCTTTTTCTTTTAGGTATACCACTTTCCACCCTGTGTGAGGTCTTCCTCTCTGTGCTGAACTGTCACCTCCCAGCCAACTTGGTTACTCTTTTCATCACTCTTGGGCTCTGATTCCCTGTCTGGCTGCCCTCCCATGTGTACCTTTCCTTTACCTTTCCTCAACACCCTAAAGCCAGGCCTCTCCATTGGAATACTCTCCTTACTCAGACTGGGACAACCTACCCCAGGGGTTGCCCCCCGCCATGTGGATGCCCACCTTACCCCGCACAGGCCGTTATACCCTGTGCTGAGCCATGGGGTCCTCGCCATCCTCCCACCCCACATCACAGATCTTTGCTTTTCTTGCCCACTGCTGATTTCTTTAGGACTTACTTGTTCAGGAAATGAAGTGAAGAGAAGTGAGAAGGAAGATGAAGAAAAGCAAATAGGAAATATTTTAAAAATACACTAACAGTATAAATCTACATGACAAACTATGATAATCCCTACTTTATGATCTAATGCTTATGTATTGGCAGCCCATGATTCATCGAACTGTGAAGTAATAATAATAACGAGAGCTATTAATGGAAAACAAAGCATGGCTTCTACCTTCTAAAATGTCGTATTTCTCATCATCAAGTAGTTATTGACCTCTTATTAGTAACATGGGTGATGATCAGAGCCCAAAGTAGAAAATAAGCATAATTCTTGCCTTTAAGGAGCTTGAAATCCTTTAAGACCTAATAGTGAAATGATATGGAAAAAAGTAATCATTTTACACATCAATATGTCTTACAACACAGGACAGCTACTATCGGAATTTTATTCCTAGTGTCTAAAATAGCTACAAGTTATATGATAATGAAAAGGAAAGCGTATTGGGTTTTTAATCTAGTATTTATTTAGTAGCTAAGGTCAGATTAAGCATAGTATTTTGATGTGTAAAATGCATATTTTTTGCATATTACTGGGAAAATACTTAACCACACATTTTTTCATTTTTATTTATTGTCAGTTATTTTCTGGCCACTAATTACATATGTGCACATACTGCTACCCAGGGTTATAATACTTCTAGCTGATGATGAAGTGACTAGAAACTTCCAGCTTCTTCTTGATGTTTTATTACATTCCTGGTAATACTTCTGGTCTTTCATCATTATTAATTCACTTAGTATTCATTGTGTTAATGCTGATCATAATAAATTTATTTTAAATTCATGTAGATGTCATGTTTTATTCACTGCTATAGGATTTTCATTGTAATTTGGAACTAATTAATATATCATTAAAATAAAGTGTTACCCACATTTTTCATTTTAAACATAAAATGTCTAGCAGTTCATGACATATTGTATGAGTATGCAGCATCCCAGTGGCAACCCAAGTATCTGTAATTTCATTTTTAAGCAGTTAAAAAAATGGCAACAGAAAAATGTTTATAGATGTCAAATTTCAGCACATAACTTAAAACTTAGCAGTAAGTTAACTACTAGTTATTTTAAAGTATGTCCCTTTAATTTAATGGATGGTTCTTATTAGTGTCATAGTATGCTCTTATTTATATAACTGTTAAAAAAAACCCAGAGATTTTTAATAACTCCAAAAAGAAATTATTTAATTTTCCTTTTGACTAGGTATTATATGTTAGCATTATTACCAGGAGAGTTAAAAAAAACATAAATTCAGGACAGATAATTTGATTGCTAATCTTCTGTATTTCTTATGACAATTATAAGTAAGGCATAAGTTCAAACTAATACACTAGTTGAAAAGAAGTAGTAAGCATATCTGTATACCCTATATTTTTTCTCCCTCCTTTGCAAAGATAGTCAGTTGTTGATTGCTCCTGGTGAAGGACAGAAGAATGTTTTCAATAATTTAAATAGAGCATAGTTGACCCTTGAACAACATGGGTTTGAACTGGCTGAGTCCACTTATACTCAGATTGTTTTCAACAAATACATTCTGCAGTGCTACACAATCCCCAGTTAGTTGAATCCATGGATGTGGAACTGCAGATATGGGGGTTGACTGTAAAATTATACATGGATTTTTGACTGTAAAAATCCCGTAACACCCACATTATTCAAGGGTCAACTGTATATTTAAAACTGAAAAACAGATATACTATAGTTATATTAAATGTTAATGATAAAAAGGGTTAAATAACCATGAGAAACTGCTTTATCCCATTATCATGAATTTGACTTTACGTCAACCTCTTTCAATAAATGTTTCTTTTCTTATCTTCTTTATACTCTATCTTCTTTGAATTGCCTGCTCTACTAGACATTGTGTTGCTTTATCTTTTCTATTTTTGCCCTAAGTGACATTTTATATCCTGCACTAGAATATCTTATTATTGGCTAGGATAAAATGTTAAAAGAAAAACGAAAGATTGCTTCTAACCCTGTAACCCCTTAAAACAGTGGCCTTGTTTTCATGACTTTTTCATGGCATTTGACACTGTTTAATCATGATCTCCCTTTCCTGATGCCTTTCCATTAACGTCTAATGAACTGCAAAATACTTGTCTCTTATACTTGGGCCTTGTTTTTGGTTTCTTTTTTCCCCCTTATTTAACACCTTTCACTATAAATTTTTTTGACCCAGAGTCTGTTAAACTTTGGAGATGTGTGGTGCCAGTGCCACAATGATGATATTCAGGGAGTCTAACATCCCTTAATATTATACACAAAATTCTGAGAACCATTAAGAACTTTGCCTTCTGCCTTGGCTTCAGCTATTACTTATCATATCTTCCTTCTTTTCTTCCTTTCTTCCTTCTTCTTTTCTTCCTTTCTTCCATCCTTCCACGAACATTAGTTTAGCTCCTGCTATGTATCAGATACTTTAGTACATGTTGGGATACAGATATGAATAAAAGGCAAGCTTCTCAAGAAGATAAATGTTATAATTAGTATATAGAAGAAATTTCAGGATACTCTAAAGATACATCTCTCTGGAAGTTGCAAAAGTTAGTTCAAGAAGAGGGCGTAGTATTGTGATAGTTTGAGGGCAAGAGAGCACAGGGCCTGTTCTGTGAACTATAGCAGTAGAATGGCTCTATCATAGGATTGAAGTGGTAAAAGAAGACATGGGAGATTAAGTCTGAGCCAGAGCTGGGAGGACTTTGAAATCTCAAGGGCCTTAGACTTCATTCAGAAGACTTGGAGTGTTTTGTGGGGTTGCCATGAAGTGATTTTAGGAAAAAATGGACTTGATTAGATTCATGTTTTAGAAAGACCATTCAAACAATAGCTTGAAGGATAGAGTAGAATAAAAGACTAGTGTCTAGGAAACAATGCTTTTGCAAGTAACTACTCTTAAAAATATGAAGACATGAACTAATGCAAAGAATTGGTTTTACAGTTTTTGATTTGAGCAGTTGGGTGAATCATATTGTCTTTCATGAGAAATGGCTTGCAGAAAAGAGCTGTTCTAAGAGAGAAGAATAGAGGATGGGTGTGTGTGGAGGAGGGATGAGAGGAGTTATTTTAGATATGTAGAATTTGAAGTGCCTGAGGAATATCCCAGCACAGGCGTTGAGATGTTTTAGATATACAGATCAGGAGAGTTGCCCATCCTCTGAGAACCTACTCAAAATGCTTCCTTTGACTCCCATCTTTCCCTACTCATTATTTCCTAAAAAAACAAACAAAAAAAAACTTTTCTACTTCAGAATTTTCCAGATCTTTCCTTCTGACATGGTATTTTACTTTTCTCATACAGTATTTCACTTTTTGCATAATTTTATTTACTGTTGCTATTATTTTTCAGTTCTATTATTGGGTGGGCCAAAAGGTTCTTTCGTTTTTTCCATAAGATGGCTGTAGTAGCGCTTAGTTGTCTTTAACTTCATTCGAAACAATTCTGTTAGATTGTATGTGACAGCTGTCATATCAGCATGCATTTAAAAAAAAGACATCAAAATTGGTGAATTTTTGTGCAGCCATTTTAATATTGAAGATGGAAGAAAAAAAGCAACATTTTCAGTATATTATGCTTTATTATTTCAAGAAAGGTAAAATGCAACTGAAATGCAAAAAAGATTTGTGCAGTGTATGGAGAAGGTGCTGTGACTGATCAAATGTGTCAAAAGTGGTTTGCAAAGTTTCATGCTGGAGATTTCTCGCTGGACGATGCTCCACAGTCAGGTAGGACAGTTGAAGTTGATAGTGATCAAATTGAAACAATAATTGAGAACAATCAATGTTATGTCACACAGGAGATGGCCAACATACTCAAAATATCCAAATCAAGCATTGAAAATCTTTTGCGCCAGCTTGGTTGTGTGAATCGCTTTGATGTTTGGGTTCCACATAAGTTAAGTGAAAAAACCTTCTTGACCATATTTCTGCATGTGATTCTTTACTGAAATGTAATGAAAGAGTTCCGTTTTTAAAACAATTTGTGACGGGTGATGAAAAGTGGACACAATACTGTGGAATGGAAGAGATCGTGGTGCAAGCAAAATGAACCACCACCAACCACACCAAAGGCTGGTCTTCATCCAAAGATGGGGTTGTGGTGTATATGGATTAGAAGGGAGTCCTCTATTATGAGCTCCTTCCAGAAAACCAAACGATTAATTCCAACAAGTACTGCTCCCAATTAGACCAACTGAGAGTGGCACTCGACGAAAAGCTTCCAGAATGAGTCGACAGAAAACACATAATCTTCCATTAGGATAACGTAAGACCACATGTTTCTTTGATGACCAGGCAAAAACTGTTACAGCTTGGCTGGGAAGTTCTGACTCATCTGCCGTATTCACCAGACATTGCACCTTCGGATTTCCATTTATTTTGGTCTTTACAAAATTCTCTTAATGGAAAAAATTTCAATTCCCTGGAAGACTCTAAAAGGCACCTGGAACAGTTCTTTGCTCAAAAAGATAAAAAGTTTTGGGAAGGTGGAATTATGAAGTTGCCTGAAAAATGGCAGAAGGTAGTGGAACAAAAGGGTGAATATGTTGTTCAGTAAAGTTCTTGGTGAAAATGAAAAATGTGTCTTTTATTTTTACTTAAAAAACTGAAGGCACATTTTGGCCCACCCAATAGTTTGTAAGCTTGAGAGCACAGAATATGTCATATATACATCTTTGGCTTAAATGGCATGCTAAAAGTGACGGTAGCATCATGGCAGCATAAGTTGTTCCTTTTTTTCTCTCCACTTTGATTTAAAACTAATCAGACATCCATAACCAGAAAAAAAAGAAAGGAAGAAAGAAAGAAAGAGAAAGAGAGAAAGAAAGCACCTCTGTACAGCATACGAGGACACCTGGGATATCCATCCATTTGTGCACCTGAAAGTGGATGGATTAGATGGCAGAGGAGGCAGCAGAACAAGGGAAGTGGCGTCAGATATGGTGGCAGCAGAAGAGTGATGGCAGAGAAGGCAGAGGCCAGCCTGTCAGTGAGCTGGCACAACCTGGAAGAGGAGGTGGAGGATGAAGGCAGTGAGTGAGGGTCTGCCCAGCCACACGTGTTGCAACTCGAGGGACCAGTTGCTCTCTCTGAGGACACTCAGTGACTGAGGGAGATGAAGGACAGGGAAGTAGGCAGACCACAAGAACTAAAGGAAGTCATCTTCTGTCTGCCCCAGGAGGCAACAGGACTGCCCATGGACATCTGGGACACCCCCGCCCCTCACTTCCACCCCAATTAAGAACCTTTCTACCAAGCTGTAGACACACTCAAAGTCCCAAGTAGTAAGTACACATCTCTCCAGGCTTTGCCACTACCTTTGCTTTATTTTTGTGTGTGTGCTCCCAACCTTAGGGGCAAGTCAGCTCCAGGAAGAGGAACACAAAACCTGTATTTGTAGCGCCACCTTCTGGAAAACAAAAGGAAGACTCCTAATTATCAATCTGTAGAATTGTTAGAATCAAAGTAAATTAAGCCTTACCAAATAAGAAAGGCATTTGCTACTTCAAATACAGCCAAAAAAAAAAAAAAAAAAAAAGCAGCAACAGAGGTACTTTTCATCAGACACCATGAACAGTCGTGGTAATATGGTAGTACAAAAAGAAAATGACAATTTTCCAGCAGTCAAACCCAAAGACATGGAATATTGCAATCTAAATAATAAAGAATATAAAATAGGTGTTGTGAGGGAATTCAGTGAGCTGCAAGAAAACTCAGAAAGGCAATACAATAGACAGTACCACTAAAAATATAAGAGCATTTAATACTCCACTATTAGTAATGGATAGATTGTCCAGACAGAAAATCAACAAGGCAGCGTTGGAATTGAACAACACTTTATATGGAAAGAATTTATGAGACATATACAGAACATTCCATCCAATAGCAGTAGAATGCACATTCTTCTCAAGTACACATAGAACATTCTCCAGAACAGATTGTATGATAGGCCACAAAAAAAGATCTTAGCAAATTTAAAAGTTTGAAATCATGTCATCTATTTTCTCTGACAACAATCGTGTGAAGCTAGAAATCAATAAGGGAAAAGTGAGAAGGTCTACAAATATGTGAAAAAAACACATTTCTAGACAACCATTGGATCAAAAGAGAAATCAAAGGGAAATAAAAAGTTGTCTCAACAAATGAAAATGAAAATAAAACATATCAAATATTACAGGATGCAGCAAAAGCAGTTCTGAGAGGAAAGTTTACAGCAATAAATATATTTATTAAGAAATTGCATCTCAAATGAACAACATAACTTTACTCCTCAAGGAACTAGAAGAAGAACAAATTAAGCTCAAAGTTAGCAGAAAGAAGGAAATAACAAGGATCAGAATGGAAATAAATGAAATAGAGACCACAAAAGCATAGAAAGGATCAACTAAACTAAGAGCTGGTTCTTCGAAAAGATAAGCAAAATTGAAAAACCTTTGGCTAGCCTAAGACAAAAAGACGACTCAAATAAATAAAATTAGAAATGAAAGAGGAGATACTACAACTGATGCTACAGAACTACATAGAATCAAGAGATTACTGTTGAACAATTCTATGCCAAAAAATTATATAACATAGAAGAAATGGATACATTTCTAGAAGCTAACAACTTGCCAAGATTAACTCAGAAAAAAATAGCAAATATGAACAGACAATGACAAGTAAAGAGATTGAATTGGTAATTTTAAAACTTCTAACACAGAAAATTCCAGGACCAGATGGTTTCACTTGAGAATTCTACCTAACATTTAAAGAAGTATGAACACCAGTCCTCCTCAAATTTTTCCAAAATGTTGAGGAACACTTCCAAACTCATTCCACAAAGCCCAGCATTATTTTGATACCAAGACTAGATAAGGATACAAGAAAGGAAAACTGTAGACCAATATCCCTCATGACTATAGATGGAAAAATTCTCAACAAAATATTAGTAAACTGAATTCAAGAACACATTGAAAGGACTAGACACTACGTCCAAGTGGGATTTATCCCTGGGATGCAAGGACTATATTGAAAAGATGCTCAACATGACTAATCATAAGGGAAATGCAAACAAAAACCACCATGAGATATCATCTCCCATCTGTTAAAATGGCTGTCATCAAGAAGACAAGAGACAACAGGTTCTGTCAAGGATGTAGTGAAAAGAGAACCTCTGTATGTTGTTGGTGGGAATGTAAATTGGTCCAACCAGTATGGCAAACAATGTGAAGATTCCTCAAAAAATTAAAAATAGATCTACCATATGATCCAGCTATTCCACTTTTGGGTATATACCCAAAAGAAATGACTACAGGATTTTGACAAGATATATGCACTCCACATTTACTGCAGCATTATTTATGATAGCCAAGATTTGGAAACAACCCAAATGCCCATAAATGGATGAATGGGTAAAAAAGATGTGGTACATATGCACAATGGAATATTATTCAGCCGTAAGAAAGGAAGATATCTTCCCATTTGTGACAACATGGATGGACCTTGAGTACATTATGCTAAGTGAGGTAAGTCAGACAGAAAGACAAGTGCTATATTAGATCATTTATATGTGGAATCTGAAAAAATTAAACCCATAAAAAACAGAGTAAATGGTGGTTACCAGAGGAGGGGGGTGGCTAAGAATGATGGTGTTTAAGGGTACAAATGTGTAGTGAGTAGTAAATAAGCCATAGAGATCTAATTCATATAATAAATATAGACAATAATATTGTATTATAATTATATAATATAAATATCACTATATTGTCAATCATATTACAATATGTAAATGTATCTATGTAATAAGCTGTATACCTTCAGCTTAACAAAATGTTACATGTCAGATTTATTCAATAATAATTAAATGCCATACTAACACATAGTTTACATATAATAAATCTTTTTGAATTAGTGAATAAGATGTTGACAGACTGGTATTTTTTTCTTCCTGCAATCTACATAGATGCCCATCATTATGTAAAAATGTAGTAATTATCATTATCATTTATTGAAAACATATTACTTACCAGTCTTCCAGTTTCTTTGTGATATGCCAACAAACATACCCATGATACACTGTTGTTGAAATTTTACAGAAGAAACTGAATTTTGGATTAAAAAACTTGCTTAAGGTAACCCAACCAGTAAGTGACACAGTTAGAATTTGAGCTAAGGTCTTTCCGCAAAGCAAAAGTGCTGGCCACTATCCTAATATTTTAATTAGGTTAGGCCATAGTTCACGTTATATTAAATGGTCAAATTCCTTAGGGTTTAATGCCTAGATAAGTCTAATATTTCCCTTAAACTTGAAAATGTGTTTCTATTTTTCTAAGGGATTGTGTTTATTCATTACAAATTAAAAAAAAATTAATTACGAAGTATTACACAGCTCTTATAAAATAATTTGCCAAATTCAGAAGTTAATAAAATAAATTTCTCCTTTCAAATTTTATTTCCTAAAGGCAACCAGTTTTAATAACCTTATTTGTACAAAGCAAGACTTTTTCTGTGCCTATATTCACATACTCATGTAGTTAAAATTGTTTTTTATAAATATGGCATCATGTTGTATTGTACTGTATCTTCCTTTTTTTTCCCATTACAACATGTTTTGTCTATATGAAGACATTGATCCACTTAATTTTTTGTAAGGACAAAATAGTTTTCCATTTTATGGATGTACTGTAGTCCATCTCTTGCTTATTTAGGTTGTTTCTGTTACTTTAATAGTACAATGATACATCATTAAAAAATTCCTGACTCATCTTGAGTGTCTTTTGGTGCTTTTTTAAAACAACATTTTATAAAAGATCTTTTATTAAAGACACTTTAATGCCATTTGTTAGTTTCTTCAGTATTTCACGTTTTTCAATGTACATTGTACCAAAATTCCATAAATAAATGTATTGAATACATAATGGTAATACTTCCTCTTTCACATTGCCTTGCAGAAGCAGCAAATTCACATATTTTGTGGAAGTAACATCTATCAGTTAACTGTTCAGAACGAAATTCTAAATGTGCTTACCTTTTTTGGAACAGTGATAACATTAGACATTAAAATTTAACATTGGTAACCATTTATCAATCCCTAACTTCAGCTTCTTGACTAAAGGGGCTTGTTTTCTGAAATTTTAAGGACCTTGTTTGTTTCAGTGTAATTTTTCCTGAAATACACATCGGCACTCACAAGATGGTTTGCTATAGATCTCAAAAGTGCAGATATACCCAGAACCCAGGTCAGAGGCTTTTAGAAGTGTAAATTGCTTGTATTTTCTTTTCTGTAAATTGCCTGTGTTTTGCTGCTTTTCAACTGGGTTGTTTAATTTTTTCAAAGTTTCTTTTCTTTCCCTCAAATATAGTGACCACAGCACAAAGTCTTTGGTTTTCCCGTTTATGGCATTCCTAGTTTATGAAGACATGACAGATCTTAGAAATTTACTGCACGTCTGTCCTGAAATTTGTGTTTTATCATTCCCATTATAGTTTTACTACCATGTGTATGTGTATGCACTTCTAATGAACATTCCTGAAGTTGTGTGACTTTTGACACTCTTATAAATGTGTTCAAAGACCAAATTGTTTCCTTTCGACCATATACACGAGTGCCTATTGTACTGCATTCTCACAGTACTCGGTATAGTGAGAAATTTTCGTTTTTTGCTATAGATGTTGATGTTTTTCCACATCTTCATCTTTATTTATTGTTCTTAGGAGATTGGTACTATTTTATGCCACACAATTTCAATATTATATTTGGAAATGGCTTATGTGCATTTTTCCTCTTGCCCTTTTTTCCTTGCTTTTTCTTCCCTTTTACTTCCCTCCCTTCTATTCTCATCCTTCCTCTTCCCCTTCTGGGGAAGTGATGGTTAGGAATGCAGCCTTGAGAGCTAGACTACCTAGAATCAAATCTCCGCTCTGACACCCACCAATGTGTGACCTTGGGCATATAGCTACACTTCCCTATGCCTCAGTATCTTCTGCTGTCAAATGGGCATATTTATTTACTTCATCGAGATGTGAAAGGATTATATGTGAGTTAACTCAGTGGTATGTAAATGCTAGGAACAGTGCTAGCACATACGTATTAATTTGTTTAAGATATTATTATTCTTTTCTCTACTTCTTTCAACAGGTTCATTCAGAGATCTGCCTGTCTATTACCCATAATCACCCCAGGACTCAAGTTACTAAGAGCATGGGGGTTCCTGTTGGGTTCTCAACAACTCTGTCATCCTAAAATGGGGAGAGATGTCCATGCAGTGAAAGGTGTAGTGAGGGAGCTTGCAAATGGCATTCTTCACAGAGATTAAATGTGGCAGGTGACATGCAGTCCCCCAGAGGAAGCAGCTCTGGGAGGACAAAGGTTGAGTGTTAGGCATAACATCCATTATCTCTCTGGACCCACTGAGAGAGTCATGTGGGACAAAATAGACAAGATGACTGCCTTTTGCATCTTAAAGTTTAGTGGAAGGACCCTCATTAAACAATTACATATGATTGTGTTAAATGTTATGAAGAGCTATGAGCGTGTGTAATGGAAAGGCCTCATGGATTCTGGGGATTCAAGGAAGGCTCCATAGAGGAAAGGACTTTAAGCTGTTGTCTCTCCCACGTGCAGTCTAATAATTTGAGCCAAGAATACAGTTTATACATGTTTCTGCTATTATTTTGTACCTGAAGGGCAAACATACAGCAATAACGAAACTTTCTTTTCTTCTAATTGTCTAGTGTGTCCTCACACAGTTATTTCCAGCTAATTTTATTGCATCATATGATAATCTTATCATGGTGCCTTCCATTATCTGGTAAAGTGAGTGACTGTTCTCTTGTGTAGTTTTTACAGTTTGTTCTTCACTTCTGCTACCCTTTATGCAACCTTACTGATCTGTGCTATTTCACACCACTACTCTTTTTCACATCTGGGTCACTGACTTGATGCATAATTTTTGTTCCTCTCTCTGCTTTTGTAGGTCCTTTTCAGTCAGGCTTTCTAGGTAACTCTCTTTCCTGCTTATCTAGTAGATAATCTGTCTATTTACTTCTTTAACTATTTGTCACTGACAGTTTAATTGCTAATCCTGTTTGCTTTCTCAGCCAACTTCATAATATTGTTTGAAATATTTTTCCCATTCTATTTTTGTTCTAATTATATAAATTTAATGAAATCTATATATTTAACGTACAATGAAAACAAAAAAATAGCCTAAGAAAACACAATTCTTGAGAGAATTTTTTAAAAAGTAAAAATAAGTGACTAGCAATTCTTTATTCATTCAACAAACATAAAGTGCTAAGCGCCAGCCAGCCTTCTAGGAGATGAATTACTCTGTGGTCTACAGTAATTGCCCTAAGCAACATGACTTTATCAGATGGGGATGGAGAGGGAGAATTGTAATGACTGAAAAAATTAAGATGGAGATCTGTCCTGACTAAACCTTTTCTTCCTATAAGTCAGTAAAATCTAAAGACTGAATTTCTTATCTCTTTATAAGGCCTATGGCCCTGGCCCCTGCCTCCTTTAACTGAAATACATGTTCTAAGAACTCTATCTAGAACAGGTAAAATGATGGATGCATTTTACTTAGAGGCAATTCACTTAACTGATATAGTAAGTGAAATATGCAACGATTTTAATCTTTCATAATATGTGTAGTGGCATTTAAACAGTAAATTCAAATAATTATGTTTTTAAAATAATGACAAAATAGCACATTGCTTTTTAAATTTCCTTATAAAAACCACTGGTGAATTAATTAGTGGCAAATAGGTGATTATAAAATTTTTAAAAAAGTAAAGCTGTTGAAAGCACATGGCCTCTTAGAGAAAGGTTAATTTTTGAAACATAGCTTATAATTTCTGGAATAGTTTCTTTAGTATTTTAATTTTATTTAAAATGACATTTGAATTATAATTATCATTTCAAAGAAATTAAAAATTAAGTTTAACAGATTGATTTGCTTTAGAATTATATTAGTCACTAATGAAATGCTTTAAAAAATTTCTTTTTAGCGTTGTGGATGTATTTCGAAAAAAGGAGAATGATGCAGCAGTTAAAATCCAGAGCTGGTTTCGAGGATGTCAAGTTCAAGCATATATCAGGTATATTGATTTTGTCATGGAACCTCAGATATATCATAAAAATATGCTCCTTAGAAAATGTAATTTATTCATGTGGTTCTTATTGCAAATAATTTTTTATTTTACTTGTAATGAAGTTAATAAATTATATGATGTCCTTTAAAGACATAACTCTTTTTGGTCATATTTTCTCACATATAAAGAAACTAAACGATGTTGACCATATCTCTTTTAAAAATTCTCAATGTCATAAATATACTTGATCAGATTATTTTCTTCAAGTTCCATAGGATGTGACAAATTATTGGACTTGTATTTTTATAGCAATGAACTTATTGACTGGTAAGAAAGAAAAACAAAACAAAATAAAAAGAAGCTATTCCAGTCCTCTCCAACGTGTTGGTAAATAAAGGCAAATGACACCAAAATGATGTCATTCTGATTACAGAGACCGCAGTTGATCCCTATCTTAACTGTTTCCACTTTTTCTTCAGTGCTCAAATTTCCCTCAGTTTCTCATCAATTCTGAAAAATATTGCCCTGGAAGAATATGACTAATCCGTAATTAACTCAGATGGTCAGCTAGGGGTTATACTGTATAATTCCTTATATTTACTAATAGGAGCCAGACATGCAAATAAAAGCATGAAGATGATGGTTCTCATTTGGCCACTATACGAAATAGGAACATGGGAGCAGAGAGTATTTTTTAATTCAGCAGACTAAAATGACTTTAGCTAAGATAGACTGAGTAATATAAGAATGAAAAAGGGAACTGTTTCTTGACCTCACAAATTATTTCAAAGTACTTATAGCGATTCATATCAATAGTGCCTGGCTTATTTCTTAACATGTCACTATGACCTGTTTTACATAGTCTTTTAAAAAATATATTTCAATATTTCATTGCATTCTTCTTTCTTTTTAATTTTCTCTTGACTTATTTATTTTTATTGAAGTAATTTACAATATTAGTTTCATATTAATAGCGATTCAAAATTTTTGTAGATTATATTACATTTATAGTTACAAAACATTGGCTATATTCCCTGTGCTGTACAATATATCCTTTTAGCTTATTTATTTTTTACAGAGTAGTATCTCTTAATACCCTACCTCTATCTATTCCCTCCCTCTTCCATCACCCCACTGTTAACTACTAGTTCATTCTCTATATCTGCGCGTCTGTTTCTTTTTTGTTATATTCACTAGTTTTTTATTTTTTAGATTCCACATATAAGTGATAACATATAGTATTTGGCTTTCTCTGACTAATTTCCCTAGGCATAATACCCCGTGTTGTTGAAAATGGCAAAATTTCATTCTTTTTTGTAGCTGAGCAGTATTCCATTGTGTGTGTGTGTGTGTGTGTGTGTGTGTGTGTGTGTGTGTATACACACATATATACATATATATATGTGTGTGTGTATATATATGTATATATAAAAATATCTTCTTTATCCATTCATCTGTTGATGGACATATAGGCTGCTTCCATATCTTGGTAATTATAAAGAATGCTGCTATTGGATATTGGGGTACATGTATCTTTTCAAATTAATGTTTTTGTTTTATTTGGATATATGTACCCAGGAATGGATTGCTGGATCATATAGTAGTTTTTAGTTTTTTTAGTTAGGTCATATTTTTAGGGTTTTTGGGAACCTTCATACTGTCTTTAAAAGTACATGTAAACTCGGCTTTGAATTTGATTTCTTGAATTGTGAAAAGGAATATTCTAAGCAAAAATTGAAGTTATATCATGGTTTCAATGAAAGCATACTAATAAGCATATTTTTCACCCAGGTACTTACACAGAGTAGCAACAATTATTCAGAAACAATGGAGAGGTTACTTAGGCAGACAACATTATCAACTAATTGTGAAGGTAAATATAAAATTTATATATGTTGGCACTTGAATTATTAAATTTGTTGTAACTAATTCACTTTAGTCACATTTACATGTAGTTTTGAAGTTATTGATAATAGTTATGTGAGAACAAAATTGGGTTTAATTTTTAGAATGAGAATTCTTCTCAGAAGCCTTTGCTGATTTTTCCATGGAGAATTGATGACTCATTTCTTTATACCCAAACTATACTAGGTATTTTATTTTTGTTAAAGTACCGTTCACAGCATATGCATTTGTATGTATTATTTGTTGAAGAGTCTCTATTTTCTAGACGGTGAGCTCTTTCAGAGTAATCACTGTAGCTTGTTCATCTTTGGTCCACCAACATTTAGACCAATCCCTGGCCCATTGCACTGTCAATAAACATTGGTTGAAGTGCCCCAAATTAATTCTACAAAATAAAAATGTAAGATAATTTCTCTCTGTGCTACTTACCATTTCCTATAATTGACTCTTGGGATTTTTGAAGATTGCCTTAATAAATACAGCATAACACAATCATCTATATCCACTGATAGACTTGCAGAAGTATGAGATAACATGCCAACTTATACTTCAGTTTAATGATTTCAGAAATTAAGAAAAAATAATTTTTTGATACAAAATGAGGAGGTTTATAATTGCCTACTTCACAAGTTTTCTGATTTGTTACTATTTTCTACTATAATACTTTAAATTTGTTCTTAATTTATTCTTTATTAGAGGCATCTAAGTGAAATTAAAAGATATAGAGAGGGAAAAGAAAAAAAAATAAGTAGACAACTAAATGATAAGAGTTCACCTTTGGCAAGAAAAGTTTAAAACATGCTAATAAAATACAGGGACTGCTTGGAGTAAGAGCCTAATACTTTAGATTTAATGAAATAAATAAAGTATTTTTTAAAAAATGCTGGCCCAAACTTTTTACAAGTATTGGATCTTACAGTTAGGTTTAAAATCACTGTGATGCTCTTATAAAGCAGATTTGATGTCCCTACAGGGGAACCCATTTTAGTGATAACTTCTCTAAATAACATGATTCTCTCAAGTTAAGCTCCTATTTTAATACTATACGTTCCCACTTAATTAATATGTTACTTAAGATTTTAAAAACCCACAAAAACCAAAGAAAAGTTTATTCTTTTAATTTAACTGGCTGAATAGCCCACTTACATGTCTGCAACAAACTTAAAGTATCTTTCATTAATTTTGTTAATTGTTAGCATGGGGTTTCTTGTCTAGAACACAAATCTCTTACATCATTGACATTTCAGACTACTTAAAAAGTAATTTTTAAGTTTTGAAATAATTTCAGATTTACAGAAAAGTTGCAAAAATAATACAAAGAATTCCCCTATATTCTTTACGCAGATTTCTTCACTAAAGTGAACAAATTTACTTTATCATTTTCTTTTACCCCTCTATACATATTTTTGTTCTTTTTTCTATGGTTATTTTTAATTATTTGAGACAAAGTTGCAGAAGTGGTTCCTCTTTCCTCTCAATTCATCAGTGGATATTTTCTACATAACCATATTAAAATAATCAGAATCAGGAAACTGACATCTGTACAATACTATTATCTAATCTTTAGACGCTATTCACGTTTCACTGATTTTCCCAATAATGTCATTTATAGCAAAAACATCTTTTCCAGGGTAAAAACCAGGATTTCACTTTGTACCTAACTGTTGTTTTTCTTTAGTCACCTTTAATATGTTTGGTCTGTCTTTGCTTTTCATGACCTTGATATTTTTGAAGAATATAGACTATTTTTCAGATTATTCCTCAGTTTTGGTTTGGTTGTGTTTCTTCATTGTTAGATTGAGGTTATGCCTTTTTTCTAGAAATACATCTCAATACATCATGTTAGGAACCATATACTGTCAGTTTGTTGCATGGCAGTTAACGCTAAATTTGATAATTTAACACACTTACACTGTAGACTTGCTATTTTTATCTTGTGAGGCAATGTTTTAAGACTGGGTATATACCTTCTTCCTCATCAAAAATTTTTACCCTAGGTTTAGTGTCTAATGATGGATCTTACCAGAATCAATTATTATCATATTTGTCAAATAGTGATTTTCTAATTTTGTCATTTCTTCAGTTTATACTTGTTAGCACTTTAGCATAAGAAAGAACCTTTTTTCCTCTTTCTTCCTTCCTTTCTTTCCTCCTTCCTTCCTTCCTTCCTTTCTTTCTTTCTTTCTTTCTTTCTTTCTTTCTTTCTTTCTTTCTTTCTTTCTTTCTTTCATCAGTTTTAACTCATGAATTCCTATTTTATTTAATGGGTTATAATAAATTATCACTAATTGATTTGGTGCTAAAATTTTCCTAGATTTGGCCAGTAGGAGCTCCTTCAAGTCAGTTTTTAATAGAATCAGATTACTTAAACAGGATGATCAAAAATTAAGCTGTTTTCTATGGAGTAATGAGCATTTTTAGCCCTATTGTTTATTATTATTCATTAGTGGTTGGAGATCTATATCTTTGTGTAGACAAGACAGGAGAGTATACTTATGTATATGTCATTCCATGAACATTATGACTTAACTTGCATTGCTGCTATTTCTGCTCACAGCCACCATTCAGATGGTTATGAATTGACACCTCCTTTTAATCAAACATATTAAAGTGTATACATTTCAGTGACTATTGTCAAAATATTCAACTTTGGAATCTATATTTGTTCTAATGGTGTTGGAGTTGCTGAAAAAATATCTTTAAAAGTTCAAGTAATGAGCCACCCAAGAAAATTGTTTGTTACTTTAGTGTCTCAACTAGGTTTGATCAAAAAGAGTATTGCTCAGCATCATCGCCAAGTTATTCTCCAGATTTGCATCTAATTATCTTTGGGCTCTTGAAAACAATTAAAAATGGAGATTTTCCTCAGTTAGATTGGTTCTTGATGGTTTTTAAATCTATTAATCTGTAAGGTATTTCAGAACAGGTCTGTTTTATTTATTTATCTGTTTTTGCCATTGAATGCACATAAGGATTCAATAAATAACATAATCTGATCTCAGTACATAATTATTGAATGAGATTAAAATAGCTGACATTTACTGGTTGACTAGTGAAAGTGAAATATTGTACTAAGCATTTTGTATACTTAATGTATATACCAACTAAAGTCTTATACCAGTCCTGTGAATACTATCACCATTTAATAGATGACGAATTTTAGGCTCAGAGATAGTTACTTCCCCAAGGATACACTGTTAGTGATAAGTGGAGAAAAGTTCAAACCCAATTTGGTTTGATTCCAAAACCCTTACATATAGGTTTGATAGGCAGTTCAATCTCAGTCATTATTGGAGATTTCCCTTCTCTGGTTTATACAGAAGTCCTGTGAGACTTAAGTAGTGCCAGCATAACAGAGATTCTTACTTTTGTCGGGTCTTCATTCGTAAGATGTCTATTGTCCGAGCTCATGTGTGTGTTTGATCCTTCAGGATTCATCCTTGGAGGATTCCATGGCTACTGGGCCACATAAAGGGAAAGGGAATTTTTGCCAAAGCTGATATCTTCCCTAGTGCTTAGAATCCTGTCTCTTCCACAGCTGCCACCAAGTTTATCCCTAGAGTTTTAGCCACCTCCCAGGAGCAATAAGAATGCCCAGTGTCGTATTTTCTTATTACAAAACCTAACGCCCTGCTCTTTCCCAGGAATGTGGAATATTTACTCCGTTTTTTCTCTTTTTCTGCTTACACCTCTCCTCTTATCATCCCCACACACCCTCAGTGTAATTTCTCAGAGCTCAGATTTTAGGGCTGAGAACACATAGTCCTATAGTAATTATTTAAACCACCATTTCCAAATTTATTCTGCATAAATTTTTGTTTTTACCTAACAGCTGTATATGAATACAGTAATAATAATAATGCCATATAGTATATATTAGGCTACAAAATGAATGGTATAGTTAGCCATTTTAAAACTTTAGTAACAGTTGCTGTTACTAAAATTTAGCAAAAAAATTTAGCAAAATTTTTAGCCCTGTATGTAAAATAAGTACAAACAGTGCAGCTATTTTGGAATCAGAAGAAACAGAACTGCTTGGTCTCTTTCCCTGTGGCCTCTGTTGTCATCTGAGCCACCAGAGCATAATCTGAAAGCCACTGATTTTAATTTGCTTGTCTGGGGAAGGATCACCGAAAACTGATGTTATTAACTGCCTGGGGGGAAGAGAACTTGAGGAGTAAGCATAGGAAGTAGACTTTTTACTGTAACTCTTTGGTAGCTTTTGAATTTTAAACACTGTGAATATATTATCTATTAAATAAATTAATTAAAAAGGAAAGTCAATTTAAAAGGCACTACCCCCACCAAACACACACAGGCAAGTAATAAGCGCTCAGGTGAGAAGTTAATGTTACCTCCAAAAGTCTAAGAGGTGAGACTTGCGCTGAACCTCGGGGCATCAGTAGACTATAGCCTGGGGAGAGGGAAGGCCATTTCGGTTAGGAACAGCGTGAATGAAGGTCTGAAACTGGGAATGAGCGTGGTGTAACAGGAAATGGTGAGGATGTTGATCTAGATGGCTCAGAGTATTTGATGCGCAGCGGCAGGTTGGTAAGGAGCTGAATGTGACTTTAATAAAATAACTTCCTACATTTTTAAAGGACTTTCTTTTTTTTTTTTTTTCTCGCGGTTCGCGGGCCTCTCACTTCTGTGGCCTCTCCCGTTGCGGAGCACAGGCTCCGGACGTGCAGGCTCAGCGGCCATGGCTCACGTGCCCAGCCGCTCCGCGGCATGTGGGATCTTCTCGGACCGGGCACGAACCCGTGTCCCCTGCATTGGCAGACGGACTCTCAACCACTGCACCACCAGGGAAGCCCTAAAGGACTTTCTTGTTTAAACACATGTTTTACATTCATTGTTTCATATTTTCCAGTAACAGTCTGTCAAGTCGAACATGCAGGTGTTGTATCTTCATTTTATAGGCGGACACATGGAGGCTCAGGGTGATTAGATGATGGGCCTCAGTTCCTGATCCCTGCAGATCCATATGCTAAGTACCTACTAAAAGTCTTCTCTGGAGGTCCCTCAGATAGCCCCAATCTGTTCCTCCTTCTATATTCCTTTATTCAGGTAAATGATACAACCGTTCAGCTGGAAACCCACAGTCATCCCTGACTCCCCACCGCCTTCTTTTCCCCACCCGCTCTCTCTTATCAGTCATCAAATACTTTGCATTGTCCCTCAGAAAATCTCTTGACTCCAACCTAAACTTGATAGTTTCACTCCCATGCCCACCGTCCTCACTGTGGCATACAGCACAAAATTCATACTCTTCAACATGACATGTCACGTTTTCATAGTCTCATTATTGCTTATCTAACCTCACTTCTTGCTAAACCTGTATAAACATACTCTGGACACGTTAAACCACTTTCCATGATATATCAAGATACGCCATGCCCTACAGGTTTTTTGCAAATGCTCTTTACTCTGCCTGGAATGCCATTCTTCACTCTGACCTGCCTCCCATTGGTCTGAATCCCTATTCATCCTTCAAGACTTTACTTACGGATTAACCTTCCGGATCTCCTGAGGCTGAGTATAGAATGGTGGGAGACTGCAGATATTGGGTGTGCCTTCCTCATGCTTTACTCCTGTAGGTGTTTGTGTCACTGTGACCCATTTGTTTATTTACATCTCTTATTTGGGAGCTCCTGAGATGCAATGACTATTCTATTTATTATATCTCAAACTATCACAGTAAATGTCACATTGAAAGCCTGTAGAATTTTTTACTAACTGGATAAATTAATAACTCACCGGGATATAAGTTGGAAGACTTCGCTATGGTCAACCTAGCTGGTAGATTGGTATCCACGTGTGCCAAAAATTCTTCCCTACCCGCCTCCTCACAAAATAATGATTCCTCCCCATCTCATTGATTTCGGGCTAAGCCATGTGTTGTGGGCCACAGCCACAGGGAAACTTAGCCCACGTGCAGTGTGAGTAAGAAATAAAGTTTTTGTCTTATAAGCTAGTAAGATAGCTGCATTTTTATCTCAGCAAAGCTGATTAATGGTTGTAATGACAACAAAAGCATGATGTTGATAAGAAAACATTCTGAATGGGACACTCAGTGAAGCTTTTACAAAAAGATGTTGTGAGATTTTGAGTTTGTGATGATGTTAGGACACCTCCATGTGGTGGTGTGTTGTACGGCGATTTTGCTATCTCTCGGAAGAGTGTCTGGCACATTATAATTAGCACTGAACAAAAGCTTATTAAAGAGGACTTTTAGATGAAGAGTCAGAGCTAGAGACGGAGGTTTTAGAGCCATCATTATAAGATGGCAGGATTTTCTACCTGATGGAAAAGTATCTGAACAGTAGAGCAGAGGGCCAAGGATTGAGGCTTGTGGAATGCATTAGTAGGATTTAGGCAGAGGAAGGGAGTTATAGGTAGATAATAAACAGAAAAACAGAGACACAATATCACAGGAAGCAGAGGAGAAAACTGTTAGAAAACTTGGAGTTATCAACAGTCTCATGTGTGGCAAAGGTCAAACAAAGGGAACTGTGGAAAGTCAGAAGTCCTAGGATCTCTTTAGATAAGTTCTGTATTTTTAGACAGCCTCCCTCAAAATTCTACTATACCAGAATATTTCTCTCCAGCTTTTAAATAATTCTCACAGCAACACCAGTCAACTTATCCAGTCCTATAGTGTTATGCGTTCTCCACTATGGTGCCCTCACTAACCCACGATAATAGAGCCATTCAGGTTTTCTTTTCTGATTTGATTCTTTTTTGCTTCCTGGATGACTATTGTTTTTGTTTATTTTAATTTTCGGTGTCCATTCAGGTCTTCCTGCTGACTTTAATGCTGTCGTATCTGGCAACATAACCCAAATTTGTCCGTCGTAGGGACCGAGGACTGTTGATTCACAACCTCAAAAACCTTTCCCTGTTAGTGAGGATGTGCTCTGATTCTTCTTTTTTATTAACAGTGGATTTCTAGTCACCTGGTGTGTGTGTTCAGTGCACGTGCATCCCAGACCTGCTGAATTCCTGCTATGATTTTACTGCAACCTGCGCTTCCCATTGGATACTCAAATGGTCCTACTGTTTTGGTCCCCTTCTTGTTTTCAACTGTATAATGTTCTATATAGCTTGTCCTTACCACTTTTTGCTTTATTTCATAAATGGTGAAGTGAAAATAGTTATTTCTGTAGGCGATAGTACCAGAAAAATGTTCAAATATTTCATCTCCCTCTTTCGGAAAACTAACACTTTGAGCGTTACCTGAGTGAATTCATCAATATAACCTAATAGGACATCAATATAACCTAATAGTATGCATCTTGTTATCCTTTTCAGTTTCCCCATTATATAGTTTATATGATGTTTAATATCAAGTACACTATTTTTAGTCACCACACTCTGAGAGCAGCTACCCTGATATATGTGATTAATTCTATATGCATTATTGTGAAAATAGATATGTAACTGTAGTTCTAAACAGCTCAGTGTTATGTTTTTAAATTGAGATCATTTGGTGAATAACATATATATGACACCACATTAACAGAACTTGGTTAAAACTTTTTGTTAAAGTATATTAATAGCCTCTGGTAGAACTGATTAATTTATAAAGATAATATTCATTAAAAATAGATTATTCTTCAAATGATAAAAATAATTTATTGCTGAAAAGGCTCACAGTACTTATATACTGCTTATCATTTTACTGCTCTTCTCACAAAGTTTTCATATTTGATTAGTATTTGAAAGAGTAACAATGGAAAGAAATCCTATTAACCTTAAATGGAACAAAGGATATCATCTGCTATCAAATCCCATTTTACGTTGTCATCATAAATACCAGCATGTTTGTTTCTGAATGGATAGTAAAAATACATAAAATTTCAGTCATTATTTTTAAAACTGATGAGATTGCCATGGTTGCTTGTACAGACATTTTTATTTCTCTTCATTAGATAAATGAATGTTCCTTCTATAAGCCCAACTCTTTTTATAAATCTCTTTATAAGGCTTCCAATTCAGTTATATGTTAATGAGGCAACATTTATCACTCTTTAGTGTTAGAGCAGAAAACTGAAACATAATCTACTTTTTCCCCTCAGGATCTGGCTTTTTAAATAAATACCAAAGGCTGGATAACTTAAGACTCTGACTTTTCTAATATAAATTTAAAACTTTGCTAACATATTTTCATTATAATAATATGATTTAGATTTAGTTTACTTGCTTTTAAAGATTACATTAATAATAACGGTGAAAAATAATATAATTGGCTTTTAATTTTGTGTGTGTGTAGAAGACGGAAGGTTATTTTAACAATCAGCTGTTGATAACGACCAGATTGGTATCAGTTGCCAGCGAACAAGGCAAAGCATATGCACAAAATACTCGTGATTATTTGATAATAAATCATTTTAATGATCATACTCAAAATTATGAAATGAGGATGGCACTGATGTGGAAAATAACAAAGGCACAGGCTCCCCAGATCTGTTATCCATATGTGCCTGGCTTCTAGAGTTTCCAGAGTCATCACTTTAATGCAAATATTTCCTCTGTATTGCCCAGTCTAGCAAATAAAGCCAGTTGATCTGGTCAAGTTCATATAGATGTATTACTCAAATTTATTATAAATATGTATTACTTTAAATGTTCTGTTTTTTGAAAATGATTGACCGTTTGAAACTCAGGTTTTCTTGGTTTCCAACCTAAATGCTCAACAATAATGGAAAGATTAGTTAATTTATGATATGTTCATTAGCAAACTATCAATGTAGCCATTGTATATAAACATATGTGAAGAAGGAACTTGAAACTGAGGAGAAGGACATACCTGTACTAGATCTGTCTACTAGGTGGAAAAGCCTTTAATAGAAATTAAGCTATCAGGGATTTAAGGAGGAGAATTTGCAATCTGAGTTTAAGACTTAAGAGGAGAAACTAGTTCACAGGGTCTGGAACATGGCTATGGGAAGTGGATGTCATCGCGACTGGGAAAGGCAGGCAATAGTGAGAGCAGGTAATCGAGTGTGTTGTATATGTGAATTTGGAAAGCCTTAAGATACGGCAGGAGTTGTGGTGAAGAATAAGACCTTTAGCTTGGTGCCAAAACGTTTAGGGCATATTATTGGAGTAGGTCAGGGGAGGCGAGAAGGGGAAAGGAGGAGAGTGTACCTAGAGACCTGAGGACCGGTGACAACACCAAAAAGGGAGGGAGAGTGATAAATGTGAAAAGCTTGAGAGTGATAAATGTGAAAAGCTTGAGGTTTTTTGTTCTTTGGGTTTTTGTCATGGTAGTTGTTGTTGCTTCTAAAGGAGTACTTCCTACTGGTTTGAAATTGTTTGAAAGTATCCACTGGAGCTGAGAGAATGCCAGCAGCTTCTTCCAGTTGCTGGTGCTTAGACTGGGGGAGAAAAGGTGGTTTCTCCTGTAAATGTTTGTGAGAACAGCAGGACACAGAGGATTTGGACAGCTAGAAAAGGATGATAAGACGTTTTAGGCAAGGCGAGTAGTAGGAGCACGGACGTGAAGAAGAAAAGATAATAATTTGATCAGATTTAGGTTTAAAGGAGCAGCGTGGTGGGAGATGATCGGAGAACAAAATTGGGACCTGGTGCAGTGAGCTTTGAATATCACTTGACCTCTAAGAGAGTGGTTCTAACCTATCCCCACCCCTGCCCCTGCACTGTAATTCACCTGGTAGAAAAAACGGAAACTCATGCTCCCATTGATATCATGCTCCCATTGATATCACGGTTCAATCCCATTGGATAGCAGCCCTGTCCAAAAGGTCCACATGGATACTGACAACTGAGAAAATCAATTTTAAAAGGAATACAACTTCCAGAAAAAATTTCAGAAGCCTTCTGAAAATTGAGCTAGGTGACATGACAAGGGCCATATGGCCAACAAGTGGTTTATTTAGTGTTCAAATGCGATTTTCATCCCAGGAATTCTTCCTACTCTATCTGTTCCAAATGCAGCATATCAATTCTGTTTATCTTTCTCTCCCTCTTTTCTGTCTCCCCCTCCCTCTCTTTTCCCCTTCCTTCATTTAGTCAACAAATAGTTGGGAAACATCTATAATTGAACATCATGTTTTCATTACATTGAAACTATCATCTTTTATGCTTGATTTTTACCCCAGATCTTTAGTCTTCCTCTTTAAAGTAGACTTGGTACCTTAATGATAAAATAGGAAATTAATATATAGTAAGGAAAATTTGGGGATTTTTCTCTGCTGATGAATTACTATTGTCTGTCATTCTCGGATATGTTATCAATATTTAGTAGCTGTGATAGATTTGCTTATCCAACTCCATGGAATGGAAGAAAAAAAGAAAACTTTTAGGACAGAATCCTGGAAAATAATATTAAGAACAAGGGTTTTAGTATGAATTATAATTTAACTACTCATGTAACAAAAGAACAAATATTAGTATAACAAATAATCATCATTGCTCAGAATAGAAATATAGAGACAGTATTTTACAAAGTCTCAGAGTATCTAATGTGTCTCATAGATAGCTTATGGAAATGCATGATTCACATTCACAAATTATTTTTTAGTGGTTTTAAAAATTGTGGTAAAATATATATAGCATAAAATTGATCATTTTGACTATTTTTAACTGTACTGTTCAGTGACATTAAGTACATTCACATTGTTATGCGAGTATCACCACTAACAATCTCCAAAACTTTTCCATCATCTTAAAGGGAAACTCTGTACCCACTAAACACTAGCTCCTCCTTTTCCCCCAGTGCCTGATAACTACTATTCTACTTTTTGTCTCTGTGAATTCGACTAATCCAGGTACCTCATATAAGTGGATCATACAATGTTTTCTCAGATGTTTTTGTGGTACTTTCAGATCTGGGCTATAGAATTGAGAGTCAATGTAACATCTGTCTGTGCTTCACATGAGAATGATAACCTGGAATCAAAGTGCTTTCCCACCTTTTAACTATAAAATTCAAAATTCTTAGGCTCAAACCTATATCTCTTCTTTGTTCAGAATAAAATTTAACCTCTTATACCGTTTGGAATTTTACTTATAGTTAAATCACATACTTTTAGCCACAAAATGTGTAACAGTGATAATCCCTTTCCTAATGACCATCAGCTATGTCCCAAGTACCTTAAATACCTGATCTCATTTTATTCTTCACAAGAACTCCATGGAGTATGTGATGTCCCATTTTGTAAGGCTAGAAGTCAAGACTGGGAGACTTCAAGTAACTTGTTCAAGCCGCACAGCTGGTAAGAGCAACGTCAGGACCTGAACTCAGGTCTGTGGCTTGAAAGCTCGCTAATGCTCACTGCTGCTGACTGAACAGCAATATGAAAAAAGATAAGAAACAATATCTTTTTCTGAACCCAACTTTCTCAAATATATAATTTCCAATATGTTTCTTCTGTGTAAAAATATTTAATGGTTATAGTTGCCTTGAAGAAATACTCTAAGAAAATATTTTAAGTTGACCTCAAACACCAAGAATTATGCCTCGCTTGCCATAACGAAGAAAGAGAATTTAAAAGGAAGTAACATCATTGTGTTCATTTGTAAATAACATATTGCAACCAACTGTTTACTAACTGCTCAGACTGTTGATAACTAATCTAGCCCTGCTGCTCTCCACAGACAATTTGCTGTGGATCAGATCAGGCAATTCAAACAATACTAATTACAGTGAAACCCTTTTATATGAATTCCTGTTTGTTGCAGGGAGGAAGAAAACCCCTATATAAAAGGCTAAGGCACTTATCTCTGATTTTTGCTGAAACATAACACCTATTAACTAAGTTCAAGTTTATATTAGTCTGATGAGTTTTGACTGAATAAAATGGATAAAGGTGTATTTTGTGTGGAAAAAATATGTATTTCAATGTTTATTGTACTGTCATGAATTATGTTAATTGTCTTTTTAATTGAAAGAGCAGATGTGGAAGTTTTATTTAAAGCAATATTTTCATTGAAATAAACTATGTTGCTAAATGATTATTTACTGTCACAGAGATTCGTGCATTAAAAGACAAATGTGTCTCTATTAGAAAGAAACCAAGTCTTTAGGAAGTCTTCATTATGTCAGGGGATTTGCTGTAACATGATATCATTGTATTTATGATTTTATGGTGTTAAAATGAATATTAAATGAAACAAAATTCCCAAGGATTACTCAGGAGGCAGCTAAGTACATAACATTTTATACAGATGGTTGGAAGGCACAATTTTGCTCCATCACTGCATCCATATCCTTGAACGATTTCGACTGAAGACAGCATTTCTTTGAATTTTTCATTAAACCAGACGTCTTGAAATATGAATTCCTTTTATGTTTCTGTGAGTTTTGGCTAAAAGAACCCCAGTGAATAAATCATACAATACTACGTGTCACCAGCACTTGTGAATATTTCTGCTTTGTTATTCTATTCTCAGTAGAGCACCATTGATTATCAAACTCAGCGGAGAGCATTTTATGGTCATATATCTCCATTAGCTCCTAGTTTGACTACCATAGATTTTTCTGGTTAAGCCTGCATTATGTATTAGGAAGCCTATCTCTTCAATACAAAGTTTGATTTCATTTTTCTAAGCATAGAACTCTAATTATGTATTATGTATAAAGATTCTTATCTTTTATATGTAAAAATAGGCTGCACTGTCTTTGTGTAAAACTAAAATATATGCCATCTTTTTTTTTTCCCGATTCACAGTTAGCATATTACACTATGAAGATGAATCTCTACAATGCAATGGCTGTCAGGGTAAATATTTCTTCACTTGTTAAACAAATGAAAAGTCAATTGTGCCCTGAATTCGCTTTTAATAAAATGAGCAAACCAGTATAATGCAAATTTGATTGATATGCTAATGGTAAAGAGAGAAAAGAGTACATAGTTAAAAAGTTAGTTGTACTAAATAGTTTGGGCAGTGTTAAAAATTAGAGTAAAATGTAAAACATGTAGTTATCAATGCTTATGTTTTAGAATGTTAAATATCTCTGAGCCATGACTAGAGAAAGACTGTAAATATTAATGAAGCAATGTATTAGTTTCCATATGTCATATAAAATATTGTGATAAATAGATGAGCATGGTTCTGGAATATAAGATTCCTGCCCAATACAAATCAATTAGAAATTATTCATATGATTTCACAGTAATAAAGTCAGTTTCCAGCTTCGAAGTTTTATTTCTATCATTTCTGTGTTCACTTTTATGTGTTATTTGCCTAATAGGAAGCTGAATTTAGCGATTATGAGGCTTCCTTGGTTTCTGCTGAGATTTGGGGAAGAGCCACGACAAAAGTATAATTTCTTTTGTATCAGACAGTATGATTTTAGCTTAATTGTGAAGCTATTATAAATGGGGAAATTTCTTAAGTGAATTTCATTAACATCCTTAAAACCTGTGTTTTAATGTTACCCTATTATATTCTCTCTCATTAATCTATTAATTCTTGCTTCTGCTAATAACGGATTTTATTTTGGGTGAAGAAAGATAGTAAAATACCTTCTGAAAGTCCTGTGTTGAACTAAGGCAAGTTGAATTAACATTATGTTGCTGACTTACACTGCTTTGGGAAGGGACCTTCCTATGCAGATGTGAGTGTGTTGGAGCCCAGCCCAGGGCAGATCTCTAGTATCTGTCCACCTCTCGGTGGTTCTGTAGTGTAAGGGGAAAAAAGAAGAGGAAGAAGTAGATCTTTTTTGCTTCTTTTCCAGAGGCAGATACTCCAGATGCACTGGTCTATATTTACCTTTCTTAGAAATTCAGTAATGTAAGAAAATAATGTGGCTTTCCTCTTTTAACGGGGATGCTTGAGTCTGGGAATTGAGGAGATTCTGATTCTCTGTACAGCTCTGCCAAAGACTTAACCTCTGAGCCTAAAACAGTGTTAGATTTTTTTCTTTTCTGCATGCCCTTTGTCAGATACGTCTGCAAAGTAAAAAACAATAGATGACGGAGGACCTAAAGCAGTTGATGGCAGGAGGCTTAGACGTCCCCATAGATCACCATAGGTCACCAAGGGAGACAGAGGCACAGGAGTCAGGGTTAGAAAAATGCATTTTCTTGTTTATTATTTAGCCCCCAATTTTGTATTGAATTCTGATCTGGCTTGAATCATTAAGATTCCTTTTACCTTGACTGGGCATATCTAAGAAACTCATATCAAACCAAGCCATTGAGAAGGCAGTGTTTTTGACTTATTCTAACATCATACTAAAAGCTACATTTCCTAACGTTACTGAACCAAACTTGGGTCCTCTTGCCCATACACAGTAAAGCCAATCTACTGACACCGGGTTGTGGTGAAGGAAAGTGGAGCATTTATTTCAGGCACCAAGCAAGGGTTTCCGGTAGCTAGTGCTTAAAAGGCCCGAACTCCCTGAAGGCTTTCAGGGAAAGGTTTTTAAAGACAGGGTGAGGGAGGGGCATTGTGGGGTGTGTGATCAGCTAGTAAACATTCTTCCGATTGGTTGGTGGTGAGGTCATCAGGAGTCAACATCATCAACCTTCAGGTTCCAACCGGCCTGGGGTCTCCGTGCTTGCGGGCAACATACAGTTAACTTCTTCTGCTTGGTGGTGGTTTCAGTATCTGCAAAACAGCTCAAAGCATACGGCTCAGAATATTATCTATAGTCCTTGAGGAGGAGCTAAAGGTCCTTAACTTGGTTTAATGGCTAAACTATTATTATTTTGTCTCGCTTGACTGTTTTCCTTTCTTTCTGCATTTTCTCATTTCTCTGATTAAATTTACTCTTTGGAACTTGGGGAAGGCCTAGGAGGCTAAAACTTCTCTACAGACAAGAGGCATATGGAGGTCGCGGGGTGTGGGTCAGTTCTGGGAAGGCCCCATAGGGTCCTGCTCGGTCACACCTAATAGTATTGCCCAGGGTTACCTCATCTTTGCTTAAAATCAGCGGACAATGTTGAACTCTCCCTAAGTCCTGTGATCCTAGAAAACAGCAAAGTTTAAACCCCTCCCCCCCAACTCTTTTGTGTTTTGGAAACAGCTTACTGCAAAGAAACCCACCCTTCCCCATATGACTTAGCTGTGGATGGCCCCTTGTTTACCTATGACAAGGCCAGACACAGTCCCCCAAATTCCCATTTTTCTAACCTCACAAATGATTAGCTGAACTGCTTGTCTCCATTGGTCAACTGGAAAAAACATGTTTATTAACCAAACTGTGCTTAAGCTTCTCTCCTTCCCCTAGGTCCCTGAACTTTAGCCAGCATACGGCATCTCCTTAGTACCTCCTCCTGAGATGGGCTTCAGGGTAAAGCATTCTCAGATCTCCTATATGATTATGCCACCCTTTTATCCCACTTCCCCACATCAGGTTCTTTCCAGCCTTGTTCACACCTTCCTATTAAAAGGAAAACTCCTTTTGCCTGAGTTTCGCCATGTTTGCAAATCTTATGGTCAAAGATTCTCCTTATCGCAATAGTCCACCTCCATCGCTGCAGGAATCACTCACCCCCTCTTTCTTGCAGTAATTCTTTCAAATCAAGTCTCTCCTTTCTAGGTCCAGATTTGTTTTCTTTCCTTTTTTTTTTTTTAATAAATTTATATATTTATTTATGGCTGTATTGGGCCTTTGTTGCTGCGCATGGGCTTTCTCTAGTTGCGGTGAGCAGGGGCTACTCCTTGTTGCGGTGCGCGGGCTTCTCATTGCAGTGGCTTCTCTTGTAGTGGAGCACGGGCTTCAGTAGCTGTGGCACGCGGGCTCAGTAGTTGTGGCTTGCGGGCTCTAGAGCGCAGGCTCAGTAGTTGTAGTGCATGGGCTTAGTTGCTCCGCGGCATGTGGGATCTTCCTGGACCAGGGCTGGAACCCATGTCCCCTGCATTGGCAGGCAGATTCTTAACCACTGTGCCACCAGGGAAGTCCCATATTTGCTTTTTATTTGACACATTCCAGGAGAGAACAGTAGAGGTGGGGATGCAGTGGTCATTAAAGCAAAGGAAAGTAAGACTTGAGCATTACATAGAGGTTGAAATGATCCACTAAAGACACTCAGGAGTTTTTGTGAGGCTCTGTGGAGATGTAAATACTACTGTGGGAAACTTATAATAGAAACCCTTCTCTACAAAGATGTTCAAAGACTTCCTTCAGAGGTTTGGATGAGTTAATTTGGTAACTTGGTAATGAGGAATCAGCTGGCACAAGAGGCTGATGTGATTACCTAACAAAGATTAATTTTTAGCATTGAGTGATCACATGACTGGAACTGAACTTATTTGTAATGGACTTGGACAAATCTATTTGTAAGTGGATTTTTTGCAAGATGGTGCTCTGAAAATTTGTCTCTGCGGGAATGAGAGGCTGAAGAGACCAATGTGTGGTCCACATACCTTCATGGCATACACATCTGAAGATTACAACCCTAGCTTGATACCAGCAGCTGAAGTTTTACTTCTACTAGCCACAACTCTGCCTTTTCAGTTTTTAAGCTATGAAGTAACTTTGCTCAAAAGAGCTACCCTTTAAGTGATTAAAATGTGGGTGGCAGTGAGTGTACAGGTGGAAGAATTTCTAGGAGTAACAGATAACTACCAGAAATCTATATGGCCAGTAATATTCAGACAGATATATTTTTATATATGCACCTAAATCATACAGTAGAAAATAAAAAACTTTCGTCTTACTCTGCCTCATATACTGATTCAATTGCAAATTATGTATTTGACTATTGACTACTAGCATGACAAGTTACATTCAATTGTCAAAGAGGCTAGTGGAGCATTTCTGAAAAGAGAAGGAATTTAAAATTTTCATTTGTAGCTAATCCATTCCTAAATAGATGTCACTTTTTTATAATGAAGAATAAATTATATGTATGTGATTATTTAATGTCATAGATATTCATATCTTGATGCTGCCTTTATTTTTTAAAAGGTCACCTTTTCTCTAAAGATTTTACCATACCCCTACCCGTGTAGAATTGATCACTCTCCTTTTTTTAATGTCCCTATTTTACCATCAACATACTTCTGTTGTAGAACCTGCAACAATTTATTATCCTTACTAATTTACATGCCTGTGTCCACCCTCCCCCACCAAATACTGTAAGTCTCTTGGGGCCCGGATCCTATCTTCTTAGTCTTTGTATCTACAGTTCCTGGCTTATACTAGGTTGTTAAATAAATGTCCCTGAATAAATCAATGAACGTTGGCTCATGCTTTTTTAAACAAGGAGTAAAAAAGTTGTTTGTTTTAAATATTCTTTGTTTAGGTCCCTTGGCGGCCTTCATGGAAATTATTTAAGCCTTTGCTGGTAGATCTTTAAGGCTTTCTTGAGTGCCCGACTAGGCTAGGTGGTGTGGATAAACTGGACATGGGAAGGTAATATTTGGTCAGTGCAGTTCATATGTGAATGGAAGACCTCATGAGCTTTGTGACGTTGCCAAAATGTTATAACAGGTACAAGCTTGAAGTAGGCTTGCGATGATATCAGCTGCTGTCAGAACCCACAGTGTGCCTGTACAAAACCCCTGCAACTGATTTGCAGCTAGGCCAGTGACAGTCAATTAATACAGCAGTAAATTGCTCAGTAAATTTTTATCTTAGCTCCTGGGGCCCTACTCCTCCCGTTTCTCCGTGCGACACATTATTGCCTTTTTGGTCTTTAATTTGAATTTACTCCAGCTTAAGGTTCTGCTTTTCCTCCAGCATCTTGGCTGCTGCTGTGTGGATCTCGTTTAAATTTGGCCCCCCAATTTTTTTTTCAGTTCTCACTCTTTGAACAGCTTTTAATGTCTTATACAAATGTCATGAGTTGATTCATCTACTCAACTTCTTTCTCTCCCTGTTCCATCGAGGTGTACGATTGTGTATCTTTTTACAGCCTGGCGCAGAACTGACCCTCCATTTCTGATGCTACTGAGCATCTACTTAAGCACTTGGGTGTCACTGCAGACCCTCCAAACACAGGGCTTGGAGAATCAGTTTTCTAATACTATAAAGACGAAAGGCAAAATTACTTTATGTGTAGAAAGCCCATTTACAAATATCCACAGGTAGCAAAAACAAGTGCAGTTTAGTGGAATTATTTCATCCATCCTAAGGTCTTTTACTTGTTCCTTTTCTCCAGTACTTGGATTCGTGGTTCTCGACATTTAGGATTTTTTTTTCTTTATGGCTTTTGTTTACTGGCTGACCGCATCCAGGATGAAGCCTATTGTATGGAGTGGCACATGTCTTGTATCTAATTCTTCCATTTCTGGGGATACGTCCATTCAGCCTCAACTGTGTCTTTGAGGTCCCCATTTCCCCAATAGAATGGTTCCAGATTCTCATATTTACTACCCAAGCGTGAATGGATATAGCTGGTAGATACCTGAGTATACCTTAGTCAAACCAACCGCCAGTGAGAGCTATATGTCTCTGAGGCATATATGCAAGAACAAGATTGCAACACCACGTAACTCCAAATCTTGGTAAGTCAGGAACATTGGTAAATAATAATGACAACAGTTAGCAATTGCATAGCAGTTACCACTCTCCAGGCACCATTCTAAGTATTTTAAATATTTTAACTATTGTCTGACATGGGCAACTCTCTGAGGTAGGTATCATTATGATTCCCATTTGAAAGATGAGAAAATGGAATCGCAGAAAGGTATCTTGCCCAAGGTCACATAGCTAGTAAGTGACAGTGTTAGGAATTGAACCCAAGAGGTCTGGTACCCACATTCCCGTTATTTCTGGTCACATATAGACTTGCCTTTACTTCTAGTCTTCTCCTTTCTTCAGAAATCTGGATGAGAGCAACTACATGAACCCTCGACTGAGCTGTTAGGGAAATTTTATTGCTTACACTCTGGTTTTCTTGGTTGCCTGACCCCATGACCCGGGTAATTCATGAGCGTTCTTACTGGTAGTACATTTCACTCAGGGAATTCTAAATTTAGTAATAATTCGTTGAAAACCAAATTGAGACATCCCAATTCAGTGTCACGTGCTTCCCCTTGTAGGCAGAATTGGATGGGGCTTAGGATGAAAAACGTCACCTTATAAATGAATGTTTGAGCTGTGGTCTTCACATATTGCTATTGTTAGCATCCGGATTTGTCATCTATCATAACCTCAGGTAAAACACCATTCTTGCTACAATTTTAAATGGATTTTTGTACAGGATGTAGCAAACGATGAAAGAGAATCTGTCATTTCTTTCCTGTATGGAGTATAAGGTGCAGATCACATAGATTTTTGTGATCCAAAAATTTGAATTTGGTTGTATTTGAACCTCCGCCCTACCTGTTTTGGACCCTGAAAAATTAGTAGAAAGAAAAGAGGACTTTAACTTTGTTAAAAGTTTAGAAGCCCCACCAAATAGTTACTAGGACTGCTGTTTTTCAACTGCGGATCTCTCCCTTTATAAATTAACTCTTAGAATATACTGGTCTTCAGTAAAGTTAACCTAATGAGGATATATAATCTGGCACAGACTTTGGAAGTTAACAAAGGTAAACTCTCTAAGCATTACTGATTCCTTGCAATTCCTTTGAAAAGCCTCCTTTGGGTCATCTCACACATCTAGAATCCTAACTGGAATAATGTCATATGAATGCAGATTTCAAGAAGTGCTAACGTGTAGTATCTTGGAGATCTCTCTTGAAAAATATGTTCCAACAGACTTTTTCCTTTCATTTTCAAAGATCTCTGAGGAATGAAAAATGGTAATAATCTAAAACTTAGAGAGTTTTAAAGAACTGCAGATGTAATTAATTGTTTAAGGTAGAATTTCTTTTACCCTGGAAACCTTGTCCATGTTATTGATCAATCACATGTACTTTCTCAATGGTATTCATGGGTGTCTCAACCGATCCTTTATTGTTGCAGTTATTTTAAATGATTTAACTTGAAATTAGTGCCCCAAGACATTTTAGTTCAGATAGAAATCCTCACTTAAAGGAAAAAAAGGACTATAATAACAAGAGGACCACTAGACTAACATATAAACATATATATATATATATATATATAAAAAACATATATAACATATATATAGGTATGTTTTTGACATGATAATGTAGTGGCATTGAGAATGAAAACTTTGATATTACTAGTTTTAAACACCCTATCTTTGAAAATTTAGTAAACCCACTTTTCTGTGCTCACTGCATAGTCTTCTAGAATGTTGAACATTCTAATAAGTAAAAGTATAATTATGATGTGTCCTATTTATATGCTCTCATATACATTTAGAGCATTAGTCCTGGGAAGGGTATCATCAGTGAATTTGTCTTTCATGTTTTAATTTTAATTTTAGGTGCCAAAACATTTTTTCTCTCTTTTGATAACATTAAGATTACTATGAATTTTGAGGAATAATAATAAACCCAATGGAGAGAAAATCTTTTCTATGAACAGATGGCTTTTGATATATCAAGGTTTTGCCATTTATTTTAGTGCTTAAAATAAACATTATTTATAAGACCACTTACATTTTGATGTTACTTAATGAGGAATATGCATCATTGATTTGACTAGCTTAAGAGGTCATTTAGAACTTGCCCGTTAACAAGCTGTAATCTGCTGAGCACACAATGACTTTGTTTAAAATTATCTATTCAGAGCTGATCAATGACAATAATTGTTTTATACCAATCACTTCTGAAAGTTGCTAATTACTTTGAAGGACATGAATACTAGCCCGTTTTTGGAAGTCGTAACCCACTCACCTTGAAGTTATCAAAAAGTCATTTTGTTATCAAAAGTCATTTTGCCTCTTGAAAGTACTTTGTTTTAAAAAAAAATTAGGTTTATTCACTAGTACTGGGATATCAACAGGAAACATAGGCAAAATTTAAGATGTCGTTTGTTCCTATAACAGGAAGTATGGTAGAATCTCAGCTATTTGTATCTTATATCAATTAGATACTGGTTAAACTGGGCTCCCTATAATGTAAGAAAATGGTGTCTTTTATATTAAAGAGCATTGCACACACTCTTTCTCTTTATACAGTACATCCCTCAGATGTTTTAGTGGGAAAAGCCTGGGCTTTGGAATAAGACAGAGCTGGGTTTGTGTCCTGGCTCTGTCATTTACACTTTTACTGGTATTGCTGTGACCTTAATCAAGTTATTAACCTCAGTTTCTTCATTGTTAACATGGAGATCATGCCCTCTTCACAAGGTTACCATGAGGATTAAAGCAGTTAGCCTAATACCCGGCAGATTCATGGAGTTCAGTAAATTTTAGATTCTTTACTTCACTGGATGGCGGCATCTTCACTCAGCTTCTTCCAGCTTCTTCCAGCTGTTTTCACTCACTCCCCTCTAACAAAGGCATTGAAACATTGATTATTATACTTCAGTGTGGGTGAGTTTTAATTTGTTATCTTAACCATCCCTTAACCTGTTATGAGCTTTAATACCCAGTTGTGAATACCAGGATTTGTCTTGGAAAGGAATCGTAGCATGCTTTGGGGTAGATGTTTAAGGAGTTGGTGCATTAGAAGACTGTCTGAGAGCTTAATGGTGGACTCTGAGGGTGTGGTTAGTGCTGTTTCTTTACTTGCTCAGTGTGGGGTGGGAAGGAGCCCATGCCATTGGCCTCTGTTAGTTCCCTTCCTACTGGCACAGATTTTTCAGCCAGTTTCAGAGTTTGCCCTTTCAACTTTTCTCCAAGTGGGCATCTCCACTACTCTGCCATGACCTAATCATAAACCACTATCCTCCATCTTTCCTTCTCAGTACTTCAGCATGCATGTTTTACGTTTTCTGGCACATTTAATCTTATTTTATTTAAAATTCAGTGGTGTTTTAATGTAATAGGTAGTCCATCCCTTAACAGTATTTGATATCCTAATATTTTCCCATGCTTCCTGAGTCACTTCTATTGCTGATGATGGATTTTCTATCAGTAGTTTTGTTTACAACTGTTCCTGTCTTTAATACAATTAATACTAAAGTAAGCTGAAATTCATGTGAAGCCATCCAACCAGCTGTATGACCCAAGGCATTTATTTAAGCTCTCTAAGTGTCAATTTCCTCTTTTATCAAAGAAGGCTAATAATCTCTACTTCAGAATGATACTGTAATGATTAAATTAAATAAGCCAGGAAAATAGTCATTATTCACATGTATAATTTATATATATATATATACATATTACAATTGGTTATTCTTTTTCATTAGGAAAATGGTTTTTATATCAATTCCTCCTGTCTCTTTGCCAGCCATAATACAGTTTTGGTCAAATTAGAGGGAGGTAGTTTCTAAACTGAGTATAGAACTTTAGAAAAATTAATTTTTCTTTATTTAAATAATTAAGCTCTAAATTAAGATCATTTGAAAAATATTTAGAAAGACACATTCTATAACATCGTTACACTAGCTTGTTATTCTACTTAGTTTTACTTTGCAGAATTAATTTCTCTGATTTAATTTTTCTTATAATAAGAACAGTAAGATAAGTGGTTTTGCATAACTTCAGTTATTTTAGTCATTCTCATACTGGGAGGTTGACTGAAACATTTCTTCAAAGTCTTCACATTTAATATTTCAGATTGTAAAATACCTTTTAAATGGCCATATTTTACAACAGAGAAAAATAAGGGCTCATAATTCAAGTAAAATATTTTTCCTGTTTATTCTTATAGATCCAGCATTCAAGGTTATAAAAATTTTAAACTCAGCATATTTAGTAAAAAAATCATAGGCTTTTGGGATAAAACCCAACGGGCTGAGGCTCATTCTCTTATTAATTACTTTTTCCTATGAAAAAATAAATTTTAAAGATGTGTGTTCCTAGCCGAGCTAACTTTGCAAAACATTGGAAGGACTTCATATCCAGAAAAAGAATCGTTCATAGTATGTGAATAATTCATAAATAGATGGAAACTGCTGGAAAATTTTAGAGAATGAAGTTAAGTCTTTATACAAGGCTAAGTTAACATTTTTTTCAATTTTTTCTATTTCTTCTTCTTCTACTCCTTTAAAGAAGTTGAGTTTTTTTTTTGGTTTTCCACAAAATTAGGATCTATACATTATAATTTTTGTTTTGAGTTTTTCTAATAGAGGTTGTATTAGCAAAAATAGAGCTTAAAGAGATTGATTCTTCTTATGATGACTGGGGCTTTTAAGGCATCTAGTAGCCCACTTAAGTATGTTTTCTTAGACACCAACACTCCTCTCCTCTCAAAAAAGAAAAAAAGATACTTTCAACAGAAATATTTGTTCATTGAAAATTGCAGTTCACTTTGTTCACAGTTCTATATTGCAATGGTTTAGAGAGTGGGCCCCCTGAGTCCTAATTTGATTCCTGAATCCATCACTAATAGCTGAGTAATTACGGGAAAATTGAATAACTTCTCTTTTCAGCAGTTTTCTCATCTGTAAATATCTCATAGAAATGTTCTAGTGATTAAATGCGTACATACAAACAAAACCCTTAGAATAGTGCCTCACACATAATAAGAGCTCAATAAATGTTACCTACTGTTATTATTAAAGAAGTATTAAAATGTCATGATGAAGGTACAAGACAACATTTTGTTTAAAGATTTTGATAGCACTGAATTTAAAAAGCCCATTAAAGGGAGTTCCTTAGCAGTCCAGTGGTTAGGACTCGGTGGTGTCTCTGCCATGGCCCCGGGTTCAATCCCTGGTCAGGGAACTAAGATCCTGTAAGCCACATGGTGTGGCCAAAAAAAAGAGTCCATTAAGAACATTGATTTTAATGAGATGAAATACAATCTTCAAGCCCGTTGGTTATGAAAAACAAAAAATTTGTTTGGTCAGGAAGCAGAAGAGTTAGGAATTGGTAAAGCAAATTTTTGATCTTTCAATAGTTAATTTCACATTTAGTATTTGTAAAACAATGATAAATATTATAAAAAATTATAGTAACCTAGAGTATGTTTTTGTCTTTATAATATTTTATAATAAATCTATGAGTACAACCTATATTTGCAACTGTTATATTAGTGGAAAAGCCTAAGACTTTATTTGATAGGAGTCATCATCATTACCTTGATTTTGAAGAATTATTAATGTTTTCACTAAAAATGTTCACTGGCATATTTCATCTTTTTATTTAATTCAATAGATTCAGAGGCGATGGCGAGGCTATAAGATTCGGAAATACTGCTTTAATTATTTTTATTTGAAGGAGTACCTGAAAGCTGTTTCAGAGACCAATGATGCAGTTAGGTGAGTAGTATAACCACTAGCCTACTCGTCACAATTTTAGAAAGGTTACTCCATAGATGTTGATCATTATCAGACTTAGGAATACTTTCTAAAACTAAGTGATATTTTAGGCAGAAATTTATTGATAAGATAGAGATATCTGATTCTCTTTAACAATTTGAGGCTGTTGTATTTTTAAATATCTTATACTCTTGACTGTAAATTAGATTATTCATGTGTGTCGTAGGCCTACCTTGACACTATGCAAATAGCTTAGTTTCAGTAAAATTGCCTCATTTTGAGATGGATTTATCTGTAAAAGGATTACATAGATGAAGGCTTAAGTATGGCAATCCTCAGAACATGTTCATCGGCAAGAACTTGCCTCTCAAAGAAGAAAACATTATGGAACACATTAAAATGGACTGTTTTACTGTCGGTTTTTATTTCTGTAAACACATAGAAAGATAACACCTGGATTTAGGCCTTAGGGCGATGTCTTCTGTAGATTTAAAGTTATTGCAGCACTATTCATTCAGCTTTACCAAAGCTCTATGTACTAAGTTTTCATATTACTTCAAAAATCGCTAGTCTTGGGCTTCCCTGGTGGCACAGTGGTTGAGGGTCTGCCTGCCGATGCAGGGGACACGGGTCCGTGCCCCGGTCCGGGAAGATCCCACATGCCGCGGAGCGGCTGGGCCCGTGAGCCATGGCCTCTGAGCCTGCGCGTCCGGAGCCTGTGCTCCGCAACGGGAGAGGCCACAACAGTGAAAGGCCCGCGTACCGCACAAAAAAAAAAAAAAAAAAAAAAGCTAGTCTTCTCCTCTTGTAATATTGCCCCATTCCAATAACATATAAGCGACGTATGCTTATAATAGATTTCAATAAAAAGGAAATAGTGACGAATCATAGTTGACATTTACATAATAGTTTTACTTTCAGTTTTCACATACATTATCTCATTTTACTCTTAACGTTTTTTGAACTAGAGAGAACAATCGACATTGTTAGGACAAAGGTGTTCTCTGAGACCCTAAAATTATATATATATATCATAAGAAATGTCTAAAAACTGACTTCCCCACTTTTAACTTTCTCGCATATGTTGTGTGTATAAGAGAGTCTGGTCTTTGGAGATTGAGTATGGGGAATTTGTAAAGTTGATTTCCTTGGAAATAGCAATGAAGATTTGGGGAAGCTGGAATAGGATTTAGTTAATGAGAAAAGTTGGAACACTCAGAAACATGTGGGCCACAGGGGCTGCTATTTACTTTCTTCCTAAGAAATCCAAAGTTCTCTTGATGGGCTGGCTGGCTGTAAATGGCAGGCTTGAGCTTGTCAGGAGGAAAGAGCTAGTGGAAGATGCAAGAGGGAGAATTTGAGTAGGACTGGGCCTAGTGTGAGGCAAGGGAGACTCTTAAGGCACAGAAGTTAAGGAGGCGCTCCCTGCCAGGGTCATGCAGCTGCCGACCCTGCACTTTCCCAGCCTTGACAGTGTATCCTTAAATTTTACATTTTAGAGGCGTCACTTGCTTCATCCAAGTCCTGTGCCTGAATAGGAGAAGGTTCTCAAAGAGACAAACACGTGGAGGGTGGTTTTAGAAAGGCCTGTTTCTTCTGTTCAACAGACATTTCCATTTATCCTTGTTTTGTTCCTGATTTTACTGGGAATACGTCTAGCCACTAGAGAGTGTGGTGTATCTGTGCTGACAATTTGGTTTAGCCTGGTATTCTTTATCATATTACGGACTTATTCTTTTTACTTCTACCTCTCTTGGAGGTCATATATTTTTCAGGTGTATATTCTCCATCAGTGATTAATTTCCTAATTGTTTACCCCCTCTTTGTTCTTGTATTTATTCCTAGACTGTTTGTAGTTCCTTTGCTATTATTATCATTGTTGTTATTTTTATCTTGGAATGGGGTATTGTAAAAAGACAGTGTTGGGGAAGGGCTAGGGCTGTGCTCTGGGGGTGGTAGGGACATGGTGCATGGAACATGATGGAAGGATTGGCTAGGGATAGATCCAGCAGGGACCATAACATACCAGGGCATTTTAGGCCATATTAAAGCTTGGAGTGGACTTCCTTTTTAAGGAGAGCAGCAACATGATTACACCTATGTTTTGGCATGCATGTTCAATTGCATTTTTCATAATAGTTATATTTAAATAGTCTGGTACATTTAAAAAATATCTATTAGGGTATTAATTTTACTGAAATAAAGTGTTTTCTTCTTTCTCATGGAAGAATATGCAACAGATTTGTTTGGATTGTTTCTTCATGTTTGTTTATCCTATTTTCCATTGAAAATCATTGGAATCCAGACTCTAGTTACCTTTTCCTTCATAACAAATTCCACCCAAAGCAGCTTAAAACAATACACACTTATTATCTCATCATTTTATCTATCAGGAATCTGGGAGGGCTTTGCTCTGGGCCTGGGCCAAGGTCTCTCATGAGGTTGCCATCTGGCTCTCGGCCAGAGCTGCCATCTCATATGGAGGCAAGACTGGGGGAAGATCCACTTCTAAGCTCACTCACATCGGCCTCAATTCCTCCGGCCATTGGCCACTGGCATACCTCAGTTTCTTGCCACGTGGACCTCTCCATAGGACAGCTTATAACATGGAACTTGGCTTCCTTCAGAGCAACTGAACCAGAGAACAGGAGAAAACATCCAAGATGGAAGCCGTATCCTTTTGGTAACCTAATATCAGAAGTGACATCTTATCACTTTTGCTGTATCCTGTTCATTTAAAGCAAGAGACTAGGTTCATCCCACACTCAAAGGGGAGGATCACACAAGGGGATGACTTCTGGAGTGGGGATCGTTGGAGGCCACCTTAGAGGATACTTTCCACATACAGTGACTTGCATATAATATTTGTTCAATAAGCACGTTGATTTTCAGCATTTGCCTAGGACAAAAGTTACTTTACATTAACTTAAGGCAATTTTTTTAACATCTTTATTGGAGTATGATTGCTTTACAATGGTGTGTTAGTTTCTGCTGTATAACAAAGTGAATCAGCTATACGTATACTTATATCCCCATATCTCCTCCCTCTTGCGTCTCCCTCCCACCCTCCGTATCCCACCCCTCTAGGTGGTCACTAAGCACCGAGCTGATCTCCCTGTGCTATGCGGCTGCTTCCCACTAGCTATCTATTTTACATTTGGTAGTATTTATAAGCCCATGCCACTCTGTCACTTCATCCCAGCTTACCCTTCCCCCTCCCCATGTCCTCAAAAAAAAAATGGTTCTGAAGAACCTAGGGGCAGGACAGGCATAAAGACACAGATGTAGAGAAAGGCAATATTTTTATGTGATATCTTTTCAAGGTTATGTTTCAAACTTTAATATTGTATCAAAGCAATTATGATGTATCCTAATTACTTCTACCAACAAGCATTAAAATGTATAGTTTCTGGATTTCAAAGAACATATGAAAGATCTAGTGCATTCCTCTGTCTTTGGACAGGATAAAATCATTTACAGAAAATAAATTAGTAAAATATATTTTATATCAGAATACGTTTTGCACTAGAATTGTGTTGCACAATTCAAGGCCAGACAACACTGGGCTTATAACTTTAGCTTATCTGCTCTTTCATTAATAGAAATAGTTTATCTATTCTATAGTTAATAGTAAAAAACTATATATATATATATATATACACATATATATATATATACACACACACACACACACACACACACACACACACACAAGGATATATTCTTTAACCAAGAGTGGACTTATCACAAAGCTAAATGGAATTGATTAATTTAAGGCTGAGTCTGCATTTGGTAGATAAGTTTCTTTGTAATATCTAGCTTGATATGCAAAAATTGCCCCAGGTTATGAATGAGAAAATTATATAATGAAATTAAAAATTAGCTACAGAGTTACAGATTAGTAGCTTTAATAAAACATTATTAGCTTGAAGTGCAGAAAACTGACTTTTTTTTTGGACAGAAATTCAAGCTATAAGTAATATATTCCCCCAAGTTTAATGCTTCAGTGTAGTTGTTGGTTGTTAATAGTGCATAACAATAGGTCTGTTTTGAGTGTAAATTTGTCATTCATCAAAGCAAATTAGTTTTTCAGCATGTTGATTTTGTGTAGCCCTGGTTTGGCTAGAAAGATTTTTATGGGTATAATTCTTTACCTATCTTTGCATACATCAGCAAAGGTTTTTTTAAAGGATATATTCATTTATTTTGTTTTTGCTGTAACAGCTTTATTGAGATGTAATTCACATACCATACAGTTTATCCATTTAAAATATACAATTCTGTGGAGGTTAGCATTGATATATTCACAAAGTTGTACAACCATCGCCATAATCAATTTAAAACATTTTCATCATCATAAAAAGAAATCCTATACCCTTTCCAGTCACTCCCCCACCCCTACCATTCTTCCCATTCCTGCCCAGTCCTAGGCAACCCCTAATCTACGTTCTGTCTCTGTAGATTTGCCTATTCTGGACGTTGCAAATAAATTGAATCTTATAATATGTGGTCTTTTGTGACTGATTTCTTTCCCCTAGCCCGATGTTTTCAAGGTTTATCCATTTTGTAGCATATATTAGTACTATATTCCTTTTTCCTACCAATTAATATTCCATTTTATGGATAAGCCACATGTTATTTATCCATTTACCAGTTGATGAACATTTGAGTTGTTTCTGCTTTTTGACTATTATGAATGATGGTGCTATGAACACTCATGGACAAATTCAAGAATGAGTGGTCAAGAACACTAACTTTGGACTCAGATCAACGGGGATTAAAATCATGGTTCTGCCACTCTCTAGTTTTGTAACCTTGAAATAGTTACTTAATCTTTCAGAAATTAGGACTCTTCATCTGTACACTTTGGAGCAGCAGTATTTACTTTGCAGAATTTTTGTGAGGCATGCAGTATAGGAATCATTGAGCATATAATTGACATTCTTCAAATAGCAGCTATTATTATCAAGGACAAGATAGAGAAAAACGGAGCCAATATTTGTAAATATATACCTCCCTATGATATTACAGAATTAACATTCAGTTTTATATGAGGCTATTTTTAATTCAAAGTAAGCAAACAGATATAAAATTTCATGAATTAGATTGTGTATATATATATATATATATGTTTTTAGTTTATAGAAACATTAATCGCCAAGTACAATATAAGTCGTCAGTATTTTGTGACATTAAACCATGTCTAAAAACTGTCTTTCAGAGAGCTCGAAGGAAAAGCAAAGAATAGAACATAGTACAAAAGTTGGGAAAGAGACAATCAATGAAAACTTAGAGTTTTCTTTTTTAATTTAGAATTCTTTTACCATTTTATGGTAAAGAAGAATATATATCAACATAACACATGCATATTGTTAAATATATTACCTATTAACAAATGTTTCATATTAGATAAAAGAATCGCCATACCACATTATTTTACCCAGTCCCTAATGGTTATCACTTTCTTCTCTTAGCTATTTCTTCTTCTTCTTTTATTTTTTTATAAATTTATTTATTTTTGGCTGCATTGGGCCTTCATTGCTGCGTGTGGGCTTTCTCTAGTTGTGGCGAGCGGGGGCTACTCTTTGTTGCGGTGCGCGGGCTTCTCGTTGCGGTGACTTATTCTCTTGTTGCAGAGCACGGGCTCTAGGCTCATGGGCTTCAGTAGTTGAGGCACGTGAGCTCAGTAGTTGTGGCTCACGGGCTGTAGAGTGCAGGCTCAGTAGTTGTGATGCACAGGCTTAGTTGCTTTGCAGCATGTGGGATTTTCCCGGACCAGGGTCCTGCTATTTCTTCTTGTACTCACTGAATGTTTCTAAACTATATGCTGATCTGATATTGCCTGATTTTACACCTCAGATCTTTTAAATTAGTTGTATGTAATATGGTAGAGGAGGATTTAACTCTCTTAAACTTCTCACCTCCACTTGTATCTCTTTTTAGATGAATCTATATCAGTATTTACATTTTTGTGATTATGGAAGTAGGGTTCTTTACAAAAGCAATTAATGTAGGATGAGTATATTTACTTTATTCCTTTTTTGGTTAATTTCTATCTTCCTTATTTTTTCCTCTTATATGCAAATTATATATGCCATTAATTATTTTCCAGTTATTCTATCTTAGTAGGAAATCCAATTAAGTCCCCCTTTCCTCTGGAGCATGCCCTGTTTGGCCTCCCCTTCGTCCTGCTCCAAACAAACTGAATTTTCTCTAGACACGATAAAGATGTCTTCTTGAGAAGACATTTCTTAACTTCCTTTCTCCTGGGCTGGACTCACTATTCTGTGGATCTGTGTTACCTTTTCACGATTTATTTCCTTGTTTTTCCTGGAGCAACTGCTATAATAATGATCATGGAAGGCAATTTTTGGAGTCTTTGCTTATTTTAAATGTCTTATTCTGTCCTGAAATTTGATTAGCAGCTTGGCTGCATATAACATTCTAGGTTGCAAATTATTTTTCCTTAGAATTTTGAAGGAGTTGCTCCCTTATTTTTAACATTCAAAATTGCTAAATACTCACTATTCTGTTTCTCCTCTTTGAAAGTGATCTATTTTTTTCCCTTTTTCAATGTGTGTTAATTCAAGTTCACCAAGAAACAGATGCTAAGATGGAATTAGATGTGCAAGAAGTTTATTGGGGGGAAGAAGCAGGACGAAGTGGGGAAAACCTTCAGTCTGTAGCACAAGTCTGACACCTATGAAGAGAGAGAAGGAAGAAAAATTGGGGAAAGACTGGGATTGCAGCACGTTTTCAAGAAAGGCTAATGGCTCGTCCTCAAGCCAAAGTTACCCTTTGGAGGAGTCTGCTGTCTTGCCAGAATGATCCTGCCTTAGTACCCCATCATTCTCAGTCATTGGCTGGAAGTGACCTGGAGAAGGTGTGACCTTGGTATGAACATGTTGGAGGATCCAGTGGTACATTTGTAGGTCATTAAAGGATGTTTTCAATTTTTTTCCTGACGTTTTTGAAATTTCTCAATTTTATGACTTCTATGACTTTTATTTGCTTCCATTGTTCTGAGCATCAGTGGATACTTTAGTTCTCCAGTATTTTCTTATATTATTTCTGTGATAATTTCCTTGTTTCTATTTTCTATTTTTCTTTATTCTTTTTTTTTTTTTTTTTTTTGCTGTATGCGGGCCTCTCTCTGTTGTGGCCTCTCCCGTTGTGGAGCACAGGCTCCGGACGCGCAGGCTCAGCAGCCATGGCTCACGGGCCCAGCCTCTCTGTGGCATGTGGGATCCTCCTGGACCAGGGCACGAACCCATGTCCCCTGCATCAGCAGGCGGACTCTTAACCACTGCACCACCAGGGAAGCCCTTTTCTTTGTTCTTTTATTGGCTGGATGATGGACCTCCAGAAGTTACGTGGGGAGTCTCTTATACTTTTCTGCCCCTTTCCTTATCCTGGGCCTTTATCCTCCCATTCTACTTTTGTGAGAGACTTCCTTCCTACCCTTCTACTGAAATTTTTATTTTAGCAATAATTTTTAACTTTCATGAAATATTTCTACTCTTTTGATCATTTCTTTTTTGTATCCTTCTGTTCTATTAATAAAATATCTCATATTTCTCTAAAATACTGGAGCAGAAAGGGTCTTGGCAGGAAGCAGAATCCACCTCAGGATTTATTCCTCAAATAAAGAGAGTTAAATGAAAGGGTAATTGCAGAGATGTGCACAGGGTTAAGGGCTCAGCAAGAGAGGTTTTGGCATCCAGAGACCAGCAACAGTGCGATGTTGCTATTTCTAGGGTAGAAGAATTAAGGGGAAGGAATAACATTAATGGCTATAGTGAGAACCAAGGAGAAGTGAGAGCCCCCGACCCCTGGCCGTGACCTACACTTGTAGAGGCATTCAGTTATTGCCAGAGGTGTGTGGCATCAAAGAAGAGAGAGGAATGAGGAGGAAATACCCCCAACTTCTTCCTGCTGAATACTAGTGTTCTGTTAGACTAAACCCATCTGTAAAACAATTTGTAGGGCTTGTTCCCAGTGCAGGTGTGTAGAATGGATTGGAGGTGTGGCAAATGAAAAATAATCAGCACTGATAATAATTCAAGTTCAGAGGATAACTTTCATTTAGTCTCTGTGATACCGATTTCCTCCAGGGTGGTGTTTTTATTTTTATTTTTTCAATTGGTTATTATCACCTTCCCTTTTAAGTTGGAGCCTTTCCTCACGCAGCTGGTGATCTTCAGCTGTTTGTTTACACATGCACATGAGGAACTGAAATGCCAGTTTGGGTGTGTATGTACATAAGCAGGTTTTGTTGATTGGCAGGCTTCGGTTCCTTTTAAAGTGATTGGGCATTTGGAGCTGCCCAAATGCCGGTATGTGGAAGTTTTTCTTACAGGCTATTTAGTTTCTCCAAAGAAGAAATTTCTGATACTCTGTTGAGGGAGAAGATGCTGTAGCTGCATTTGGGTGAATGGTGAAAAAAGGGAATTGTACTTCACACCTACAAATTTCCACTCTGGGTCCTATTCCTTTTCTCTCAGTTCCTTCAGAGAACGCACCTTTGATCCCCTCACCTAAGTGATCAAAACCTGGATGCCGCCATTCTCTGCACGTATGTGTTAAAGAAACACACAAAAGTGTGCGGCCATTGTAGCTGTGTAGCCCAAGGTTAAATTGCTAAATTGTGGCAGAACTGAGATGGAATTCTAGATCTTATGACCTCATACATGGTGCTCTTTCCAGTATATTATACTGTTTTAATACTATCTTAATTCATTTCAAAATGAATGAAATGGTAGAAAGATCATAGGAAATAAAAGTTTCTCAGTTGGACTATGTTTGATGCATAGTGTTAAATTCTGGATGTCACTATTTATGATGAATATTGACTCAAAAATCTGCATCCAACGGAAAACGACCAGGAGTTTAAGGGACTTAGAAATCATGAAGAGTTGGAGTTCTGAGACTGGAAAACAGCAGCCTAAATGAAGGCATGATGTCAGTCTTCAAATTTTAAAGAACTGTCACGCACTACATTTATAAAAAGGGAAAAAATTAAGGCAAATGGGTAGATTTGCGTTCAACATGAAAAATATATTTCCAATAATTCAGTACTACTCAGTGATAGGCTGACTTGTGAGCTACAAAATATTCCAACAGAAGGATTCATCTAAAGTGTCAGGTAGACCTTTGTGTAGAAAGAATTTCTGCATTTGATGACAAGCTAGGAGATTCCCAATTCTCTTTAAATCAGAGATCATTTGCTTCATATGGTAATAAATATATTTAAAAGAAAACAAATCTATATATTTATTTGCCACAAAACTCAAAGCACTTTGAATTCCATAAAGGCGCTAGGAAAATTTAAAGAAAACTAATCTTATAAGGAATATTCCATATTCCTTATACATATTCCATAAGTATATGGTATTAAAATATCATTTACCATGACCAAGACAGATATGATAATACATGTAAATATTTTATATATACACATTATAATTATGTATTTAAAAATCTAATCTAAAGTTAAAAGTGCTCTAAATTTAACTATTGTGAAATTAAAAAACAATTTGTAATACTAAAAGATATTTTTGAAATCCCTTGTATATACTCCTGATGCATAAAGGTTGTTTTATATTCCCATAGTTAGAAAAGGTTATCTCAGAGTGGCAACACCCCGACAAATCACTAGTATTGGAGAAGGATGACTAATGTATTTATCATTAATATGACCATTATTACAATTTTAGTATTATATTTAAGAGGCCTTGTATTCATCGACATGCTTACCAGAATGCGCAATTGGAGAAGTCAAAGTCTATTAACTGCATTTTCAGCTCTTTCTGATCTGGATAGGGCTGATGAAGCAACACATTTATGAAAACAACCTCCAGTCCTTCTAAGAGCCCTAGGCAGCTCTCCCATATTGGCATGAACTGGGCTGCATGCTTGGGTCTCCTTGGTTATTCTGGAATCCATATACCCATGTGCTTAACTGAGCATATTAAACTCTGACTTTCTGTCCTTTGTCCTTTGCTATTACTTTTGTGTGAACAACTTCCAGTTCAACTATGAGAAATCCTCTTAGGTCTTAAAATATACAGTTCCTCTCTCAGTATTTCCTGTTAAACTGTCAGTGTTTATTCCCAGTGACGATAGTCGCAATACAGAACTAACAGCCTGCTGTTTCAAAATATTTATTTCAATATTTGTGTTAACTGCTGTCTTCGTAATCTGCTAATTTGCATTTGTTTTCAAGGATAAAGCCAAAAAACAAAACCTTGAGTCATTTCTATAAATATGCATCTAGTTTTTAGAAAACTGAAGATTTGAGCATAGTCCCTCATCCTTATAATGGTTATCGGGGAGACTCCATATGGCCACCCTTATTGTCTTTAAGTAATCTTGCTCTGGCAGGAAATCGTGCAGAGTCAACAAATGCATCAGGCTGATGACACAACTGAAGACCATTGAGATTGCTTAACATTCTGCATCAGGGAAGCACAGCACTAGATTTCTACTTCCTTGGAGTTGAAGACTTTCTAATACATAAAGCTTGCTAGGCAGCACATTTCCAATTGTGCTTTAATTAACAAAGAAATAGAAACATGAAGGAAATCAGCATGTCCTTTCAGACTGGTAGCGTGCGCAGCCCCGCAAAAGCAAAGCTGGAGCCGCTAGAGTGAAAAAATCAGTCAGTAGTGTTGGTATTTGCCCCCCTTTTGCTGTCACATATGGATTCTCCAGAACTTTCATCAACTTCATTTTTAAGTCAGAATTAATATTAAGTGGGAAAATACTAATGGAAACACTAAGAATCTGGAGTATATCTACTCCATCAATATTCAACCCATGCTTGATAATAATAGCTTCCTCTTTAGACGCAGGTACAGCATGGACAAAAATCATCACTGAGTAGTTGCTTACATGGTGCAAACATAAACGAAAGAAATACTTTATACAGATTTATCAAAGATTTCTGGCTGTTCGTATATCATATCTATGTGTTTTTAGTAAATAACAATAAGAGAAAGATCAGTATATAGTAATCAGAAAACTAATAATTAATTAAAAAGCTAAAATTTTATATGGACAAATTTAGACATTGTAAACAATGACCAGCTCAGTAAATGGACTGCAATCACAGTAACTCATGTTTACTAAGCACCTGTTGTGCATGTGAAGTTTTATATGTTATCTATCACACAGATCCCCTTTGGGGATATATGTTATTGTATTTTAAACATGAAAAGCTAAAATCAGGGTTTCAGTAACTTGGGTAAGTTCACACACCTAAGTAGTGGTGGGTCTGGAGATTTGAACTCAGTCTTCCTTTTTTTAAATCAAAATACACTTCCTCTTTGTACTTTTGAATTATTGCAAGTTGTATCAATTACATTTCAACTGTGACATATAGCATAAGGAGGCTCACTTAAAACCCATTCTGAATTTCTTGTAAATCGCCTTCTTTGCTGTTGGGCCTACAAAACTAAACACTCACTTTATTAGACTTCCTTGCAGTGGAGGTACCATGTGACTTGGTCAGGGCCAATGAAGTAAAATATTAAAAGTAACCACTTAAAATGGGCATTTGACTATTGGAGGCCATTTGATGTCAGATTAGAAACCATTAGTACGTGGTATAAGAGATTTTTTCAGATCCCATCTACTCTACCATGTGATAGAGATCATTAGCAATCGAGTCTTTGACATTAATTGAAATAGTAGGTACATTTCAGAATATTGGTGTATGCGCCCCCTCTGTGCCTCTTTCAGCAAATTCCTATGAAAAAAATAGGTGAACTTGGACTAATAGCCAACCTACAAGCAGAGATGGAAGGTAACACTGCTTTGCTAAGGGAAGTGCTCTCTGTGTACAGTCTGTATTTGATGAGAATTTTATAATTTGGAAACTTGTGGTATTGAAAAACCCAATTGCTTCTGTACCTCAAACTGAAGTGTTTATAAACAGTGGCTATGAAGTTTAGGGCCTTAGCTGGAGACAAACCCAGGCCTTGGCAAGTATGTGAGCCCAAGACAAAGGTCAGATTGGGGATGTTATCTTGTCTGATAATGGCTAACTTAATTCAGACCAACCATCCTCATGATGACATCTAAGCATCAAAGAACTATCAACATGGTAAATAATTTACTGGCCAAAATATAGTAGAAGATGAGAACTCAGAGATGTAAGTCTACACTCAAAGCTGCTCTTACCTTAAAGGCATCTGCCTATTGGAAAGAACATCTACCTGACTGCAAAAGAACTGTGCTTTTGGCAGTCTTGCAGTATCAGGAGGAAACCAAATTCTAAGTCAGAGCCACCAAGAGTAGGAATTCTGCTTAACTTCCCCCTGTTCTTTCATCCAGAATCCCCAAAAGCTATAACCCTAGAAGAAGTAAGTAACAATGGAAATAAACTAGCAAGATTTGAAGTCAAACTGCCATTTATCTGAGTGACTCAGGGAACCTCAAGTCTTGCACTTGAATTTAGGAGCTCCTAGACTAATAGTGTCCCAGGAACCTGACAGAAGCATATGAAGAGCCTCTCAGAGAGAAGATGCCATAATTCTAGGCCTAAAATTATTCTTACAAATCATTTTTCAAATGCAACATCATGCACAGTGAAAGTACCAGGGATTTAGGAAAGCAAGACACCATGAGTGAGAAGCAGCAAAACAAACAAAAAAAAGATAGTGGAAACAGAATCACAAAGCCTTAATATATCAGCATTACCAGGACCAGACTATAAACCAGCCAAACTAAATGTGTAAAGAATAAAATCCAAGCTAGAAAAATTTGTCAGTTTCGCGAACTGCCATCTTCCCACACAGATCTATTGTTTTGGCTGACTGGAAGCACTGTGTTGAAAGATTGAGTAGCAGAGCATAGAAACCGGTATCTAAGACCGTATGTCCCTAGGCTTGAAAACTATGTCTAGATAAGATCCTTGATTGCGGTTACTTACTCATGGAACCGACCAGAGGCGAAAAACCCAAACCCCTACTATACTGACAAGGGTATTTGTTGTGAAAGAAATCCCAGCCTGGCCAGCTGCAGCGTAGCTACCCTCAGGTAATCATAAGCGTCCTGAATTTGCACAGAAGGATCATCCCGTGCAAGGCGCATCTCATATGTGGTCGTGGAAGATGACAGACCAGGAATACTCTGTTTGTCTCCCCAAGAAACCACCTCGAACAGGAGCTGTGTAGCCTATTTGATATTCGCTATGGACCAGCAACTGCTGTTTCTTTCCCATTTTTTTCCCTAATGGGGAGTTTCTATTGTGTTTATCTCATTCCTCCTCCACCACTGAGTGCTGGCTGTGTTGTAAGTAGATAATTTTAATATGAAGACTTATTAACTAATAAAAGATGAGTAACTTTAACAGAGGTAAGATAGCACTCTAAAGAACATGGAAATAGTAAATATCGAGAGAAGTTACCACCTCTAAGCCTAAAGAAGAGTACTGAAAGGAGGAAAGTTTTTGTTTTTTGTTTTTTTGTGTGTCTGCACCACGTGGCTTGTGGGATCTTAATTCCCTGACCAGGGATCGAACCTTCACCCCCCGCAGTGGAAGCACAGAGTCTGAACCACTGGACTGTCAGGGAAGTCCCCGAAGGAAATTTTTTGGAAGAGCCTCTCCGCACCCGTTAATGATGAGACTCAGACCTCATTGGCGGGGATGTGGCAGCAGCCTACTGGACTGTGGAGTTTTCTGAGATGTCACGGACCAGAGCCGTTTTGCAGCCAGGGTGCCAGCTGAGATGAGCAGGAAGCTGCCCACCGGGGTGCTGGTGGACAGGGACAGATAGCTTACCTGTTGGGGTGACAGCAAAGCTCACTAGAGGTTGGCAACCACTGGATCCCCTGCATATAGCTGACAGCCATGCCATGGAGACAATGAAGCAGGTGTATTGGAACCAGGAAGAGAAACTCCTGCCTTTGCTCTTCCTTGAAATAGCCCTCCAGTACCCTCTATTTTCAGACTAATGCTGTGCTAGCCAGCAAAGGGAAAATGTTTATGGGTCCAGAGCCAATTTTACAAAACAAGCAAAGAATTGTAGACTTCAAGCTGAGAGGCAAAAAATCGATAACTGACAAATGTTGACTTTGCAATGAGGTGGCCTGTGGAAAATTCCTTAGATTTGATCACTCCAACATTTTGCACTCCAACATTGGCAACTTAACTTCTGTTATTGTTTAGGCTTTTCTAAACTTCTTTCAGCTAAGAGTGGAAAGATGACTTAGTTCTGGGTGATGAGATATGCTAGTTCTCCTTCCATTTTTTTTCCCTTTTCCCTGGAATGTGCACAAAATGACTGAGGCTGCAACACCCATCTTACCAATGATAGGAAAAGGCTATGATGATCACACATCAACATCATTAAATGTATATATATTTATATATAGCTTTAAAATGTGTATATTATAAAAGAACGCTCTTGGTGATAGTCGCTGAGTCTATGTAAGAGTATAAGTGTTACTAAAAAGACATTTATATCTAGATTAACAAAATTCATTTATATAAACGAATATGCTTTGAATTGTGAGTTTACCCACTGTTTATTTTACATGGAATCACACTCAGATGTATCATGATATATAACAACTTTTTATTCCTGTAACTTTAATATTCTCTATGAATTCTTTGACTCCATTCCATCCTTCCAGCATTTGGATGGCAGAGGGCAAGAAACTAATAAATATTAGTCCAATTTGGCGCAATAGAGTAATTTAAAGAATCTTTTAATACGTCAGTTTTTCATAATTCCTTGACTTCCCCCTTGTCTTCTCCAACATGTTTTATGGATGTATAAGGAGCTTGCGTTACCTTGTGGCCCTAGGGGTTAAGAGGGAGCCCTGACTTATATTTAGGTAAACAAAATGGCTGGTGTCTGAAGCTCTGTGGTTATCAGTCTTGTCACTAGGAGTTCTGCTAGCATCTGCAGCTAAAACCCACCATTTGATGTAACCAGTTGCAGCTTGATTTAGGTCTGGTGGTTTTGCTTAGCTGACCAGACCCTGTATCATCTCTTTCTGTCTCTGTCAATCTCTCTGAGATCTTCCATATGCTTCAAATGATGCCTTGGCCAAGGCTAGCTACCCTGCAGACTCTGATTCAAGGTCATCTGTATATTTGCCGTTGTGGTCCTCGTGACTTGACCCCTAGCTCTCAACGTAGATCTTGCTTGTCCCTAAAATGATATACATGAACTTCCTGGTCCTGGTATACAATATAGGAGCCAAGGAAGACTTACTAGTGCTAAGCAAACCCTTCCTACCTGACCACACTATTTGATCCTCTTTGCTGGCCTGGAGCCATCCCATATTGTCTTGGGCTGCCTTGCACAGGTGGGATCCTCCCAGGATCCCAAACAGGAGGTAGGAAAACAATACTTGTTTTTTGGCATCCCTCTCAATCTACCAAACCTTCCTCTCTGCCTCCAGGACTTTGGCCTGGAGTTCAGTGGTCAGGGCATAGGTCACTACATTCTGACCTCTCTCCTACAGGCCCTTCTTCCTTCCACAGGCCCCTGGGGTTGGAAGGGACAGACTTGCCACTCTCCCTTCTTCCAGCCTTCCCCGCAGCTCATTTTTTCCTCATTCTAAGGTGGGACCTGCTCTCCCGGAGGGCTGGGTTATCCTCTAATCAGATTAAACATCCCTCCTCATGAAGGAAACAAGAGAGGGGGAAGTATTCTGTCACTACAAGTAACATCTATGTCAATAGGTATAAATTTGTTGCAGAATGTCCAATGCCTATTGTGTGTGTGTATGTATATGATACTTACACCATAATTTCTTTAGCAAAATCTTTTCTTTATTGATGGACATTTACTAGAACATTCCTCTGCTTATTTCTTTTTGCATTTGTACTGCTATCTTTTTTCTGCATAGTTCTATAAGGTTTTTACATAAAAGTTTAAACATATTTTATAGTTCAATGCATATTAGCTAATTCTCCATTTAAAAAGTCAATTTATACTTCTACCAACAACGCATAGGAGTTTCTGTTTCCTTTTGCCAATACTGGATTTTGACTTTTATCACTGCCAATTTAATAAAGTGAACAATTCCATCTAAATTTTATCTAATTTTATTTTTAGGAATTTGAATATCTTATATTGGCCATTTGTATTCTTTAATGACTTGCCTAGTTCAATTTGCCTATTTCATTTTATTATAATTATTATTCATATGGATTTGTAAAAAAATCCTTGTGTATGCTAGGGATACAAACCCTTTGGCATCAGTGATGCAATTATCTGCCCCGTTTGCTCTTGTCTTTGCAACATATTTATGGAGATTTTGAAATATGCTGACCTTTCAATTTTTTCTGGTTATATTTTTCAGTAACTTCTTTTTTGATTTCTTCTTTGCATGACTTTAAAAGTAGTCGTCCATATTTCTTTTGATATTTTAGGGTTTCTTTTGTAACTTTCCATATTGAAACCATCTGGAATCTATTTGATATAAGCAGTAAATTTGAAATCCAGCTTAAGATTTTTTAAAATGGCTAACAAGTTATTCCAATAGCATTTATTCAATAATTCACTTATCTCTCCCTGTTAACTGCCATCTTACCACATATTAAGAGTCTTCACATGTACTTGGGTCTATTTCTTGACTATTGATGCCATCTGATTTCTTTCTTTGTAATCCTGTATAGTATTTATTGCATGGATTAAGTAGCTATAAATTACTTTTATTTTTCAACTGTGGCTCTTTTTGCTTAATTTTTATCCAACTAAATATTGAGTCATTTTGGCATGTTTCAAAAAATAGCAAATTGGGATTTTAAATGGGTTTAAATTAAATTTGTAAATAGTATAGGGAAAAATGATATTTTGATAATTTGAGTTTTCCTGCCAAACAATGAGGCATATATCTTAATTTGTGTGGATTTTAAAAAAATGTCCATTAATAACATTTTATTATACAGGGTCTACCTATTTCTTGCTAATTTTATTTCTAAGAATTTCATATTTTTCTATTTTATTTGCTAATGGTATATTTTCTTTCATTTTCTAAGTATTTCTTTTTTTACATATAAGAAAGCAATATCTTTTGGCAGAGTAATTTTATACCTTACTAGAATTTCTAATTGGGTCTCAAATTCTTGTACTTTTTTTTAGTACTTAAGCTAGATATCGGTGGTTTGTTTTCTCGTTCATTCATTCAGCTATCTAACGAGGGGTAGAGAGTGAGCTGGGGCCGTGGGCAGCTGTGCTCTTGCCGCTGTCCTCCCAAGTCTGTTGACCTCCTGTCACTGTGGAAATTGATTTCATGAAGCATGGTCAGTGTGAAGCTCCACAGCTTACGGGCTGTCTTTTCTTTCTCCAGTTCACTTTATTCAGCGGCTCTCAGCCTACTTTTCCCCGTTCTCCTCCAGCCCAGGTTTGCCATCACGTCTCAACTCAGTCAGCAGTTCTGATCAATGAAAAGAGGAATTGCTTGGCCTCAAATTCTCTCCCTCATTTCTGCATCCCAGTCAGTCCCTGTCTTTATCCGTCTTGGTGAGGGTACTCACTAGGTTCTTCAACCTTGTTCACGTATTGATATTTCCCACATACTACACTGACTTTGTGATTGAGGAAGATACCCTGAACTTGTACTTTAAATTTAATTGAATATGACAGATATTCTCCATTTATTCAATTCCTAGTTATTCTCTCGAGTTTATGATGGGGGTTGTGACTCTTCCTTGTTTTTTTTCATATATTTTTGTTTATGTTTGTTCATTTGGCTGATTTAAGAAAGGCAAAAGAGCGTACTTTTGCTGTTTTCCTACAAAGCCACACATACTTATTTTAACAAGCACTCAATATTAGCTTTTATTGTTATGCTTTCTTTGAGTGTCATTTCTTTACTTTTTTTCAATCTTACTCTTTCTTCAAGGTGTGGAAACTAAATTGTTTTGCATATATAGATACATTTATAAAACCTTTGTTTTTATTATTCGTATATATGGTTCTTTCTTAATTAAAGCAGTCTTATTTTAACCCTTGATACTAGTATTCTTGCATTAAGATACGAAAGTTTTATCTTTGTAATAATGACCATTTTTCTATTTCCTGTTGCAGTTCTTGACATAGCGTGTTCATTAAAAAAATGTCTGTATGAATGCATATATATTTCGAAGATGGGGTCATATATTCTTCCTCAGTATATAAAAATTTGTTAACTTATATATTATAAATCTGGAAGAGCCACATTAGACTTTCAATAGTGGCAAAGTCTGATTCTCTTAAAAAATGTAATGCTTCTTTTATATATCGTTTCATGTTTTACAATAAATATATAATTAAGCAAACATTTACAATAATATTCTGGTATTATCTGAAATGCCAGTTCACACATTTTACATTCTCAGAGGCTGTATGATGCAGATGAAAGAGCAAGTGTAGAGTCTTAACAGACCTCAGCATGAACCTCCCATTGAAAACACTAGGGATTAATCTTTCAATCAAATAGAGCTATTGCCACTCAAACACATTATAAATTGCTAACATATATTGAGCACTTATGGTATACCAAGTGCTCTGCTAAACCCTTGATTCTCATTATCTCCTTCCATTTTCACAACAAACCTGTGAGGTAGATGCTATCACCTATTGTACACTTCAGCTAGAAATATTTTAGTTTTGCTTCATTATGTCTAGGACTTCCCTCTAAGTATTATTTTTCATGAGATTCTTAATTAGGATGGACATATCTGTATAGATGTTTGCTAAAGAATGGTTACCTTAAAGTAAGGGTAAGCATAGAATATAGACACTGAACTATCTCATAATTAATTATTTGGTAAAATTAAATAAAACCCATTCAGAGCAAAGCAATATTAAGAGTAATTTCCATACTGTATTACTTTTCTTTAATAAAACCCATCGATTTTGTCTTTGAAACATATTTTATTTTAAAGCTAGCCGATAGAACTATTTATTTTTATTAAACAAGTTATTTTCGGTTAACAGAAAGAGTGGTAGATTTTCCGTTGTTGATACGTGAAAGAGATTTGACCCATAAAAAGTGGCTGTTTTGTAGATTCATTTGCTGGGTAAACTGTCAGGTAGCCTCCATAAATGGGCTGTCGTGTTATTTCATTTATTTTTATTATTTGAACTCAAATTAACTCTACAGTTTCACAGTTTATCTCTCATGAATCTGAGCAGTTAAGTAGGACAGAAGAAAAGGTACAGTTCCTTTCGGCTCTAACATATCATTGGCTGTCAGGTACGCCTTGTTATACTGTCCATCCTCATTTAACTATCCCACAAGATCTCTTAATGAAGTTAAGCCCCAAGTTCACTCCAATAATTCTGTGGCAAGAGTTTGTGCAATGTAACAATTCATCACTTGTCAAGAAGGCACTTTTAGTTTATACATTTAATAAGGGCATCCTCTAGCTTGGTTAATTAGAAGTGAACAGTTTGCATATTTACTAAATGCGGAGTGTCATTGCCACCACGGCCTATTGCCTACATGAATTATTTCTCTATCTGCAATAAACAGCTGGGTAATTATTACTGCCATAATCAGATAAATTCCCTCTGTAAGGCTTTTCTTACATGGCAATTCTTTGAACTCATCCAAAGCTGAACAAAATTTATGAACTCCAGCAGCGAGGCCACTTTTTCATACTAGGATATCCCTGTTCCCTGTTTCAAGGACATAAGTGGAGCAGCATAGATATTGTGAAAATAAGGAGAATAAATATGATTACCTAAAGATAATGTTTCAATAAACCACATTTTAAAAATATAATGTTCTGATCTCAGCCAACTAAATGATAGCAGTTTGGCTTTATCGAATTGTATCTAGGTGACGGGCTCTTTTCGTAAGGGCTAGCCTAAGACATAAAGAAAATAACGTTTTAGTTTTCAAGGACCAAATTAGTCTGTAGTGTTAACTGTCCTCATGACTTTCTTTCTGTAGAATCACTTTATATATGAAGAGACAATAATTATAGCAATTAATTTAGTAGAATTTAGATAATAACATACTAGAGTGTCTAACTTAAAGTACAGCATGTAATCTTTCTTTTAAAAACAGTCTATTATTTATCCATCATTAGTAATTAATGACATAATCCATATAATCACTTTAAAACATGGAATGATATCAACTATTTGATCACAGCCTTTTTACATTATTTTTATTTTTACCGAGAATGCACTACCTTTAACTATTTGCTATTTCAAAACATTTTTAAAGCCAAGTATATAAAAAGGAAAAAATCCCTTCATTCCTGAGATAGAATTAATAAAAGGAAAAAGCTTATTACATCGAGTATAATTTTGTTATATATGTATCTGTATATATATTTAATTTTTTTCAAATTTAACTCTTTATACAATGAATTTCAAGAAGTTTACAAAAGACATTTATGAGTAAAAGAAACAAGGATCATGGTAAAGGAAAATACAGAATGATAACTCTGATGGTGTGATTGATTAGGGGATGTGATTAGTTAAGAATGTCCCATTGTCAAAATGGAGAAAACATTACTGCACATACAAGAAACAGCTTTTCTAGAAATTTCTGGAAATTTCACATATGAATCCTCAATAGGAGGCACAGTAATGTAGTGAACAATGACTTCTGTAACTTTTTTTTTTTTTTAAACAGAAAAAAGCTCTCTGAATTTCAAGTCTCTCTTTTTTTGTGGTGATATTTGGGGGGAAAAAGAGCCGGAACGTAGCAATAAACTGTTACTCATTTGAAAGCAAGGGACTAAAATATGTTGGTTTGTGGACTTAGCCTCATGGTCGTCCAACTTGGAGGAATGGATGGATTAGAAGTTCTTATCTCTCACTTATCCTAGCTGATCCTCTGATAGGAGGTGGATGGACGGGAGTTGTTTTTTGTGTTTTTTTTCCCTGTTTAATTATGTGTTAAGGATTGGTAATGCTGTTTTTAATATTGCTCATTGAGAGTAAATTTATATAGTGGAAATCAGATTTGGGTACCTGATATCTCAATAATACACATTTACAGTCGTACTTGAAGCTACGTTTTAAGTCACTGTGAAAGTGTATTGAGAAAATGTAACCATTGCTAAAAGATTATTTAAAGTACTATCCAACCGGCTATTTGCCCTTTACCTTATTTGACCTCTTTGAAGCACATGACAGTGTTGATTACTTTCTTCTCTACTTTCTCTTGTAACCTAGATTCTCTGAAGGCACTCTCCCCTGGCTTCCTTTCTACTTTTCTGCTTGTTTCCTCTCCATTTCTTTCGTGTACTCGCCTTTATTTGCCTGATCTTGAATATTAGTATTCTCTCTTTGATGCACTTGCCTTTTCATTCTTTATCCTCTGGACAGTCTCCTCCACTTCAGTGACTTCTGTTACCACTTATGTTTTGATGATTTATAAATCTGAATATTCTCCAGCCAAGAATGTTCTGATTATTATAAACATTTATTCAAATGCCTGCTAACACTGCCACTTGGACATCCACAGACACCTCAAATTAAGCATCTTTATATGTGAAATAATAATTTTTCCCCCAAATCTCTTCTTCTTATGGTGAATTGGACCATTTTTCATTTCAGTGCCCAAGCCAGAAACATGGGATTCATACTAAAGATGCTTTTCTCCATTCTGTTGGTGACCAAGCTCTATCACTTCTTTTCCTAGCCCTCTGTTCTCATTCCTCATCAAGCTGTCCTTCCTTCTGCTGCCTGAATGACTCTAAAATACAGATCCGATTAATGTAATCTGTTGTATTTCCTTCCTTTTAAGGTTTCCCTAGTAAAAGGTGACTTAGAGGTCCTAGAAATATGTAAACTATAAACACGAGGATTATATTTGAGAGCATCGTCTTGGCATAAGAATTAAGCAAACCCAAAGTAATGCATTATATTCTTAAATAGTTATAATACTTAAAAGCTTGGATCGTTGAGAAAAAATTGTTAACAGGTATCTTAGTTAAAATATTATTGTAGAATGGGAATTCCTAAACAGTGTGTATGTGTGTATAGAGAGAGATACCACTAACAGATGTGTGTGTATATATATATAAAATAGAAATTTTGTGATGAAGAGGAAAGGTATGCAGTGGTGTCATACTACAAAAGCAGTGAATTAAAAAGCATCACTTTTTAAAAAATACTTTTTTCGTTCCCCTTTGTAATGCCTTTAAGCTTTTTCCATCTTGTTTCCCTTCTAATCTGTTTCCTCTCTCGGGAGTGACATTGAAGAGAACTGAGAGAAAATCACCCCAGTTTCTCTCTCTCTCTGTTCTTTCTACTACTATTTTGTAGTCTTTTCTTATCCTGGCTAAGAATACATAGGATAAGATTCTGTTTAGCATTCATATGAAAGAGATATCTAAGATCAATTATAAAATAATTGGTCCATAAATAGTTTTCCCAAACTCATTTATTGAAGTTACATGTGATAGACTGCTTTAAAATAGTTGCCATCATCCTGTGGTAGGTCAGTGCTTTATGATAGCATCAGGATTAGTTTAGAGAGGTCCCTGATCTGTGTTGAGTGGATTGCATGGAAAAGCAACCACAAGTATTTTTGCTTTCAAGTGAAGTTAACACATTTTAAATAAGAGACGATGTGTGATTTTGGAGTAAACGCAAAGTAAATAAGATCTTACAATTCTTTTCATTTGAAATGGGAACTTTAGCTACTCAACGCTGAACTCTACCCAAAACAAAACTTCAGTAGCTTGATCCTCATTGTCCACAGCTGAATGAGTTACTGTGAAGATACCCTCTCAAGGGAGAGAGAATGTGATGTGCCTTGATCTACCTTTTTGCAAGAAAGCCCTCATGCTGTGTCTCAAAGTCACCGTCTGTAAAGTCATTTCATTTCACAAAGAAGAACAGGAACCTTGTTAATGATACCTGCCCCTTACCAACCTCAGGGGGATGTTGTGAGGATGAACTAATGTCTGTGAAGCATTTGGAGCTCCTGAATATGATGCACTGAGTCAATATATTTTATTATTATGCCTATTATTGTACTTAGCTCAATGTTACTCTCAATTATTGGACATCATATATATTACATAAAATTTTACTTCCTTTTATAGAAGTTGTCCAGAGTAGTAAAAAGAAAATAATTTTACAGTGATACATGTGCATATGTTTAGAAAGAATGCTATGCAAAAAATTCTTTTCAACTGAGTCTATTCAAAAGAGCCAGAAGAAGAAAAAAATTGATTTTCACGAATGGTCTTTCAATGGAATCTTATTGCTTTTTAAAACCATGAAATGGAGCAACTGGATGCTCCCTTTTTACGATCAGAGTGAAGTCATGGTACTGCAATTTTATGACATTGACCATTATCTTCTTTTTTCACTTTTTTCATTCTCAAAATATCTAGTCTATAGCGGACAAATTTGCTAGCATTACCCTTCGAGAGACTACTCACCCTTGGTCCGGAAGCCTTTCTTCTGCTCTAAAGTGCATTGCCCCCAACTTGCTGTTGATAGATCAAGTCTACCAAAGAAAGCTGGAGTTTTTTGTGAATAATCCATCCTCGTTTCATTACCACTCCCCTCCATCCCAGCTTGCTCGCTCTAGTGAAAGCCTGTTCATTGTTCTGTTCCCACCTCCATTGCCTTTTCTGACCCCTCTAATCAGAGTGGAGCTCTCTGAACTTAAGCACTGTTTATGTGTTTCTTCATAGACTTATTCTGTCTATAAGCTAGTTAGTTATCAGCTATTTTATTTGCAAGCTACTTGAAGGCAGGGACTGGACTTTACACAACTTTATTTCTTTTAATATTTTAAACATACTTATGACTGCCTGAGTGAATAAATAAATGTGTGTTAATTTTCTTCATGATATTAACTGGAAAAGTAGCTTAGACATTTGGAAGGGAAATTGATCTATACTACAAACAAAGGATTTTCAAGAGTTACTGAAAAGTGTTTTATGAGAGCCCTTTTCTAAATGTTTTCAAAATGTGAAAGTCTTAACTCCAGATTTCAGAGTAAGGTGTGATGTTCAGGAACAGCCTGAGTGCTTGAGTATCAAGGGCTATGTACTACCGAGTGCTTACTTTAAAACCGTATTTTCCCTTTGGAAAGTGCTGCCCTAATGAAATTTACAACACCTGTCCAACAATTCCAGGGCCTAGGTAACCATGTAGATAAAATTAGTGGTTTAAATGATTTGACTGACTTAACATGAAGCTTTTGTTTCAAATGCAAATATTTTGAGTATCTTAATGACTTCCAGATCATCTGTTCTAAGGTTTTATCAGTCTCAAAATATTTTTGGATGTCACGTACCAACTCCAAGCATGTAATTGCTTTATTTGTGGTTAGTAATTTTACTTATATTTTAGACTTAGCCTTCCCTTTTTCCTTTTATTATCTTCTTATTTGGTTACATTAATATGGACAGATTGAGAGTAGACAATTGTTAGAGATACAACATAAGTCCATTCAATAAATTTAACTAAAATACTTCTATGTCATAACATACCACAGCAGAAACTCATGCTATTCAGCTAGTTTTATTTTGAAGGCTTCTCCCAACAGAAGATATCACTGACTTTGCCATCAGACAGAGTGAGGACGCTAGAGAATTGTTTAAGTCCATTTTCTTAGAACTATATATTTTTCTTAAGGATGGTACAGATGATAGCTTTTTGTTTTTATTTGAGAAATTATGGAATTTGGGGCATCTGTGCTTTTAAAACAATCTCCACGTAACTTTTAAATTTCTCTGTCAAAATTATGATTTCTATGGACGTATTGGGATGTACATATCCTGTCTCCTTTGTAGTACTTCATAGTGCTTTAGCTAATACGGTGAGATTCATAATTAGATCATTAACTGAATATAATTGCATCGCTTCATGATGTCATACTAGTGAGTGGAATCTAATCACCTTACTTCCTCAACAGAGCTGACAATCTCATTGCTGTAACTAGTGTGCTCCTCAAACTTTAGCAGGCAGGAGATTGACTCAGGGTCCCATCCCCCAGAATTTTGGATTGAGTCGGTCTGGGCCAGAGCCTGAGAATGTGCGTTTCTAGCAGTTCCCCAATGAGGCTGATGCTGCTGTTCAGGGACCACACTCTGAGAACCACTGTCCTTGGCAAAGAGCCAGAGTCTGGGTTCTACGTCCCCTTCCCAAGGGGGGCTTTCTCAATGTGGCTTCTTCCCTCTTCTAATCAGACCACCAGAAGTGATGAAATGCACTACTAGTCGGCTGAGAAATAGTTAAAAAGGAGGCTCGCACCTAGTGTATACCAGATATTAAATAGGCCAAATATTTTGAGAGGGGCATACCTTAACCCTGACCTTCAGGACCTTAGCACATAGTAGGAGGAGTGCTGAAGTGGTGCATGTTTACAGGTAGAATTTGTTATAGAAAGTAGGAGTAAAGGATTGTTAGACTAGGAACAGCTAGAGAGTAATTCTTTTTAAAGGGATCTCGAAGGCTTTTTAGAGGAAAGGGTAGAGATTTCTGGTCTTTATTGTTGTTACTGTCGTCCTGCTGCACTAGAAGATAAAAATTATACACAATTTTTTTAGTACTATATTTTGAAATTAATAAGAACATCAAACAAAATGGCAAAATATATAGCTCGCTTCTGAATGGCATAGGCGGCCATCTTAATAATTTTTATTATGGTAAATAAGTATTACGTGAGTCTGCTGAACGAATACTGAGCTGTGAATAATTTAGTCAGTAATATATAGAAGAGAATAATTCCCAAATTGTAATTATGAATTTGGATGTTTTTTATCTTATAAATATTATTTGTTTCTGAAAATAATTTTGAGTGGAGTGCTCTATTTTCTTCAAGAAATAGTTTTTGAAGGTACATTATTTTTCTTCTTTGGCTCAGACCTTGGGCGAAAATCAAGAAACAATTTAAAAGGACAAATTGTGATGAGAGAAAGAAAATGTGCAATGCAAGGAAACATGAATTATTGCATGATAGCAAGTAATCATTAGCTTTCATCTGGGCTCAGAACTGAGCAGAATCATGTACTTGTTTCTGTAGTCACTTCACTCAGGTTCCTGTCGTCATTCATATACGCAGACTTCCATATGTATATGGAGACAATAGAGTGAATTCTTTATGACAGTACTCATATCCAATGTAATGGTCCTACTGTCCAGGACTATCTTTGTAAAATCTGTTTATTTATTCATTTAAATAAACATGGATAAAACAGACATAGTCTTTATAGAGTTTGCAATGTAGTGGGTGAGACATACATTAAATAAGCAAATACAGCCATAGAGACATAATTATAAACGTTCAGCTCTATAGAGGAAAAAACAGAATTATGGTATGATGAGTGAGAATAACAATGGGAGAAAATTCAGCTTGCTGTGAAGGGAGTTCAAGGCAGAAAATACAGTGTAAGTGAAGGTCCTGAGGTAAACTGTTTCTAGGAAAGGAAATAGGGTCCTTTCTAGGAAAGGAAATAGGGTAAATTGTTTGCTAGGAAATAAATAAAGCCATGCTGACCAAAGCACAGTAGTCACAGGAGGAGTGGTATGAAGTGAGATGGAGAGATAAACAGGGCCCATCCTGAAAGGCCTGTGGGTTTTTATTGTTTGTTAGTTTCGTTGTGCTAACTAGCTTTTAAGGATCTTGTCAGTTTCTGTCTCTTTTTATACATTATGATGTTCATTAGCATTCTTTATATACTCAAAAGTAGCAAGTGGAAAACGTGTTAAGAAGAGATGACATGTGTGGCTGCAAATGCAAAAGTCTGTCCATTCCAAGTTCACGTGTAGATCCCCAGTTATAATTTTATGATCTGATGATGAAGAAGAGTAGTGATAGTTCATTTAAACTTTTCCAAAACAAAGCAGCTTTTCCCTTTTGAGGACTTTGGGAAAATAGTATGGATACTACAATATTCAAAGTTACAGAAAAAAAAAGGTCTATCGATATCTAAATAAAATATTAGATTGGGCAAAATGTATGGTATGAGTATAGTATTGTGCTTAAAGGCATGGATTTTGGTGTCAGACCTAGATTCAAATTCTAACTCTGCCACTTTCTAGTTTGAGAGTTTGGGCAGAGATCTCACCTCTGTGAAATGGGTGTGGGTAATATCTGCATCACAGGACTGTGAAAGGATTAAATGAGGTATTGTAGATGTCTTAGCCAGGAAGCTCTTGGAAACAAAATGTAAGTCAAGGATTAAACTGCCAATCCTTTATTTGAGTGGTTCTAGCTCAGGACAGCGAGGGTGAGGGAGAAGGGGGAGTGAAGTGTCAGAGATGGAAACAGACTCTGAGACAGTGATTTGGTTTGTGAGTGTTATTGGGGAGCATTTGGGGAATAACGTCTCTAAGGGAGTGGAAAAGGAAAGCAGAGGGAGGTGATGCGCCTCATCGGAAGTCTCAGCCGATCTCAGGAAGCTCTGGGCTTTGGATGGGCCTTGAGAGTAGTGCTAGATTGGCACAGAGGCTCTGGGCCTGTGTATTCCTTCAACCACCAGTCATTGGATGCCGAATGGAGGAGAGGGTGACAAAACCTGGGGTGGGGCAGCAGATTTTCTCCAGTGAGATGTAGCTTGAGCTGTCAGCCACCAACAGTCAGGGCAGCTGTATTGGGTGCTTTGGTCCTATAGGGAGGATGTGATAGGATGACCTCCTGCAGCCCTGGACCACTGCTTCACATCACATTCCAGAGTGACACAACCTAGTGGAGCAGGTGTGCATTCTTTTGTTAGCCACACAGGTTTTCTCCCAATCTGCAAGGAGACCTCTCAAAGCAGTATGTGAAAGACAGTAAAAAAGGGAAATGCATTTGCATGAATCTCTTCTGTCTTCTATTTCCCACTGGTCAAGGTTTACCCCATGCTTCCTGCCTCTTAGAAGCCAGATTCCTTGCTCTGCCTTGTGGGAAATCTCATCCATAAGGTGCACACTAGTGTGGAGAGAGAAAGGAGAAGATAAGTGACGGGATTTAAGAAAGCATAAAAGATTCCTATTCAGTTATGTAGATAAAGCATGTAACCTAGTACGCAGCTCACAGGAAACATTCTCTAATGTAACACCTTACTATGTGCCAGCCACTACTCTGAGCACTTTACATAGGTTAATCTATTCGATCCTCACAATAGCTTGATGAAGAAGCTACAAATACTGATAATATATTTGCATTTTACAGATGAGGATATTGAGGCTCAAAGATTAAACAGCTAGTAAGTAGCCCAGCAGAGATTTTATAACCAGGTGTAATTTCAGAGTCTATGTTGTTTAACTGCTCTACTATATTGCCTCCAAGTGGCTATTCTTATTTTTATTATTGTTATCACGATTAGAATATGTAAATATTTTATTATCATTTTAGATATCATTAGCAAAATATATTCAAATATGTAAAGCTTTACATAGTTTCAGTAATTTTTGCCTTTATTTTAAAACTAATATCACAAAATGTTTTGTATATATAAAAACTGGTACAGAAAATCTGGGGACTTATCCTGGTTTCTCTAACTATATAATAGGAAACAGGATCATAAGATAAAAGAAAATAATCATGGTTCCTTCAATAAAAGTAGCTTCTGCATAGTATTTCTTGTATCAGGATGACTATAGCCAGGTCTGTGGTTAGAGAATCTGCAAATCTAGGAATTCTAATTCCATTTCTGCCATTAACTGATTTGTTATTCAGAATGGGTCATTTCATCTCTTTATGTGTTTTCATATTTGTAAAATAGGGTAATTAGTTATACCTATCCCATATATATCACAGGATTTTTTTTGAAGATAGAAATAAGTCAATACACCTGAAATTAAAAAAAATATTCATAACCTGAAACTATTTGGAGAAATTTTTAATTGTTTAAAAAGCATTTTAAAAATTGCTGGATTAAAAAATAGGTAAATTTTATATTTCAGGGAACTCTAGTTACAGTGGTTTCCAGCTTTTAATCTTTAATGGGATCATAATTTTTTACTGCATCCTTTACATTGAGCCATATCTTCATCTAGATTGCTATAACAAAAACCTGTATATCAAGGATAAATAATTTATTCAGCTCCTCCTACTTGGTTATTTAACAAAGAATATTTAACATAAATATAATTGTGGTGTTCAATACAACTGTATACTCTCAAGTAGGGCAATAAATCAGCTAGGAACTTTAGATTGATTTTTTTTCAATAATTGTATGAATTGACTAAATTAATTATTTTTGTGGTTTGAGATTACCCCAGATTAGTTTTTCTAGGGTTTTGTCAAATGTCTTGGATTTATTTGTAGGGCTTCCCAGTTCCTTCTAGATTTACTCTGTGTTTTCTTTATATACTGGAAACTGGCATTCTTTTACACCTCTCTCAGTTTTAACTCTCCTTGTCAAGCTCCCCAAGTACACATTGTTTTAATTTTATGTTTCCATATCCTGAAGATGGACGGTTTTTACTGCTTCAAGTAATTTCCACCCTCATTTTGTATCCAAGTCCTAGTTACTTCTTTGTACCTTGCCTGTTCATGTATGTGTTCAATTTTATTGGGCCTTTTTTCTTTTTTATGTAAGATCTCTTCATATTCATTAAATTATTTATAGAACACAAACTTCTTTGTAGATGTGTTGTTTTAATTTTTGTGATTACTCGGAAAATTCCTGTCCTTATCTTTGGAGTAACATAAAATTGGATACCTGCATATCTGAGTAATTATCCTTATAGCGGCAGTTCATTGGTTATTTTAAATTATCTTAAAGACTTATAAGAGGAATTTAGAGAAGAGATATTTATTTTTTACATAATATCAAAAGTAAAGGTGAAAATTAATGACGTATTCACTTCCTTATGTAACATATGATTGTTACTTTTCCTGGTAAAAATTCTCATTTATTCATATGTAACTGCCTTGAAATTTGTACCTAAGGACAAAGAAAGGTCACCAATCCCTGTAACTCCTGGTTCTTTGTCAAAAATGGACACAGTTAATGAGGTTTGTTTGGTACAGAACAAATTCTCAGACACAGATAGAGATCCTTTCAATGGAAACAAATTTGTTTGGCTTTACCAGGTTACTTAGCGATTAATAATAGCCTTGAGATGCAGGTCAGAAAGGTCATTGTACCAACCTGCCAGCACAATCTAAATGTGCAGCCAGCCCAGCTCTGTGGGTGCAGAAGCCCCCAAAATACTATGCATAAAGTAAAACAGGCTATTTTCTGACTCCTTTTTTCATATTAATAAGCAATTTTCAAGAGAAGGTGGCAAAATGAGGGCCATGCCACTCCAAGTAATTCATTTATTTTGCAATTTAATCTTATGTTGGAAAAATAGCTCTGCTGCAATAGCAGAGCATGGTGATTTTTAAACGTCAGAGTGTTTCATAAGTAACCTTGTATGAAGTATTGTATTAGTCGCCTTTAACAGAAAATTGCGACAAAAATATTTCCAGTCATTGAAGTAGAAATGAGAATCTTTTTTTTTTTTTTTAATTTTTGGAATTCTCCCCTCTACTTTCCCCTGCTATCTTTGAGGTATGTGCCCAGATGCTTTACTTAAAATTTTACTTATAGAACTAGACACTAAGTTACATATCTGTTTTTTAAAAGCATAAAGTACAATTTCAAAACATTTTAGCATGAGTGGTTAAACTTGTTCTATGAAAATAAAGGATTTATTCTTCCATAATTTGATAATATTCTATTTAGCAGGTATTTGTCACAAAGTATATTTTAAGAGGTGATTTTTTGTTTAAATTTTTAAAATACATATACATAAGTGATGAAATTTTCATTATTTTAATGGAATTTATTACACTTAGAAAGTTGTGAACTTATGCACCCAATTTGGCTTTTATTCTAATTATTGATATAATTGAACAAAACGTCAACCTTTCAAGTACAGGGTAATATATGTAATCTTGTTGATATTATTTAAACTGTTTAACTGAAGTAAACTTAGAATAAATTAAGTATATGTGTAAAAACCCATCACACTTTTTAAATTAGCCTGTTAGTGTGTAAAGTAAACAATGAGAACTTGGTAAATACCAAATTTAAAGGAAATCAATAGCCCAGATGTTTTCTTAGGATATTTAACTAAGTCCAAAATAGCCAAAGAAAATGATAGCATAGTAATTAACTTACTTTGCATTTGATACAGTTCCTCAGCTATTGAACTGATTATAATATGTAGATACTTGATTTTCAAAATTTCACCACTGAAAAATCACTTAAATGCTTTTTAAAGATTGCAAAGATTCCCCTAGAATGTGCCAGTAAGTTCGATTCCACCACTGATTTTGATGGATGTGGACAATGGTTACCCCTCAAAAACTTACTTGATTCTCATCAGTGAAAGAATTAAAAGGTTAGCAGATTTTTCGTATCATAAATAACCACAAACTGATTCCTGCAGGAAGGCTCTGGAGGAGTTTGCAGAGATGAAAGAAAGGGAAGAGGAGAAGGCCGACCTGGAAAGGGAGGAGAAGAAAAGAGATTACCAAGCCCGAAAGATGCATTACCTCCTCAGCACAAAGCAGGTTGGTCTACCTGTCCCTGACAGCTCGCGGAAGCCACTTGGGCACCCAGGCTGACAGAGATAAACTAGCAGGCTGAATGGGACATGACTTGTTGAAAATATATCACAAAGACACTACTTCGAGTTCGATTCCGTGCTGCTGTGTAGGTGCACGCAGGCACCCCGGCTGGTCTGACAGCAGCTTCATAGAGGCAGCCGGGCGAGGCTGGCAGAAAGGTCCAAGTCAGCACTGCGATCCGCCACGAAGGGCATAACCTTCCTTTCCAAATCCAGCCTGAGTGGCTTATCGTTGTGTTGTGAATTGATCAAGAACTAAGAAGTTATTAAGCCGAGGTCACTTTCATGTTTTCTCTGTTAATTGAGTGAATGTTGAGATTAAAACCATTCTTGCATCCTTTCTATTCTATTAATCTAATAAATTCCGAGGCAAGTTTTCATGTATAGCTTTTAAACATACTGCTTGAGCAGTTGCATCTTCGCATAGAAATATAAGTGTGGGATTTAGAATACTTAGAAATTTCTTTTCTGATACGTGGGAAGATTTTACTGCTTCAGATCTAGTCATGGTTACTAAGAAAAAAAAAAAACCTGCATGTCGAATATTCTGCTCACAAAGAAATACGATTAAAAAAAAGCATGAAAAAAAAAAAAGCATGAATTTGGGGGATGAGATGTGTTTTGTTACCTGAGCTTGAGGCTGGAAACTAGCAATTTCTTGGTTTTTATTCTTTCTCCTAGACTTCAAGTCCAGTCTTAGAGTTCTAGCTGAGTCGCATATGCAGATGTCTTCCGACAGGGAGGGGCAAGTGAAGTCCCAGTGGGAGAGGGTGAGAGCTGAGACTGAATGTCTTCCTTAGAGGCATCCAAAGTTGAAACCATATTAAGTACTGGGCTGGCCATGTAAGTTTGGAAAACAGGCCTCCTGTACCTCTAGCTTCTATTTGGTAGTTGAAATGACAATAATGACTATCGTAATATTTACTTGGATTTGGGTAGCTGAATTGTCTTTATTTAACAGGCAAGGAAACTGAAACTCAGATAATTATGTGACTGGTCATAGGCACAAAACTACTAGTAATAGCTCTGGTATTCAAACTGAGGTCTTTCAACTCTAAATATGCTTAGGTAATAATTTAAAGAGAGTTTTAAAAATAAAAGGTAAAAGTATTTTCACTTTTTATTATAAAATCCATAACAATGTAAATGTTTTAGTCGTTTGATTAGTGGGCTACATTTTAAAGATATAGAATTACAGATCAAGGATTCTTTTTAGCAAAACATTTTTTTCAAACTTTAGTTACTAGTAATTTCAATTTTGATGAAACTAAGGGGGGCTATAAATATATCCTGTAATTCTTTAAACCTAGTAATAATTCTTGGGGACAGTGTTTTCTATGATAACTTGGAACTCTCTTTATACTTTGAAACTTAATCTGAGTTCTAATTGTGTGGTTTATACTTAGGGTTGGTAGTGTGATAGAGAAAGCAACCTTAAAAATGGTGAAATCAGATTTAACTGAAACATCTGTTAATTCTGCTTTATCCAGGGTTATTTAGTTATTGGGTGTATAGTGGAATAATTTAGAAAGACCATAAAAACTTGGATGTTTTACTAATAAAAATAATAGCACATATCCACGGAGTGCTTACCATGTGTCAGGGAGTATGATAGATATTTTATATACATTATTTTTTAAAGTATTTTGATTTCATTTCGGTTTTTCATTTAAGTGCCTGGTTTAACAAATTATTTCACAAACCTGACCATGTGACTTGGCTCATGGACCTTAACGAATATTCAAGCAATATTACCATTATGTTTTAGGTATGTTTGTATTAACAATGCAAGCTGTCAGTGCAGTATCTCATTTTTCTCCTGTTTATCCCATGTTGGCTGCTAGTAATATCAGTGTATATAAATTTTAGTTTAGTGATCACTTGTCCCCAGAACTTCCTGGCATCCAATAAAATGTTTCTTTTTTGAGGCGCTATGGTACAGTAGAAAGAGTGTGAACATTTACATCAGTCAGAGCTAAGTTGGCATGCAAGCTCTCTCACTTAGGGTAAGGTATTAGGAGATTACCTAGAATTGTCTGAGCCTCTGTTTCACTCTGCACCTTGAGAGGACATTGTGAGGACTAAATGTAATGTATTTAAAATATTGCCAGGCCCTTAGAGAACATTCAGTAAATGATAACAATCATATTATTAGAATTTAACCTGTCAAGGATAAACTAAGATTCTACACTTTCGTGTTCTTCAATTTGTCTTAGCTGTTGGAAGCATTCATTTTCTCATTTCCTTTCTTTGCTTTTCTTTAGTTATTAAAGAAAATTAGTTAGAAATCTTCATAATGGTGTTGCCTACCCTACATTTCACACCTGGCTTCACAGACCTGAGGGCAATACAGAGGAAATGATGTTTTTAAATCACCTCCCTTGAAGAGGAATATTATTAAAATGTCAGGGGTTTTCATTAGAATCTTGCAAGTTGGTGTATTTTGTCGCAGTGGTCTTTAATATTCGATCACAATTAACTAGAGATAAAAGGGACAGCCCTTTGAAAACTCTGGGCACACTTTTGTTCCTGAGGGAGGCTTTCTTTTTCCTTTCTTTCTTTTCTCTCTCCCTCCCTCCCTCCCTCCCTTCCATCCTTCCTCCCTTCCTTCCTTCCTTCCATCCTTCCTTCCTTCCTTCCTTCCTTCCTTCCTTTGCTTTCTTTCTTTCATGATAAAGTAGAATAGTGGCATCATCCTGGTCTCATCTGTTTACTTTGGTCAGGGGATTGCTTGTACTAACAGGATGGTACTGGAAATTTTAAATGTTTTGTTCCTTATATCCACCAGATTTGCTTTACTTAGCTTTAAATTAGTGCTTTTCATCATGAAATTAAAAAGTCGAATTTTAAAACTGATATTATAGGTACAATTATAAATCAACTTCACCTACACAAAAATATGCAACACTGATATTTACTAAATAGAGTGAATATAAATCTTAACTTTAAAATTCATCAGTTAATTACTCCAAATAACATATTTTTGAGTACCTACAATCTTTCTGCTACTGTGCTAGGACTAGGATCAGGTCATACAAATGTATATTATGCTCCTTAACCACAAGAAGCATTCCATCTCATTTCAGTCTAATGCCAGACAATTTTTGGGGGGGCTGGAAGGAAATTGCACTTTCTGTTACAGCTTATATAGACAGTCTCACTGAAATTAACGACCTATATTTATGGTTTTGCTGATTCCATTTGCTATTTTATTTTAATAAAAGTCTTTAAATACTTTTCCAAACCTAAGCAAGAATCAGAGAATTAAAGGTACATATTTCATTTCGAGTATTGTTAATGATTTTTTCAGAATGACTTGGCTATTGAGAAGAAATGAAGCTGCAGTTTAAAAAATATTCTTAAGTCACATGTTTATAGATTAATTGCATTGTTTGATTTTAGAGTTTTGTTTTCAATTTATATTAAATACACATTTAAGTACAAAATAAATGCAAAAGATGAATTGATTTATATTGAAAGGCTTGTGTAAGTTTTAACTCTCAATTTGTGCAGATATTTTAAAATTTGCTGAAAAACTATTCAAACCTAAGTAATTTTTATAAGTAGATGAGGATGAGAAAAGTTTACTTGAGCTGCTTAAACGGAATAATTCTAACAGCATTGTTAGCCAGGAGAAAAACACTATTTTATTGGTGATCTCAATAATTTAGGAATGATGTTAATGTAGTTTCTAGAATACTAATTTTCATATTAAATTTTCATAGTTCTAATATAGCTTAATTTAGATGAGTTGAAATAAAACATTAATTCAGACAAATAAATGCATAAGAAAAGGTGAAGAATTTTGTAAGCTAAAATTGTGAATATGTGAATTCATATACAGATAATAAATGAAGTCTTGTGTTTTTTAATGTATTAATTTTAGGATGATTATGCTGATATACTGACATACTGACAGCATAGTTTTAAAGTCAGTTTTAAGCCTTTTTTTAGTATAAATCTAATGTACATCTTAAAATCTATTACTAATTTTTAGTGATAATAATTATCTCATTTTTATGCAAGCAAATGTATTAGCATTAATAGGAATTACACAAGTAAATAACTAATATTGCAATGAGTGAATTAATAGACCCCTCAGGGTTTTATTAATTAAAAAGTTCAAGTCATATTAAAGCACCTTTTGTTTATGTTTATTTCAGTCAGAAAGCTGAACATGGTAACTTATTTGCATAAATAATCAATCACCATTTACTAATAGTAATAAGGTTAATTTGTTGCTACAGACATAATAGGATTAGTCAATTATATTTCCCAGAAAATACTATTTGTTATGCACCCCATCACCTGTAAAACAGGATTGGTTTAGCGCCCTTATTAAATGAACACTTCAAAAAGTCTCTGTCCCGGTAAAAGTTTTGTGAAAACAAAGCTAATTTTAGTTGATTTGAATAAGTAAAATGCAAACTCTGCTTCCATTCATAAATTTAATTTCTCTTTCTGCAAAGATTGATTATTTAATAGTTATTTATTTTGATTCAGTAACCAGTCAAGCTAAATCTAACACACATAGGACATATTCCCTTTGAAGAAAATCTCATTTGCAGATTTGTTTTATTCCAAATAAACAGACTTTCATTCCCTCGTCCTTGTTCCTGGGTAGTAAATTATGTTGTCTGCTCCACCTACTGGCAGATATATGCAAAGGCCTATTGTTGGATTCATTAAAAGATACTGCCTCTGAAATGTTGCCAGAATTTTTAAGTATCCTTCTGGAGATCAGCAAAGTTGCAGATACAAATGTAAAACTCAAGATCTATTCAGAAAAATTAATATTTAGAAATATAGGTTATTATATAAAATTACACACATTAATAATTTCCTGATTAGTGAAAATGTTACCCTGTTTTTTTTAATTTTAATATGTCAATAAAAAGGATAAATAAATATAAGATATACTTATAACTCAGTATATTAAAACTATGTACATTTTATTTTAGTTATGGAATTTAATAGTTTATACATATTCAAATTAAAACTAAAATGAAAAATTATATAGTTAATTAAAATACATATTTTGTGGAAATATTTTTCATGTCATCTTTATATAATAGATTTTTAATGTTTTTCCTTTAGTGGGTAGTTAAAATTTTCTTATCAACTCTGAGATAACAACTTTCAGTTATTTATGATTCTTTAAAAAGGCTCCATACTCTGATTAATATTGACAAAACTTTATTTTTAATTACTTTATTTTTTAGAGAAACAAATGGCTTCAGCTACTTTGTTTTGAAAATTATATGAAATCCCATTTGTATACAGAAGGAAAATCCCTTCATTTATAGAAGTAAATTTGATATACCAAAAATTAAGTGGTAGTCTGTTGGTATGGACAACATCTTTACAAGATAAATCTTACAAGGTGAAAAAATGCAAAAATTAAGAAGTATAGTAAGTCCTCCAAATCATTTATTGCTTTCAACTCTATCTTTCCAGTATCATAAGTGGGAAGTTCCTATGCCTTACATATATTAAGTACTTAATATGTGATTGCTCACTTTTAATTTGAGGTGCTGCAGTAACAGAAGAACTGCAGCCTTTCAGGGTGCACCTGCCTCTGTGTGTTTGTGTGTGTGTGTGATGTGTCTTCGTATATATGGTGTATTTGGAAAGTATCTTTGCGGAGTCTTCTCATAAGGCATTGTCCTTAGGCAATGGTGTACCACAGAAATGGTTGGGAAACTCAAGTGTGATATTAAAACATACCCCTATAAAGACTCTCTTGGGTTCATTTTAGACCTCTTGATCATTATAAAACCACTTCTTTCACTTCAAAACATTAATTTTGTTCCTTCCTAGTTTCTAGGATGATCTCTCTCTCTCTCTCTCTCTCTCTCTCTCTCTCTCTCTCTCTCTCTCTCTCTATCTATCTATCTCTCTCTCTATCTCTATCTCTATCTCTAGGTTTCTCACCATCCAGTTATCCTTCTTGAAAGCACCAGGATTCTGATTATGTACTGCTCCTTGAGTTACCTGCAATTCATTGAACTCTCTTTTTATGCTTTCTCTGAAATGGTTTAGTATTATAAGAAACTGATTCTAAGTGAGTTCATGTACAAAGATGGAGAAAAACTAGGGCCTGCATATAAATGAGTGAAACAAGCCAGAACGTAATGTAGATTTCTATGGTGCGCTCCTGTGAATAGCACAAAGCACTTTTATTTTATTTATCCCCACAATATTCTATAAAGTAACAGTTATCTTTCTGGTGACTAAAATTCTATTGTTTGGTACTCATTTTTCCTCTGGACACTTGGAAGATTTATTCTTTCAGGAAGATTATGTAGTGAATAAAGTTCTGACCTATGATCTTTGGATCCGTAGTTTAAGAGGCAGGTCCTGAAGTTTGGTCATTTGTTCTTGGTCCCAAGTGAACTATCCATATCACATAATCATCACATGATTTGTTACTATTGGCATTCTCTGTTCAGAAAAGGCCAAGGACTGAACTACCATGGAGAATGAATTAGCTATTAACTTTTACATTTTATTTCTTTCCTCTTTAACATTATAGTTTTTATTATCCTGTAATATATGAAAGGGATAAAATTATCCATTATCAGTATTCTTTGAAGAGACAGATGAAGTGGTTAAAGAAAATATCTTGTTGTGTCCCCAAAATGAATCCCTTTTCCACACTTCTCTCCTTGCCATCATTTAACAATCATGCATCAAAGAAATAGAGGGAAAAATGCAGACAGAGGCAAAAATAAAATCAAAATTAATTAAAAGAGAGACCACTTAAGTAGAAAAGTGCCTAGCTACTTTTCTTATTTATATTTTTCTTTTCAATATACTAAATTTTAAAAGTTATTTAAAATTTTTTTTCTTTAGCCAGCACACTGTAAATCTCTCCTATACATTGACCTGGGGCCGATTCATGTGTTGTGGGGCTTGAAGCTTATACAATTTGGGGATCCACCTTTAAGAAGATAGCATACAAAGTTACAGATACAAGAAAAGGAATATTTTTTATAATGAGCAAAAATCATTTCAGAGAGGGCAGACAGCAGAAGCAAGAAGAACTACAATTCTGCAGGCTGTGGAAGGAAAACCACATTCACAGAAAGACAGACAAGATGAAAAGGTAGAGGACTATGTACCAGATGAAGGAACAAGATAAAACCCCAGAAAAACAACTAAATGAAGTGGAGATAGGCAACCTTCCAGAAAAAGAATTCTGAATAATGATAGTGAAGATGATCCAGGACCTCGGAAAAAGAATGGAGGCAAAGATCGAGAAGATGCAAGAAATATTGAACAAAGATGTAGAAGAATTACAGAGCAAACACCTAGAAGAATTAAAGGACAAACAAACAGAGATGAACAGTACAATAACTGAAATGAAAACTACACTAGAAGGAATCAATAGCAGAATAACTGAGGCAGAAGAACGGATAAGTGACCTGGAAGAAAGAATGGTGGAATTCACTGCCACGAACAGAATAAAGAAAAAAGAATGAAAAGAAATGAAGACAGCCTAAGAGACCTCTGAGACAACATTAAACGCAACAACATTCACATTATAGGGGTCCCAGAAGGAGAAGAGAGAGAGAAAGTACCTGAGAAAATACTTGCAGAGATTATAGTTGAAAACTTCCCTAACATGGGAAAGGAAATAGCCACCCAAGTCTGGGAAGTACAGAGAGTCCAAGTCAGGATAAACCTAAGGAGAAACATAGTCATCAAACTGACAAAAATTAAAGACAAAGAAAAATTATTGAAAGCAACAAGGGAAAAATGACAAATAACATCCAAGGGAACTCCCATAAGGTTAACAGCTGATTTCTCAGCAGAGACTCTACAAGCCACAAAGGAGTGACATGACATATTTAGAGTGATGAAAGGGAAAAACCTACAACCAAGATTACTCTACCCAGCAAGGATCTCATTCAGATTGGATGGAGAAATCAAAAGCTTTAAAGACAAGCAAAAGCTAAGAGAATTCAGCACCACCAAACCAGCTCTACAACAAATGCTAAAGGAACTTCTCTAAGTGGGAAACACAAGAGAAGAAAAGGACCTACAAAAACAAACCCAAAACAATTAAGAAAATGGTCATAGGAACATACATACCGATAATTACCTTAAATGTGAATAGATTAAATGCTCCAACCAAAGGACACAGGCTCGGGCTTCCCTGGTGGCGCAGTGGTTGAGAGTCCGCCTGCCAATGCAGGGGACACGGGTTCGTGCCCCGGTCCGGGAAGATCCCACATGCCGCGGAGCAGCTGGGCCCGTGAGCCATGGCCGCTGAGCCTGCGCGTCCGGAGCCTGTGCTCCACAATGGGAGAGGCCACAACAGTGGGAGGCCCGCATACCGCAAAAAAAAAAAAAAAAAGACACAGGCTCGCTGAAGGAATACAAAAACAAGACCCATATATATGCAGTGTACAAGAGACCCACTTCAGACCTAGGGACGCATATAGACTGAAAGTGAGGGGATGGAAAAACATATTGCATGCAAATGGAAAACAAAAGAAAGCTGAAGTAGCAGTACTCGTATCAGATATAATAGACTTTAAAATAAAGAATGTTACAAGAGACAAGGAAGGACACTACATAATGATCAAAGGATCAATCCAAGAAGAAGATACAACAATTATAAATATATGCACCCAACATAGGAGCACCTCAATACATAAGGAAACTGATAACAGAAATAAAAGAGGAAGTCGACAGTAACACAGTAATAGTGGGAGACTATAACACCTCACTTACACCAGTGGACAGATCATCCAGACAGAAAATTAATAAGGAAACACAGCTTTAAATGACACAATAGACCAGACAGATTTAATAGATATTTATAGGACACTCCACCCAAAAACAACAGATTACACTTTCTTTTTCACATGCACACAAAATATTCTCCAGGATAGATCACATCCTGGGTCACAATATTAGAAAAACAAACAACCCAGTCCAGAAATGGGCAGAAGACCTAAATAGACATTTCTCCAAAGAAGACATACAGATGGCCAAGAAGCATGTGAAAAGCTGCTCAACATCACTAATTATTAGAGAAATGCAAATCAAAACTACAGTGAGGTATCATCTCACACCAGTTACACTGGGCATCATCAGAAAATCTACAAACAACAAATGCTGGAGAGGGTGTGGAGAAAAGGGGACCCTCTTGCACTGTTGGTGGGAATGTAAATTGATACAGCCACTATGGAGAACTGTATGGAGGTTCCTTAAACAACTAAAAGCAGAGTTACCATATGACCCAGCAATCCCACTACTGGGCATATACCCAGAGAAAACCATAATTCAAAAAGACACATGCACCGCAATATTCATTGCAGCACTATTTACAATAGCCAGGTCATGGAAGCAATGTAAATGCCCATCAACAGATGAATGGATAAAGAAGATGTGGTAAATATATACAATGGAATATTACCCAGCCATAAAAGGGAATGAAATTGGGTCGTTTGTGGAGACGTGGATGGATCTGGAGACTGTCATACAGAGTGAAGTAAGTCAGAAAGAGAAAAACAAATATCGTATATTAACGCATATTGGTGGAACCTAGAAAAATGGTACAGATGAACCGGTTTGCAGGGCAGAAGTAGAGACACAGATATAGAGACCAAACCTATGGACACCAAGGGGGGAAAGTGGTGGTGGTAGGATGAATTGGGAGATTGGGATTGACATATATACACTAATATGCATAAAATAGATAACTAATAAGAACCTGCTGTATAAAAAAATATCATTTCAAACACATTTCAAATGTTAATGTCTGAAAATACCAGAACTCAAAATAGAAAAATACAACGGTAGTTTTATTGACTGCCTGACTGCTCTATAATATGTGTTCTCCATATTTCGGCTTCATACTTTCTGATCACTTCTTTATTTGACAATAATTTTGTTATATTTTCTAGAGTGAGAAGGGAAATTTTATTCACTCTTGTCTCTGGGAATGTTGATCTAAATTTCTCATTACTATAAGAAGTTAAATGATGTATTTTTATTTGCTTATGCTGTATTATTGAGTTCATTTTTGAAAGGGGAGAGCTTCCATTTTGTAATGGAAATGATGAGAATCAAATTCTCCATTTATAATTTACACATGTGAAGTTTGGAATGATTTTCCATAGTCCAGATTCTGGCAGTTTGCACCCTCTCTCAAACTCTGTTTCTTTTCCACTACCCACATACTTCCAGAGCCACACCCCTTAGGATGTTTGTATTGCAATGCAGGCTCTAGATCTGCACCTTTATTTGTAACTCCTGGTGAGTCTGCACAGTGGGTGCAGGAATATTCCTGGAAGTTATTCCTACATGGGATTGCTAACAAATTTTAAGTATACTTGGAAGTACCAGAAAAAATCCATAAATGTATACATAAATCTATACATAAATATATCCAACTAAAATTAAATATATAACTACCTCTGCTTCTTCCTAGCTTGATCTGCAACATGTCCACAGCCACTCTCATACCACCCAACCCAGGTATGACAGAGGATAAGGCAGAGTATAGAGAAACAGTGGAATTAAGTGATATCTTTCTTACTTTTGCAAATTTTACGAAAAAAACATAACCACGTGAGCACATTGCCAGGGTCCCTCCCTGTGTCTTGGAAAGGGCCTACCAAAATGAGGGGCCCAAAGGTTACAGTTCATCAATTTCACTGTTATTTCACCTCTGATTGGACTACATTTTTTTAATTTACATCTTTATTGGAGTATAATTGCTTTACAATGGTGTGTTAGTTTCTGCTTTATAACAAAGTGAATCAGTTATACATATACATATGTTCCCATATCTCTTCCCTCTTGGACTACATTTTTGTACTATGTGCAAACCCTGCTGCTCTGGTTAAATTTGCTCAGATAAGTTTTAACTTTTATTTTAATGTGCTCTAAATAATCATCTGCTTATCAGATACCAAATCCAGCATTCAGACATTTAAATAAACCTTACTATTTTAGTCCTGTCTTTAAAATTGAAGCACTTGGTTTTCTTTAGTTCTCTCTCTCTTATTTCTTTTACAGTTTATTTTATAACCTCAGGATCAGTTTACTTCCATACAGTAGACTGGGTAAATTTTTAATGTATTAGGGTATGGAGTAGAGTTTGTTCTCATTAGGTATTAAAAAATAACCTGTATATACATACACATATGTACATGTATGTGTTTATATGTATATGTATGTATATAAACACACAAATGCAGCCTTGTGTAAAATTTCCAATACAATTTTTTAAAAATAACATTTAAGTAATATTTATTGGGACTATTCTCTAATTACAAACATAAAATGTATTTAGTACCAAAAACTGGTAATACAAAGATAAACACAGAAGAAAATATTTGTTCATATTGGACCATCCAAAAGATAACCACTGTTAAAAATTTGGTATATGTTCTTCCAGTAATTTCATATGCATATGTAGATATATATTATAGAAAACTATATATACAACATAGACATATATATGTTTTTTACTTAAAAATGGTATTCAATTCAGTTTTAATAGAAAAACTCAAGTCAGAAAGAATTAGAATAAAATGTATAACAAAAGTAGTTCCCATTTCCTACCTCAATGTAAAATGTTCCTCCATTTAAATATTTTAAATTGCATTGTATATAAACATTTTAAACAAAAAATAATTGACAGCTAACTATTACATACTTATTTCTATTGGTTTTGTATACGTTAATGTTGCTGGTAAGTTAATTGCAATCAATCCTATCAATTTCTTCATTGATTAGAGAAGACAGAGTTTTGAGGGGTTCCTTTTGATATCAGTAATTTTATTAGTAATATAATGGGGCTTCCCTGGTGGCACAGTGGTTGAGAGTCTGCCTGCCGATGCAGGGGACATGGGTTCGTGCCCCGGTCCGGGAAGATCCCACATGCCGTGGAGCGGCTGGGCCCGTGAGCCATGGCCGCTGAGCCTGCGCGTCCGGGGCCTGTGCTCCACAACGGGAGAGGCCACAACAGTGAGAGGCCCGCATACCGCAAAAAAAAAAAAAAAAAAATAATATAATGAAATCCAAAGCCTAGAAATACAAGGATGTTATACCATTGCTCTAACTAGATCTGATGAAATAATTGGGTCTGTAATACTTTGTAGATTTAAAGATTTATTCCTATTATTATGATTACTTTTCTATTTTCAGGACATTTCAGAAATACTTTAGATTGAGACCAATTCTAAGTTAGATGCTATTATAACTGATGCACAATGAAGAGGTGGAGTTTGTCAGCTCATGGTTCAACCTAGCTCTTCTGTGAGTTGAGAAGAATAACTTTATATAGATAAGCCCTGCTCTCTCTATATCCTTGATGCTTAATTTACTCTTCTGGATTGGAAAACTTCAGAAATCTTTCAACTGAGTAACTGGTGGCCAAATTTTAAAATCTCAGGCTTTGGTATAATTCATCTCCTTTCTTCCCTTCTCTTTCCTCCTTTAATCTTTCTCTACACCTCTTTTCCCAACCCTTGCATCCTATAATCAAACACATTTAGTATTAAAACTAGAGACATAGGGAGAGCAATTATACTTTCAAATGTTTCCTTAAAATGAACTCTTAACTAAGTCGGTGGTTAAGATACTGAATCATTGTCTAATGTAGCTGATTTGGTCATTAAGACCACTATTAAGAGCATGAGTATTTCCTAACTTTTGAGTTTAATTTAAGGTATAGTCCCAACACAAGAAATCATCTATGACCTTAAGATTTTATGCAATATAAATTAGATAAATATTTTAAACGACATAGAAATTTTCCTCAATATTTTATGTATTTATTATAGTCACAAAAGAAACAACCAAAGAGGAATTACAATTGTTAATTTTAAAATATATATAAAATTAGTTTCCTTTTGGTGTGACAAGCATAATTTTAAGTATTTTAGTATGAAGTGGCAAGTTTTCTGTGTAACTAATAGTCTTGTCAATTGCCATTTCTATCTGCTGTATCTTTTGACAGTTGGAAGTATTTCAGTCGAAACTGACTTATGTTATCCACACAGTATCACAACAGACAGTAAAATAAAGGATGAGAAAATGGAAGGAAGGTGTGCAGAAGAGAGGAAAGGGAAAGAATTTATGTTTAAATCTTAATCTGTGAATATCTCTTGGACCTAAAATAAATAAGCTGCATGTCTTAACAGCTATCATTGTACTGAAAGGAAAGATTTACCCAAAGGGTATAATCTTCCTTAGTTTAGAGAAAAATTACGGTTTCAAGATGCTTAGTTTGTTAGTCTCCTTAATGAGTTGAATTTCAATTTTTTTTTCTTAAATTTATTTGGCTTTATTTTCCATTTACTTTTAAATTAAACCATGTATATATACATATGCAAATAATTTCAGTTCTAATATCTCATTGAAATAAACTGTAATCATTAGGATAATATAATTTTGTTGTACTCCTATTATTTATATTTATGTACATAAGTTAACTTGTGATCATCTGTATTACTCTTGAACTCACACCATTAAAATGATTCAATTTATCTTACCTGTATTCTTAATTATGTAGCCATACCGAAATCAACTTCTCTGTCAACTATTATCAGAATGCTAAAATTATTGTTGAGCTTTCCCTGACCTTCCAAGGCAGAGTTGTTCCTTTTTTTCTCCCTCTGTGTTTTAATAGAACATTTACCATTGGTATTATGGTTACACCTACTTCGGCCTAATGTAGGTGAATTCATAAAAGAAAGCAATCATGTCGTTTTAATATCCCTAATACCAAAGTAGGCTCATAAGTAATATCAATTGACTAATAGATTAATGGTATATACACACGTCCTAATTCTGATTTGTAGTAATTTTAGATTCAAAATAAGAAAGGAAGCTTTTATTCCAATCTCAAATATTCACTAGTTCTTCTTTGCATTAAAAAAAAAACTATTAAAAAGTTTTTAAAGCTATAATAATTTTTAGTAACTGATCTCTATATTGCTAAAATATATTTGATGTTGTTTTTAAAAGGGCAAATCTTATATACAATGAAAAGGCGTAGGGGAAGCTAACAATTTTAAAGGCTCCTTATGTCCCAAATCAAACCAGGTTACACAGGTCGATAGGGTGGAGCTGAAATTCAAACTCAGATCTGGCTGTCTTCGAAACCATGCTTTCTCTTTATGGTATGGTTCGAAGGGGCCTGAGAAAGGTCCTATCTCAAGAATATTTTCCTGGACGATGGCTGAAATCATATCTTTAAAGTTCTGTTTATTTGAAGGTATCTAGTAGACAACATATTCAGCATCATTAGCCTTTAATCCCTGTGTGAATTAGCTCATCAGTTCCTTTAGACATCAGGAGGTAGAAGGCATAAGTCTAATATGCAAGACCCTCTCACAGGAATGCAAGCAAGCCTTCATGGGCACTTCTGGGCAGCTTTTAGGCAATGTGTTCGCCTTGTTAGGAAAAGAGAGGAGTCAGGCTGGGTACTTGTCATCTATTAAGTATTTTCACCTTTGAGGCATCAGCTGAAATTTTGAAACAACAGAATCCTGTTCAACACGGAGTTACACATTGTTTTGTGATCATATTATTTGAGATCAAGAGATAGCTATAAGAACACAAATGTCTTTGACATCTCACTCTTGATCTAACTAGTAATGTTTCTTTCAATTAATGAATGCTTATGTCAATGAAAGAAGTGGGCTTGGTCTGTCCCAAATGATAAGATGGAAGCTTTATCTATTGGTATGTTCAGCACTATCTGAGATGTCCATATAGTTAATGGCAAAAGTGAGTCACGATGTTTGCCGAAGCACCGTTATGGAATAGTCAGGGTGGAAACTTGGTTGGGAAGGGAGAGGTGATAAAGAGCCCAATACCTAAACCCACTTCTCCCTGCCCGAGTTCAGAACAACTTGAGAGAAAGATAGATGGAGATCAACAGTATTAGTTTTATTAGCAATGAGAGCTGTATTGGAAGTTTGCATCTGAAGCAATAATAAACTTGCTTCTACTTAATTTTATAATTAAATCTTCTTCCCCGTCATAAGCAAAGCAGGAAAACTGAGTCCATCCTTGTGAATCTTAAAGCAAGTGGAAGTAAAGGATATGTGCTTTCCCATAGACAGGCTGACTTTCAAGAAATGGGAGGAAGGGGCTAAACTAGGCTGGACCAGCTCCTTTCCTGGTGTGCCAGACTGAGAGCTCACTCCTTGTTCCTTGATACAGTGAAGGGCAGAGAGAGGCCCATGGAAACGTGAGGAATAGGAAATATGTACTCCCACTGGTTAGATTTATAGGCTTGATGAGGAAGCAGGGTAAGAGGAAGGTTTTCATAAAAGTAGAAACTCGTACCTGTTCACAGAAGAGCGACTTGCAGCAGAAAGCTTGAAAAGACGCGAGAGATGAAATAACTAAATAAGCGTGGACCTGGAAAAGGTGGGAGAGGATGTGATGATGAGCATAAAGGTGTAGGCTGAAAGAGACAGAAGGAGAATTTTGCCTCATAAGTCAGGAAGGAATAAAACAAGTGTAGGATTGTATATGGATACTTGTATAGCAATGGTTGGAGGTTGAAGTAATTACTGTTTGAGGACTTCAGTGTCCTGATTGATCTTCTAAAATAAACCTGAGAAGAAGCATAGGCAGAGGGCTGTTTAGGGGCTCGGAGGGACTAGGTAGATTTGAAGTCCACAAATATATAGTATCTCCAGCCCGCCTGGTTATATGATTTATTCCAGCAGTTAGCAGTAGCCTGAGCTTGTAAGCATGCAGAATAACGGTAACAAGAGCTAACATTCATTGGAGGCTTACTGTGAGCCAAGTGTTCTTCTGATTCCCTTACATGAATTACCTCTCTTCATTCTCATATACCACCCTATAAGGCAGACAATTATCCCCAATTCATTGATGCTGCACAAAGAGATTCAGTAAGGACCCAAGGTCAGTGTTAGTATGTGATGGTCTAGACCAGAACTCATAGTCACAATGAGTACATGATACTACCTCTTTAAAAAAAATAGCATTTATTGAGTGCTTCTTTGTATCAGGCACTGTTCAAAGTGCTTTAGCTGTATTCATGTGTTTAAACTTATACATGACCTGATGAGATAGTTCTGCTATTTCAGAGGACATACCCATGTTGCTGTGAGGTTAAGTAATATAGGCTAAGATCAGAGAGGAAATAAGAGGTAGAGTTGGGAATTCAGATATAACTAATCAACCACTAAGTTATATTGTGCAGTTGAATGGATTCTGGTTTGGGGCATGGCCATGTAGATATGACAGGATGGTGGATGTTAGGGACTTGAGTCATTAAAATAATCAACCATGTGACTCATATTAGTAGGAGAAAAAGTGAGGGCAAAAAGGAGACAATAGATTAGGAAAAACTTGCGGGATCCCTGGACTTGAGATCTTTAGGGAATCAATCTTATGGTCAGTAAAAATAAGAATGTGAGAACTAGTAGACTAGAAAGTTAAGAGGGTGAGATATTGGTGTCTAAGCTTACTGAATTATTAACACAGAGCAGGTCTGGACAACGGGTTTTTGTAGAGTGTGGCTAACACTGTGTAAGGGTGAAGGTCAGTGAAGGTGAAGGAGTCAAAGAACTATGAAGATAAACTATTGGAATGGTTGCCCATCTGTATATGAAATCACCTAAAATTATGCCAGAACACATAGTCGAAGGAAAGCCTGAACCACGGTGCCAAAGGCTATCATGAATACGGGGAGAATGACCAGCAAGTCTGGGACATAAGGAGGGAGAAAAAAGAGATATTCAGACGGCAAGAAGGTAGATTTGACAGTGGTTTGAAAGTGACATTGGAGAAATGAGATGATGCAAATCTCTCCCTGGTCACTGTGATACAGGGAAATACTGAAATGTTTTGCTCAGTAAGGCAGCAAAGGAAGTGGTGCTCTCGAGGAGAAGGCAGCTTCAATTGTAATAAAAAAAGGTAGAGGATGTATTTATTGAAAAGCTTGAGGGCATAGGGAAGTGGGTTAGCATAGACTGGAGACGGGATCCACAGGGCAAGGCAGAAAGAATTATAGGCAAGGGAATCAGGAGTGTTGGGAAAAGTAACAGGGTTTTGAGGATGAGTATACCAGAAGATGTAAAGGAGAGCTGTGATTAATTTAGCAAAAATTTATTTGGGCATAATCAATTTGACCAAAAAACAAATAGACAAATAGTTGCTTGATCCAGCTATCTCCTGTTACGGGGAAATTTAAGTTGCTGTGCTTATGTTTTAATTTCAGTTAGCACAGTGATATTATAGACTGGAAGTGAATTATGGATTAAAAAGTACAAGGGCAGTACTATTTCCTCAAATCTTGAAAAAAAAAAAATCACATACGAAGTTGTAAAACAACCCAGTAGTACACCCATAAAAGTAGAGACTAGACTAGTATTCGTTTTAGACCAGATCAGTTGTTTTCATCAAAATATTAATTGGCCAACTTCTTTTGAAAAAATTACTTTTCTGCTAATTATTTTGTGGCCAAATTATGTTACCACTGGAGGGGCTTACAGTTTAAGTAGTAATAAAAGATAGTAGGGTTGTAAAGCATATTGGATGGGATTTTCCAGGCTCCCTACCATCGAGGAGACCAGAGCAAAATAGGAAAGCAAAAAAGATAACATAAAAAAGTTAAGATAAAATTTTTATTGGAGATAACATACAGAAAAGTAAAAAAATCCTAATCACCCAGTTCAGTTGTCACAAAGTGGCAGGTATAATCTGTACCTAACAGGTACTAATTAATAGTTTCCATACGAGAAGCCACAGGTCTTCAGAATAAAACTACGCGAGAGCACAGTGATCTGAAAATGCGGTGGTCTTTAGGATATGGACACAAGACTGTAGCCAACCAGATTAAGGCAACATAGCATTCCATGCCCAGGAGACAGTCAGTCCTATACTTCGATACAATTTAAAATGACTTTCTCTTGTTTGCTTAAAAAAAATCCTTCTTCAAAGACTCGTGGGATAGCAGTTTTTTGCAGAGCCCCATAGAACACTGGGAATAAAGTGTGACAAATGCTCCATGCCACTGGTACCTTTTCTTTAACAAAAGAAAATTTTCATTTACTTGCCTGTTTCTATAATGCCAAGTATTTTTCTTTTAGCAACTGATTGTCTTGGAAGTCATCTTTTAAACCCAAACTATGGAATCATTTTCAAATCAAATCATCTGTAGAAAAACCAAGCAAGGGAAAACACTAGGTTTCCAGAGGGAGTAGAAAAAAGGTGTATAATGGAAGGTTTCTAGGGGGATGGTGGTCATAAAAACATCCTTCACTATGTTTCTTCTATTTTCCTTAGGGGATGCAGGCTTCCTTTGTGTGTATGATGAGCCGGTTCAGAATGTATGGAAATCGTATATCAGAGGAATCACAATAGGGAGTTTTCAGATCACTGTGAATGGAGTTTCCACGTCCACTGCTCTACTGAGAATAACTCTTGATCCGGTCACCTAGGAATCTCCGAATTATAAATTCATGTGACCTCCCAGAGGTCTGCACACTGCTCACCACTCCAGTGATCTTGTAACCTTCTTTGGCCTCAGTGACACTATAGTCAGCTTTTCCTCCCACTCTTTGGTCATTTCTTCTCACTTTTCTTCAATAATTCTTGTGTATCTTGTTTACTCTATCGTATGAGTGCATATATAGTTTTTTTAAATATCAAAGTTGTTTAAGTTTCTGTTCCTTTGTACATCGTCTTGTTTTCTGGGAATGTCTTTCCTCACTTTACACACCAAACAAATCCCTTCTCCTCTTTCACGATCCGGCTCAAACACCAGACATCTTATGCCCACAGAATGCTCTACTCCCAGGATGGCTATCTCTCCATGTCAACACTAATTTCAGTATTTTATAATTATTTATAAAGGCTGTGACTCAAATGGAAAGACAGAAAGCAAAGCCAAAGCTGGAGAGACTGCTAAGGTAGCAGACAAAAGAGAAGGTAAAGGAAGCCACACTGGTGGTGGGTAGATGGGGTTTACTGCAGGTTGGGGAAAGGAGAAGGTCTAGAGAAATTACGTAAGTGGGAAAACAAGCCACTTGCATCCAGTTCTTGCAGGGATCAGTAAAAGACTGACCTGACATTTACAGATAAAGAGAGAAAGGAATTGTTTAATGGGGAAGATTTCCCAGAAAATCTTTTACATAAAATCTTTCTCAGAAATTCTTTCAAAATGCAATATGGTTAAAGGGAAATCCCGACTGGGGAAAGACAACAAAATATTCTTTCAGTCCCAAGATTTTTTGAGTCATCATGATATTGCTATATTTTGGAAGCCTCAAACCAGCCTCCACTTCTTTTTTCTTCCTCACATTCAATGGATTACAATATGATTTCTGCCACAAGAACAGAATCTGCTTCTGCAGAGGTCACCTGTCAGCCTCTAATTACCATTCCAGGTGTACAGTGTCTGTCCTTATGCTGTTCCACCCTCCCTGACGTCTGACCCTGGTGACCTCCTCCATGAAACCACCTTCTCCCTGATGTCCTGCCCCCACCCCCACCCCGCTGTTCGCTCTTCCCATTGACCTTCACTTCGCGAGCTTCCCTTCTCCCACTTACTTCCTATATACACATCCCTAAGACTTCTTAGAAAAAAGTCCCTCAGTCTCTAGTCTCCCCTTCAGTGACTCCATCCATTTTCACACCTTCAGCCATTTTTATTCAGAAAACGCTCCGGTTGCTAGCTATGACCTCTTTCCTAAGTTCCAGACTGCTCCGACAACGCCACACTGGACCTTTCAACCTGAATGCTTTGTGGGAAGCTCAGTCCTAACATCCCCCAAACAGAGATGAACATTCCCACATAACTGCTCTTCTTGTGAACTCTTGCTGGGGTTCTAAAGGCAAGATTTTCTGTAACTCCACACTCCCTTATATTCGTCGTCTTCTTTTTTTTAAACATCTTTATTGGAGTATAATTGCTTTACAATGTTGTGTTCTGCTTTATAACAAAGTGAATCAGCTATACATATATATATCCCCATATCTCCTCCCTCTTGCGTCTCCCTCCCACCCTCCCTGTCCCACCCCTCTAGGTGGTCACAAAGCACCGAGCTGATCTCCCTGTGCTATGCGGCTGCTTCCCACTAGCGATCTATTTTACATCTGGTAGTGTACCTTATATCTTGATTAACCTATTATCCATGTCTTTTGATTCTGTTTCTATAAAATGCTCCCTTTCCATGTCATTCTTCTATTTCCACTGGTCTTTCTTCTTACTTCTGAATAAACAGGCTTTGCTTCCTTTTACAGCCTTCTGGTCTTATATCACTTATTCAGATAAACATGGATTGATTGTCTACTCTGAGCCAGGTATTGAGATGGGTAATAAGTCAGGGTTCTCAGCTCTTCTTTAAAAACAAAACTAAGCTAATGCCTAGACACGTGCTTCAAAGATTCCACCTGAGTTGATCTAGGGTGGAGCTTGGACAGTAGTTTTCAAGTTGCCCAAATGAACTTACTGTGTAGCCAGAGTTGAGAACTACAAACTTAAGTATATAAACGTCAGGAAAATGGGCGTTATTCTTACCCTGATGGAGCTTAAATTCTAGTTGGGGAGGTAGACATTAAAGAACAAATAGTCATATATGTGAATAACTTAAAGTGGTAAGTGCCATGAAGAAAATGAACAGGGAACTTTGGGGGAAATAATGTAGTAGGACAATGTGTACGGGGTCACAAAAGGTCTTTCTAAAGGAGTGATATTTAATGTGAAGCTTTAAGGATGCATATAATTTGTCCAGGCAAGTAAGCAGATGGAAAAAACATTTTTGATGAATTTGAGTCATGGAAGAGCCTGGCACGTTTTGAGGAAATGAAAGAAAGCCAATGTGGATGGTGTGTAGTGACGGATGGTTAGAGTGGCTTAAATGAGATTGGAACAGAACAAAGGACTTTGTTAAGAACTTGTTAGGTTTTCTTAGGTGCATTGAAAAGCGATAAAGTCTTTTTCTTTTTAAGAGTTTTTTTGATGTGGACCATTTTTAAAGTGTTTATTGAATTTGTTACAATGTTGCTTCTATTTTATGTTTTGGTTGTTTGGCCATGAGGTATGTGGGATCTCATCTCCCTGGACCAGGGATCGAACCCACACCCCCTGCATTGGAAGGCGAAGTCTTAACCACCGGACGGCCAGGGAAGTCTCCATTTATAGTCTTTTAGGGACCAAAACCATTTTTTTATTTGTAGTTATTACTCTGGCTTCCCTGTAGAGGGTAAGAGGGGTTCAAAGCAGAGCAGATGGAGGGGGACTAAATATAAGTTTGAAGCTTGTTTTAGGGTAGTTTTAGGTTCGCAGCAAAATGGAGTGGAAGGTCTAGAGATTTCCATGTACCTCATGCCTCTGTACATTTCTTCATCTAGATTTGCCTCTTCTGGACAGTTTACATAAATGGAATTATGCAATATGTGGTATTGCATCTAACTTATTTAGCATAATGTTTTTGAGATTCTTCCATGTTATAGTATATGTAAGTATTTCATTTTATTGTTGAATAGTGTTCCACTCTATGGGTAACTGCATTCTGTTAATTTATTAACCTGTTGATAAACATTTGGATTACATCGAATTTTTAGCATCTGTGAATAATGCCACTATAAACATTTGCATGCAAGTCTTTGTGTGGACATATATTTTCATCTCTCTTGTATCAATTCCCAGGAATGGGATTGTTGTGTTATATGTTAAACATGTGTTTAACTTTTTTAAGATAGGCTGTTTTCTGAGTAATGTTAGGTTCACAGCAAACTTGAGCGGGAAGTTGCCATATAAAGTCAGTCCTGCATATCCTCAGATTCTGCATCCGTGGATTCAACCAACCATGGATTCAAATATTCAAAGAAAAAAAACGCAGAAACTTCGAAAAAGCAAAACTTGAATTTGCTGTGCATAGGCAACTGTTTACACAGCATTTACATTGCGTTAGGTATTATAGGTAATCTAGAGATGATTTAAAGTATTGGGGTGTGTGTGAAGATTATATGCAAATACTACACCATTTTCTATAAGGGATTTGAGCATCCTCGGATGCTGGTATCTGCGGGTTTGGTGGGGGGGATCTTGGAACCAATCCCCTGAGGATGCCAAGGGACGACTGTACTGTCTACACCCCTCCCACATCATTACCACCCAACGTCCATAGTTTATATGAGGGTTCACTCTGGGTGAAATATTACACCCTGCTCTCATCTTGCTTGTATGGTTTCTGAGGAACAGTTGGATGTAATTCTTATCTTTCCTTCTTTATAAGTGAGGTGTTTATCCCCTCTGCTGCTTACAAGATTTTTTATCTTTGATTTCTTGAAGTTTGAATATGATATGCCTAGGTGTAGGGGTTTTTTTCATTTTGTTTTGCTTTGTTTTGTTTTTTGGCATTTATCCTGCTTGGTGTTCTCTGAGCTTCTTGGATCTGTGATTTGGTGCCTGACATTAATTTGGGGGAAATCCTCAGTCATTGTTACTTCAAATAATTCTCCTATTCCTTTCTTTCTTGCTTCTTCTTCTGGTTTTCCCATTATGTGTATGGTAGACCTTCTGTAGTTGTCCCACCATTCTAGGACATTCTGTTACATTTTTGTCAGACTTCTTTTGCTTTGCTTTGCTTTTCCATTTTGGACATTTCTGTTGATATATCCTTTCCTCAGCCATGTCTGGTCTCCAAATAAATCCATCAAAGACATTCTTCATTTCTGTTACAATGTTTCTGATCTCTGACATTTCTTTTTGATTTCTACTTAGAATTTCCATGTCTCTGCTGTCATTGCCCATCCATTCTTGCATGCTGTCTACTTTATCTGTTAGATGCCTTATCTTATTGAATGCCTGGTCTGATAATTCCAATACCCCTGCCGTATCAGAGTCTAGTTCTGATGCTTGCTCTGTCTCTTTCAACTGTGTTTTCTGCCTAGGTTTCCACTGGGTCTGTTTCTATACGCTTTGTGCACCAGTAGGGCCTGCTTCAGACTTTTACCTTCTAAAGGAGAATGTGAAAATCAACAGATCCACATCATATGTAGAATTAAGTGCAATCTTGCAACCTTCTAGAATTTGGCCTCAATTTATCTTCACAAGCTCATTTCTGACTATAGCTTCATGCTTAAACTGGCCAAAGTGATGTTCACTGAACAGTGGCCTGTGTTTTTCCACAAATATGTCTTTCATTTTACCCTTCCCTTAGCCTGGACTACCTTTCTTCCTTTAATTATTGCCAAAATTTGGGCTTCCCTGGTGGCCCGCCTGGAGAGACCGCCTGCCGACGCAGGGTTCGTGCCCCGGTCCGGGAGGATCCCACATGCCGCGGAGCCGCTGGTCCTGTGAGCCACGGCCGCTGAGCCTGCGCGTCCGGAGCAAGGCAATTATTGCCAAAATTCTACCCATCTTTAGAACAAATTCAAATACTTTTTCCACACGGTTTTCTAAAGGGTATATACCTTTACCATAACTTTTGGTGTATACTTCTTTTAAACAGTTATTAAAGGACACTTACTACAGGCTGGTTGTGTTATTGTCAGTCATAAAATCATTCTCCCCATTCCCCCTCCGAGAACGGCATGATGGGAGTGATCACTTTTTATTTATCTCTGTACCCACCTTAGATCCAGCAAAGTGTTTCTAAGTTAGAAGATCCTCAATATTTATTGAATTAAATTAGTATATGGAGAATGGTATCTTATTTAAATTTCTTCATTTTAATCAACATTTCATGAGAATATTTTAACATATAATAATGATTAGGATATCCGAATGATTTATAAAAATCATTTGTTAACCTAATAAAGCTGGCTATATCTGGGGGCTCTGCATTTAACGTACCCCCTCTATAATTTGACTGAAGACATTTAAACGTATTATTTCTTAATGGAGTGAAAGACGAGAAAAAGCATTTGTAGTTTAAAAAAAAAAAAAAACTCTTGCCTTAGATAGATAAGAACCATACCACATATATTCTTTGTGAATCCCTAATGTTTCCATGAAATTATTATTCCTTCTGGGATGCTGTATCTGAGGGTTAACATGACTGTTGTCTGTATCTGAGAAATGACCATGTTTCCTTTTAGTTCTCAGCAAGAGTAATTGAATGTAGACTATCTTACTAAACGCTGGCCTGTGACAGTGTGTTAACACTCTGTCTCCTAACAGCAGGGCAATTATTTGCGGAGTGGGATTTTTATAAATCCCCTGGCACTAGTATGTCCCGATAATTATGATGAAGAGCATTGGTCAGTGTTGATTCAGCAGTCCCCACCCCGGCAAATATTTCATTCGCAGTTCCCTGGCCCACTTCCACTTTTCTAGTTATTAGAGACCTTTACTACTCTTCTGTGCTTGCCTAGTGTCTTATATTTTAAAAGCATTTTTTACTAAAACTTAGAACTCAAACATATTTTAGACAGCCCGCCATTTAGAATTGTTCATCTCTCATGATATTCACAAAATCTGGTTCATGGGGCAAGAAAATACTACTTTAAAATCTTTTTTTTAATTGAAGTATAGTAAAATTTACAATGTTGTGTTAGTTTCAAGTGTACAACAAAGTGATTCAGTTATACATATTATTTTTCATTATAGGTTATTTTAAGATATTGAAGGGAAAGATGCTCATTATTTTATAATAACTTATAAGGGAAAATAATCTGAAAAAGAATATATATATAACTGAATCACTTTGCTGTACACCTGAAACTAACACAACATTGTAAATCAACTATACTTCAATAAAAAAATTTTAAAAAAAATTGAGTAGAGTTCCCTGTGCTATACAGTAGTTCCTCGTTGTTCACCTATTTAATATATAGTAATGTGTATTTGAAGAAAATACTTTTTGCTGTGTAATTGTCATTTGCAAAAGTAAAACTTGAATTCTCCCACGTACCTTGTAGAGTTCTTCATTCCTAGCATAAGCAGTTACTTTGAAATCATGAGAAATTACTGTTTCTAATCTGATAAAATCTGAAATTGAAGCACTAGTAATCGTGCTATGGGAATTATAGGCGTACCTGGTCAAATTCTTTTTATTTTACAGAAACTCGTTTTAAAAGTAAACCTCAATAACAGAGAAGAGAAAAAATTAGACTTTGGCTTCCCGCAGGCAATTACAAAATAAAGGTCAGTGTATGAGTGGAAAATGACGATAAAAACATTCTTCATGAAATACAGCAGTAGATGCTCCAAATATAACAAGTATATCCATTTGTTTTCAAGTCAACTGCATTTTTTAAAGTACTTGCCCTTAGAATTCTTCAGTAGAAGAATAAAAACTGAGAAGAAAAGAGCCAACTGATATGATAGATTGTTAGAAATATGGAATGGTTCAAAATATTAATGTAATGCTAAGGGTGACCGGGTAACAAATGGTACATTTGCTCACTGTTCAACCTGGCATAATTAATATTCTAGGTCATGCTTAAGTTCCCATGATGGAAGGTCTGAAGGGGAGAAATTCAAGAAAAATATATATCTATTATATAACTCATTGCCTTTTTTTTTTTTCCTTTCATTTTGACGAGTCAGAATCATAGCCTTTAAAAAAAATCAGGGCTTTCACACCTCATTTGCTGTATTCACCACTGGGCCACCAGTCAGCAGCCGGGCCTGATACAGGGAGGTCAGTAAGAAGCTATTAGCAGAGTCTTCTCCTGAGATTTCTTGGGTCTTATTGAGTTGAATGTTAGCATGACAGTACTGCAAATAACTCAGTTGTAGGCTTCTTTTTTTTTTTTTTTTTTTTTAACAGTTAGCACAGATTTCCCCATAGTGTTGGTCACTCTAGAAAATTATTGCTGAAAATGAAGTCCCCAAAGCTAGCTTGGCATTAGCCCTCCTAAGTTGTGAAAAATGTGAAAACGGAAAAATATGTCATAGTCCCCGAGGATTAACTTTGTCTTCTGTGACTCATAGTAATACTTTTTAAAAAATCCATAGCAAACCGTTATTCACAAAGTGGCTTACAAATTAATGAAATATAGCAATTGAGATAATAGTTCGGGTTGTTTTGTTAACTTAAAGAAATAATAATTAAATGGATACTATATTAATATAAGTAGATAGGGTCTCTGCTTGCTGTAGGGATTGAGGGGGGCTGGACCGTTTTCATTGACAAAAGTTAGCCAAATGTATTAAATTAATTTCTAAAATACTGACACCTTGAAGATTTTAAATGATACATTTTCCATTCAATTAAAATATATTTTCTATCTATATATGATTTAAATTGCAAAGAGAATACACATGAGGAGATCTCCATATAGGTTGCAAAATATAATTTAAGAAAGCTATCATGTCTACTGATCTATTTGCATTTCCCATCTAGCCTATGTATACATGTGCATGCAAATGTGAAGGAGATCAAGGAAGATTTCTAATGGGGGTAAAGTTAATAGCTGGTAGCAGTTATTCAGGTAGATAGATATTTTTAAATGGTAAATTATAATCTAGTTATATTGTATGCATTTTACCATTTTAATCTGTAAGATTATGGAAATGATAAACTAACAGACTTCAGTTAATTAGGTCATCACTAAACAGAATGGTATTCTCTTATATCTCTTTCATAGACTATGTAGATTTAGTTCTATTTTATGTCAGAATAGTCTTTTTAGTATAAAATTTATTGTTTTTCTCTCATTACAATTGATATAGTCTCATCTTAGAAAATCACCCTAAAAATCATCTTAAAAATTACCATCCACTTAAAAATTACTGTTCACCAAAAGCTATTTTGAATACATATGTGTATTAATTTTCTTACATTAACATCATTAAAAATATCTGTTTACGTGTCCACCTTGTTCTGTATTTAGTATCATAGTAAGAGAACGTTAACATGACATTAAAAATGGCTTACACAATGCCTATAATGTTTCCAATACTTTTATCTTATGTAAATTGTATAGGGAAAAAAGTCTCAAAGAAGAGCCAATCCAAGAAAAAATTTAAATAGGTAAATATATTTACATTAACTTTTTCCTTAGCGTAGGAAAAACTTGAATTGGAGATGACTCAGTGGGTCTGTGATAATTTAGTTCTAGATCACAATGTATTCAAAAGCAAATTAAACCTGAAGTGTTAAGAAAGATAAAAAGGATATAATCTATAATTTTGAAGGAAGTCAATCAGATTTTGAAATAAACTCAAACATTTTACTAAAATATTTATGTGGCTTGAGAAAGTAAGAGTAAAATAGAGACATTATGGGCCTTTCTGAACAGTGCATTGTTTTTCTACATAAGCATTTAGCATTCATTTTTTGAGTGTCTACTGTATGTTAAGAACTTTGCTAAGCCCTGAAGATGCAAAAATACCTAAAATAGAGTCCCTGTGCTCCAGCGGCTTGCTTAGGGAAGATGGACACACACAAAGATAATTTTGAAACAATGTAATAAGTAGTGTGATAGAATTGTCCCCAGGCTATTAAGGAAGCATTGGGGATAGGACACGGAATCTAGCCTGAGTTGGTATTAGATAGAGGTTTATACTTACTGAGGAGTTAGGCTAGAAATATAAAATTTCCTAGGATAGTTTTTCAAAGACAACTACCATAGGTAGTCATAATACTTTGGACTTGCTTATTCCAAGAGGTAAATATAACAACCAGAAATATTTATGGGTATGATGGTGGCATGAGAGAAAAGCACATTTTTAGGAAAAAACAGAGAGGTTTAATGGATACATTCTTTACATTAGTCTAGAATGTCTACAGAGCAACTAAACAAGTCATCCTATCGTTTAAAATATAGCTTTTCTTTATGAATATGCATTTGTATATAGGAAAGGAATAAAAATATAGTTCTAAGCAGTTTGTATATTCAAAGATCACTGAATTTTCAGAGAGTGGAATGTGCTAAACCTGAATTTAACATTTATCCTGCATACATCTATTGAACCTCCATTGCATAGCAGTCACTGTGTTAAATAAGTCTGGACTATTTTGACGCAATGTGTGACATGGTCAGTGACAGACAGCAAGGGTAATGTGATGATATAGAAATAATGCTCCTAACCATGTGAATGCAACTCATTAAATACAGGGTGTTATTTTGAATGATTGTATACATATGTATACACATACATATATATACACACATGTATGTTTGTATATAATATATATATATACATATACCAGTTTATTATTTTAAAGAACTTAAAATGGTGGCCATTAATTAGGCTGTATAATGAATAATCTTTCAAATAATCAAATATTTATTAAATTCATACTTTGTACCTGAAACTGGTTCAAGCATTATATATTTGAGTTTGTGTGAGTGAACGTATAACTTACAGAGCTGGTTAAGTATACATATACATAGTTAATGGTTAGAATACAAAATGAATGCCTTAAGGTCCTGTTATTTTTTTCTCAAATACAATTATATCAAATATGCCATGTGTAGCAGATAGAAACTATGGTTTCTATTAGTTGTTTTTAACATGTTTAGTCTTCAACCATGAATCATTCTGAAATTGTTGGTCTGGAGACAAAGTATATTTTGTAATATCCTTAGACTAAAGTCCTCCTCTAGTTAAGAACTAGAGTTGTAGTTTAACATAGTCCTTAGACATATGAAAATTTGTATGGTGCAACTTTATCTTCCCTTTATTCTATGTGAAAATGAAGGATAAAAATCAAAATGATGGGCTTCCCTGGTGGCGCAGTGGTTGAGAGTCCGCCTAACGATGCAGGGGACACGGGTTCGTGCCCCGGTCTGGGAAGATCCCACCTGCCGCGGAGCGGCTGGGCCCGTGAGCCATGGCCGCTTAGCCTGCGCATCCGGAGCCTGTGCTCCGCAACGGGAGAGGTCCCGACAGTGAGAGGCCCAGGCCCGCGTACCGCAAAAAAAAAAAAAATAATCAAAATGATGTTGTTCTTCTTTAGGTTCCAGGTATATACAACTCACCTTTCAGAAAAGATCCTGATCCATGGGAGTTGCGGTTACAGCAGGCAAAGCCTTTAACACACCGAAGACCTAAAGTGAAGCCGAAGCACTCCGTCAGCCTTAGCAGCTGGCTGGCTTGCACAAGTGCCCGGTCCTTTTCTCGGTCCGGAACTCTGCCACCCATTGATAGGAAACGATGTCAGGTACTCATTAGTCTTTTTTTTTTTTTTTTTTTTCAGTTTAACTTTTCTGTCTTCGTACTTTTATTATTCACTTTTTCCTTTTTTCTTGGAGTATAGTTGCTTTACAATGTTGTGTTAGCTTCTGCTGTACAATGAAGTGAATCAGCTCTATGTATACATACATAAGAATTGTGTCAGTGATCGTATTCTGTTTTTTTAAAAAAAGTTATTGTTTTGTCTTTGTGGAACGAAAAGAAAATTATTTTTTTATAGAATCTAACTTTTTTTTTTGGCTGTGCTGTGCAGCTTGTGGGATCTTAGTTCCCTGACCAGGGATTGAATCTGGTCCATGGCAGTGACAGCGCCGAGTCCTAACCACTGGACTGCCAGGGAATTCCCCAGAATCTAATTTTAAATAATAAAAATGAAGTACATTTAAAATATATATCAAAGAAATAAATATTTCCTTGGCATTGAATTTTATTGTTCTGGGTGTGAAATTAACACGTAGGATGTTTAGCTAGGATATAGCCTTTTTATGTAACAATACTGTAATAACTGTGCTTGTTATAACCTGTTGTTGCTAGAAAAATCCTATGTATTATCAAATTTATCTAATTTAGCCTCTCACCTGGTGGTTCATATGATTCTATACATTTGTAAACATAATTTACATGGGAGCCATTTAAAAAGTATAAGCTGGAGAATTAAAGAGGGCCCAAAACAATGCAAAACTCAAGCAAAGACAAAATCTTCACTCTGGATTAGAGTATAGCATGATTGGCAAATGACTTCCTAGGGCTAAAGGGTGGAGTGGGATGGGTTGTGATGATTGTCACTGTCCTAGAAGTTCCAGAGAGCAACACTTCTGTCACCCCCAGAACTGCTGCCTCTTAGCTTCTTACACAGGCTTGCCTCTGTGTATCTATTGCTGTATAATAAATTATATTATATTTATGTATAAAGCCTGATGGCTTAAACCAACACACGTTTCTTTTCTCACAGTTTCGGTGGGTCAGCGTTGTGGGTACAGCTTAGGTGAGTGCCTCTGACTCAAGATCTCTCATGAAGTTGCAGTTAAGGTGTCAGCCGGGACCGTGATTTCATATAAAAGCTCAGCTGTGGAGGAAGGCGAGGAGGGTAGGGAGATCCTCTAGTAGGGTCACTCACATGGTTGGTTGTTTTCCCGTCTCTGTCTCTCCTCCCTCAGTCTCTATAGCGCTCCCCTCCCTGGAGGAGGAAGTGCCAAGCTTCTAATCACTTGGTCTTTCTGGTGACCAGTCTCACCCAGAGGTTATCTAGGGACTCCAGCCTAAGTCACCTTATTAGCTTAAACTCAGGTGTATTCTTGTTATGAGTAACAAAAGATACTCCTATCATCGGGAAATTGCAAAGGTTTTAGGAGCTCTGTGCCAGGAACCAGGGACAAAGACCAAATATATATATATATATATTTTTTTGGTACGCGGGCCTCTCACTGTTGTTGCCTCTCCCCTTGCGGAGCACAGGCTCCGGACGCACAGGCCCAGCGGCCATGGCTCATGGGCCCAGCCGCTCCATGGCACATGGGATCTTCCCGGACCGGGGCGCAAACCCATGTCCCCTGCATCGGCAGGCAGACTCTCAACCACTGCACCACCAGGGAAGCCCTATATTTCTTATTATACCCACAATGGTGTAAATATAAAGACACATGGAAAATATATATACATTTATATAAAGGTATACATTCATATGTATGGGGAATACACATCTGTATGGAAGATTTTATATGTGTGTATATACATACACATATACATATACAGGTACACATACCCACATGCATACTCGTAAGGTACATTTCTCTAACATACCACAAAATAATTATCCCTGCTAATTGTTTCCTTTCCCTTTCCTTCTTTCCCCATCTCCTTCCTCCTTACCCCTGGTCGTCCTCCCCCACCCCCATTATATCCTCTCATCCTTCTTTTCCTTCTTTCTCTTATTTTTCCTTCTTTCCCATCTTCTCTTCCCACCTTCTCTCTTACATCTTTGACTTCTTCCTTTCTCCCTTCCTTCCCACTTGTTTTTTTTCTTTCCTTTCCTGTTTTCACAGAATGGGATTCTTAATGTGGTTTTCTTTGACTGAACCCCATTTCCTGTACTTATCTATAATAAAAAGGTACCCACATCACTGGGGACATTTGAGATTATATATACTACAGTCCAAATGATACTATTTATACTCTAACAGTCTGTCTGCACTTGTGAGGTGAATTTCTTAAATGTGTGAGACAATAATAGCAAGTTTAAAAGTTTTTTCACTATTATTTAAGCTTTGAGAAAAGTTTATAAATACAAGATGACTCTAATGTGGGTTATTAAAAATATAGAAGAATATAAGTATATTTGACTCATAATTGGACTTGATTGAAGGCAAAGAAAGTCAAATATTGGAGAACTGTAGCTAAGAGCCCACGAAGTCTCATAGGTTCAGGTTGAATCCTCAATGGTCTACACATTCTAGGAATTAGTATTTGGAAATGAGTACAATGAGCAGAGTGAAATTTGGGATGCTATCTCATTCCAGGTATGATTGGTATAAGTGATCACTTGAGATCTAAGAGTCTATCCACAGAAATAGAAGTCAACAGAAGCTTTGGCATAAGAGAACCTTGACAGTAGAGGCCAAGTTTGCTGACTAGGAAGGTGGTCTATTAAGCTCAAAGGCAAGACATTAATTGTCTAAGATATAAATGTATGGATCAGGCACTGAAACACATAGAAAAATGGACATTCTTAAGGAGGATTGTGGTCATGAAGATTATAGTTAATGAAAAAAGAAGAGTGGGTCTATTTTATTCTAAATTTTGCTGCTTAAGTAGGGCTTCCTCTTTCATTTCCTAATCTTGTTGGAAATAGCAAGTTCCAGAACAAGTAGTGGAGTAAGCCTCAAATGGGTGCGTGTTATATTGATACATCAACAAAGGTCAGACGGCAGAGATTGGCCACCAAGAAGACTTTATTCCTTGTGAATGCAGGCCCCTTCAAAGTCATAGCCTTGGTCTTTTGTTTATATACTTGATGCTACTATTGTTCAAAATCTTTTTCAAACTCCTCTAGAAACTAAAAGTAAGAGTAGTAAGATAATAATAAAGCTAGGAGTACAATTTTTGCATATTTACTAGGTTCTAAGTACAATGCTAAGAGTGTTACTTATATTGTCTTATGTATCTTAAGGGCAATTTTGTGAGATAGTTATTATTCCATCTTACATACGAGGAGAAGAGGTCTAGAGAAGTAATTTGCCCCTAATAACACAACCAAATATTATTTTTCAAACCACAGAATTTGTCAAAGTGAAAGATTAAAAATCTATAGAAAATATCCTCTTTTGATTTCTTAATCCTGAACTTGGAATCATGTTACTGTATCTTTAAAAAGTAAAGTTCCAATAAAAATCCATTAACTACTTTCAAATATAGCAATCCTCCTATCCAGCTGTGAAAAGTACTAGATGATACTTATTTGCCATTTGTGTTATTTACGGTCCATGACTTTTATGGTAACTGGTTCCTATTATTGGTTTCTATTAATGTAAAACATAAGTGAACATAAATGAGGCGTGAATCATTTCTTTTTATTAGCCCCCCAGTCTTCACTCAGTGCTTGCAGTAACTCCAGCTGCGTCTTGTTAGTGATAACCTATTTAAAGAAGAGATCTTTAAGGACAAGGGATATGATTAGAAATCTTTGTCTATTTTATATCACTTCTCTCCTGCACAACAAAGGTGGCAAAAACAAAATGTAATCGATGGCACAGCAAAATCTCGAGCCACCTCCGATTTGTATTGTGTTTCATACGATGCTAACTAGATAACCAGTGGGTTCTAGTAACTAATAAAAGTAACTACTAATTTAAAGGTGGAATATGTTGTAAACCGCTTCACACCATTGCAACTTATGAACTTTGCTATATGTTTGTGTCATTAAATGGTCGCTATTGTATCAGAGTTATTAAGCAATAGAATTTAGAATTTAAATAAAAACACTTAAAATAATTTAAAATATGGCCCTTCTATATTTTGGAGGAGGCCGCCAGTTAAATGTAAGATTTGGCATTCACCTAAAAGCTTTATTTTAATGAAAAAAAAAAACTTGCCGTCTGATTTCTATCTATTTGAAAACTGTGCCCAGGGTCTTTTCTAATATTTTTGCTTACTCAAAATGGGAGCGAATTCTTTTTAAATTATAAGAAACGTGCTTTTTAAAATTAGAAAACAAAGCAACTCTTATAACTACAAGTTAACTAGTTCTAGCATGAAAACTCTTTTGATGTAAGTGGGGAAAATTCTGCCTAATTTAAAACATTTTTAGTATAATCACTTGCACTTGTGTGAACGTTTCTTGAAGATGTGGTGCTCTTACTTCATGTGTTTTCTAATTCAGAGAAGAATAAGTTGTTCTTTAAAAACAACCTAGTAAATACTACTTGTTATTCTTTGTAGATATTCAGTAGCCTTGGTCATAAATCACAAGCTATCTACCTCACCCTTTCTTGTCAGGGACCCTTCCGCGATGTCGCTGAAGTGTGGGAACAGCGCTACAAGCCTCTGGAACCGACTCTGCGAGTGGCCGAACCGATGGATGGGCTAAATGAGGCCAGAGCACAGCTCCAGAGACAGGAATGGACGCGAAATGTGAATGACAATATGTGAGTTCTTAGCTTAAAAGAAGTAGCTGTACCATGTTTGGTGCCTGAAGTATTTTTAATATTTTCTATTTCCTAGTATTGTAGAGAATCTTTTATTTGTGAGAAAAGGAAGATCCACCCCTGACCTATTCAGAAGCAACCATTTTTCAATATGCAAGTGTTTTAGATAAGGTCGATATTGACGATGATATTGATTTTATACACATACACACACACACACATACACACATACATACATATTACTCAAAGGGAAAAAGGAAAGAATGAATGGCATTTCACGGGGATAAGTGACCACTATCCATGCATCTGTGAAGATAATTTCCCTAATTATCCAGTGAAAGTATTCATATTTCTGATGCTTCTATAATAAGATCCAACAGAACAAAAACATTTTTCTTAAAGTGAACTAAATTTTATTTGGATACATTGATATGGCATTGTAGTTTTAATAAATCAGGTACAATGAAAGAGTTTAGTTTCTTCACCACTGAGGAAGATGATTGAGAAAGATAAAGGGTAATCTAAGAGCATATGCAATTTTAAATTATTATATTAGCATCACTGATTTGGGTCTCAATTCATACATCTTTCTCCAAGGTACTTCCTCTCTCTTCAGGCATTTGTCATCAATAGTTATAGGTAATTTATAAACAGACAATTTAAAATCTAGAAAAGCTTTTAAAAATTATTATTATTCTATAAGATATCTTGTAATTATCTTTGTAATATATCATAATAATTATTTAGTATTATATATACTAAATAATAAAAAGGCAATTATATTATTCTAATCTAAATTATTATAATTTTAATATGTTATGTATTATAAATAATTATATGTCAACTACAACATATAAACCACAGTTACTTATTTATATAATATATACTATGCACTAATCATCATATTACATATGTTATATAATAGTAATTCCAAAATACATTACAAAGTATGTTTTGTTATATAAAGAAACTAGAATTACCTCTTATCCAGCATGGTGGATTTTGGATAGTTTTATCAGTCAGAAGGGATATATAATATGCTTTATTTTAATCATACATTTCTGAAGAGACTCTTGAAAAATTAAGATTTTTGAACAAACTCATATGAAAGATAAAATTGGCAAGTATCTCAAGTAATTTTCATAAAGTTTTTCATTTTATAGCAATTACTTGAAGTGAGATATTAGCTATAGAGTGTTCAGCATATTCTTTCAATAATTGAATGAGTTACCCAACACATAATGAATAAGAAAATAAGAAACATTTTTTTCCAATTATTTTGGGGAGGTAGATTTCTTTTAGTAAAGAGATTATAGAAGATTAGTGCTGCTCGACTTAGTCAAGCAAAATGTGCAATTTAGTGATGAATATCAAAAGAGTTATATTATTCAGAATTATTTTTCTATTTTCAGTGATGCCAAGGTTTATGAAATAACAAAATTAACTTCTCAAATAGTTGACCACATTGATATTGCTACAGAAATCACTGTGTATAAAAGATACTGAAGTATTCTTTCTTAGTATTTTCCTTGGTAAACCTAGAAAGAGCAGATATCAATGTTAGCCCCAAAGAAAGGCGCTCAACTTTTACTTTCTGTGGAATACTTGTAAATATCTTCAACCTCTACAGTGTTGCTGATGACCCTTCACCTTGAAACTTTCAGACTGAAAAGCACTTTTAGGATAACCAACCAATCAGGAGCAAACCAAGTTGGGAATGCTAAAGAAATTACTTACAGATTTGAAGCTATCATGTTTTTAGTGAAGAGCCTAAGCAATGGGTTTTAACAGCCAGCCTATGGATCATCCACTTTTTCAGAGAACTGAAACTATTATTTTGTAGCTTCTTCTGAATCCACTTTGGTTTCCATATACTGGATAACATAAATGTATCTTGTGAGGCAAAAGAAATGTTAGAAATTTAGGTTTTATATCTTTCAGATAATAATTTCGTGATAGAAATTAGGCCAAAAGTCTACTTTTATCACAGAGATGCATGGTTTATTAATGAGAAGGATCGTTATTGGCCACGTTACCAATTTCATCTGTAAGGAATTGAGGGCAGTGCCTTTGCCATCCAAGGGCCTTAACTAGGTACCCTCTATCTAAAGCCAGGAAGGTAGAGCTTTTTATTTCTAACCTTAAGGATTCAAAGGGTGGCCTTATATCTGAGGATATGACACATTTAGCTATTTTGTTTCCATACCTTTATGAAAATTGCACTGTGGTGATAGTAGAAGGTTGGGCTTTGGAACTAGATCTGTGCGAGCTCAAATCTAGACTGCATTACACAACAGCAGTATAATCTTGGGTAAGTAACTTAGCCAGCCTGAGCCTCTGTTTCCCTGTCTGTAAAATGGGGAGAGAAATGTTATCTTAAAGGTTGTAATGAGGATTGAATGAGATAATGAGTATAAAGTACCAAGAATATAGCAGAGCTTTAATAGAGGATAATTATCATCATGTTTAGTATCTGCTACAAGCATAATAATTCTGCATCTAAGACATCAAACTGTGGGTAGGAAACCACAGATTCCACAGATGGGCTGGATTTTATCTACTAGCCCTGGGAACCAGAAGTTAAGGAGGACCACGGGCAGAGCTCTCATAGGCCACTCATAGAAGATTTCTTATTAAGGTTCTGAAAGACAGATTTTTCTGAATGTGTTAGTTTGCTAGGGCTGCCGTAACAAAATACTATAAACTAGATGGCTTACACAACAGAAATTACTGTCTTATGGTTCTGGAGGCTAAAGTCCTGGATCAAGGCCTCAGCAGGGGTGATTTCTTCTGTTCCAGTCTCTCCTGTAGCTTTTGATGATGGCTGAATCTTTGGTGGTCGTTGGCTTGTGGAAGCATCACCCCTATCTCTGCCTTCATCTTCACAGAGATACTCTTCCTATGTATATGTCTGTCCAAATTTCCCCTTTTTATAAGGACACCAGTCAGACCAGATTAAGGGCCCAGCCTACTCCAATATGACTGCATCTTATAATACCCACAACGACTGTATTTCCAAATAAGGTCACATTCTTTAATATATTCTTTAAAACAAGTATAGGAAGTGGGACAGTAACATTTTACATATAGAGTATGGAGGGTTTTTTGGAAATCGTTTAAAAACTGTTCTTATTCCTAAAGAAAGTCAATTTTCGCATGCCTTCTGGAAGAAAATTTTCATTATTCACATGTCTATCTTTACGAAGCCAAGAAATTAAATAAGCAATTAGTAAATAATTGTCCAGTAACCTTTATGTGAGGAGCTCTCGGCTAGATATTATAAGAAATATAAAGGAGTATTTATTGATTCAAGAAATGTTTGCGTGTCAGGAAGAGTTCTACGCTCTCGGAATATGGCACTGAATAAAGTAGACGAGTCTCTGGCCTCGTGAAACTTCTGTGCTTCTAGCTTTAAACTGAACCAGAAAACCTAATGAAATTCAGAATAAGTATCATTTGCAGATAAGCACCTGAAAATAGTCAAGCGTGTGTTAAAGACAGTAGCTGCCATGAAAAAAATTTTTTTTTTTTAATGTAGAGTTTGCTCTGTTCTCTGATGACCTAGGAAGGTGTTCTTCACAGAAGAGGAACTGAATTGAGTTCTGTGGAAAGAGACGTTTAAGATTTTGACAGAGAAAAGAAGAGAAAGTAGATAAAAAATAGGTTGATGGTATGGGGAAAAATGATGGTAGAACAATGAGAAGACCATTTTGACAGAAACTCATTTTTTGGCGGAGGGGGCGGGGTTTGCGGGCCTCTCACTGTTGTGGCCTCTCCCGTTGCGGAGCACAGGCTCCGGACACGCAGGCTCAGCGCCATGGCTCACGGGCCCAGCTGCTCCACGGCATGTGGGATCTTCCTGGACCAGGGCACGAACCCGTGTCCCCTGCATCGGCAGGTGGACTCTCAACCACTGCGCCACCAGGGAAGCCCAGAAATTCATTTTTATGTGAGAGGCAGTAGAAAGAAAAGTGGTAGGAGGCTTCAAGGCCAAGGATTTGAGGGTTCATCTGTAGATAATGGAGAACTATTTAAGGCTTCTGAGTAAGAGGATGTTACAAGCAGAATATGAATTTGTTGATTGTATTTGAGAAGAAATATGCTGGAGGGAAGGAGACGCATTAGGAGAATATTGCAGTACTTTTGGTGAGAGGTAACGGGATAGAACTAAGGTGAGGGCAAGATTCAATATTCAACTTTTTCTTTACTTCCTTCTCCTTTCTATACGTAATCTCTCTGAGTGTTTGCTTCTGTTTGAGAGACTTCAACTCTGTGACAATGATTTCCACTCTAAGTCTCTAAGATCTTTCTCCTACGTTCCCGATTTATATTTTCAGCTGCCATCTTTGTTTGCATTCCACCAGATGCCCCAAACTCAGTAGACCCTACTTTGGACTGCTTCTTCTTGTCTTGAGTGTGAATTGCAGCACCAACTGTCTGCCCAAGTAGGGACTTGTGAATTACCCTGTTATCCTTCTCCGGAATTCTATTGGTCCCCAAATCCTGTCTATTCTACCTTTCATGTATCTCTCAAATTCAGCCACCCCCTTCCCTTACTACTATTGATTTAGTTTAGGACTTATAATTTCTTCTTTTAATTGCTGTAAATCCCATCCAGTCTGCCCATTCAGTGCATTTACCATGACCACACTAGAGAAATTTCAGCGAGCAGTTATTCAGCCCAAATGCTTTTTCATGACTTTTTATCAACTGCAGGATAAATCTTAATTCTTTATTGTAAGACTCAAGGCCCTTCAGGATCTGATCCAGGCTTATTTCTCCAGCTAATAGGCTGCCAGGTTCCCTAAGAAACTCTGCGTCTAGAGCTCCTGGGCTGTTATCATTTCTCTTTATGTCCATGCCCTCTTCTGCTTCCATTAAGGAGTTTCCTACCTCCCTTGGTTTACTCATTCTGCTCAAATCCACTTAAAAAAAAAACAAAGGATTGTTTCTTTACATTTAAAAAAATGGAAAGAGCAGCACATATTTGTTTTAGGGTTTTTCAGAGAGCATATTAAGAATTATTTTCAGATGTAAAATGGGACCATGCAAGTTGCCTAGATGAAGTGGGGAAGGAAGTCATTGTCATTAAGAGATGGAAGAAACAGAAGGCCATGGCACCAGAGCTATCAGAGCAAATGTTTAATTTACCCACTAAGATGGCAGAGGTGGAGTGGAGTGATCATAAATCCGGTGATATAGGCTGATATTGGCTTCACCAAAGTCTTATGAGAGGGGCTAAGGTCCTATATGTTAATACCATCTATTAATTGTAAACATCCTGGCTTAATACAGGAGACTGTAATTATGCAGGCTGTAACCGTATCCAAAATGGAGTGGTTTAAGACATTGCAGTGGAAGTCGGTGCTAATCTCTGCACTGGTAGGCAGAATAATAGCCCCGCAGAGAAGACACATCCTAATCCCAGGAAACTGTGCATATGTCACCTTGTATGATAAAGAGAACTTTGCAGACGTGATTAAGGATTTAAAGATGGGGAGATTATCCTGGATTCCGAACGGGCCCAGTGGAATCACAAGGGTCCTTAAAAGTGGAAGAGGGATGCAGAAAGAGATTTGACTACATAAAAGGTCAGAGTGATGCAATGTGAGAAGGAAAACTCATCTTTGCTAGTTTTGAAGATGGAGGAAAGGCCACAACCAAGAAATGCTGGCAGCCTCTAGAAGCTGGAAAAGGCAAAGGTAAAGAAATGGATTCTCCCCTAGAGCCTCCAGAAGGGATGCAGCCCTCCCAGTGCCTTGATCTCAGCCTAGTGAGACCCATTTCAGACTTCTGACCTTCAGAACTCTAAGGTAATAAATTCATATTCCTGAAGCCACTAAGTCTGTGATGACTTGTTACAGTAGAAATAGAAAACTAATACAAGTGTCCTTCAAATCAAGGAGCTGGCTTGCTAGATCAGACTTTGGTGTTTAGATTAATTATAAACCTGAGCTAAAGTTGAGGGATATCCTTAGATCCCTAAGGATTCAAAATTCTTCTGCAGGTTTAGGGTGTGGACATTTAGAGTATTAAAAAAAATACAACCAGGGCTTGAACTTTCCTATGAAATTAAGTTCATAATTTAATCATATTGTAAGGATATTATATTTGAAACTTGTACAGCTTTCATAAGAACCTGAGTACAGACAGCGCAATAGCCATCCCTACATCTTTTTGAAAAATAAAAGGTATTAATTCTCTAATAGTTTTTGTAGAAGAGGCAAAACTTTACTTCTCCCCACTTAGGGACTTCAGCTGGGACTGAGAATTAAATTGGCATAAGACAGATTAAAAGCATACAGATTTATTTAATATAAGTTTTGCAACACACAATAGTCCTCATAAAGAAATGAAAACCGAAACAAGTGGCAAACCCTAAGTGCTTATATATTGGGTTGAGCAAAGAGAAACAATTGTGGAAAATAACAAAAATATATGCGAGTCCAAAGGAAGATAAAAATTATTTAACAAGGTCTGTTGGTACAGAATTCTCGATGCTGCGACTTCCCATCTCTGGTGATAGGAATGTTTCTTTCTTCCTGGTATAGGAAAGGCATCTTTCACATGGGAGTGTTATCTCCTGATTTTAGGGGAAAAAAAGGGGAACTAAGATCACTTTTCTTCTACCTGTTGTCTATAAGTGCCTTTAGCTCAAAATAATCCTTGGCCAAAGTGGCCTATTTGGGGATGGCGTATTTTGTCACCTTCATTATTAAGAGTAGGTGAACAGTAGTTGAACTAAACTGTTTTTTAAAAGGACATTTAAAAACCGTGGTATATGTAGATGAGATCTGGTTGTATTATTTATCACTAAGAACAGTGATAAGGAAATTTAACACATCTCAAAACTTTTTGGACTTGTGTGATTTTGCAACACTTTAGACCTTTACAATTTGCATATTTTCTGAACCGTTATTGTATTATGATAAGTAGGGATTATCATACATTTTCAGATAATGTTTTCTTAACAATTCAACTTTTATTTGTAACTCTTCCATTTATTTTAATTACTAGCACAGTGTGCAACATTTATTAATCAGCAGAGCCTTTTTAAGTTAAAATACTAAATTAGCTAACCCCATTAACACAGAATACTCCAAACAAGCAGTAATAGGAGAGGTAGTTGCTGTGCAAATCGTATTATACATGCGGGTGCTCTAGGGCACAGTTAAGCGTGATTACCCTCTTTTGATCTGGTATTCCTCTGTCTCTCCCAGCTAATTTCCAGTGGAAATTTACAAAGTACTGCCTTCATTTTTCCAGCTTAATTTTTCTAATGAAGTTCTGGTACTTTATAACACTAGGGATACAGATAATAAGCCTGTGTGTAATTAAGAATTTCTAGAATTTGTCTACAAAAAAGCCCTTTATTACTTTGGCTCTACAGTGAGAACTGTGCTCTCTTTTTGTCCACTGTTTCCTTGAAAAAGATGGCTTTTTAAATAACAGAATCCTAGAATTCTGTTCTCATAGACATCTAAGTCTGAAGAAGTTTAAGACTTACAACATCGACATAATGGTGATAACTTGGAATACTTTTACTGATTTTGTGAAAATATTATGCACACTTTTGGTGTATGCAATCAGACAATCATAAAAACACACTGTTAGTCTTTTTAGTTAGACTTTTATCATTTTCTAATAATTCTTCCTAATACAATGGCTAACGTATTCTAAGTAACGTTTTGCCAATTAACTTTTGGTCCATTTACGAGGCCTGTGGAATTTCCTTTGTAAAAGAAAGATGCTCATTCTGTGCCGTACTCATATTCTTCTATTGGTATGGCATTTATACATCCCAGTCTTCGCTGTTTCAATTTAGAATTCAAACGTATGTTGGGGGTCAGAAGAGACTTGAAGGCTGAACAGAAGTTTGCCAGGAGAAGCAAGGAGGGTGACACCAAGGATGTTGCCTGGGCAAAGCCACCTCTTTGTCAACGAGTGCGTAGCTCACGTGGGTTTCAGTTTGCCTTCTGAGGTATCTAGCGAAGCTTAGTTCAGAGCTTTGGTACCTCATGCAAAGTGGCAGAGATGAGAGGGAAAGTATGGGTGGACCCAAGAGTATAAAGGGCCATGTGTACCATGATAAAGCGTTTGGACTTTACCATATAAAACATGGTGTAGAACCATCACTGAGTTTTAATCACTGGAGTGAAAGGGTCAGTTATCTTAGAAATATCACTCTACTAGCTATGTCCATGGTAAAGAAATGGGAGTCACAGCAGTTAAGGTACTGCTGCCATAGTCCAGTTCAGAGATAAAGAGGACTCATAATAGAACAAGGATAGCGGTAGTGGAAGGAAAGAGAAAGGTTGACAAACTGCTTTATAGGTAGAATCCTATAAACCCTAAACCAGAAATAGGGGCCAACATGAGATGGTGTGGATGGGTGGTCAGGGGCATAGATGCATTTAGGATCACTATCTTAGGGCTTTCTTAATTGCTAAGAACAAAGATCCATTCACGGTAACTCAAGTAAAGGGTGTGTTTGAAAGATCCATTGAAGAACCTTATAGAAATCTAAGGAACCAAAGAAAAACCGCACTAAGGTGACTCTTGAGGGCTGAAAAGGCCTGGTTTTCTCCCTCTAGTGGCACCTCCACTTTTCTCTGTATTTCTGCTTCCTGTTTTCTTCCTACTGACTGGCTTTATCTGCTGCCTCACAGTTTCTTGCCCATAAATCTTCAGCCTGCCCTTAGTTATCCTGGCCACCCCAGGCCTGATTCAGTGTAACCTTCCAGCTCTAGAACCCACAGCTAATTCTGCTTTTCAGTTCAGGAGAATCTGTTGTGCTCAATTTATATTATCAAACTGGCCCACACAAGCTGTAGGCTTGAAACACAATTGATACTTAACAAATATGTGTTAAGTTAATGGACATGTGCTGTTAACATATGAATGGATCACAACTGTGGTCAGGGGACGGTATGTCACATTATATCAAATACAGTGTCTTATGAAAGTATAACCAGGAGCGAGCAAGGATTTCCTCCGATTGAGAAGTGCAGAGGCAGGGGTTCCTCTAGTGCCTTGATAGCTTTGGAGTGAGGTGACTGGTCAGATAGTGATGTCCTTACTTAATAAAAAAAAAAATGTAAGAAGAACTATTGTCTTGATAGGGTGGAGGTTTGGGATATGAGTTTAATTTGGGGGCAGCTCTATTTGAGATACCTATTGTATATCCAGGTAGATATTCCTAGTGAGCATTTGAAAATACTGGTCTTGAGTTAAAGAATAACACTGTATATAGAGAAAAAAATTTAGAAATCATCAGAGGTGATAGTTAAAAGCTTGGTGGGAGGAAAAATCTCCCAGGGAGAAACTAGAGAGAGAAAAGATTAAGCACAGATTCCTGGGAGTTGCTTTAATGTCAGGGCAGTGGTTCTTAATTAGGTCGCTTATCTATATCACCTTGAGGTTTAAAATTATATACATATGCACTCCTTAGTCTCAACCACACATATTTTGACTCAGTAGGCATATGGGTTTGACATATATGCCTAAGTGATTCTAATGCCCAGTTCTGGTTAAGATAAGAGTCATTAATTCAAGGTATCAGCAGAAAATGATGAGTCAGTCAGGAAACTGAGAAAGCAAGGAAGAGTACCAGGAGGTATTTTGCAAATCAAGGGAGAAGAGAATTCGCTACAAGGACTGGACTCTGCTTGATGCAGCGTTTAAGTTGAATGAGGACTGAAAAGAATGCATCAGATTTGGCTGTTGGGAGGTCATTCATCCATAGCTTTTGCTTTCTCCTTTATCACCTAGCTCTTATTTCTACCACATTCTTGAGGATATCATAAGAGAGATTGTCAAATTCTTTGCCAAACTTCAGATATACGATGTTTAAAATTTTACTTTACCTGTGGTGATGATATATTTTTCTTTATATGTATTTATTTATATATAAAATATTTTAATTTATATTTTTAAATGTATATTTAATTTTAAAATGTAAAATATCAAAATATAGACATATTAAAATAAAATAGTACCAGTATCATATACACACATATATTGGCCCACTTTTCTAGAATTTAATTTTATTTTAATATTCCATTTTAGAATCTTGCTGAAATTAACATCAGATTAAGCCACCTATATGTTATAGAATCTATATTCTTCTGCTTTTAGACTAATTTTGGTATATATTTGGTACATTCATAAGGTCTTAAGAATAACTAATGATGATTTGGTGATCTCATCCAAAGATCTAATTTGAGATACAGTATATCTTATAGAGACCTTGAAATCATTGGGTAGGCGCTCATTTATAAATTCTAAACCAGAGGTTACAAACTAGTGGCTTCTGAGTTGCATACAGCTTCCATGTATGTTATATTTGGACCCCTTAGTTTTCTAAAAATTAAATTGATTGAAAAATTAAAAATTGATTAAAACATTACAAAAGGTAATTATATCTTTTAAAAATCCAGATTTTCTGGCTTATATTAAGAATTAAGAGATCTGGAAACAGCAGGCCTCCAGTCTCCTATGGCAACAAACTGATTAAAGCTTGCATTCTTAGTTTTTACATCTGACTTAATATGTGTTACCTGCCTGGCCTTTCCAGACACAGACATTGGAGACCCTTGTTCCAGATGATAAGCTCCTCGAGGAAGAGCCCAGGATTTATGCAGTATGCTTAGCACCATACTTGGCAAGCAGTAAGCGGTCAACAGCTCTTTTTACATATTGAGCTTGAGCTTGAACTAGTTTGTTTTGTTTTAATCTATCTGATCACCAAAATCATTCTTGTTGCAAGAGAAATCAAGCAAGAGGAAATGAATTCAAGTGTGATTTCTCTTTGATCTTTTTTTTTTTTAACATCTTTATTGGAGTATAGTTGCTTTACAGTGTTGTGGTAGTTTCTGCTTTATAACAAAGTGAATCAGTTATACATATACATATGTCCCCATACCTCTTCCCTCTTGCGTCTCCCTCCCTCCCACCCTCCCTATCCCACCCCTCCAGGCCGTCACAAAGCACCGAGCCCATATCCCTGTGCCATGCGGCTGCTTCCCACTAGCTATCTACCTTACGTCTGTTAGTGTATATATGTCCATGCCACTCTCTTGCTTTGTCCCATCTTTGATCTTTATTAACACCGCACTAACAGTTCGCGTAATAGGGCAGCCTTTACTTCCTCTTTTCTTTTTCTTAGAACAGCATTTTCCAAACTGTGTCTCTTGAACTCTAGTCTGGAAGATGTTAATGAGTTTCTGTCAAATAAACTTGGGAAAAATTATATTTGAAACGTTTAAACTTTTTTTTTTGGCATTTACAGGGCTTCTCCGTCTCAAGTATATTTTTATTTAGTGTGACCTTCAAAAAGGGGACATATAATGTATAGCATTTTGCAAGCTCATTTATTCAACAAATATTACAGCCTAATATGTGCCAGGCACTGTATTAGGTACTAAGGACAAAGCAATGAACAACATTGCAAAGGTTTCCTGGCATCGTAGAGCTAGTGGCATGATTGGCCATGGAATCCCCTTATCCACAGACCATGGTTTGGAATATGCTGCTCTACATTTGATTTTTCTTAGCAATTTTATTTTTTTTAGTTTCAGCTTATTTCATTCTGCTTAAGAATAATTTGTGCAAGTGTTTCCCACAGCCTTATTTTTCTCCTTAATTTTGTTCTTCATGTCAATTACACAAGTCCTTAACATACCTGAGCTTAAAACATTTAAAGTTGTAAATGGACTGCTAAAAGAAGAACCTGAATGAATGCTACTTAGCTGGGGCATTTAAATTCAGTATCTTTCAGCAGAAATTTTTTTTTGGTGAGTTTTCCACAATCAACTAGAGGAAAGTAAGGTCAACTCTGATACGTATCGGAAAGTTGTTGCACAGCTGTAATGAAATTACTGAATCAGCGTGCCTGGAGATTGTTAATAATAATAATAACATATCCAGGGAATACTAGTCCTCTTAAGCTAAAAAAAATGTAAGGAGGGCAAAATATGTCTTTCCATTTAAATTTAGAAGCTTGTAATATAAGCTCACTGTCTAGCTGAACAGATAGTCTTGTCATTTGCATTCTTAATATTTAAATATTATGTTGCCATAGGTATTCTTTATATTTAAATACTATATTTATATCACCACCCTAGGGGAGAGGTTTGTGTTATTGATACTGCTGCTTAAAAAGTTTATGAGTTTTAAACTTCTGCTGTGAATTCTACTCTAAGTATGAAGTACTTTATGTATTGAATAGTTATAGCAATGTTTATATGAAAATCTCAATGAAACCTGTTTTCATCCATAAATGAAGTCTAATTCCTATTTCAACTTGTTTTCATTTTATGAACATCTCTTCAACCAAAATTCTACTCAAATAAAACATCTTGATAGATGAGTAGACTATGTTTTGAAATCCCTCTATCGGTATTAATGAGCTGTATATTAGATTTATCTGGAAATACGGATTGTTAATACATATAGCAAAAACACCTTTTATTTCTCATATTGAAGGTAATAAAAAGAGACTTTTTATTTGCTAAGTTTATTCTAAAACATATTATTCTAAAAAGGAAAAAAAATTCAACATTTTATGGCCCGTTTTAATGAATTGGACAGTTGACCTGATTTTTTTTAGAAGGGCTAAAATTATTTAATATTTATTTTTTCCAGTTTTATTGAGGTATAATTGACATATTGCACTGTCCAGCACAATGGTTTCACTTATATATATCATGAACTGTGTATATATTTATTATTAATTCATTATATTAAGTCAGTATTCATTATGAATGATACTACAAGTTTAAAATATATCTCATCCTATTTCAAATATAATTAACAAATAATTTGTATATTTCCAGTTCTGTGGTTTTTCAAAATGTTTTATCTTAAAAGAAATGCTACAACTGGTTAATGAGAACTAAGTCATCTGACAATGAGACTAGAAATGAACTGGTTTTAATTCAGCCCTCAAAACATTAAATTTACTATTTTCTATATTATAATAATGATTAAAATATTAGAATCTAATAAAATATGTAATTTTTGAGCAGGTGTACTTTTATGATAACATGAAAATTTTTTGTTTGTTGATTAGTAGATTAAATCAACTTCCTTTGTTCATATTTTCTCTTCTGATTCTTTCATCAACTCTTTTCAAACTTCTATACCTAGGTGTCCTTGCTTGTCGAATTAAGTTTTGTAGAGCAGAGGGAATTGCCTCTGGAATTAAGAGAATTGCTTTCCCTTAATTAGCCCATAGTGGATTTTTTTCCCCTCCTATTCTCCTTTTTTATACCCCATTTAAATAACTGCTCTATTTTGAGCATTACAAAGCTCTTAATCCTTGCTGCTCCTTTTGCAAGTATTTTATTTTATTTTATTTTTTAATAAATTTACTTATTTTTATTTTTGGCTGCATTGGGTGTTCGTTGCTGCGGGGCTTTCTCTAGTTGAGGCGAGCAGGGGCTACTCTTTGTTGCGGTGCGCGGGCTTCTCATTGTGGTGGCTTCTTTTGTTGTGGAGCACGGGCTCTAGGCACATGGGCTTCAGTAGTTGTGGCTCGCGGACTTAGTTGCTCCACGGCATGTGGGATCTTCCCGGACCAGGGCTCGAACCCGTGTCCCCCGCATTGGCGGGCGGATTCTTAACCACTGTGCCACCAGCGAAGCCCGCAAGTATTTTAGGTAGACCTTTTCAGCAGAGATCCTGGAGTGAATCCCAGTACCGACTCCTGTATTCCGTTTAGGCGTGTCTGCCCTCCCAGTGTTGTTAATGATTGGAATGAGACAGGTTGCTCATAGCCCAAGATCTTTATTAACGCAGCTTGTGATTTCTTCAGCATGTTCTACAGTTCTGCTGTAAGAACAACAAAAAATAATTGGCATGTTTCGCATTCTGTGTAGCAGATACAATAAAACAGATAATTGATTTTTCGGAGAGATTCTTTGGTCATTTATTACCTCAGTAGTTAAGAAACAATAGCATCTTCTGCGACTTCCCTGGTGGCGCAGTGGTTGGGAGTCCGCCTGCCAATGCAGGGGACACAGGTTCGAGACCTGGTCCGGGAAGATCCCACATGCTGCGGAGCAACTAAGCCCGTGCGCCACAACTACTGAGCCCGTGCTCCGCAACAAGAGAAAGCCCACGCGCAGCAATGAAGACCCAACGCAGCCAAAAATAAATAAATAAATAATAAAAAAAAGAAAGAAAGAAACAAGAGCATCTTCGAGTCACTCTTAAGGTAGAAGTAAACTACAATTTGAACATATGAAATTCAATTACTCAAATATGAAGACGGTGAAATTCATATGACTTTATTTGTTCTGCTATCATCTCATTACATTTTATTGTCCATGAAGTGTAGGAGGTTTCCAAACTTGAAGACGAAATCATTTTATACGCAGTCTGAGATGATGGACAAGTATTTATTTTTGTTTCTTTTTTCCCCAAACGGAAAGAGTGAATGTGTTGAAGAATCCTGTATTTATTTTCGAGTTCATAAGTAAGAAAAGAAACCTCTTCCAATAAAAAGATGGAAAATGTCAGACATGTTTGGTATCAAAGGATCGGATCGCAAGGCATCCAATTTAGCAACAGAGTTTTAGAGAGAGGAATGTGGTAATGGGCTCTCCTTCCTCCATCCCCAGTGTTTATTAGCCTTCGTCATGCTATGATCAAGTACCCCCTCAGGGAGGGGGCCACACAGAGCCCCAGTGATGTTACAGTTTGGCAATAGTATCTGTGAGGAAAGGATAAAGTAACTGAGGATAATATTCCACAGAGATGTTAAGAAAGCTAAGACTGCTGAAGCTTCTTTACCTGTTCTGATAGGAGTCAGTATAAGCCCCCTATGAAGAGCATTCTTCCCATTCTCAAGGCCAATGAGCTCCATACTTCTAACACCCCACATGTGGGTTCCAAGCCTTTACCTCTCAGCCTGTGCTCGTACCGGTCCCCTACTTTTACATCTTCCTTCTCAATTTTCATTTCGGCCTAATGAAGTCTGACCCATTTGTTAAAACTCAGGTTAGATATTGTCCCCAGTGCTTTCTGTTCCCATACTCTTTTGTTTTTTCTTTATCAGAAAGCTTTGCTTCCCCACCCTGCTACACCCCCTGCTTTATATTGGCGTAGTTATTTGTCTTTTTCCCTCATTAGATTGTAAGGGTCGTAGGGTGAGGCTTCTGCTTATTCATCTTTTTTATACCTGCAGTGTCTAAACACAATGTTACTGAGCATAGTTATTTAAGACATATGTGGTGGATTGAATTAACTATGAATTAAGTCCCCTAGTGATTATTATATGCCTACTATTTGCTTACCTGATACAGGCCCAGAGCTGAGTATCCATTTCCTTATCATAAGGAGCTGCCTCTAGGGGAAGCTGACATCTCCCTTGGGTTCCCCTGCTCTCTTCTTCTCCCCCATCCACTCCCTCTTCAGCTCAAGGAGGGAGCATGCTACTCCTTGGGGGGGACCCATCCTATGCAGGGCCACATTCCATGAGGTCTACCTCGCTCCAGAGTTTCTCTTGACCTCTCCTCAGACTAGTAGTCAGGTGCTGGCCTGGAGTTGCTCTCAGTGGGGAGAATCCTTAGCCGTCCCACCTTTTCCTTCTTTGGCCAGTGGTTAAAGAGGAAGGCTCTTCTCCCCGGAGGAACATCTGTCTCATCTCTTATCACACCTTTGATTTTTGCTGGCTGTTAAGACTCAGGGCAAAATGGAGAGCAGTCCCCACATTTGAAAGGGGTGGATTACACACTCAGTTTTAAATCTGGGGACAAACTCACTCCAGTTTGCTCTTTTTCCTGCCTCTAGCCTAGGCAAAAAGACTTATTTGCATGCTTTGCATAACTCATTGGAGAATTTATTGTGATCTGGAGTAAAACTCCTAACTTGTAATAAGGTACCCTTTATCCTGCTTTGTGCTTAATACATATATTTCACTAGAAGCCCTTTAACAGAGAGAGGGCTGTTCTAGGACATGTTTGAAACCTGAACAGGTATTTGAGACTTGTTCCATAGCTATGTATCTCGATATCTATGAATCGTTATCTCCATGTCCAGTTTGAAATGATTTACCTAAGTCAGAATTCGTTGTGGCTTGGATAACTACCCTATTGGGCAATCAATATATAATATATATGGAGAAAAATATTTAGCAATTTATGAAGATCGGTAATATATTTCTATGCATAGTTTCCATGGGCAATCTCATCTTCACTATAAAGCTGTTCACGATCTCCTTTGCTTCCTTCATAAAGAACTCAATTTTCTAGTTATGTTGAACCCCTTTCCGTTTCTTCAGCATCCCTTTTTATGCTCTAACTCACCTCCATATCTTTGTGTTGTTTCTTCTGTCTAAAATAGTCTTCAACAGCTTCTTAACTTGACTAACTCTACATGTCTAGTACGCAGCTCTGACATACATGGTCTGGGAAGACAGCTTTTCCATGCCCCGCCCCCCAACTCCCTGCCATTAACCACCCTCACATGCATATACATGTGCATGTTACAAGCTTATATGCGTATATAAATAAACCTTCCTCTGTGTCCTAATTGCCTCTTGTGCATGTATTTATCACAAAACCAACACATTCTACTGTGTTGTCTCATTCTCCACCCCCTGTTATAAGGTGAATTCCTTTTAGGTATACTGCATCTTCCAGCATTAAATCCCAGTGTTTTTCCAAGTGTTTAGTATATAAAAGCATTTCATTTAATGTTTGTTTAATGAATAAATATTAAGAGAGTAGAGAAATTAGTGTGGGTTGGAGTAGGAGGATTAGGAAGCTGGGTGTTAAGCCAGATTTTGAAAGATAAGTAGTACTTGGATCAGTATTTCAGGAAGAGGAAGATGGACAAAGGCAGAGTTGGGATAGAAAGACAGGAATGAAGGAAACAGAGAAAGAATGACGGAAGGGAAGGAGGGAGGGAGGGAGGAAGGAGAATGACATCAAAAGACGTCAGGTAAGGAGTGGTAGGAGATTGAAGAGACCCAGTGTATTCTAAGAAGCCTGACTGCTGGGCTGAAGAATATAGGTTTGAATCAATAGGTAATAGGGTTCCGTAATTGGAGATTTGAAGTATCTGGCAGTGAAATAAATAGGTTGGAGGAAAACCTAGAATTATGAGTGACAGTAGTAGGACTATAAACAAAAAGGAGGGAGGGGGGATGAAAGTTAATAAAGAAAACAAAGATAAGTGTAATTTGTTAGTCTTCTTATTTGGAAAATAATATTAAGTATATTAATACTCAAAGAATAAAGACTTTATATTTGCAGTGGACTTATTTTCCCTGAAGCTAATTGGTTAATTTTATTTTTTGCTTCCTGAGACCCCTACCAATTCTTCTCTAACTCTGCAGACATTCAAGTACTGACTTGTTTGTATATATCACTGTATCTCCACACTGAATTTAAGAATTTCTGCCAGACCTGTATCTCTGATGAGATTTTAAAAATTAACAGGCAAACCCATATCATCTTCTTCTTTAATGTGATGTTCAGTTAATTGAAAAGTATGCACTGCAAGCATAAAGCATATCTGAATATATATTTAAAACTGGTAAAGATACCATTTTAAAAGTAAAATTGACCATTATATAAACTTTTGATTGTAAACTCAATTGATTTCTGGGGTTTTCATAGCTGTTTATACTTGTATAGAGCAAATTCTATTTGAGAATTAAATAATTTCTTCTGAATTTGAAGACAAATTTTAAAATATTATTTATAAAACATCTAAATATTTTTCAATGTATATACATATATACACATACATGTGTGCACTTAAGAATATGCATTACATGTTACCTTAATGAAACATTATGGCTCAATGAAATTAATATTAATTCATGTGCAGGGAAATACCTAGTCTTGCGGCCTTGTCTTCTCAGCCATCCAGTCCCTTGAGAAAGCAAATTTTGTTCAGACACAAAAGAAAAATGTACTATTAAAATGCAATTCAGAAGTGATAAAAAGTTTAAGTACAGCAGCCAGCTTACAGCACCTCCTCTGTATACTCAGGGACATTGGGGCCACATTAATTTTTTGTATGTGTGATGTCCATCCCATGTGCAAATTAGCACCGGAAGGACCATAATCTGTCTTAAATGAGAGCTCTTTTCTCAAGAGCATATATAATACATGCCTGTGTAATTTTGTATAATTCAAAGCTCTGTGTTCTGTTTATTTTTTATCTTAAATAGGCTTAGAGAATATTTTCTTAGGAAAAATAGTTAAAAGGAGTGCCTTAATAAACATTAAAAAGAAATTGTAGAGAGGTGTGAAAATTGATGAAACAACACCACATTTCCTAAGCTTATTATTTTTTAAACAAATTTATGAATATAATGGCAATTTTTTTTTCAATTTAACCGAGATTTTTGAAAAGGCCCCTTCTTTGTCTTAATTAAATGAGATAATATATGTGAAAATATCGGCATATGCTCAATAAATTTGTTGAACCTCAACTTTATTGTTTCAAAGTCTGAATTTCAAAATATTTTTCTTGGCAGCATATTTAATTTAGCTGTATATATTTATTTCCCAGAGCTTGCTGTTTCCCTCTAAATGTTTCTTGTATTTAAATCAGGATCTAGCTCTAATTTCTTTGACACCATGTCTCCATTGATTATATTAATTAGAATTTTCTGACTTTTGCTCCTGTTTCCTATATGTTTCCTCTAGGTTATCTTTTATGTTTAGATATATGTCTTTCTTTCATGTTGGTAGTTTCCCCAGTTGGTAATCTATTCTTAAATTCATATTAAAAAGGAGACTCTAAAAATAGGTTTAAAAAGTTTATTTGTGTGTGAGAGTGGCTTTTTGACTGATAGACTTTGTTGCACTGTGATATGACCTTTTAGTTAAGAGATCTCCAAATGTTGATATTCGAAGTTGTTTCTCTGGGCGCTCTCAGTATCTTTTGAGATGATACAATTACTCTTCTGAATCTGTTAGTCCAGCTCCCAGGTTACTTTGAGATGAGCAAGGGAAGATTTCAATGAGTAGTCTTTGAATTGAAATTCATATATTCCATTTGGTGCCTCACTCTGGCCTTCCATGGTTCCTGCTTTCCCTGAGACCAGAGCTCTCCAGTATAAAGTTTTCTGAGAATACACTATTTTTTTTGGATACATGGACTGAGAGAGGAACCTGGGTATTTAATTATTCATGGCATAGGTTTTTCACCTGTCTTCAGCCTTATTCTTCACTCTCACCCACTGCAGTAACTTCTAGACTCTTCCAGGATTCTGCAGGACTACTGGCTTCATTTCTCTTTGGCCTCTCCCTCTTCTGGAACTTAGATTTCAGTTTTAAATTTTCTCTCTGCTTTCCACCTGCCAAAATGTTAGCATTTTCATCTTCTATTTCTTCTCTTTTGTCCTCTTTCTTGTGAGTTTACAAAGTTTTTTATTCCTTTACTTTTATTTCAGAAAGTTTTGATGAGGGATTAAACAATTCATCAGGTTACACTAAAGATACATCACAATCTTAGTTGTCCTGTGAGAGTTTAAAATTTTCATTTTTTATATTGATCAAAATAACATTAAAAGTAATGATGATGGTGATGATGATGATGGTGATGATGGTGGTGGTGATGATGATGGTGATGATGATGATAGTGATGGTGATAGTGATGATGATGATGATGATTATGATGGTGATGATGGTGATGATGGTAATGGTGGTGGTGATGATGATGATGGTGATGGTGGTGATGATGATGATAATGGTAATCGTGGTGGTGGTGGTGGTGATGATGGTGGTGATGATGACAATGATGGTGGTGATGGTAATCGTGGTGGTGGTGGTGGTAATGATGATGGTGATGGTGGTGATGATGATAATGGTAATGGTGGTGGTGATGATGCTGATGGTGATGGTAATGGTGGTGGTGGTGGTAGTGATGATGATGATGATGGTGATGATGATGGTGGTAATGATGATGATGATGATAATGAGAGCTACAACAATAAGCTCCTTCTACTTTAGCACCCCCATTATTTATTGAACACTTACTGTTTTCAGCCTCCATGTAAAGTTTTGTATATATTAAGCTGTTCATTCTTTCCAATTTCCCTATAATTAAAATCTTTTACAGGTCAGGCAACTTGCATGAGGGAACACAGGTAGCAAGGCAAAGCTAAGATGTGAATATAGGTCTGACTAACTCAAAAGGGTCATTATCTATAACCTGTACCAAACTGTCTTTATTTTTTGGGTAAATTAAGATTTGAAGAAGCCCATTTCAATAAGAGTTGCCAGTGCTGGCCATCCTTTTCATCTGGGGACTACCATCTTAAAGTTAAGGGCATTTTTACTTACATGATGTTTTGAATTATTTGGCATAATTAATTAATAAATTTATTATTTAACATTTTCTATATTTAGAAAATATTTGAGGCTCACAAAAATTCTGTGAAGTTTTAGTACCTCCACTTGCAGAATAAGAAATGAAGATTCATAGAAGTTAGTCACAGAGATAGTCAGTGGCAGAGACTGAAGTGAAAACCTGGTATTCTGATTCCAAGCCATGTATTATTTTCACTGTAATTTACTACTTCTTATTTTTTTAAATCAAATGTCTCTAGAAATAAAATTAAGACTATTACCTAAATGTTCTTTCAGGTTTTTGCCATTTTCTTCCTACCATAAAAATAAAAAGTACATCACGACAATGCATTTATCAAGCAAGTATGGTACTGATGCTTATGGAAGTCAACATTTCCGAGATGAAAATCCTAAGAAATGGATCTGTGACAAGGTGAGTTGATGCAACATTAAAAAGAAAGTAGTGTTTCTTTTAAAAGGCTAAAAATATACACTGATTATAGCAAATATAAATATTCTCATTACAACTAACACCTTCATGGTTACAAAATTATTTATAGCTATTTTATGTGAAGATAGTGCTGCTTACTATGTCAGTAAAAGATTTAAGTTTTTCATGGGTTTTGGTTTTTTTTTTTTTGATGTTGTGTTCTTGTGTTATATGGTTCAGCTACCCTGTGATCAAATGGCATGGATCATTAGCTTTGGCAAAGCCAATTAGGGTCAGAGTCTGAATCTGTGGAATAGAGTTAAGCTAACTCTCAGGCATGGAGATCAGTGCTTTCCTGCTTTCTCTCAATCTCTGTGTGTATGTAGATAGGTAGGTAGGTAGGAAGGAAGGAAGGAAGGAAGGAAGGGAGATATATGTGATATCCTATCTATATATATATATGGTATAGAAAAGAAAAAAGCAAATATTTATTTTCTGATTCCAGAATTATAGTTGCTAGCACTTAAATAAAAATTTCTAGATTGCGTAAACACTCACATGTCTTACACTATAGGAGGTAAAGAGGAAAGTTCTTACTATGTGTTTAACCTATTGTCTAGCAGTTAGAAACTCAAACTTATTCATGCTAAAATTATACAGATAAAATGAAGTAGGCAGTGATTTTCTGGAAGGGGGTTAGGGCTCTTGAGTTCCATATACTACCAGCCTATTCCTATTAATCGTCTGTCAATGAGGATTTATTCATTTACACACAGTCTCTTACCAAAAGGATTTAAGGCACCTTATCAAATGGCAAATACAGCACAGGTCATATTCTAGAAATTTAAATAAGGGGAAATGATCTTAGATGAGAAGAGTGGCTGTGCACACAAAATAAAGGGGGACTGTGAGTATGGTGGGAAGTGACTTAGGAATTGCAGCCTGTGGGTGGCAAAGACAGAGAGAACACAAGTTGCAGAGGCATCCTCACTATTCAAGAGGAAAAGATACATTAGACCCTTAAGGGAAACAAGATCTTTCTCTACCAAATTCTAAGAAAATTTCTTTTTTTAAGGACATTTTAAATATAGGAATGTCAAAGGGAACTCGTGCTGGGGAGTAACTTGGATTCTTTGGAAAGTGCCTTTTTCTTTTACAGCTACTAAGTCTTTTATTATTTTTTTTAAATGTTCTTCTAAAACACTAAATAGTAATTCCATGGCATAAGAAATACAAGGAGTAGTTCAATCTGGTCCACTGATTGAAAAACCTAAAAGTTGATAACAATATCATTTCATAAAAATCCATGGTAAGACTATTCTAGGCATTTGTTTTTACCTAATATGCAACCATTCAGAATATAGGTTTAATATGATTTTTAAACTATTTAATTTTGTATTTTGAATGTACATAATGTGATCTACCTCTCATTTTTCTATTTGACGTAAAGTTTTGTGGGGTTTTTTTTTGCTGTTATGCCCTCACCATCCTACTTAATTCAAGTAAATTCTCATTTCTTTAAAATTTAAATGACTTACCTACCTTAGGACATCAAGCTACTTCAGAGTAAGAAAAATCCTTGTGCCAATGTTTCTTTCCTAAAATAATACAGTACTTTTTGGTTTTATGCAACAGTTCATTCATATATTTTGACATATTCCAAGACTATGCATTTATCTAACTGAAGTAAGCAACTTGCAGAAATTCTCAGATACTCACTAAAAAAAAAATGTTTATTTTGTTCTTTTGGAGGAATCATTGTGTGCCTCTGTATACGTTTAGAAAGTACACATACTTGAAAAGTTAATGACAAATAATTGTTCTTGCAGACCCTGAAAACTGAGAGAAAAAGTGTAGGGATTCTTTATGTCTTAATAAATCATTAATCCACTTGCAGAAAACCACGTAGAAAAATATTAAATACAAATTTAAATTTCTCCCTCCCCTCCTCATATCCTTCTTGCCCCTTCTTCTGATCTCTTAAAATAACCATATTAGATGAACAAATTATTCCTGTGTTGCCAATAGAGTCTACAAAGTATAAGGGTAGTCATTCTATTGTTTACATGAAAATATTTTATGTTTTGATTTGCTGAAAGCGATTTGGGTGAGACTTGTGCCCAATAAATAACTAAAAGCAGGCTTATTTTTCTTTATTTTATATAAAACTTTGTTTCTTGACCTTGGAGTTGTGAGACCATCACTTACTCATATTAGTAGATGAAGAATAGTTTTAGTGAGTTGTTGAGTTCAAAATGTTGGAGAAGGAAAAGACTGGTGTAGTTTTATGCTTCTATTGGAAGATGGACTATTTACAAATATTTAAATGCAAATTAGATTTAGTTCAATGCAGTAGATTCACTTCAGCCAAGAAACAGCTCAATTAAATACATTTGGTTCCTGATCTCCACCCTTTCTATCATGTTTTAAGAGTGTCTGCCTGAAGAATTTTCTTTCTCTTCTGTCATCTTTAAGCATGGAGGTTATAATTTCCAGATGATTTGCTACACAACTGGGATAAAGGGTATCAGTTGAGAGAAAAATCATGTTTGCTTTCTCTAACCGCATTCACATTACATCAATTAATAATCAAATAGTACTTAATATTTTGTATTATTTTTTATTTTTATTAATATGAAGAACACTATACAAAGACATCACAAAGTCAGCAGATTGCAAGCAAATAATATTACTTTTTCCCAAAATTATGAAAATCAATAATGAAAAATAATATATATATATCATTTTTAAAACATCTTTATTGGAGTATAATTGCTTTACAATGGTGTGTTAGTTTCTGCTGTATAACAAAGTGAATCAGCTATACGTATACATATATCCCCATAACTCCTCCCTCTTGCGTCTCCCTCCCACCCTCCCTATCCCACCCCTCTAGGTGGTCACAAAGCACTGAGCTGATCTCCCTGTGCTATGCAGCTGCTTCCCACTAGCTATTTTACATTTGGTAGTGTATATATATCCATGCCACTCTCTCACTTCGTCCCAGCTTACCCTTCTCCCTCCCCATGTCCTCAAGTCCATTCTCTACGTCTGCATCTTTATTCCTGTCCTGCCCCTAGGTTCTTCAGAACCTTTTTTTTTTTTTTTTTTAGATTCCATATGTATGTGTTAGCATATGGTATTTATTTTTCTCTTTCTGGCTTACTTCACTCTGTATGACAGTCTCTAGGTCCATCCACCTCACTACAAATAACTCAATTTCGTTTCTTCTTAAGGCTGAGTAATATTCCATTGTATATGTGTGCCACATCTTCTTTATCCATTCATCTGTCGATGGACACTTAGGTTGCTTCCATGTCCTGGCTGTTGTAAATAGAGCTGCACTGAACACTGTGGTTCATGACTCTTTTTGAATTATGGTTTTCTCAGGGTATATGCCCAGTAGTGGCATTGCTGGGTCGTATGGTAATTCTATTTTTAGTTTTTTAAAGAACCTCCATACTGTTCTCCATAGTGGCTGTATCAATTTACATTCCCAAAAACAGTGCAATAGGGTTCCCTTTTCTCCACACCCTCTCCAGCATTTATTGTTTGTAGATTTTTTGATGATGGCCATACTGACTGGTGTGAGGTGATACCTCGCTGTAGTTTTGATTTGCATTTCTCTAATCATTAGTGATGTTGAGCATCCTTTCAAGTGTTTGTTGGCAATCTGAATATCGTCTTTGGGGAAATGTCTATTTAGGTCTTCTGCCATTTTTGGATTCGGTTGTTTGTTTTTTTTATATTGAGCTGCATGAACTGCTTATAAATTTTGGAGATTAATCCTTTGTCAGCAAATATTTTCTCCCATTCTGCGGGTTGTCTTTTTGTCTTGTTTATGGTTTCCTTTGCTGTGCAAAAGCTTTTAAGTTTCATTAGGTCCCACTTGTTCTTTTCTCTTTTAATTTCCATTTCTCTAGGCGGTGGATCAAAAAGGATCTTGCTGTGATGTATGTCATAGAGTGTTCTGCCTATGTTTTCCTCTAAGAGTTTTATAGTATCTGGCCTTACATTTAGGTCGTTAATCCATTTTGAGTTTATTTTTGTGTATGTTGTTAGGGAGTGTTCTAATTTCATTTCTTTACATGTAGCTGTCCAGTTTTCCCAGCACCACTTATTGAAGAGACTGTCTTTTCTCTTTTCTCCATTGTATATCCTTGCCTCCTTTGTCATAGATGAGTGGACCATAGGTGCGTGGGTTTATCTCTGGGCTTTCTATCCTGTTCCATTGATCTATCTTTCTGTTTTTGTGCCAGTACCATACTGTCTTGATTACTGTAGCTTTGTAGTATAGGCTGAAGTCTGGGAGCCTGATTTCTCCAGCTCCGTTTTTCTTTCTCCAGATTGTTTTGGCTGTTCGGGGTCTTTTATGTTTTCATACAAATTGTGAAATTTTTTGTTCTAGTTCTGTGAAAAATGCCATTGGTAGTTGGATAGGGATTGCATTGAATCTGTGGATTGCTTTGGGTAGTATCGTCATTTTCACAATATTGATTCTTCCAATCCAAGAACGTGTGTTTGTATCATCTTTAATTTCTTTCATCAGTGTCTTATAGTTTTCTGCATACAGGTCTTTTGTCTCCTTAGGTAGGTTTATTCCTAGGTATTTTATTCTTTTTGTTGCAATGGTAAATGGGAGTGTTTCCTTTATTTCTCTTTCAGATTTTTCATCCTTAGTGTATAGAAATACAAGAGATTTCTGTGCATTAATTTTGTATCCTACTACTTTACCAAATTCATTGATTAGCTTTAGTAGTTTTCTGGTGGCATCTTTAGGATTCTCTATGTATAGTATCATGTCATCTGCAGACAGTGACAGCTTTACTTCTTCTTTTCCAATTTGGATTCCTTTTATTTCTTTTTCTTCTGTGATTGCTGTGGCTAAAACTTCCAAAACTATGTTGAATAATAGTGGTGAGAGTGGACAGCCTTGTCTTGTTTCTGATCTTAGAGGAAATGGTTTCAGTTTTTCACCATTGAGAGTGATGTTGGCTGTCGGTTTGTCATATATGGTCTTTATTATGTTGAGTTAAGTAACCTCTATGCCTAGTTTCTGGAGGGTTTTTATCATAAACGGTGTTGAATTTTGTCAAAAGCTTTTTCTGCATCTATTGAGATGATCATATGGTTTTTCTCCTTCAATTTGTTAATATGGTTTATCACATTGACTGATTTGCATATATTGAAGAGTCCTTGCATTTCTGGGATAAACCCCACTTGATCATGGTGTATGATCCTTTTAATGTGCTGTTGGATTCTGTTTGCTAGTCTTTTGGTGAGGATTTTTGCGTCTGTGTTCATCAGTGATATTGGTCTGCAGTTTTATTTATTTGTGACATCTTTGGTTTTGCTATCAGGGTGATGGTGGCCTTGTAGAATGAGTTTGGGAGTGTTCCTCCCTCTGCTATATTTTTAAAGGGTTTGAGAAGGATAGGTGTTAGCTCTTCTCTAAATGTTTGATAGAATTTGCCTGTGAAACCATCTGTTCCTGGGCTTTTGTTTGTTAGAAGATTTTGAATCATAGTCTCAATTTCAGTGCTTGTGATTGGTCTGTTTATATTTTCTATTTCTTCCTGGTTCAGTCTCGGAGGGTTGTGCTTTTCTAAGAATTTGTCCATTTCTTCCAGGTTGTCCATTTTATTGGCATATAGTTGCTTGTAGTAATCTCTCATGATCCTTTGAATTTTTGCAGTGTCAGTTGTTACTTCTCCTTTTGCATTTCGAATTCTATTGATTTGAGTCTTCTCCCTTTTATTCTTGATGAGTCTGGCTAATGGTTTATCAATTTTGTGTATCTTCTCAAAGAACCAGCCTTTAGTTTTATTGATGTTTGCTGTCATTTCCTTCATTTCTATTTCATATCTGATCTTTATGATTTCTTTCCTTCGGCTACCTTTGGGGTTTTTTTGTTCTTCTTTCTCTAATTGCTTTAGGTGTAAGGTTAGGTTGTTTATGTGAGATGTTTCTTGTGGTAGGATTCTATTGCTCTAAACTTCCCTCTTAGAACTGATTTTGCGGCATTCCAGAGGTTTTGGGTCGTTGTGTTTTCATTGTCATTTATTTCTAGGTATTTTTTGATTTCCTCTTTGATTTCTTCAGTGATCTCTTGGTTATTAAGTAGTGTATTGTTTAGCCTCCATGTGTTTGTATTTTTTACAGATTTTTTTCTTGTAATTGATATCTAGTCTCATAGCATTGTTGTTGGAAAAGATACTTGATACAATTTCAATTTTCTTAAATTTACCAAGGCTTGCTTTGTGACCCAAGATATGATCTATCCTGGAGAATGTTCCATGAGCACTTGAGAAGAAAGTGTATTCTGTTGTTTTTGGATGGAATATCCTATAAATATCAATTAAGTCCATCTTGTTTAATGTATCATTTAAAGCTTGTGTTTCCTTATTTATTTTCATTTTGGATGATCTGTCCATTGGTGAAAGTGGGGTGTTAAAGTCCCCTACTATGATTGTTTTACTGTCGATTTCCCCTTTTATGGCTGTTAGCATTTGCCTTATGTATTCAGGTTCTCCTATGTTGGGTGCATAAATATTTACAATTGTTATATCTTCTTGGATTGATCCCTTGATCATTATGTAGTGTCCTTATTTGTCTCTTGTAATTATATATCATTTTGTGAAAGTATGGAAATCAATGATGCACTAATGTCCGTATCATATAACTTCCTCCTTTTTCTTTTATTTAATTGTAAAATGCCCCAAGTTAAATTGTTAGAATGTAGGTCTGTGTCTTAAATGGTCAAACTTTAAGTTCAGGTAAATACTTTGGATTTATAAATTCTTTGTTGTGCTGATCTCAGTGTTTAAAATAGAAATGAAATTAAATAAGGAGACTCTATCAGTCGCCATTAATTTCGTCTATCTGGCTAGGTCGAAGTTGGACAAGAAAAAATTCCATATACGGAAAACATTCTTTTGATTGTCAAAACATTCACATATGTTCATATTTACTGAAGCAGAAATAATAGTCTGAGGCCTTTATCTGAATTAGAATGAGTTTCATGTGCATTTTAGACAACTGATTGTAATAGAACCATTTCGTGTTTTTCCTTACTTGCAAAATTCAAGCAGAGACTTTTAAGATGGTTCGTGTTGACAGAGCCTCTCCTCATCCGCCTTATTATAGGTGAATTACAACAGTAGAGCAGGCCTTCTTTGTTATTTTCACATGCATTTTGGTCCTAAACAGGATTTTATAAGCTACAAAGCATAAAAATATCTAGTACTCCATAGAATTAATTTAGAAAACCTAAGCATATTGCACAGAACATAAAGTTGACCTTTACCGTCTATGGCTTTTGGAATGGAGTGGGATGTGGAACACATCATAGATTTAATGTGGCACATCGCTGTCTGCAGAAACTTGGGTGGGACTGTGACTGCTTGCCCATGGCACCCGATGATTGAATCTGCTGTCACCAGCATCCTGATAATAATGAACATCCAGCTTAATGACCGTGATTATGATTATCATAATTGATGTGCAAGAGCAGTGTGTGGGGATCATTACAGCTGAACTGTACAGCAGAGAAACATGCCTCAGTTATGGATAATTTTACTTTTATGCATTGATTGGGATAAAATATGCCTTTCACTTTAAACAGACCAGCTTCATATAATTTTAAGAATCTTTCTGTACATGGTGATGGATGATTATGTGCCGGCTGAAAAGAGCCCCCAACAGTTGTTTGTTTTGTGTTGTTTCGTTTCATTAGTAAATGTAAACAATTAAATAATTAGGTGTAATTGAGGGAAAATATTTTGCTTATGAGGATGGCCTTCAATAATCAAATATTCAGTTTAAGTGCTTTTTCTGTCTCTCTCACAATATATCTGGGACTGAAGTTCTTCAGTTTTCCCTTCTGATTACCCTTGTATCGGTCTTCTGGAGGTCAGTAGCCTTCAGGAAAGTATATGTTTATATAATGTTTTATTATAAAGTATTTTGCATTTGTATGTGTATACGTTTATGCATATACTCTAGTTTATTATGCATTTAAGAAAATAGGACAGAGCCAAATATTGTGTTATACTATTTATTAAAAAATAATGTTTAACCTATAGAATAGTTTGGATGTGTAATGTTAAGATGTATAAATTTACATTACCTTAGGCTTTTAATCAATGTTTTGTTTCAGATAGGTTTGTTACATTGTGTGGTAATTTTCAATTATAGTTTTAAAAACGGGTTCACAAGAGTTTCTGATTTGGATTTTAATTTGTGAATAAAAATAATATGTGCAGTGATGTATCCAAGATTTTCAGTAAATCAGAACTGACCATATTAGTGTATAATTATTAACCTAAGGGCTCAATTCGCATTTGAGTCTAAAGCATTACATTTGAGTGAGGAGCGAACATAATGGAACACAGTTTTATAAGAAGCATGGTAACCTATTTTTAAAAAAACCTTTATCTTCTAACTGCAACAAAGTCTGAGATTGAGAGATCTCTCCATCAGATTATTAATCACTGTACAGCTCTAGAGAGACTGTGGCAACTGTTTCCTTCTGAGGTCTGTAAAATTTACATTACCCCAGGTAAGATGTTTGCCCTAGATGTGCAGCTGTACGCTGTGGTGTAGGACAGAATCTTTGTTTGACAGCTAGAGGTTTTATAGCTTGCTTCTATAACTTTCTTTCTGAAAGTTTTTAGTCCCAGTGTGATTCCTGAACTTAATTTTTTCCTTTTCTCCACTCAACTCAGATCCAAGGGTGAGATGGTTATGTATGCTCAAAGTCTCCCTAATAGGGTCTTTTTCTTTTTCTAGTTCACCTACTGAAAATGTTACTTTTCAGGAGTGCTGGTTTTATACCGTGTTCTCTGGTCTAGCCTCCCACTGTACCCCAGGGCCAGATGACTCTTTCTTGACCATGTGCCATGTTACACCCAAACGTTAGGACTCTATGGATGTGTATATACCATGGGACATGTGCTGACTACAGACCTCACTGGGTTGCACTTTCTTGTCAATTCTTTCTTCCAAAGAATCCTCTTAATCTTTCCCCAGGTCATTTATGCATTTAAAAGATCTTAACATCTTTTGTCTAGAATTTTTAGGTGATAGGCTTCTTGAAACCTCTAGTTTGCTGAAATTAAAGTACTGACACTTTATCTCAAATATTGGAAATATTTTTGCGAGTTAACAAATTGTTAATTTTGTGGGATTATTTTAAAGGGGAATGCTTCTATTATGATTCACTTCATTTAGTTACCTTTTTATTTGCTTTGGGATTTTTGCATAGTCTTTATTGTTTTATATTAACTCTGTGCTTTCATGCACCAAACTTTTGTATATTGTATATATATATATATATACGTTTTCTGTTAAATATATATTGTTTTGCTTTTAAGGCTTTTTTTAAAAAACTGAAGTATAATTTCTGTACAGTATTACATAAGTTAAAGTTATACAACATAGTGATTCACAATTTTTAAAGGTTATATTCCATTTATAGTTCTTACAGAATATTGGCTATATTCTCTCTGTTGTACAATATAGCCTTATAGCTTACTTTATACATAATGGTTTGTACATTTTAAAAATTTATCTTGATTATGTGTCAAGATGATACAGAACACCAGAATATTATTTATAAAAATAATAATAAAATGAACTTTCTACCTGGCTGCCAGAGATAGTGATTCCTCTGATGGATCTAGATAATGTAAATTGAAAACTTTCTGGAAAGGATTTATCATTCTAGAAGCCATTAGGAACATTTGTAATTCATGGGAAGCGGTTAAAATACCAGCATTATCAGGAAGAAATTGATTCCAACCATCGTGGATGCCTTTGAGGGCTTCAAGACTTCGGTGGAGGAAGTCACTTCAGAAAGCAAGAGAACTAGAATTAGAAGTGGAGCCTGAAGATGTAACTGAATTGCTGCCATCTCATGATAAAACTTGAATGAATAAGGAGTTACTTCTAATGGATGAGCAAAGAAAGTGGTTTCTTGAGATGGGAACTGCTCCTGGTGAAGATGTTATATAGATTGTTGAAATGACAAAGGATGTAGAACACGACATAAACTTAGTTGATAAAGCAGTGGCAGGGTTTGAAGGGATTGACTCCAATTTTGAAAGAAGTTCTGCTACTGTGGGTAAAATGCTGTCAAGCAGCATTGCATGCTACAGAGAAATCATTCCTATTTACATTCTGTTTTTAGACAGAATGCTATTGCACACTTAATAGACTACAGTATAGTGTAAACATAGCTTTCAGATGCACTGGAAGAGCAAAAAAATATGTGAGACTCAATTACAATATTCACTTTATTGTGATGGTCTGGAACCCAACCTGTGATAGCTCCGAGTTACTCTTGTATTTAGAAAGTAATAGTAAAATCACATTAATAAATTGACTGAGTCCTAGATGATTAAAAGATTAATTTGCTTTTTATTAATTTAAATTTATGTCCCATACTGTATAGTTCATGTTTTAATATGATAAAAATTGAATAATGAAATTTAAATATATTGAACATCTAACTTGTGTTACTTCTAAGGCAAAAGAAGTAAAAAGCTTGCCCTCAAGTTGGATTTTAATTTATAGATCACATTTTATATCCTTTTGTATCTTCCAGTTGATTTTATATCAGTATAAAAATAGTATTTTGAAAAAAGTTTTGGTAAACTTCCAAGTTAGTGCTTAAAATATTTTTAAAGTCTTACGAAAAGGCAAAAGGAACCTACAGCAACACGTACCATAAAGAAAAGGGACAAGTCAAATACTTCTCTTAATTGTGTGTTTCCTTATCACTTTATATAATGTGCTCTAAGGATTGCTCAGAACTCTACTCATGGGTTTCAAAGACTAGATTTCCTGCTTGAGAGTTCACTTGAAGAAATTGTTCCATTATAAAAATTATTGTTGTGGATTTAATTTAGTTTAACATACTTAACTGCATATTTTCCAAATTATGCCTAAGTGCAATATATTTTCTCCTAAAGGCTCTCTTCATGGAGTTATTTAAACATTCACATTCATCCTAAAAAGATGCTGAAAGCCATACTACCAGACTGATTTTGAGAAGGCTACAGTTTGTGATTTCTGTTACATATATAAGTGCCAGATTAATAATTGCATTATTAACTCTGGATTAATTTACAAGTTAATTTTTAGGTGGCTATTATAAGGTTATGAACTATTAGGGGAAAATTTAAATCTGCTAACATGTTAAAAGTTTAACAACTGTGAAATATCAGCTGACTGAAAAGTGATAACTTGATGATCTGGGCAGCAACTGAATTTAAGGATATCAATTAAAGACTCTAAAGGTACAAAAGTAGTAAAAATATTTCGCACAGAGGTTGTAAGGATACAAATGTTGACCTTAACTTTCTTACTAAGTCGATTCCAGAGCTATTTGCAAAGAGTTTGCTCACAACAATTGGAATATTTTTAAAAACCTAATTTTCCTCCTCTGTAATTCCTCAGTTGGAAAATGTGGTCCCTTGATGATGATCTAGGGCTTTGAAGAATAAATGGATTTTAAAGAGAAAATTAGATGGTACTTATTATTCTGTCTAACTAGCAATACATTGTCATTTGTCTGTTGTATTATAAATGTCTTGCTTTCCCTCCCTTCTTCATTTAATCATGTAACTTGCCTGTAAGCAGCATTAGAGAAAAAATAATATTGCTGTATTACTCTTTCAGTTTTCTTTGCTTATCCAAACAGAGCTCATACTCATTATGCCCAGTGCAGAACTCTCCATCTCCTCCCTGACACCTGGTCTCTTTTAAATTCCTTCCATCCAGGCAGTCACTCACTTATATCAAATACTGAGGAGACATACTAGTTTTCTCCCTCTCTTCCTTAGGAGAGCTTTTCCTAACTGCATCCCCTCTCCCAAGTGAAATTATGGCAAGTTTAGTATTTTAAAAATTAAACCATGATATGGGACTTCCCCGGAGGTCCAGTGGTTAAGACTGCATGCTTCCACTGCAGGGGGCATGGGTTTGATCCCTGGTCGGGGAACTAAGATTCCACATGCCGCATGGCGTGGCGAAAAAAAACCCGGAAAAACAAACTAAGATATAAAACTTACATCCTAGTCCAAAATTAAATTTTCTTATGGTAAATAAAATACAATTTCTGTGTATGTATTCAGTGTTTTATTATTTTTATTATATATTCTTTCTGAATATATTTTTGTTATGAATCTAATTATTTGTCATGAGCAGACTGGGCTGCAGGCATGTCTGTCCAAGTTTCCTTGTAGCTCACCAACCTAATGCCATATATCAGGATGGTATTTATTATAGAAGTAATGAAGAGGACATAGCATTAACCATATACCTTTTTCCTTCACTTTATGTCATGTGTGTACTATTTTAAGAAAATGACTTACACTTTGTCAACATTTTCCATAGAAACTCATTTATATTGCTAAAGCCTATAAACCATTAAAAAAAATTTAAAATATTTTTTCAGAATTATAATTTTTAAAAGAAATAAAAGAAACTATTTAAATTCAAACTATGCTTGTTTGAATCTGAAGCTTTGCTTTGCTTTTCAAGACACTACATATTGTTTTTCTAAATGAACTCAGAAACATCTGTCATTTATGTCTTGATATTTAATATACATAATGTCCAAAGGGTAGAAGCAATCTAATCTGCAAGTATGAATATACTTTCTAGTTCTAATAGCATAATTAAGGGTGTACAAAATACTATACATAAAATTTTAGCATACTTAGTTTTGAAAGTAAGTTTCCATATTCATGGCTAGTGTTACTTAAATTTCAAAGTACAGTAAAAATTCTAAAAATATCCCAGAAAAAAAGTTGATAAAATATATTAGATATATTGGTAGCTAATACATGTACTTTTTCCTTTTACCCCAAAACACTACTGATAAAAGTTCCCTTGCTTCAACTTTCTAACTCTCATATTACTGATCTATAATATATATAAATGCCAACAATAATAAAGGATCTGTAGTTGCATGAATTTGTCAGATTGGGAGATTTCCAGATATCAAATGTTAAGTATTTGATATTCTATGAAGAAAAATCACCTCTGAATGTAGCTACTGTATTCATATAAAGTTATATCTTAGTAGCATTAAAATAATCAGTGGTAGATTGAAGGACTGATTTTTGATGACATGCTAACATAAAAATAAAGTGCACTTTCCAGAAAGCTTCTTTCTACTGTAGTGTACAGAGTAGCTTAAAATACTGCCCCAGTAAAGTCTATTATTCCAAAGCAAAGAAAGATGCTCCTTTTCAGAAATTTCCTGTCTTTCCTATATATATATATATATATATATATATATATATATGGGAGATATATATAGGGGATGACAGTATACTTGTTTTTATTTATTTATTTATTTTTAAAGTTATGGTCAAAAAGTTAGTTACCTTAAGAACACATTAACTAAAGTATGTCTGTGGCATGTACTCAAGGTTTATCTTTGCCCCCTTGATCTCACTAGTCCTTTTCTGCACAGCTATGAACACACAGCCACATTCAGGAAAGGCATCATTAGATGGGGTGGAAAGGGGGAGTAACTGAAGAACCATCTCTCTCACATTGAATCTTACACGTAGAAGTGATGTTCTAGCTATGAAGGTTTTCTCTACAGTTAACAAGAGTGATGCAAGGCAAAGAATCCATTACAAGTGCATGTTAGATGATTGTTGGCTTGGCCGTTTGTGCTCAAGACCTGTCCACCTGTACTCATCAGATGACTTAATCAAGTCACTCTCTTTTATCCACTTAACCATGTGGTTTTATTTTCCTTTGTTGGAAATTATTTTGCCTATCTCATTTCTTGTACTTTTATTATGTGGGAAGTTTGATTTAAAACATAGAGTGGCATTTTATGGTTTTTGGTCTTACATTTAAATCTTTAATACATTTTGTGTTTATTTTTGCATATGGTGTGAAATACAAGTTTCATTCTTTTGCAGGTAGCTGTCCAGTTTTGCCAACACCATTTATTGAGGAGGCTGTCTTTTCCCCATTGCATATTCTTTCCTTCTTTGTCATAGATTAATTAGCCATACGAGCATGGGTTTATTTCTGAGCTCATTATCCTGTTCCATTTATCTGTGTGTCTGCTTTTGTGCCAATAACATACTGTTTTGATTACTGTAGCTTTTAGTATAGTTTGAAATCAGGGAGTCTGATACCTCCAGCTTTGTTCTTAAGATCACTTTGGCTATTCAGGGTCTTTTGTGTTTCCATACAAATTTAGAATTATTTATTTTAGTTTTGTAAAAACTGCCTTTGGTATTTTGATAGAGATTGCATTGAATCTGTAGATTGCCTTGGGTAGTATGGCCATTTTAACAATATTAATTCTTCCAATCTATGAGCACAGTATATTTTTCCACTTGTTTGTGTCGTCTCCAATTTCTTTCATCAATGCCTATAGTTTTCAGAGTACAAGTCTTTTACCATTTTGGTTAGATTTATTCTCAGTATTTTATTCTTCTTGATGCAAATGTAAATTTGATTGTTTTAATTTCTCTTTCTGATAGTTTGTTATTAGTGTATAGAATTGCAACAGATTTCTGTTTATTCATTTTGTGTCCTGCAACCTTACTGAATTCATTTATTAATTGTAATAGTGTTTTGGTAGAATTTTCAGAATTTTCTATATACAGTATCATGTCATCTGCAAACAGTGAAAGTTTTACTTCTTCCTTTCCAATTTGGGTTTCCTTTATTTCTTTTCCTTCTCTGGTTGCTGTGGCTAGGACTTTGAATACTATGTTGAATAAAAGTGCTTCTGTCAATATAATCATATTATTTTTATTCTTCTCTTTGTTGATGTGGTGCATCACACAGATTGATTTGTGAAAATTGAATCATCCTTATGTCCCTGGGATAAATCCTACTTGAGCATGGCATAGGGTCCTTTTAATGTATGCTTTTTGTATGGTCTTAGCAATATTTTTTGGATCTGTTTCCTCAGACAAAGGAAACAAATGAAAAGATAAACAAATGGGACTACATAAAACTAAAAAAGCTTTTGCACAGTGAAGAAAACTATCAACCAAATAAAAAGGAAGCCTACTGAATGGGAGAAGATATTTGCAAATGATATATCCAACACGGGGTTGACATCCAAAACATACAAAGAACTCATACAACTCAACATCAGAAAAACAAATAATCTGATTTTTAAATGAGCAGAGGACCTGAATAGACATTTTTCCAAAGAGGGTGTACAGATGGCCAACAGGCACAAGAAAGGATGCTCGCCAGTCATCAGGGAAATACAAATTAATATCGCAATGAGATACCACCTCACACCTGGCAGAATGGCTGTCATCAAAAAGATAACAAATAACAAGTGTTGGCAAGGATGTGGAGAAAAGAGGACCCTCATCCTTTGTTGGTGGGACTGTAGATTGTGCAGTCACTGTGGACAAATTTTTTAATGTAAAAAAGTAAAAATAGAACTACCATATGATCCAGGATGAAATAGGTGATGGGGATTAAGAGATAAAAACTTCCAGTCATAAAATAAATGAGCCACAAGGATGTAATATACAGCATAAGGAATATAGTCAATAATATTGTAATAACTTTGTATTATGGGGACAGATGGTTAGTAGACTTATCATGGTGATTATTTAATAGTGTGTGCAAATGTCAAATCACTATGCACTACACCTGAAATTAACATAATACTGCACATCAACTGTATTTCAGTAAAAATTAAATAAAGAAAATATAGAGTGTCAAAGTAAGTTTTCAGTTTAATTCTGGAGACTGCTGCTTTCTTCAGAAATAATGTGAAGACTTCAAATTAGTAATTTGATACCTTTTTTGGCCTCTGACTCTAGAGAATCTAATTGAAGCTATGGACTTTCTCTCCAGAAAAAAGTACAAATATACAATGCACACAACACTTGCATGCCGTCATTTTGTTTTATTGAAAACTAATTTCCTTCACAAAACAAGTAGAACAAAAGTTTTGTTTACAATTGTTGTTCTCAAATGTCTATTTTATAAAAATGTGGAAATGAATACAAATTTTGCAAGTTAAGAAATGTAATTGTGTAAAAGTAAATTTCAATGAAAACACTACTATGTTTTCACTTGAGTTAAAAGTTGAAATGTTAGGGAAGACTTTTAATATGGCAATGCATTTATCTTTGACATTGATAATTTATTTCAATTCTTTGTTCTAATGGCAACAAATGTTAAAAATAAGTTACTTAGGTACGTAGTGTCAAATGGTATCCAAACACTAATAACTTGCTTTGTCAGAGAACAAAGGTTGGAGTAAAGGAATATAAAAGTTTTCTGAGAATCTCTAAAATAGATTGAACTCACATCATTTCGTTTCCTTTGTCCTTAAACCATTGAGGGTTATGTGTTTTGGAGTCTTCTTTATTGATATACTCTGTGACAGCTGAAAGTTATGAATCCATGTATTATTTTAGGGACATTGAAGCAGAAGTGAACTTCAACAGAGATTTGTATTGTTCCTGGGTGTTCAGAGACTTCTCCCTATACAGAAATAAACAAATTGTCATTTTCCACTTCAGCCTACAAAAGTACTTCATTCGGAATTAGAGAGTTGGCGTAATTATCTTCCTCTAATCTTATTTTCCAGAGTAAGAACTTGTTCAATAACTTTTCAGCACCATGCATACTATGACAGTGGTGCATTGAATAATAATAAAATTATCTAGGTAATCCAGTCTGAATGAACTCCTTATCTTATTGCTCTAACCATGGCTTCCTATTACTCTCAGATACTTTGAAACTTCTGCTTAAAGTTGACTCCTTATCTTCCAGACACTGTATTTCATATCCTGCTCACATTTTCTCATGAAAATTCTGAGATTGACTAGTGAAAAGGAGTATGAATGCCTCCATTAAGGATTTGGGGCAGCATCTTTGGCAGTAACTCATGCTAATTTAGAAAGTGATCAAGGTGGCACGTGAAACTTTTTTTATCAAACAGTAAAACCAGACGTGTTTCCAAAGATTGCAGATACTATACCTAGTCATGAAGTTTCCAGATTTTTCTCCCAAATGAAGTTATGCTCAACAAAAGAAATGTTAATCATTTTGAAGACAGAAAAACAGTCTACATGCTTTCCAAAAGGGGCTCACAAAATAGAAATTTTTCTGTCATGATGTCAGTGGGAACATACCAGACCAAATGCATCAGTTGGTTGCTCTCAGATACATCCTGGGTCATGCTAAAGGAAATGTTGCCTCTGTTGTTTACTCTATGACATGTTAGAAAATATCAACTATTGGGGAGAGAATGCAGTATTTCTTTTATTTTATCCTTATGTTCTAAGTCACAAATCAACAACATTTATTTTCTTGCCACATGGTTTCTCCCCTGTGGTATGTGGCTTCATGTTTGCATTATGAGATGATTCTAGGTGAAGGTCTTTGGATAGAGCAAATCATAGTTTGGTTGATTTCCAACCTTCTCAAATCAAGCCACTTTTTGTGACAAAGAGCCCCATTCTCTGAAGTACTTTTGCAAATGGCAGAAGTGCTCCAGCTGTATTTACTTCATGTTTTTAATGATGACATCTTCACTACTCTAGAGGTTGTTTATTTGCTGTGCTATTTTATAATCTAAAACCTCAAGATTCTCTCTGTGTTACCATATTAAGATGAATGATTCAACACAATTTTGAATATTATGTAGAACTACAAGAGTTATTTGGGGTATATCCTTCAGTGTTTAAAAATTAAATCAAGGATAAATAGTAGAGATGTAGAATTAGGGAATTAAAACCTTCCCCACACTGCAATTCCCAAACAGAAATAATCTCTGTAATAGCTTTTGAATAGCAAATGGCTTGGCAGACTCTATTGAGATGAGTTTCCTTATGGCTTTTGTGACTGTTTAGAGCTACTAAATTTAGATATTTTGTTTCTGAGCATGTTTTCTGAGATTTTAAAAGGAAGCAATTTGACGAGAAGATCAAAAACAACAATATGGCTAAATTAACCACAGATTTACTGTATAAATAATGGTGTTCAATATGCCTAGCTGATTATGTATGTATTGTAGGCATGAGTAACAATAAAATTCTTTGCTAGCCATACTTCACAGATACTCAACAATCAGAATGGACAATAATCCTGGGACTCCCTGCTGGGATACACAGTAACTATTTAACTGCTGGATTGTGAAGGATGTTTGAGGTAGTACTTGGGTTAGTAGCCATTTACTAACAGATATGAAAATAATGAAAGCATTTCTAAAATATGTTAATAACCAATATGCCCATACTGATGCATGCTGGCTGAATTTCAGCTCTTATTACAGTGTGAATCTTGTTCTAATCACACATTACTGCCCTAGGAATGGGCATTATCTTTCTGGCCTGGTGTGTGGCTATTCTGAGTCTCCATGGTGTGCATGGCCTGTTGATTTCTTAAGTCTTGCGTTATCTTCACTGATTGTTACGATTCTTATAATCTGTATGTATTTCAGTAGTGTTCATTTATTAAGTTAGAAGGACTTTTACTCTTGACTGTAAAGGGTTGATTCAGCTGCTATTCCATCTGTACATATAGATCTACTTGTCGTGTATGTAACTCCACAGGACTCCAGAACTGCTCTGTTCACTAAAGAGCAGAAAAACTACTCCCTGAGAAAGCAAGCTCCACATTCTCTAGATTTGTGTTGTTCCATTTGATAGCCATGCAGCTACTGAGCACTTGAAATATAGCTTCTCTAATTTGAGATGTGCCGTAAGTGTAAAAGACCCTGGATTTCAAAGATATAGTGCAAAAGAAAGGTAACATTCATATTTTTATATTAATGACATAGTTACACCAATAATACTTTAGACATATTAGCTTAAATATTTTCTTGCCATACAATTAATTTCACCTGTTTCTTATTACTATTTGTAATATGGCTAGTGGAAAACTAAAACTATATATGTGGTCCACATTGTAATTCTATTGGACTGTGCTTCTCTAAATGATATAGCTAACCAAATGTTTGGGGTAACAAGGACTTGATTTTAGTGGAACCTGTGGAGAATTTTGTTCTGGAAACTCAAGGAAGCATTTTTATCTGATGTTGTTGTGCTTTTCCACTTTAAAACTTTTTCACTACAGTGTAGTGGATTTGAAAATACCACCGGTTTCTTTGACTAAGGTTGCTTCCTCCACATTTCACTAAATCACCCTTCCCAGTTCACTCATTATAGGTCAGTTAAAGAAGTGAGTTTTTTAGAAAAGGTACATGAAGTGGAAATTTTTGGCTTACAAATAATTATCTTAATGCAAATAGTTAAATAATAATAAAGCCAAGACATTAAAAACTAAGGCTTTGGTGAAATTTTGAATGGCACTGTCTGTAGGTATGTACTCTTGACTTCGGATCAGCTTTGCCTATGGCCAGAAAACCAAAAGAAATCACTTTTGTTCTATGGAAATGAAGTAGGAGTCCCTTTCCTACTCCCCTCTTAATTAGATTTCATGAATTTATATTGTGGGAAATCAGAGTGTATTTCCTTAATCCAGGGATAAGATTATAGAGCTATATTTATAAATATAGGTAAAATTAACGTGGCTTTATGGGTTGCTTAAAACATGTGTAGTCTTAGAAGATTTATAAACATATTTAAAAGATGTCACTGTACAACTGTACAAATACATGAAGCCACTCTTGAGCTGATCTGTGGTTAGAGAAGGAAGCCATGACTTGAGACAAAGTACCTTAACCAAAATTCTCAATATTTTAGAGGCTGTTTTCAAATTCTGATATAAATAAATAGGTGTGTCTTGGACCCAGAAAACAGGAAGAAGAAAAAAAAAATCAATCAAAAGTACCCTGTATATTAAAACCGACTTTGTGCTCTAATGTGAAGCTACTTGATTGAGTGGTGCGGTGTCAACCGTATCTTTCTTCTAATGCTAAAAGTAATGCACATAGACAGAGTGACAATCACAGCACAGCCTCCCATCAGCAATAATTAATCTTTTAGTTAACGGAGACTAGAAAAGCCTCTCATCAGCCTCTTCTGAAGTCTGAGGGACCCTGTATTTTGATGTTTCATTCTGAGGAAAATTGTCCCCACCAGTTCTAACAAATTGAAACACCAGGCTAATTATGGCAGCTAATGAAGTGTGTGGAATGGTCACAGCTTGTCGTGAAACTGTTCCTTCAGCTTGGATTAGGGTTTCATCAATCACTTTTTTAAACTGATCCAGAATTGCTTCTGCCCAGTGCTTGGCATTTTTAATGCTGTTTCCGTAATTGGTTTTTTCCCTAAAGCTTAGACTGTTTTTTGAAATATTATAGTCTCAGGACAGGACTTGCAAACTCTAGTTTATAAAAAAAAATTTATTATTAGTGATATCAGCTGGTCAAGTGGTAGGAAGCTAATAAAAGGACCACCAAAATAAAATTTGATGTACTGTTTCAATCCTGCTAAAGGTAGCAATAAATCATATCTATGTATATCATTTTCCCAAATGTATGTATAATATCACACAGGAAAATCATAGTTGGTGTTTAGGTGACTAAAATTCCACCAGGAGTTTCTATGAAACTAATATGTAGATGTCAGTTTGTTGTTGGGGAGGGTCGCTCTCCATGTATCATCCAACATTGTTTTATAAGATGACTCCATTTTGCACTGAGCCAAGCATTTTGAAGCATTAAACCAAAGATCTCTATGTTCCCAGTTAAATCACTGTGTGTAAATCTGAATTTCAACTCAGAAAACCTCGTTTAAAGGTTTTTACCCTATCTACAAAAGGGAATCAGTTATTTTGCAGGCATGACTGCAATTTGTAACTAATTAAATCTCGTTTTTAATGTTGAGAGTTCATCAAAGCATCTATTGAGCACTCACGATGTGCAGAGTATTGCCTCGATTTATAAGACAGTTCAATAAAACAGAGATATTAAGTTCTACTCTCCTAGGTTATGTCCTTTGAAATGATACAAGGAAAAAATATATATATATAATCATATAAGGCTATGTGTTTCAAAACATGGATTTTGTGACATCTCACAAGTTTTCATCATAAATTTCAAAATGTTTTCTATTTTGACTCATGTTTTATTTATTGATATATACTTGAATTATCTAACATTTGGAGATTTCCTAGTTGTATTTTTTTTTAACTAGTTTAATTTTTCTGGGGTCAAAGAACATCTTCTGTGAATTTAATCTTCTGAAATTTGTTGAGAGTTCCTATATGGCCGAAGATCTTGTCAGTTTTGGTAAATGTTCCAAGTACATTAAAAGAGATATATTTTCTGCAATTGTTGGGTACAATGTTACATATTTACCAGGCTCCTGAAGTTTCTAAATATTGTTCAAGTCTTCTACGTCCTTATGTTTTTTGTTTGAGATCATATTGATACTACTGATATCAGTATTACTGATTCTTCTCACTGAGATATTAAAATGAGTCATTTCTTTGATTCATGGGATATACAACAAAGGTTTTATTTAAAAGAGGGCAAGGCAGTACATTCTCTGGGACCTTGAATATCTGTGGCAGAGAGTTTATTGTCTCTGAATATCAGTTTTCTCTTCTTCTGTACTAGGGTCAACAAACGTTCTTTAAGAGCCAGATGATAAATATTTTAGATTTTGAAGGCACAAAAACAACCACAGACAATACATAAAAGGATGGGCATAACTGTGTTCCAATAAAACTTTATTTAAAAATTAGGAAGTAGGCTGGCTTTAGCCTGTGGGCTGTAGTTTGCTGACCCTTGTTCTATACTAGTAGAACCTCTGATTTATAGCTGGGTACATGACTGCCTGAAATTAAAACTGCATTTATCAGCCACCTTTTAAAGCTAATTATAGTCCTGTCACTAGATGCTAGAAAATGGAAAGTAAGCAAAAGTGTGAGCTCCGCCTCTAGGAATTATTTTTCAGGACTTTCCCTACATAAATAAGTCTGACGGTGTGGAAGATAGCTAAAAGAACTCTCATCAGAAGAACTATGCAACCTAGTAAATTAGTCTGATAAAGTTCCACAGATGCTGGTAAAAGGCACAAGCTTCCTAGGTCAGAGACTATTCCTTACAGCAAACGCAGGAAAAGGAGTTTCAACATAGTTGTGCTAGTCCCCTGAGCCTCGGGTCCCAAGATGATACAGAGAGCCCCACGGTGCCTGCACGTCCTAGCGTGTCATAGGAGGAAAACCCTGGATGTGTGAAATCCACCACTTTCATGGGAAGCAGTTAGCAAGTCTGCTGTGTCCGGAGGGAGCATGTGCTTTACCAGACTATGCGGTACATACTGTGAGGTGTTACATCACTTCTCAGGGTTGGCAGTTGTATATTCTCAATACTGAGAAGTGACCCTCACACTGGGTAAAAGAATTATCAAGACTTTGTGATTTTGACACATTCAGCAAGATTTGTACAACTCAAGATCCCCATGGCAGACTGCCTCCATCGTGTTTTTAAAGAAAAGTGTCATTCTTCTCATTTCTTCCTTCTGGATGTCTGGTATGGAGGTTTTGACAGCTAGAGATTGATTGACATCTTCAGTCATATTTTAATCCTTGGGTCAATGTGGACCAAGAAAGATAGAGCAATAACATTAAGGAATCCTGGGTCCCTTTCACTGTGGAGTATCACCAACCCTGGACTTTTGTGTAAATGAGAAAGAAAATTCTGTCTCTTGTTTAAGTCATTGTTAATTGGGGCTTTCTAACAGTTGCAGCTGAATCTAACCCCAATTAATACAATATCTAAGAATGCCTTTCTATTGCTTTCATATATAAAGTGAAAATTAGGGTGTATATAAAGTACTGGGTTCACAACCTTTTTCTCTTAACTCTATAGATGTTAGTTTGTGATCTTCTATCAATTACTGTTACAAAAGAAGTATCTGAGATAAGACTGATTGTGTGTGTGTGTGTGTGTGTGTGTGTGTGTGTGTGTGTGTGCGCGCGCGCCCGCACATGCACACTGCATGAGGGAGTGCTTTTTTTGAATTATTTTCTTTATTCTAAAATATAACCTTTATCACCCCTTCAACTTTGAATAGCCAATTGTTATCTCTAAAGTGAATTTTATTTCTGCTATTGTAATCTTAGTTTATTTTCTCTAGTCACCAACATCTCTGACCTTGTTGTTTTTATGGGTATCTAGTCCTCTTATTTTAGCCTCTTTTATCCTTTTGGGCTTTGGCTCTGTTTTATAGAATCTGTATTTTTAGGAGTTGGTTGAAGTTGGCAAATATTTTCCAACACTTAAATTTTCTTCAGGTTCCTGTAATTGATGTCTTTCAGATGCCTGGTCTTCATACAAGTCTTTAGCACGTGAGTTTGTTTTTCTTCCATAGGCCTGTGTAATTTTTTCCCTCCTATCCTTCTCCTAGATGAAGAACACTAGAGACATTCATTCTTTACCGACTTAAAGAACCGGTGGATTTGGTTCTTCTGTCTCTTTGAATCAAGGACTCTTTCCAGGCTTCAGTTAGAAGGCAGCCCAATTCACTTGCCCCAATTTCCTAGATTTCCAACACTAATAATTGATGTAAGAGATGAAAATTTATAGTTATAAGCTGGTACTGCCTCTTACACTCTTCTTTGCATGTGTTGACCTGAAACAAATAGCCTGCCAGATATTTTCCAACAAAGATGGGTTTACTTGAGATCAGCAGAGAATTGCAGATTGGGGTCTACAGCCATGATGGGCCACATGCAAGTCCGCCCATGGCACAGGAAGGAGAACGCTTTTATAGAAGGGAAAGGAAGTTGGGAGGGCTGTAGTGAACAAAGAGTCCATGACTTTCATTAGCTGAGTCCTTGCCAGAAAAGAGAAGGAATCTCTCTTCTTCCTGTTGGGCTCTGCTGTGGTTGCAGGACATGAGAGCTCCCCTTTCTTGTCTTCAAATTTTTTTAACTTAGGTTTCTGTTTATTAATTATTTACACATAGCATAGAGGCCCTGCATGCAATGAGTCTTTGCAGAACCCATATAAAGCCTAGCCTGCAGCTTGGTTTCTGTAGCTCAACAATTTTGTGTCCTCCATTCATTATCGTCAACTCTCTTGAAGAGATAAACATTTCTCTTGATGAAACAATGACCTCCAAAGAAATCCAGCTTTAATGCTTTTGTAAAGTCAAAAGTAAGTAAGGAGAGCTCAAGAGCAATTTACTGGGACTGAGAATTTATCTGATATTTGAAAGCTTCAACAGACATGCTGGTATATCTGTCTGAACCTCAGATCATTTTGTGATGACTTTCAGTTCCAAGCATGAACATAGACATTGGTACCGTAGTTTTTGTTTGCAATTTTCTTGCTAAGCCAATTCTTCCACATGCTATTGATGGTAGAGATGGAAAGGGGTTTTTCTTAGGGCTCTAAACATAATATTTCTTGGGAGAGGAAATTTTTTGTCTAGGCTAAGTAACTAGCCCCCATGATGGATAAGAACTTAATGGAACATTGTGAGGTTAACACCTACTAAATCATATTAACAGTTTTGAAAATTTGGATAGGCCTGAACCATATGGTTGGAGAGCAGAAAAAACTAATTAAAATACTTTACCATTAATTTTCAAGCTCTTGGAAACTAATAGGTTTCTAGAAATATTATTAATGATGACTAATATTTATATCATAATCTATATTAGCTAAACATATATCAACATAAGATATATAAAGTATCATACATTAATATCCTAAATTACTTTGCTAAATAAAGACTATTTGCATAAAGAAATCTACAACTCATAATTATTTTAGTCTAACATATTAATATTACATTCGTGGTAGAGTTTTAATGTGACTTTTCAATATGAAACAATTCTTACATGCCGTTCCTTTGTTTTCCTAAGTAAAGTGAATATATACTTGTCAAAATTTTACTTAGTAACATTGAGTAAAGTCAAGAGCATTCTGCCTATTATTTGTTAAAAAGACAGTATGAATTACCTCTGGAAGATTTTGATTTGTTTGGAACTCTTTTAATCTCTCAAGCTTAATTCAGAGATGTTTTCTATTAATAATTCATATTAACCTTCAAGTTGCTAATGGATACAAAACATGTTAATACCCCAGTAAACTATCTTAGCCTGTTCACATCAGAGCCAAATCTGCACTACTTAAAACTTAATGCTAAGTATGCTTACTACTTTTATACTTGTTTTATTCTTTCTTATACTGAATCTATTTTACATTTCTTATAAAAAGGGTTTGTTAAATAGAATAATGATTTAACCAACATTTTAAGAGTAGTTACCTACTTAACAGGTCTGAGTTTCTCAAGTGTTTGTAAGTATCAACTTCATATAATTCGTTTACTAAGAATAGAACTTATATTAATGGTTTAGTTTTAAAAGTACAATTTCAAAAGAGATATCAACTAATTAACAGTTATTATATATTGGCCATGGGGAGAAATACTTGATTTTTACTTAGTTTCTGTTAAATTCTTATTTGCAGAAGTGCTATAAGTGAAGACAATAATACACAGTTGAATTTAACTTTATTTGAGATATTTTTTCTCTTATATTGTGTGATTAGGCCAACAGTAGGTTTCAAAGGCCATAGTTATTTAAATTGTTCCATTTTTATATCTTCTCAATCTTTAATTTATATTATTTAAAAATAATGAAATAATATGTTAAATATTGAGATTAAATTCTTATATGTATCATATGTAATTTTATGAATGAAAGTCTTCCACTTATAAACTGTAAATTAGGAGTTATATGTAAATGTTCTGTAATAAACTGTACTTTGTATGGCAAAAGCAAATAAACATTTCTTGGTATTTTGAATACCAAAGTATGTTACCTACACATGTTTTTTTAGTTCAGACTCAGTAAAGTTCAAGGGCATCCAAGTATGAAATAGCTTGTGAGGAAATTCACATTGCTTTCTTAATTTGATTAGGTTGGGGAAAAGGACGCTAGATAGATCACCATCTTTAATAATTTTGGTTCAAATATAGACATTAAGTATTGTACATAGACTAGTAAATGTGTATATAATTTTCCCAAAGCTTGTAAAGGGAGTTGGCATTATAAAATACATTAATTTCCGTTGACTATCTCATCTGCATTTTAATATGTTTTATTATATAGAGTTACTTATGGGAAGCATTGTTAAAAATGCTCAGAAAGGGCAATATGGCAAAAAAAATAATAACATATGAGAAATCATATATTTAGGTTTTTAGGGTAAATGTAACTAGGTATTTTATATAAATGATAAAAAATAGGGCATCAGTTATTGAGAAGAATGTAGTTGATAAATAATTGTCCAAGTAAAAAAGAAACTTAATTCTAAGAGAAGAGTAAACACTTTGAGGCACTAATTATTTTTAACTTTGTTTATATCAAAGTAAAACATGTACATAGTTTAAGTATTCAATAAAATAAATATGTTCAAAGATTTATGATGTAAACTGGCATACCCCTGACCCACTCCTCCCATTCTTCATGTCCAGTCCTCCTCTCTAGAGATCACCACTTTCAACTCTTTTATCTTCTAGCTAAATAATATACTATCTCTTGATTTGTCAGTTTTAGATGATAGCCACCGACCTTCAACTATGGAAGATGAGAATTTAGCTCTTTCATACTATCATCTCCATGTTTTCTTGGAATACAGTTGTAAGTTTTGAGTCAGCAAATATTCAAACTTTACCTTTTTTTTGACTATGGAAATATTGTTTCCTATTAAACTAAGAAGTTCTAAGATGATGTTTGCTTCTTGTACAACTTTCTGTATTTCTTGGAGTTAATAATTGCCTTTGTCCCCATTTGCTTAATTTTCTTCACACCTCTTGTCAAGTTTACCCATACCCTGTAACAGCCTCTCAATATAACTTTTATTTCTGAAAATTCCATCTCACACATACTTGATATTGATTAGATATAGAATTTTAAGTTGAAGGGTGTCTTTATTTTAAGCCATTGTTATCTGTCATTCTGTTTTGGGGAATTTTTCCTGCATTCTTTTCCAATTATTTTCTCTTCGTTTTCTCAGATTCTTTTTATTGTAGCTCCTATAGTCAGAGAGCAGATTCTCTACATTGATCCTCAACTTTTTAAAAATAATCTTGTATCTCCTATTTCCATTTTATTGTCCTTTTGTTTTACTTTTTGGGAGAGTTTCTTGGTGTTAAATTTGAAATATTTTCTATCAAGTTGTTTTTTTCTGCTTTCACATTATTAATTCACTACAGGCTTTTTAATTAAAAAGTTAAAACAGCATCCTATACTTGCTTAGTGGATGCAATATCCTTGCTAATGTCTTTTAGAATGTTTGTTTTAGATTTTAACAATACTTTGTTCTGCTTCTTGCATTGTCTCAAGTTCATCTAAATTGTTTGCTTTTGTTGTTGTTGATATATCACTCTGTCTTTTAGGTTGGAGGTTTTTTTCAAACATCTGTTGATCTTTGGCTGTTCATTCGTATTTTTAAAATGAGGCAGTAAAGTGGCTTTCACTGTAGTGGTGACCTCCTGTGGAAGGGCCACTCCATATGGACATTTAATTTTTCCAACAAAAAGTTCCCTAATCCCCCGCCAAGTGCTCTAGTATCCTGGGAGTTGGGAACAGGGTGGGGAGTAGAATGGTATTCTCACCATTCAGTGTGAAGACTTTCACTTACATCTCAGTATAGTGCCTGTCCCTTGTCTTCTACGAAGCCTAGATGCTCCAGTTTTTGTTTTTTAATTTTTTTCCCTCAGAAAACAAATCTGAACCGGGCTGTGGGGAGAAAGGGAGGGAGGTTCCTTAGGAGGAACCTGGGGAGGGATCTTAAAAGTTAAGTGTTCTGTACAGAGACTTTCAGCCAAGCCCTGTGCTTCACCTTTGCCTTCTGAGATGTCTGAAGATTTCAGTGCCTGAGGGTTCTGGGTTTAGGGAGGAAGAATAGGATGGAATTTCAATGATACCTCCCTCTCCAGACAGGAAGTGTCTCTGTTCTTTTAGGTCTGCTGCCACCCTTTATCTGTTTCTCAACACAAGTTACAATTTGAGGTCATTGTTGTCTCCTGGTTTCACAAAAGATATAGTTTTGTAGATTTTTATAATTCTCCATGTTTGGGGTGCCATTTCTGAGAATATAAAATAGGGCAAGAAATTCAGTACTCTGCCATCTTAAAACTAGAAGTCATCTAAATGAATAATTTCAAAACACAGGTTTATACAAATTTTATAGAGAGGCTTTTGAAATAATAGTTTTACTTCCCAAAACATAACACCCAGAACATTTTATTCATACTGGTAGGTTTTCATTTTCAAGTATTTTTTAACGTGATAGGTGGAGGATATAAACACAGAAGACCCGGATCCTACACCCAGGAAACTTATCATCTAGTGGGGAGATGAAACATGGAGGGGAATTACTGTCACAGAACAGAGACTATAAAAGGGCCATGAGAAAGGTATAATTATGCACCAGAAGCATTCAGTGCCTGGAGATGTAATTTGCATCTTGAGAGAGAAGGATTTCCAGGAGAAGGTAGCATTTTTATATGAGACTTAATGTTTGGGTAGGATTTGCACCTAGTAAGAGCTTAATAAATATTTGCTGAATATAATTAATACTGACATTTTTAATACTGGTGGTCTGACATTTTTCTTTCCACTTCTGTTAATGGTAAATATTCTTTACTTCAATGCAGTGTATCAGCAGCAATCAATTTCACTTATTCTCGTCTTAGTTTTCCTGAGAGGTATTAACAAAAACATTTCTACATAAAAATTTCACCATTCAGTGACAGTTATTGATATATCCTATAATTACAAAAAAATTCTTCCTGTGAGAATTTCATCATATTAATGATACATGTATATTATTAAGACTCATAAATATGGAGTAATAAAGCTTCAAGTTCACATGTTCCCAGATGTTATTTTGGGGCTAGTAGATTAGCAATTTTTCAAGAACATAAGCAGTAATTAGAAATCTTTCATAATTTCTTTCAGAAACAGCACTTGATTTTAATTCTTTCATTTAAAAAAAACTTGTAAGAAAAAAACTGCATCAGAACTCTTGACATTTTTATAGCTTGACAAAAAATTAAGTATAATTAAAATGAACTATTTGTTGCATAAATTAAATTGCAATTAATATGTTTTCTGCCACTGCTTGAAGGATAAGATGAAAATGGTGTGGTTAGCAGACTCCCTGCTGTGAGACTAATTTCTTGGTTTTTATACCCCACATTATCATACAGATTCTCACAGTAAAAGAGTAAACCAACAAGTAGAAAACATCGTTTGATGAAAATGGTATACAGGAGATAAACTGGCTTTTATGAAGGCAAGGCAATATTACTTTTTTATTTTAAGATCTGATTACTAGTTGATTTCAAGGGTAAGATTTGTACTTTCAAAGCCATTAAAATTCGTAGAAAATTGCCCTTCATTTTAGTTAGCTATGCCTTTTAAATTAGCCATCGTATTGTTTCAGGATGTTTGCTTTTTCCGGAGGTAATTAGGAAATGAACAACACATGTTATGCAGAGGTCTCCGCCTCCAGCTAACCAGGAAATAGTAATAAATTCCATCACAAAAACTTAGTTGTGAACAATTTGAAGAAAAGTGGAGGAAAAATATATTCTGTTAGTACTTCTCTTGGAGGAGGATCACTTTTTTCTTACGGGGGCCCACCATTAAAGAAAAAAGCACCCTACCTTGACAAACATTAGTTATTCCCATCTTGAAAAAAAAATTCTCCAGCTGTCACTTACCCAGACAGTGTTATCAAGTACTATTTCTATGTGCGTTTTTCCTGGCTAATTACTTTTTGACATTAGACCCCATTTGTGGTATCAATGAAAGAAATAGGTAATCATTATTAATAGTCTTCTTTATCTCTCCAAATGTCTCTCTCGGGCAGTGCTGCTCAAGGGATATAAATGCACGAATGGGAATCAGAAATGATGGGCTAGGCCCCAGTTACTGTGACTCTTGCACACCTGATCCCTGGGGGCCGGGATGGTGTCCATTCACGTTGTATGACGACAACATTAGGATGTGACAGTGCTTGTTCAAGTGAATTAGTGGAGCTCTGTTCATATACAAGGCCACGGCGCCCCTTTGGTGCTGTCTGCAGAGAAAAGGCAGTACTTTTTTACTGCTCGATGCTTCCTACATTCTGCACTAACAGGGTTCAGACCCTGGAAAAAATCCTCCAAAAGTCTTAGAGCGGGTCAAACTATCTTTTGAAGGTAGCTTAGCAGGTTTTGGTTGCTTGAAGTGACACTAGTGTTGTAGTGAAAAAATTGGGGGTTGTAGTTGTGCTCTTTGTTTGCATGGTTACATTCTCACCTCCTTTGAGTTAGTGCTCAAGTGTCACCACAGAGCAGCCTTTCTCACCACCTGATTTGAATTGCAGGCAGTGTCCCTAATGCCCTCACCCTTCTCTCCTACCCCGTCTTATTTTTCTTCACAGCACTTATTACCTGACTCATTTGCGTGTTGTCTGTCTCCACCCGCTAGAACTTTAAGTTTCATGGAGACAGGAGTTTTTGCCTGACTTATGCATTGCTGTATCCCCACTGCCTGGAACAGCACTTGGCATAAGTAGGCACTGGATTAGTACTTTTTGAGGAAGGAAGGAAGGAAACAAGGGAGGGAGGGAGGAAAGAAGGACCGAAAAGGAAAGGAAGAAAGAAAAGGAAAGAAGAAAGGAAGAAAGAAAGAAAGAAAAAGGAAGGAAGGAAGGAAGAAAGAAAGTAAAGGGAGGGAGGGAGGGAAAGAAAGAAAAAGAAAGAAAGAAAGAAAGAGGGGCTTCCCTGGTGGCGCAGTGGTTGAGAATCTGCCTGCCAATGCAGGGGACACGGGTTCGAGCCCTGGTCTGGGAAGATCCCACATGCAGAGCAACTGGGCCCGTGAGCCACAACTACTGAGCCTGCGCGTCTAGAGCCTGTGCTCCGCAACAAGAGAAGCTGCGACAGTGAGAGAGGCCCGTGCACCGCGATGAAGAGTGGCCCCCGCTCGCTGCAACTAGAGAAAGCCCCAGTGCAGCAACGAAGACCCAACGCAGCCAAAAATAAATAAATAAATAAATAAAATTTTAAAAAAAGAAAGAAAGAAAAGAAAAGGAAGGGAGAGAGGGAAGAGGGAAAGAAAGAGAAAGAAAGAAAAAGAAAGAAAGAAAGGAAGGAAGGAAGGAAGACAAAGGAAGGAAGGGAAAGAGAGAGGAGATGAGTGAGTGAGTGAATAAATGAATGTTTAAAAACCAATTCTTTTTGAAAGAAATTAAGCAAACATGATAATGCCTGGTGATAATATGACAATCTAAGTTTAGTAGAGGGCTATTTGAATTCTGTTTATTAAAGCTTCATTTATGTGTGTATATATATATATTTACGCTATGATAAATCTTTATGGACACTGATATTTGAATATCATATAATTTTTTTTTCAGTTGACAATTTTTTTTTTAATTGGAGTATAATTGCTTTACAATGTTGTGTTAGTTTCTGCGGTACAATGAAGTGAATCAGCTCTATGTATGCATATATCCTCTCCCTCCTGGACCTCCCTCCCTACCCACCCCCCATCCCACCCATCTAGGTTGTCACAGAGCACCAAGCTGAGCTTCCTGTGTTTTATAGCATGTTCCCACTAGCTATCTATTTCATGCATGGTAGTGTATATATGTCTATCCTAATCTCCCAATTCGTCCCATCCTCCCCTAAAGCTTCATTTATAATTTTATCTTATGTTTAATCTCAGAGAAATTATACTGAAATGAAAACCATTTCTTATAAAACTAAAATTTCAGATTATAATCTATATATGGTTAATGTTCATGGAGAGTTATTTACAACCCACCCTGTAAGGATAGTAAACAATATTTTGAATCCATTAGGTCATATTTTTATTCATGTTCTCATTCATTCATTTGTTTGTTCAGTGTTACTTGTGTTCTACGAGGCATGCTATTTGTAACATTCTGGTAGAATATGTAAGTACATGCAGCAGTAAGTATGTCATGATGGAGCTTGGCTGTACTGAAGAGTTACAGTCTATTCTTGTACTTGCCATAGTTATGTTCTATGAAGTCACTACAAACACAGAATCAACAAATACTGAGCCATTGCTCCTAAGGGAAGTGCAGGGTTAGGTTCCTCAGAGCCTCTGGTCAACATTTTTGTCACTCAGTCAATACATAACATTGTTTCATGTGTATTTCTGTTGAAAGACTCCTGATTTAATATATATTGTTGATTCATTAACATTGAACTCCTGGCCAATAACACTATAACTTACGCTTGAATGAAGCTTATCTAATAAACATATTTTCTCCTTAAGGCACACAGTAACCTTCTTGTGCTTAGGAATGCTAGGTAGCACTCAGCAGTATGCTTGGGGTCTACTTTAAAAAGAGAAATCACCAAGAAAATGTGGAAAAGGTGACACTAAATAAACACGAAAGGACACCTGTTAATAGTGTGAGAGCTGAAATGAGAAGACAGGCTTCGGCTGGGAGTGTGGGTGCTGGGTGCCTCAAATCTTCACCTCTCTGCTTGTATCTATGAATGACTGAAAGCACTGTGAGTATGCATTTTGGAGTTACAAATAAATTTTATTCAGTAGGTGAATTTGCAAATAAGGAATCTGAATAATGTAGATAGATGGTAACAGTGTTCTTATAAAGAAGACATCACTGAACACATCCTTTATAGCCTATTTACTGATGAATCTAGGTATTACCATCCTTGAAAAATGGGGTCACAGCAAGAAGACGTATTTCTATTCAATCAAGATTTACTGAGCCCCTCCATTCCTCACAGACCTCATACATAAATATGTTACTTAATTTTTCTCTACTATATTCTCTCCCCCCTCTCCTGATTTCTCTATTTCTCCTCCAAATACACTTAGACTCAAGTTACTTAATTTATAGAGGGACCTGGGCATAACGTCTACCAGTTTGAAAAGGAAAGTTCTCAGAGTGTGGAGTGGAATTTGAGAGGACCCTCGTGATGATGGAGTCCAGGCCATACAGCTGCCATCTCATTTTGGTTTCTAGAGTGATGGGGTTGAAGGAGAGAGTAAGGATGTGCTATTCCAGAAGGCTCAAAATTTGAACAGGTTTATGGTTTCCCCAGGGCCAAGTCTATTTATTCATTCTTCAGTCATTCCTTCAGACAAATAATACTTTTGAAGCGCTTACTTTTTACCAGGCTAAACTCAGGATACAATGCGTCCTGTCTTTTAGCAGTTATCCCCCCTCTTGAGAGTTTCCTTAGAATACTTATTTACTTAGATGCACTCAGTTTCTTTCCTACAAGAAACTCTTAGCATTTAAGAACGTCACAATTCTGGCTTCAGTTGTATTCCCCACTTAAGTGGTTCTCCTTCAGCCATTCTGATGTTATCTTGCAACATTTTTGCAGCATATTCTCCAGTACACTAACCAAGTACTAGACCAAACTTTCCCTGTAATGCCAGTTCCCTCTACTTAAAATGGGTTGCCGTTGTATGTGAAAGTCATGTTACTGGAACCTCTTACCCTGGTATCATTAGCTTTGTTATCAAACCAACTCACAGTCTACAGATGATTGTAACTACAACATTTGTCTCTTGTTGGATGTTCCATTTCAGTGACTTCTATTTAGATAACATTCTTATTGTTTTTAGTTGAAATTAAACAGTTAAGGCCACATTTTATACGTACATCTATATTTCTGCATCTAGGTTTATTACTTCTTATATATCTTTGTATTTCTTTTACTATGGCCATAATCCATATACACCATAACACAATGGACTGGTCAAACAAGAAACCCCATTATTCATCCTTCAGTTTACATGTTGGCCTGCCATTTCCCACTTGTGCATTTATAATCAAGACTATAAAAGTGGAAGAGGAGCACAAACTAAGAAAAAGATAAAACTATTAAGAGGGCTTCCCTGGTGGCGCAGTGGTTGGGAGTCCGCCTGGCAATGCAGGGGATGCGGGTTCGTGCCCCGGTCCGGGGGGATCCCACATGCTGCAGAGCAGCTGGGCCCGTGGGCCATGGCCGCTGAGCCTGCGCGTCCGGAGCCTGTGCTCTGCAACGGGAGAGGCCACAGCACTGAGAGGCCCGTGTACAGCAAAAAAAAAAAAAAACTATTAAGAAAAAGAAAGATATATAAAAATGGAAAAAGAATTAATAGTAACTCAAATATAAAACTTTTGAATTTAGATGTACCTACCTAAAAATAGGAATATGTATACTGAACTCAAATATAAATGACCTTTGAATAAGCAACTATTTAGGATTATTTATCCACAACTATTTTTTTTTAAGTAAAGGGTTTTTGAAGTTTCTTATTTGAAAATAGCTGACACTAACTACTTGCTATATACCAGACACTGTTTTAATTGCTTTATAAGTATGAACTCATATAATCCTTTTACAAACCTGTGAGTAGGGTGTCATTATTTTTATATCATCTTATCTCTTTTTTTTTTTCCTCTTGGTACTTTTTTTTTAACTTGTTTATTGGAGTATAATAGCTTTACAATGCTGTGTTAGTTTCTTCTGTATAACAAAGTGAGTCAGCTGTATGTATACATGTATCCCCATAACCTCTCCCTCTTACATCTCCCTCCCACCCTCCTTATCCTACCCCTCTAGGTAGTCACAAAGATCTGACCTGATTTCCCTGTGCTATGCAGCTGCTTCCCACGAGCTATCTATTTTATATTTGGTAGTGTATATATGTCCATGCCACTCTTACTTCGTCCCAGCTTACCCTTCCCCCTCCCCGCGTCCTCAAGTCCATTCTCTACGTCTGTGTCTTTATTCCTGTCCTGCCCCTAGGTTCTTCAGAACCATTTTTTTTTTTTAGATTCCATATATATGTGTTAGCATACGGTATTTGTTTTTCTCTTTCTGACTTACTTCATTTTGTATGACAGACTCTAGGTCCATCCACCTCACTACAAATAACTCAATTTCGTTTCTTTTATGGCTGAGTAATATTCCATTGTATATATGTGCCACATCTTCTTTATCCATTAATCTGACACTTAGGTTGCTTCCATGTCCTGGCTATTGTAAATAGAGCTGCAATGAACACTGTGGTACATGACTATTTTTGAACGATGGTTTTCTCGGGATATATGCCCAGTAGTGGGATTGCTGGGTCATATGGTAATTCTATTTTTAGTTTTTTAAGGAACCTCCATACTGTTCCCCATAGTGGCTGTATCAATTTACATTCCCACCAACAGTGCAAGAGGGTTCCCTTTTCTCCACACCCTCCCCAGCATTTATTGTTTATAGATTTTTTGATGATGGCCATTCTGACTGGTGTAAGGTGATACCTCAGTGTAGTTTTGATTTGCATTTCTCTAATGATTAGTGATGTTGAGCATCCTTTCAAGTGTTTGTTGACAATCTGTATATCTTCTTTGCAGAAATGTCTATTTAGGTCTTCTGCCCATTTTTGGATTGGGTGCTTTGTTTTTTTGATATTGAGCTGCATGAGCTGCTTGTATATTTTGGAGATTAATCCTTTGTCAGTTGCTTCGTTTGAAAATATTTTCTCCCATTCTGAGGGTTGTCTTTTTGTCTTGTTCATGGTTTCCTTTGCTGTGCAAAAGCTTTTAAGTTTCATTAGGTCCCATTTGTTTATTTTTGTTTTTATTTCCATATCTCTAGGAGCTGAGTCAAAAAGGATCTTGCTTCGATGTATATCATAGAGTGTTCTGCCTATGTTTTCCTCTAAGAGTTTTATAGTATCTGGACTTACATTTAGGTCTTTAATCCATTTTGAGTTTATTTTTGTGTATGTTGTTAGGGAGTGTTCTAATTTCATTCTTTTACATGTAGCTGTCCAGTTTTCCCAGCACCACTTATTGAAGAGACTGTCTTTTCTCTTTTCTCCATTGTATATCCTTGCCTCCTTTGTCATAGATGAGTTGACCATAGGTGCTTGGGTTTATCTCTGGGCTTTCTATCCTGCTCCATTGCTCTATCTTTCTGTTTTTGTGCCAGTACCATACTGTCTTGATTACTGTAGCTTTGTAGTATAGGCTGAAGTCCGGGAGCCTGATTTCTCCAGCTCCGTTTTTCTTTCTCCAGATTGTTTTGGCTGTTCGGGGTCTTTTATGTTTTCATACAAATTGTGAAATTTTTTGTTCTTGTTCTGTGAAAAATGCCATTGGTAGTTAGATAGGGATTGCATTGAATCTGTGGATTGCTTTGGGTAGTATCGTCATTTTCACAATGTTCATTCTTCCAATCCAAGAGCACATCTTTGTATCATCTTTAATTTCTTTCATCAGTGTCTTACAGTTTTCTGCATACAGGTCTTTTGTCTCCTTAGGTAGGTTTATTCCTAGGTATTTTATTCTTTTAGTTGCAATGGTAAATGGGAGTGTTTCCTTTATTTCTCTTTCAGATTTTTCATCCTTAGTGTATAGAATTACAAGAGATTTCTGTGCATTAATTTTGTATCCTACTACTTTACCAAATTCATTGATTAGCTTTAGTAGTTTTCTGGTGACATCTTTAGGATTCTCTATGTATAGTATCATGTCATCTGCAGACAGTGACAGCTTTACTTCTTCTTTTCCAATTTGTATTCCTTTTATTTCTTTTTCTTCTCTGCTTGCTGTAGCTAAAATTTCCAAAACTATGTTGAATAATAGTGGTGAGAGTGGGCAACCTAGTCTTGTTCCTGATCTTAGAGGAAATGGTTTCACTTTTTCACCACTGAGAAAGATATTGGCTGTGGATTTATCATATATGCCCCTTATGATGTTGAGGTAAGTTCCCTCTATGCTACTTTCTGGAGAGTTTTTATCATAAATGAGTGTTGAATTTTTCAAAAGCTTTTTCTCCATCTATAGAGATTATCATATGGTTTTTATCCTTCAATTTATTTATATGGTTTTTGACACTGATTGATTTACGTATATTGAAGAGTCCTTGCATTCCTGGGATAAACCCCACTTGATCATGGTGTATGATCCTTTTAATGTGCTGTTGGATTCTGTTCTCTAGTCTTTTATTGAGGATTTTTGTATCTATGTTCATCAGTGACATTGGCCTGTAGTTTTCTTTTTTTGTGACATCTTTGTCAGGTTTTGTTATCAGGCTGATGGTGGTCTCGTAGACTGAGTTTGAGAGTTTTCCTCCCTCTGCTATATTTTGGAAGAGTTTGAGAAGGATGGGTGTTAGCTCTTCTCTAAATGTTTGATAGAATTTGCCTGTGAAGCCATCTGGTCCTGGACTTTTGTTTGTTGGAAGATTTTTAATCAGAGTTTCAATTTCAGTGCTTGTGATTGGTCTGTTCATATTTTCTATTTCTTCCTTGTTCCATCTCAGAAGGTGTGCTTTTCTAAGAATTTGTCCATTTCTTCCAGGTTGTCCATTTTATTGGCATATAGTTGCTGGTGGTAATCTCTCATGAGCCTTTGAATTTTTGCAGTGTCAGTTATTACTTCTCCTTTTTCATTTCTAATTATGTTGATTTGAGCCTTCTCCCTTTTTTTTGTTGTTATGAGTCTGGCTAATGTTTTATCAATTTGACTTATCTTCTCAAAGAACCAGCTTTTAGTTTTATTGATCTTTGCTATCATTTCCTTCTTTTCTTTTCATTTATTTCTGATCTGATCTTTATGATGTCTTTCCTTTTGCTAACTTTGGGGGTTTTTTGTTCTGCTTTCTCTATTTGCTTTATGTGTAAGGTTAGGTTGTTTATTTGAGATGTTTCTTTTTTCTTGACGTAGGATTGTATTGCTATGAACTTCCCTCTTAGAACTGCTTTTGCTGCCTCCCGTAGGTTTTGGGTCATTGTCTTTTCATTGTCATTTATTTCGAGGTACTTTTTGATTTCCTCTTTGATTTTTTTCAGTGATCTCTTGGTTATTTAGTAGCATACTGTTTAGCCTCCATGTGTTTGTAATTTTTACAGTTTTTTCCCTGTAATTGATGTCTAGTCCCATAGCGTTGTGGTTGAAAGACCTACTTGATACGATTTCAGTTTTCTTAAATTTACCAAGGTTTGCTTTGTCACCCGAGATATGATCTATCTTGGAGAATGTTCCATGAGCACTTGAGAAGAGAGTGTATTCTGTTGCTTTTGGATGGAATGTCCTATAAATATCAATTGTTTAATGTCTCATTTAAAGCATGTGTTTCCTTATTATTTTCATTTTGGATGATCTGTCCATTGGTGAAAGTGGAGTGTTAAAGTCCCCTACTGTTATTGTGTTACTGTCAATTTCCCCTTTTATGGCTGTTAGCATTTGCCTGATGTATTTAGGTGCTCCTATGTTGGGTGCATAAATATTTACAGTTGTTACATCTTCTTGGTTGATCCCTTGATCATTATGTAGTGTCCTTCTTTGTCTCTTGTAATAGTCTTTATTTTAAAGTCTATTTGTTCTGAAAAGAGAATTGCTACTCCAGCTTTTTTTTATTTCCATTTGCATGCAATATCTTTTTCCCTCGTCTCACTTTCAGTCTGTATGTGTCCCTAGGTCTGAAGTGGGTCTCTTGTAGACAGCATATTTACGGGTCTTGTTTTTGTATCCATTCAGTCAGTCTATGTCTTTTGGTTGGAGCATTTAATCCATGTACATTTAAGGTAGTTATTGATATGTATGTTCTTATTACCATTTTCTTAATTGTTTTGGGTTTGTTATTGTAGGTCTTTTCCTTCTCTTGTGTTTCCTGCCTAGAGAAGTTCCTTTAGCATTTGTTGTAGAGCTGGTTTGGTGGTGCTGAATTATCTTAGCTTTTACTTGTCTGTAAAGGTTTTAATTTCTCCTTCAAATCTGAATGAGGTCCTTACTAGGTAGAGTAATCTTGGTTGTAGTTTCTTCCCTTTCATCACTTTATATATGTCCTGCCATCCCTTCTCACTTTCAGAGTTTCTGCTGACAGATCATCTGTTAACCTTATGGGGATTCCCTTGTATATTATTTGTTGCTTTTCCCTTGCTGCCTTTAATATTTTTTCTTTGTATTTAATTTTTGATAGTTGATTAATATGTGTCTTGGTGTGTTTCTCCATGGATTTATCCTGTATGGGACTCTCTGCATGTCCTGGACTTGACTGACTATTTCCTTGCCCATATTAGGGAAGTTTTCAACTATAATCTCTTCAAATATTTTCTCAGTCCCTTTCTTTTTCTCTTCTTTTCTGGGACCCCTATAATTCTAATGTTGGTGTGTTTAATGTTGTCCCAGAGGTCTCTGAGACTGTCCTCAATTCTTTTCATCCTTTTTTCTTTATTCTCCTCTGTGGTAGTTATTTCCACTATTTTGTCTTCCAGGTTACTTATCCATTCTTCTGCCTCAGTTATTCTTCTATTGATTCCTTCTAGAGAATTTTTAATTTCATTTATTGTGTTGTTCATCATTGTTTGTTTTCTCTTTAGTTCTTCTATGTCCTTGTTAAACGTTTCTTGTATGTTCTCCATTCTATTTCCAAGATTTGGGATCATGTTTACTATCATTACTCGGAATTCTTTTTCAGGTAGACTGCCTATTTCCTCTTCATTTCTTTGGTCTGGTGGGTTTTTACTTTGCTTCTTCATCTGCTGTGTATTTCTCTTTTTTCTCATTTTGCTTTACTTACTGTGTTTGGGGTATCATTTTTGCAGGCTGCAGGTTCATAGTTCCCGTTGTTTTTGGTATCGGCCCCCAATGGCTAAGGTTTGCTCAGTGGGCTTTGTAGGCTATCTGGTAGAGGGGACTGGTGCCCGTGTTCTGGTGGATGAAGCTGGATCTTGTCTTTCTGGTGGGCAGGACTGCGTCCTGTGGTGTGTTTTTGGGTGTCTGTGAATTTACTATGATTTTAAGTAGGCTCTCTGCTAATGGGTGGGGTTGTGTTCCTGTCATGCTAGTTGTTTGGCATGGGGTGTCTAGCCCTGGAGCTTGCTGGTCATTGAGTGGAGCTGGGTCTTAGCATTGAGACAGACATCTCTGGTAGAGCTCTCACTGATTGATATTACTTGAGGCCGGGAGGTCTCTGGTGGTCCAATGTCCTGAACTCAGCTCTCCCACCTCAGAGGCTCAGACCTGACACCCAGCTGGAGCACCAAGACCCTGTCAGCCACATGGCTCAGAAGAAAAGGGAGAAAAGAAAGAAAGAAAGAACAAATAATAATAAAATAAAGTCATTAAAGCAAAAAATCTTCTTAATTATTAAAATAAAAATATTTTAAAAGTAATAAAAAAAGGAAGAGAAGAGAGCAACCAAATCAATAAACAAATCCACCAATTATAACAAGCACTAAAAACTATACTAAGATAAACATAAAAATCAGAAACTAGTCAGTTGCAGACAGCAAACCCCAAGGCTACAGTTGCTCCCAAAGTCCACCTCCTCAAATTTGGGATGATTCATTGTCTATTCAGGTATCCCACAGATGCAGGGTACATCAGGTTGATTGTGGGGATTTAATCTGCTGCTCCTTAGGCTGCTGGGAGAGATTTCCCTTTCTCTTCTTTGTTCTCACAGCTCCCAGGGGCTCAACTTTGGATTTGGCCCTGCCTCTGCGTGTAGGTCTTCTGAGGGCATCTGTTCTTCTCTCAGACAGGATGGGGTTAAAGTAGCAGCTGATTGGGGGTTCTGGCTGACTCAGGCCGGGGGGAGGGAGGGGTACAGAATGCAGGGTGAACCTGCTGTGCCAGTGGCCAGCATGACGTTGCAACAGCCTGAGGCCGCCGTGTGTTCTCCGAGGGGAGTTGTCCGTGGATCACGGGACCCTGGCAGTGGCGGGCTGCACAGTCTCTCAGGAGGGGAGGTGTGGATACTGACCCGTGCTTGCACACAGGCGTCTTGGTGGCTGTAGCAGCAGCCTTAGCACTTCATGCCCGTCTCTGGTGTCCGCACTGAGAGCCACGGCTCGCGCCCATCTCTGGAGCTCGTTTAGGTGGTGCTCTGAATCCCCTCTCCTTGCACCCCAGAAACAATGGTCTCTTGCCTATTAGGCAGGTCCAGACTCTTTCCTGGACTCCCTCCGAGCCAGCTGTGGCACACTAACCCCCTTCAATCTGTATTCACGCAGCCAACCCCAGTCCTCTCCCTCAGATCTGACCTCCAAAGCCCGAGCCTCAGCTCCCAGCCCCGCCCGCCCCAGTGGGTGAGCAGACAAGCTTCTCGGGCTGGTGAGTGCTGGTCAGCACCGATCCTCTGTGTGGGAATCTCTCCGCTTTGCCCTCCACACCCCTGTTGCTGTGTCCTCCTCCATGTCTCCGAAGCTTCCCCCCCGCCCACCCCCCATCTCCGCCAGTGAAGGGGCTTCCTAGTGTGTGGAAACTTTCCCTCCTTTACGGCTCCCTCCCAGAGCTGCAGATCCTGTCCCTATTCTTTTGTCTCTGGTTTTTCTTTTTTCTTTTGCCCTACCCAGGTACGTGGGGATTTTCTTGCCTTTTGGGAAGTCTGAGGTCTTCTGCCAGCATTCAGTAAGTGTTCTGTAGGAGTTGTTCCACGTGTAGATGTATTTCTGATGTATTTGTGGGGAGTAAGGTGATCTCCACTTCTTACTCCTCCGCCATCTTAAAGGTCTCTCTCATCTCTGTCTTTCAAAGAGGACACCAAGCACCCAGTCAGCTTGGCTGCAAAGCAATCCTGCCTCAGAATAGAAATCATAAAGTTTTCAAACCACCCGTGCAAATACCCTCAGTGAGACTGTGACATAATTTAATATACAAATGAACTTGGCTTCCTTTCTAGGTTCAGACTGACACTGCATTGTCAACTCAATGTCAGCTAAAAGTTGTTTCTTCAGAAACATATACAAATAGTTTAATTGAAAAAATACATAGTAAATCCTAAATCTAGGGAATTGAGAAGAACACAAATAATAGAGAATGCTTTAGAATGTTTTCCTGAAAACTCATAGTGAACAGAAAGAAGAGAAAAACTCCTACAGCTCTTAGCCATTGCATGTATGTTCTGTTGTCGCAACAGTGGAGATGATCTTGCCATCACAGAATTTTCTACATGCAATGAAAGCAAAGTTGGATCACGCAGGAATAATGCCAGGTGATCTTTTAAAACTGTCTATGAACTGTTGTTTATAGATTATGGAAAATCCCAAGCCCTAGCCAGACTTAACTATGGTCTCATTCAGGAAATATTTTCCTGTATTTAATCAGCTTAGAGCTGAATATATAAAAAATATTTTAAGCTGAACAATATGTGCATAACCTTTCATTTCCATCTTGTCCTTCTAATCTTGGAGGATTTGTCCACTATAGTGTATCAGCTCCATCCTGCTTACCAACATTGAAGCTGGTCATGAGTATCTGATGAAAAGCCTTAAATAACTAGTTAAACAGTGCAGCTGCCAACCTAAAGTAATCCTACACTTAGGGGGTGAGTGGCCCAGGAAATTTGCTCTTTGTCATTTTGACTTGGGTTTGAAAATGGACCTGGGCTGCATTCCAGCTCAAAGAGCCATTCACTTCCAAAGAGTCCTAAATTGTCCCAAGGAGCTCATTTTGGCAGTGGATTATTTGTGTTTGGCTGGTCAAAAGCTAATAGCAAAAGCTGTCTGCTCTGGCACGCAAGGGCTATGGCAGCATTTAGAATTACATCCCCAGTGTTTTATCTTGATGAGGTTATTTTTCAGGAAAGCTGTCCCCCACCCCCCCCATTTCAAAAGTGACAATGTACAAGTATCGTGCAGGTGGTTTTCTTGAGCTCATAAATATCTTCCCATAACATGGTGGCCTTTTTTTTCCCATAACATGTTGGCCAAGGAATATTATAAACAAATGAGAACCAGCATCAGATTTTTTCCAAAACCAAAGCTGTCTTAATGGTGTGTTCACCTCTTCCTATACCAGAGGTAACAGTTATTGGTTGACTAGGGCCAAGTAAGAAAGTGGGCTTTTAAATAAAATAAGAGTGATAAAGGATTTGTGAAAGATTTTCTGTCAGGGGATGTAGAGTATAGGTACTTGAAGAGTCAATCCTTGCTTATCTACACAACTATAAATGCCTATTTTCTGACTCTTCCACTAGCCTGTGAGGGATCCTGGGAAGACACAGCTAAGTTTTGGTTACCTAGATAGTTGGGAAGCTATCTCGCGTAGTGCTGACACACTGTAGATGCTCAAATGTTAGTGGAATGCACAGGTTAAAGTATGACACAGAATTAATTGTTGCTTCATTCATTATATTAGAGGAGCCCAAAACTAAGTACACAAGAAGATCCAAAGGAATGAGAGAAGAAAATATTATAATTTCTATTTATTTTTACCTCATTTGTATATCATTTAACATTATATTTTACTATCACAGTATTACACATATAGAATTTCAAGCAGATAACCAAAAATATATTGAGGATGCTTAAAATATTTTTACTGATGGAAGATACAATCAAGATCCTTTCAGTCCTGTTTCACTACATTATTGCACTATAATCAGTCTCTCATATGTGTCAATGGAATTTAATTTAACTTTCAAAAGCACATATTGGATAGACTATGAATAGATTTTTACCCTTGAAGGAAAGATGGAGGAAAAAGCTAGTGCTTAGATGTTTTATCCTGTTTAATCCTCACACCAACCCTGTAAGATTTCTTCATTTTATAGATGATGAAAAGAATGAGTCAGGAAGTGCTTCCTGTACATCTGTTTTCTGGAATAAATTATACAGAATTGGTATCATTTCTTCCTTTTTGGGTATAATTCACCAGTGAAAGCATCTGGGCCTGTTTTGGAAGGTTACTAATTATTTATTCAATTTTTAAAATAGTTATAGGCGTATTTAGATTATTTCTCCTTGTTTGAGTTTTGATAGATTGTGACTTCCAAGAAATTAGTCCATTTCACCCAAGTTATCAAATTTATGAACAGAGTCGTTCAAAAAATTCCTTTGTTATCCTTTTAATGTCCATGGGATCAGTAGTGATGGTACATCTTTCATTTCTGATATTTGTAATGTGTATCTTCTTTCTTTTTTCTTAGTCTGGTTAGGTGTTTATCAATTTTATTGATCTTTTCAAAGGAACAGCTTTTGGTTTTGTTGATTTTTTTTTTCTATTGATTTCCTGTTTTCAATTTCTACTCTGATTTTCTTTTCTTTGGCATATTTTGGATTTAATCTGCTCTTTTTCTAGTTACCTAAAGTGGAAGCTTAGATTAGTGATTGTAGATCTTTCTTCTTTTCTACTATATGCATTCAATGCTATAAATTTCCCTGTAGGTGCTGCTTTTGCTGCATCCCACAAATTTTGCCAAGTTGTATTTTAGTTTTCATTTAGTTGAAAATTTTTTTTTCTTGATGCTTCTTCTTTGACTCTGTATTATTTAGTAGGGTATTGTTTAATCTCCAAATATTTCAGGAATTTTAAACTATCTTTTTGTTACTACTTTTTATTTTAATTCCATTGTGGTCTAAACACATACTTTGTATGATGTCTACTCTTTTGAAGTTGTTAAGGTATACTTTATGGCTCAGAATGTGGCCTATCTTGGTGAATATTCCATGTGAGCTTGAGAAGAGTGTGTGGTTATTGTTGGATGAAGTAGTCTATAAATGTCAGTTAGATCCAGTTGAGTGATAGTGCTGTTCAGTTCAATTGTATCCTTACTGACATTCTGCCTGCCAGATCTATCAGTTACTTACAAAGGGGTATTGAAGCCTCCAATTACAAGAGTGAATTTGTCTACCTCTCCTTGCAGTTCTATTAGTTTTTACTTCATGTGTTTTAGTGCTCTGTTGTTAGGCACATACACATTAAGGACAGTTATATCTTCTTTGAGAATTGACCCCTTTATCATGTAATGCCCATCTTTATTCCAGATTATTTTCCTTACTCTGAAGTCTGTTTTATCTGAAATTAATATAGCTACTCCAACTTTCTTTTGCTTAATGTTAGATAGTATATCTTTCTCCGTGCCTTTACTTTTAATCTGTTTGTGTTTTTTGACTAATCCAAGCCCACTTTCAAATAACACTATATTGTTTCATGGGTAGTTCAACTACCTTATAACAGATTATTCCCAACTCCTCCCTTCCATCCCTTATAATATTGCTGTCATTTATTTACCTTATCCATAAGCTATAATCACTGATTATATTGTTGTTATTATTATTTTGAACAAGACTGTTATCTGTAAGATCAATTAAGATCTTTACCTTCATTTATTTCTTCTCTAATGTTCCTCATTTCATGTAGAGCTGAATTTCTAACGTGTATCAGACAGAGAAAGACAAATGCTACATTTTATCATTTATATGCAGAATCTAAAAATAATACAAACAAATGTATATGCAAAACAGAAACAGACTTACAGATATAGAAAACAAACTACTGGTTACCAAAGGGGAGAGGGAAGAAGGGAGGGGCAAATTAGGGGTATGGGACTAGGAGTTACTAACCACTATGTATAAAATAGATAAACAACAAGGATATATTGTATAGCACAGGGAATTATAGCCATTATCTTATCATAACTTTTAATGGAGTATAGTCTATAAAAATACTGAATCACTATGCTGTACACCTGAAACTAATATAATATTGCAAATCAACTATACTTCATTTTTTTAAAAGAGGGAAAAATTAGAAATAAATTTTTTTAAATATCCAAAATGATTTATTATAGTAAAATTTTTAAAAAGTAGTTACAAATATCAAAAGTTTAAGATCATTTGCATAAAACAAACCTTTTCATTTACTTTTTTGAAACCTACGTTATTGTTATACATATATATTTATAAAACGTAAACCATCCATAGCTCTAGTCTTCAGGGTTCATCAAGTGCCGACATTAAAGAATCACTGTCATGCTTCTCACATATACCTAACTTCATACATTTAAGTTTAAGAGTAATATGAATTACTTACTATTGCAAAATATTCCCTATATGTCATGCGCCACTCTTGCAAACACTATGTTGATTCCTGAGTACCCCTAGAATCACAATTTCAAATAAAAAGAAAGCCAGAATATGGATTTCAGCACCACAAGAAAATAATACTTCATTATATAAAGTTCTATTGCATTCATGCTACCCAAAAGGAAGGATTTTATTCGAATTAATTAATTTGTCTTTTAACTAAGCATTTTTGTCACACAAATTCTTTGTGTACTCGAAAGCAGTGTCTGTTACAACCTCTTGTCCTTCATGTCACTTGGGCTTTGTCACTTTTGTTTCATAAACACAAAGCAACAGATGTGGGGCTTTTCCCTGGGGCCTGAATAGGCTTATTATTAAGCCCTGGGCTTATTCATAAAAGCAGATATTTAGGGTTGGGGCTCTGTTGTACTGGCGTGGAGAGCCAGATCCCTAGTGACAGAGGTTCCTGCATGTTCTTTAATACATTTATTGTCTGTGTGTTTGTAAGGTAGGAACCTTCTAAAGAGGTTGACCCTGGGCAGAGGTCCTTCCTTCCAAGGTTTTCTTAAGAAAAATAAAATTGTCCAAAATCATTTCCATTGAGGATAAGCCTGCTTTACAAAGGAGAAACATATACTTTTATATAGTCTGACCATTTATTTACAGTATCCACTGTCAATTTAGTACTTTACCTCTCTAACGACTTTGCCTGTTTCATATGCATGAAAAGCATTCGTTTCTATCCTCAATCAAATGCTGCTTCTTTGGTTACTCAACAATAAATGATTTGTCCTCTCTTCCTCTGAACTTCTTCAGCATTTGTTTGAATCACTTCTGTGATACTTATCACAGGTGGCCTTCTATTATAATTATTTGGGTATAACACCTTTCCTTTTTCATTCATTTAGTCAACAAATATTATTTTGCACAAAACAAGGTACCTACCTGTATGAAGCTTACCATCTCATGTGGGACACAAAATAAATATATAGTATCAAAGAATGGTAATTGCTATGAAGAAAATAGAGCCATTTAAAATGATAGAAAGTTTCAGGGGTACTATTTTATGTGCAGGTAGTAAGGGAGGATCTCTTTGAACAGGGATGTGATGAAGGGAAGGAATGAACCATGGGAATATCTGGAGACAAAGCCATCTAGGTGGAGGCATCTCTAAGTATAAAGACTGAGAGGCAGAGTGTTCAGTAAGCAGAGCTGTTGCTAGAGACGATTCAATGAGGGGAAATGTAGAAGAAAAATCATGTCAGAAAAGGAGCCAAATACACCATCATCAAGATCAAGGAGAAACATGTAGATTGTGAGCTCTGTGAAGACAGGTGGCTATGTTATTGTGTTGCTCAGAGCTTCTCCAGGCGGCCATCCACAGCTCATAAAAACTGTGTTTAAGAAAGTGTCCATATATCTGACTTTCAACTGATAAAGCTTACCTGCTAATTTTGTTTTATTTGAGGGCATGATGGGAAATTTGAAGTGCAGTTAAATGATATCCATCTAGCAATTTAATATAATTTAAATTATAACAAAAATAACATAAGAAATCAGCATGACCTCTTTGGTAATTGTTGATCTTTTTCCTCCTAGGATTTCCAAACTGTATTGCCATCATTTGATCTCTTCTCAAAGTACGGAAAATTGTATTCAAAAGCTGGACAAATTGTATAAAGGTATGCATTTTTGCTAAAAGGTACTTCAAAAATGCTACAGTAAATAACAAAAAATCAAATGAGATTGATTTAACTATCAAGCATTTAAAAAAACATGCTATAATAATATTTATAGGTAATACAACTCCATATATTTCTTTCATTCTACTCTAATGGTTTTCAACATTCAAAAATCATGGATTTTGTGTTTCAAATCTCTTCTCCAAAATGAACTCAAAGTCTAACTGAAAACTACCTGAAGTACCCTTTCTCTTTAAATTAATTAATACAGTAAATAAATAGTTTTACGTAATATAATGAGAAAGTATTGATGGTGTCCAAAAGCTCAAATATTTCTCATTACTGTATAGATACAGTATAGTTTAAAATACTGTATTTAATATGTGTGTTACTTAAAGTGCAAGGTGCCTTTAGTGGATTCCAAATAAATAGCATCTTGGGTCTCTGATGACCAAAGCTTACAGACTAGAGAAGAACAGAGATACCCACATAAAATTCAAGATCACAAAATAAACTCTCAATGAATGCTGTATTTAATTGCTAAGGTGTTTTAGAGTAGAGAAGTGATTACAATCAAAGGGAGACTAATAGGAGGTATTCTGACATCAGCGAAATTTAAAGGAGATGCTGGATGAAGACAGAAAAGATCACTGCAATTGAAGGAAAAGAGGCAGGAATGAGAAATCAGGCTAGTTAATTCCCCAGGGCTCCTCCCACACCAAGAACCAGGGGAAAGCTCTGGTCCATTGGAAAGAACACAAAGTAGATGCAAGCAACTATGTTCCTTAGATTTAGTTAGTATTGCCTCTCCCACATTTATAACTTTGGATGCTCCAACTGGAAGTCAGTATGTTAAATGTAGATAGAAATGACCACCTTTTAACTCCTTCAAAGGAATATGTGAGGGGAAATATGAAATACTCTGAGTTAATGGAGAAACATACATATAATGCTGAGTGGAATTACAGTTTCAAAGGTTTATAAAATAATTACCATCACCCATTGGAGCATTTATCTAGTATTTGTGACTCACAGCATGAAGTAGTCTAAATAAAATTTTTCATATTTGTGTATGATTTCAGATTTTAATTCAAAGATACATCCTGTTCATAATGGCCAAAGGTTGAAAACAACTTGAATACTCATTAGTATATGTTAAGTTAAATAAATGCTAAGACACATGAAATGCAATACTATGAAAACATTAAAAATGTTAACATAGATCTTTATTATTAATTTGAAAAAATGCCTCCAATATATTTCTAAGAAAAGAAAGCTGGATTCAAAGGAAACTATGTAGTCTGATTCCATTAAAAAACATGTATATATGTGCGTGTGTGTATGTGTGTGTGTATACACACATATACATAATGTGTATGTATGTATAAAAAACACACTTGTATGTGCTTATTTATGTATTACATATGTATGTATACATTCATATAAGGCAAAAATGTTACTGGTAGTTATCTCTTGATCGTGAGATTAGGGGTACATTTTGGGGAGATATTTCTTTATGGTCTCACTTTTTGAAATTTTTATCTAATGAGACAAAAGCAGATTGTTAAACAATAGGAACTACTTGCTCTTCTCTACCAATTACAAAAACATCTTGACTTTATTCAATTCAATCATAATAATTCAGAGACAATTATCGTTTTTTCTAAAAACATCTTGACTTTATTCAATTCAATCATAATAATTCAGAGACAATTATCTTTTTTTCTGCAGACAAAATAATGACTTGCTAAATTATTTATAAGAAAGACAAGGATGAGTAACAAATGTTTTACGTTACTTTTAATTAAAAAGAGTGCACAATGCACAGATACAAATATGTGAGAGACATTTTTAAAAACTGTTTGCTAACTCTTCTCTTGGATGTTTAACTATTTTGTGAATTGAAAGTATTATCAGAATGTCATCTCCTCCTCTTAGAAAGGAAATTAATATCTAGCATTTAATTTTGGTAAGTGAAGGGTAGCAGCCTTAGCTGATGCTCTCCTATTAAGATTTAATTTCACCAAATACAACACAGTGCTTCTGCTCTTTGTAAAGAAGGCCAAGACAGGAACACTTGCACCAAAGTGTTTAATAAAGATGCCGTGGTAATTTTTAGAGCTATCTATTTGATTGCTTCATCTTCAAGGTAGTTCATCACTTCGCTATAATTCACCTGACATTGCCTCGTACACCCACACTACACTTGCCCGTCAGTCCAATTAGAAATAGTGATACCTTTATCAGATTAATCTTTCTTTCCTTTAGCATGTCTGAGTTTAGGATAAGCAGAGCCCACACCTACCCATTTTGATTAATGCACTAAGACTTCAGCCACTGAAATTGTACAGAGTGAATTAGATTTTAAACACACACATATTTTAAAATCTACTCCCTGACTAGGATAATATGATTCCTTTTAATTTCTTTAATTTTTCTGTATAACTACTCACTTTTGTAACCTTTGATAGTTTCCCAAAGGCACCTTTGTTTAAATCAGAATATGCTATATCCCGTCAGCTTGCGCTGCCATCTTTTCAGCTCCATTCATCTTTCCAGACAGGAGTCTCTTTAAAGATTAGAATGGAGAAAAATTAGCACCATAAGATGAAATCATTGGTTAGTCCAACATCAGTGTGAGTTTTCTTGCATTATGTGCTTCTCACTTTTTTCACATTCTTCTTTGAGATGCGCTTTGGCCCAGGCTCTCATTCTCCTAAAAAGTGGTTCAGTTTTGAGGCCATATATGATTAGCTTTAATGGAATTATTTGTTATGCATGAAAAATAATGTACTTGCTTCCCCTTTTCATAGGAATTTGGCATAGGCATGACTCAAGTAGCCGAGAAAAAAAATTAAAATGAAAATTAAGTTTGGTTAGTACCTGAATTGGGAAAGGGGTAAAATTCCATTGTCTTTTTCCAGAGGAAATATGGTCTCAGCCGCTGTGTAAGGAAAAGGAAGATACATGAGGGGAGAATAATAATCAGGCATAGAAGCTACACATGTGCCTGTTAGGGTTACATTTTTAATTCAACAAGAAAAATTACTACACCTTGTTGTTCAGTTTGGCACTATGTGAATTTATGGCGCTCCACGGCATGTGGGATCTTCCCAGACCAGGGCACGAACCCGTGTCCTCTGCATCGGCAGGCGGACTCTCAACCACTGCGCCACCAGGGAAGCCCTATCTTTAGTATCTTTATCCGTTGACTAAAGATGATATAACAACCCACTTGCCTCTAGGAAGACATTCTGCTGTGTTCCCTTATGACTGAGGCAGGCTGGCTGAACACTCTGTGTGTCTGGTAGCACACACCAGCAATGTTGTTGACCAGGACCTGCAGCAGTGTAGACAGAGTTCAGAGAAAAGGGTAATTCCAGCAGGGATAGAAATGAGTCAAATCAGGGGTGTAGCATCCTAGACTCTTAACTGAGCTTAACTCTAAGTGAGGAATATTTAGAGAATTTGAGAACTCATGTTATTGGGTTCTTTTTCTCCTTTCATTTTACTGTTTTGATTTTAGAAAATGAGACAAAATGTAAAAATGAGGTTATGGTGTGAAGTGTGTTGAATAGAAGACCCCACTGCCTGGAATCCTGGATTCTACTTTGATGGCTGCTGAACAACCTTGCCACAAGTCTCTCAACATTTGAAGTATTTCCTATTATCTCTCTCTCTCTCTCTCTCTCTCATTCTCTCTCCCTCCTCCCTTCTCTCTCTATCTCTCTCTTCTCCCCCTCCCGCCTTCTGTCCAAAGAAGAAACTGGAACCATCCCTGGTTCATTAAAAACTCTACAGTTCTAAAAGGAAAATACAGATAAGGATCCTACAGAAAATACACTTAAACCGTACTTCTTAGGATTCAATAAACTAATATTTTACAGCTGACTACTCATGAATTAATTACAGTATGAAAAAAAATATATATATATATATATGGTGTGTGTGTGTATGAAGAGTGGGTCTTTTACCTCTGAGAATGTCTGTCACAGCCACGGCCGCTGGTGACCAAAAGTGCCATAGATGGTTCCACTGAAGTGGCCATATTCTGACCCCGTCATCCTAGTCACACCAGTGTTGGGAGCCCAAGTGAAGGGCAGCTAGCATGAAGAATGAGTGATGAATGGTTTGAAGAATGAATGGGGTAAAGTGGTATGGTATGAAAACTCTGCTCTGAGGGAAACAGTGACCCGTCAGACCAGTTCGAACCCCCTCAGGATGTTGAACTTGAGACACAGAGACACAGACCCCGGTGAGTGTGGCAGCAGAAACATAGACACCCTCAGACGGAGAAGACATTTGCAGGTCTCGGCTGCAAAGAGGTCATCTGCTTGCAGGGTCTATCCAGCTCATTGTATTCACTTAGTAAGTGGTTTATGATTGAAAAATAAGTGTCTGATTAGATTATGAAATTTTAGAGTGTGCCTCCTAGCCCTTTGAATCTTTAATAACAATTCACAATCTATTAGGTGTTTTGAAGATGCTGGGTGAGTATTTGTTAATTCTGACCTTAGTATGAACTTGTAAGACAATTACTGGAATTAGAAAGAGTCTGAACATTGCCCACTTCAAAGCTACATGACAAGTCGGTGATTCAGTCTGTAACCTTGCCCTTCTCATTATGATAGTCTAAGCTAGATTTTTTAAACGCTTTGGTATAATGAGGTATTATGTGAGAGGTTATGATTTGTGAAGCTTTATATGAAAAGATTCATTTTTAAAAACATCTTTAATGCTATTTTTTAAAAAACAGTTAACATTCATTTAGAGCATTCATTCAATAACATTCATTCAATTTGGTGAATATGTTGGGAATTATAGTAAGTATAGGTTTGTAGAAAATTCAAATAAGTAATAAAGACTTCTTTTAAAAAATAAGACAACATTTATTGCAAGGAGGAATTTGCTGCCCTTTGGCGATAGGAGAATAGAAATAGAATGGGAAAATATTATTGGATGTTATACAAAATAACAGAAGAAAGTTGTGAATTACTTTATCTTGTAAAGTGTAAGGAGGTGAGTGGAAGTAGCTAGATTTAGAGCAGATCAGGGTCCTTTGAAACGTTATGCGTTGCATCTATACCAGATGACAAAATGGACAATTCAACTCTCAAACTTCATTTACTCTGGAAACAACTGATGAAAAACAAAAACAAAACCCAAGATGATGTTTTTGCTGAGTGGGGAGTATATAGCTTGGCCTCTTGTTATAATGGGTTCTAACTCTACTAAACCTAGTTTCACTCTTCCCCGATTATTTTTTTCTTCTTTTATAGGATGTATTGCTTTATAGTAAGGGAATCAATAATTCCTGTTCTTTTCTAATAATAATCTTAGGAGACTGGAATCTTATTCTAATGCTGCTGCTAGGACTCACAATATTTTGGGAATTCATTCGTTTAAAATAACTTTCAGCATTAGATTATGAGCTATTGCATAGTCTCAGTGCTCCGAAGTTACCTGTCCTGGAAATTCAGAAACAAAACTGTGAGTGACAGAAAATTGTAAATTGGCCTGCCCCAGTCTGCAAGGTTCACATGTAGTGACCTACCTTCCTGTCTCTCCTCCCTTTCTCTCTGTCTCATGTTATATCACTACACCCAAGAAAAATAATTCCTGCTCTTGATATATTCTTGAGAACTGCAAAGTATTTCATGATTCAGAATGCCAGTTTTATCTTTCTCACTGTTACCCAAACTTGTGCATGACTCAGGTGCTCTGTAGCCAATCGTGTAATGTATTTGTTTTTCACCACCACACTCCCTGCTCCTCCCCCCACCCCGGCACACACATAAGTTCCTGATAACTATAGAGGGTATCCAGATGAGCCAAAAATGCCTTTGCATTGAGGAGAAAGAAGAATGAAATATGGACTCTTAGTAGAGAATATAATAGGGAAAGCAGTCTGTTGCTTCTTGAAAACTACTTAACTACATCAACTTACATACAATTTCTTTCCTACATTCCCAATATGAGCTAATTCTGTATGAATATTGACCATTAAAACATCAAGAGCACTGTGGATGTTTAAAGGCATATACCTCGAGAGTATTCAGAACTGGACCCTCCAGTACTTCTGAAATCAAAATACTCATCAACTTTCGTGTAGTTAATCAGGTAATGCCTTTCTTTCCTGCTGGTCTCTAATTTCTTTGAGGGCAAATACTGTCTCTCTTGATAAATGCCCTCTATCCAACATCAGGCAGAACACCAAGCACCGAATAAAATACCTGTTGGATAAATGTTGTTAAGAAACATCCAAAAATGTTTCAAGAAATAGAAGCTATAAAATAATAGATAGCTTCCTAAGAAAGTGCCTATAAAGACACCATCACTCATTTGAATGCATACATTATGGAGTGTTATTTTCTAACTAGTCCCATTATTTTGTAGTTATGATATAGATGATTTTGGATATAAGTTTAGATATACACTAAGTTGGCTGATCCTGAGATCAAGTTATGATCGCTACTTGGGTAAAGTGTTTCTTCTGGGAAGTAATCTTTTTTATCCGTAAATTTTTTAGTAATTATCCTTATTTGTGGTAATACATTTTTGTGGCTGTGAAGTCAATATTGAATTCTTAGGGAAATTGTGAATTTTGTTACCAGTTGTATCCCCTTTTTACTCTGGTCCCTCACATTCATGGCCGGCCTCTCATAGCTGTATGGTGTCCATTTTATGTGCTAATCTTGTCTTCAGTCTCATTTTTTTTTTTTTCTTCCAACTCTTCTTTTAATTTTGCCCCGATTTTCTCTTCCATTTTATTTTCTTTTCCGGTGTAAAGCAGCTCAAAACCTTTTAGGAACAAAGTGAAAGCACAGTAAAAAATAAATCACTAAATTTTTTGTAGAACTTGTGTAAGATCATAGTGATGCCTGAAAAGCAGTAGCACTGCTGGATCAATAGAAGTCAGTCGGTCCAAGTTCCAGTTTGTAATAAACCACTACATAAAGAATCAGAATAAAATTGTATTGCAAAATTAGTGAGTGAGTTAATGAATGCACAGCACAGGAGAATGTTGTTTAGGTTGGTCTGTATTCCATGAGTTAAACTGTTAGCTCCTGGCTTTAAGTTCATCTAAAACTACAACTCATCACATCTTTGTGTTACATCTTCAACAATGAGCTTTCTAGCTCTTCTGTAGTAAATGAACTCTTCCCTCACTTAACGCTCTGAATGAAAGACTCTAAATGAGAGCAATGACATTAATTTGGACCGAGAACGTGACTGATTTTTGATGCAAAAGAGCCCACGATGCCGAAACACTTGTTCTCCCATTTTATAATCTCAAACATTTTCCTGTGAGAATAGAGTGAATTAGCAACTTGATCTGTGGTTTGTACTTTGCTTGCTCCTTTTGGGGTTCAGTGTCCCCAGCAGGCTCCCTCACAGAGCACAGTAGGATAGTGCTAAGCACTCTTCCACTTGTAAATACTTCAACTCCTTAATGAGGAAATGACCTGCGGCCGGTGCGAACAGATACAGCCACTTATCGGTACATTGAGTTCAATGTATAGTTCTCAGCTTCTTATTCGTGATGTGGGATGCAGTTCATTTGCACACTGTGGCATTAAACAATCCTTGCCACAAAGTGACGTCAGTACATTAAAGAATCCTGATTTTAGGAAATGACAAAATTGCACATACTGGTAGGGATAAGTCACTGATTCATATAGAGAGGAAGCATATTCTGTGTGTTTACCGCTAAGCTGAACAGTTACTTTGCTGCCTTGTAGGGGGAATTGTAAGACCATACGAATTGCAAGTAAAGCCCAAGCTCCTGTGAGGATATCTAATAATGATTATTTAGTAGGCTTGAAGTGCTCCATAGTCAACGTGTTTTCCAGCTGGAAATTAGTCTGTACTATTTACTGTATTTTCAAGGCATTCATACTTAATTCCAAACAACCTAATAGAAATCAGTTTTCATACCTCTTTTCATGTGAAAATAATCCAATTGAATGAAACATAAAAAATAGTTTTTAAAAAGTAGTCCTTCATTCATACTTAATATTGTAAATTAATAACATCACTGACTAGGAGAAAGGAATATGTACAACAAGATCATTTTGTGATTTTTGGAACCTGGATAGTTTACTCATTCCTTGCTCAACAAGGATTCAATACAGAATCTTTCATCTTTGAGCATTACTGTATTAAAAGTAATGTGACCAGAGAAATACTTTAGTAAATGGAAGATGAAATTACTTCCCTTAAAAAGTTAAGTCCAGTTGACATGAAGAATCTGAAGAGTAATTAAAAGCAAAACAGTTATTTAGTATAAGAATTTTTTTTTAAAGTTTGTTGCATGCCTAAAAGGTAAGCAAATAGGATTAAAGTGAGATGGGAATAGTTAAGAAAACTTTCTTGGAGGGGGCAAATGTTAAGACCTAATAGTAATAAGGATCTTGAATTGACTGAATTGAGAATATGAACAAGAGGGTTATCAGGCAAAGAAAATTACATAAGCAAAAGCATAGAAACAAAAATGATCAAGACGTATGCAAGGGAAATTTTTAAAAATCTTAACTGGACAAATAGCAAAAGAAGATTAAAATAGTTTGATTTGAATTGAACTTAAAGAAGGGAGTTTTTTTTTTATTGAAGTATGGTTGATATGCAATATTACATGTTACAGGTGTACAGCCTAGCAATTCACAACTTTTAAAGATTATACTCCATTTATAGTTATTATAAAATATTGACTGTATTCCCTGTGCTGTACAGTATATCCTTGTAGCGTATTTATTTCATATATAGTAGTTTGTACCTCTTAATCCTCTGCCCCTATATTGCCCCTCCCCTCTTCCCTCTCCCCATTGGTAACCATTAGTTTGTTTTCTAGATCTGTGAATCTGTCTCTTTTTTTGTTATATTCACTAGTTTGTTGTATTTTCTTAGATCCCACATATAAGTGATGTCATATAATATTTGTCTTTCTCCTATTTGAGCAGTTCTGATTTTTTAAACACCGCAGGACCAAGAAACCAAGAATCCAAGCATAAAATGGCAGCTAAAAGACTGAGAGCTGAAGTTGACCTTGTACAGTCTCCTGGGGCTAGAAAGATATAAATTGGAGTTCAGGGCTATGTAGGAAGCCAGGGCTTGAGAATGATCAAGATCCAAGAGAATTAAGAGTGAAAAGAAATGAACCCAACATTCAAGACCTTTTTTTCTTGAGCCATTTGTGATTTGTGAAAGGCAGTCTAAAAGCTGAGACACTAAGCAGAGCTTTTGATAGTCTCCATATTATGTGAGAAAACAACATCCAAGGTCTTCCAAGGATGAGGACTCTTGGTAAACATATTTTCAGATGGAACTTGGAAGTGCTATCCTAGTGCAAGAGTAGGCAAAAAATACATTATCTGTATTAGTTTGCTCAGGTAGCCATAAGAGAATTCCACAGATTGGGTGGCTTCAAGAACAGAAATTTAACTTCTCACAGTACTGGAGGCAGGAAGTTCAAGATCAAAGTGCCAGCATGGTTGGTTTCTGGTAAGGCATCCTTTCCTGGCTTGCAGATGACTGCTTTCTTGCTGTATCCTTACGTGGCCTTTCCTCTGTGCATGTACTTCCTGATCTTTTCCTCTTCTTATAAGAACACCAGTCCTATTGGTTTAGGGCCCCATCTTTAAGACCTCATTTAAACTTAATTACCTCCTTAAAGGTTCTTTCTCTAAATACAGTCACATTTGGGAGGGGGAATAGGGCTTCAGCATATGAATTGAAGGGGGTGGGAGGCACATTTAGTCCATAACATTATCACAAGGATGGAAACCTGTCTTCAACTTAATCACACAATAGGTTAAGGTGATTGGCACTTCCATTAACCATTGTCCAGAAGCCAAAGTAAATTTTTTGAAAGAGCATCTTGAGCCATTACATGTTTCATAAACAATGAATATATGCAATGAAAAACAAATGAACAATATAAAACCTAAGAAGGGGGGAAAAAAACCTTAATGAAATGGAGATGAGTTATCTACTTGATAGAGAGTTCAAAGTAATGGTCATAAAGATGCTAACCAGGGAAAGAGTGAATGAACACAGAGAGAACTTCAACAAAGGGTAGAAAAGAAGAAAATACCAAACGGAAGTCACAGGACTAAAGAACAGAATAACTGAATTGAAAAATACTAGACAGATTCAACAACAGACTAGATAAAACAGATAAAGAATCAGTGACCTAGAAGGCAGGGCAATGGAACTAACATAAAGCAGCAAAAAGAAAAAAGAATTTTAAAAAGTGAAGATAAGAGACCTATGGGACAACATCAAGTGGAACAACTTTCACATTATAGGGGTCCTAGAAGGAGAAGAGAGAGAAAATGAGGCAGAAAACTTATTTGAAGAGATAAGAACTGAAAATTTCCCTAGGCTTCCTGCAAGGAAAAGACATCCATATCCAGGAGGCCCAGGGAGTTCGATAAGATGAACCCAAAGAGATCCACAGCAAGACACATTATAATCAAAATATCAGAAGTTAAAAATAGAGAATTTTAAAAGCAGCAAGAGAAAAATAACTTGTTATGTACAAGGGAACCCCCGTAAGATCATCAACAGATTTTTCTGCAGAAGCTTAGCAGGACGGAAGAAAGTGACATGATATATTCAAAGTGCTGAAAGCAAGAAACTTCCAAGGCTATGATTCAGAATTGAAGGAGAGATTAAAAGTTTTCCAGACAAGTAAAAATTAAAGGAGTTCACCACCACTAAACCAGCCTTACAAGAAGTGTTCAAAGGACTTCATTAAGCTGAAAACAGGGGCACTAATTAGTAGCAAGAAAACATAAGAAAGTAAAAATCTCACTGGTAAAGGTAAATATATAGTAAAGATAGTGGACTAATCAATTATAAAGCTAATATGAAGGTTAAGAGACAAAAGTAATAAAAATAACTATAACAATTACTAAAGAGATACAGACACAAAAACGGTACAAAATGTCACACCGAAGACAAAATGTTGGGGGTGAGGAAAAATGTAGAATTTTAGAATGTTTTCAAACTTAACTTGCTATCAACTTAAAATAAACAGATTATATATATATATATATATATGTAAGAAAAAAGCTCAAAAAATAAAATCAGAAATTAAAGAGAAGTTATAGCTGATACTACAGAAATACTAAAGATCATAAGAGACTACTATGAAAATGACAACAAATTGGAAAACCTAGAAGAAATGAATAAATTCCTAGAAATGTACAACCTTCCAAGACTGAACCATGAAGAAAAATACACAATCTGAATAGACTGAACACTAGTTAGGAGAGTGAATCAGTAACAAAAAATATCCCCTTAAACAAAAGCCCAAGACCATACAGATTCACTGATGAATTCTACCAACCACTCAAAGATTTAATACCTATCCTTCTCAAACTCTTCCAAATAATTGAAGAAGTAATGCTTTCAAATTCATTTTATGAAGCCAGTATTATCCTGATACCAAAACCAGACAAAGAAAGAAAATTAGAGGTCAATATCATGGATGAACATAGATGCAAAATCCTCCCCAAAATTGCAAACCAAGCTCAACAATTAATTTATGAAAAAAAAGGCAAGAATATACAATGAAGAAAGGATAATCTCTTCAATAAATAATGTTGAGACCCCTGGACAACCATATGCAAAAGAATGAAACTAGACTACTATCTTACATCGTACACAAAAATTAACTCAAATGGACTAATGACTTGAATGTAAGACCAGAAGCCATAAAACTTCTAGAAGAAAACATAGGTAGTAAGCTTCTTTTCATCAGTATGATGATGAGTTTTGGATCTGCCTCCGAAAGCAAAGGCAACAAAAGCAAAAATAAACAGGTGAACTACAGCAAAAAAGTTTCTGCACAGCAAAGAAAACCATCAACAAAATGAAAAGATAATGGGAAAAAATATTTGCAAATCATCTATCAGATAAGGAGTTTATATCCAAGATATATGAAGAACTCACACAACTCAACAGCAAAAAGCAATCTGATTAAAAAATGGGCAAAGGAGCTGAATAGATATTTTTTCCCAAGAAGATATACAAATGGCCAACAGGTACAGGAAAAGATGTTCAACATCACTAATCATCTTTCAGATGATTAATCACTGAATCATCAGAGAAATGCAAATCATCAGAGAAATGCAAATCAAAACCACAATGAGATATCACCTCATACCTGTCAGAATTGCTATCATCAAAAAGACAACACTTATATGTGAACTTTAAAAAACAAAATGAATAAAGGAAACAAAACAGAAAGAGACTCATAGAACAAACTAGTGATTGTCAGAGGAGAAGAGAGTGGGGGATAGTGAAACAGATGAAGGGGATTAAGAGGTACAAACTTCCAGTTATAAAATAAATGTCATGGGGGAATATATACAGCATAGGGAATATAGTCAATAATACTGTAATAACTTTGTAGGGTGACAGATGGTAACTAGACTTACAGTAGTGATCATTTCATAATGTATTAAAATATCAAATCACTGTGTTGTACACCTGAAACTAATGTAATATTATAAGTCAATTATACTTCAATTAAAAATGCAAATTAAAAATGCAATAAGGCAGCAGTACATACTATAATTTCTACAATTTGAAAAGAATCACAAAATATTATAAATAACTCTGTGCCTGCACGTTTGATAACCTAGATGAAATAGACCAATTCCTCAAATGACACAATTTGCCAAAACTAACACAAGAAGAAACAGATAATCTGAATAGAACTCTATCCCTTAAAGAAATAGAATCAATAATAAATAAACTTCCAAAAGAGAAAACACAAAGATCCACTTGGGTTCACTGGTGAATTCTATCAAATATTTAAGAGAGAAATTATACCAATTCTCTACAACCTCTTCCAGGGGATAGAAGCAGAGGGTATACTTCCTAATTTATTCTGAGTCCAGCATTACACTAACAGCAAAATCAAATAAAGAAATTTCAAGAAAAGAAAATTACAAACCAATATCTCTCATGAACATAGATGCAAAATCCTCAACAAAATATTAACTAATCAAATCCAAAAATGTATAGAAAGAATTATACATCACACCAAGTAGGATTTATCCCAGTTATACCAGGGTGGTTCAACATTTGAAAACAAATTAATGTAATGCATAATAACATCAACAGACCAAAAAAAAAGAAAATCACATGATCATATCATTAGATTCAGAAAAAGTATTTGACAAAACACAACACCCATTTATGATAAAGCTCTCAGTAGACTAGAATTAGAGGAGAAATTCTTCAACTTGATCAAGAATATCTACAAAAAACTTTCATCTAACATACTTAATGATCAGAAGCTAGAAGATTTCCCATTAAAATCAAGAGCAAGACAAGGATGTCCCCACTCCTTTTCAACATAGTACTGGAAGTCCTAGTTAATGCAATAAGAAAAGAAAAAAGAAATAAAAAGTAGACAGACTGGAAGGAAGATATAGAGCTGTATTTATTCATAAGTGACATGGTTATCTATGTTGAAAATGCAAACAGCAACACAAAACATCCTGGAACTAATAAGCAATTACAGCAAGGTTGTAGTATACAAGCTTAATATTCAAAAGTCAATCACTTTCCTATAAACCACTGATGACCAACTGGAATTTGAAATTAAAAACACAATTCCATTTAGCACCCCACAAAATGAAATACTTAGGTATAAATTTAACAAAATGTATACATGATCTATGTGAGGAAAATTACAAAACTGATGAATAAAATCAAAGATCAAAGTAAGCGGAACAATATTCTGTGTTCATATGTATGAAGAAAATATTGTCCAAATGCCAATTCTTCCCAACTTGAGCTATGATTCAATTCAATACCAAAAAAATCCCAGGAAGTTATTTGGTGGATATCAACATATTCTAAAGTTTATAATGCAGAGTCAGAAGACTCAGAATAGCCAACTCAATATTGAAGGAGAAAAACAAAGTTGAAGAACTGATATTACCCAACTTCAAGACTTACTATAAAGCTATAATAATCAAGTCAGTGCAGTATTGGTGAAAAAATAGATTAATAGATTAATGTAACAGAATAGAGAGCTCAGAAATAGACCAAGATAAATATAATCAATTGATCTTTGACAAAGGAACAAAGGCAGCACAGTGGAACAAAGATAGTGTTTTCAACAAATGGTGTTGGAACAACTAGACATCCACATGCAAAAAAAAAAGAATCTAGACACAAACCTACACCCTTCATAAAAATTAACTTAAAACAGATCACAGACCTAAATGTAAAACTATAAAACTCCTAGAAGATAACATAGGGGAAAACCTAGATGACCTTCTGTATGTTGATGACTTTGTAAATACAACATCAAGGACACAATTCATGAAAAAAATAATTGATAAATGGACTTCATTAAAATTTAAAACTTCTGCCCTGTGAAAGACAATGTCAAGAGAATGAGAAGACAAGCCACAGACTGGGAGAAAATATTTGCAAAAGACACTTCTGATAAAGAACTGTTAAAAAGAACTCTTTTAAACTCAACAGTAAGACAACAAACAAACTAATTATAAAAATGGGTCAAAGACCTTCACAAACACCTCACCAGGTGGCAAATAAATAAACATATGAAGCATATGAAATAAGCATATAAAAAATGTACCACATATGTCATCAGGGAAATAAAAATTAAAACAACGAGGTACCACGACACACATATTAGAATGCCCAAAATTCAAAACTCTGACAACACCAAATGCTGGTGAGGTTGTTGAGCCAGAAGGATTCTCATTTATTGGTGGTTGGAATACAAAGCGGTACAGTCACTTTGAAAGGCAGTTTTGCAGTTTCTTACAAAACATACTCGCACCATATAATACGACAACTGTGCTCCTTAGTATTTACTCAGAGGAACTGAAAACTTATGTCTAGACAAAACCTTACACACAGATATTTATATTTATAACAGCTTTATTCATAATTGCCAAAACTTGGAAGTTGCCCTTCAGTAGGTGATTGGAGAGATAAACTGTGGTACATCAAGACAATGGAAAATTATTCAGTGCTAAAAAAAAGAAATGAGCTATCAAGCTGTGAAAACACAGTGAAGAACCTTAAACACATATTACCCAATGAAAGAAGCCAAAAGGATAGGTACTATATGATTCCAACTATTTGACATTCTGGAAAATGCAAAATTATGGAGACAGTAAAAAAATCAGTGATTGCCAAGCATAGGGCTGAGAGGGAGGGATGAAAAGGCAGAGCACAGAGAATTTTTAGGGCAGTGAAAATACTCTGTGTGACATTATAATAATGAATACATGTCATTATAAATTTGTTCAAACCCATACAATGTACAAAACAAAGAGTGAGCCCTAATGTAAACTGTGGACTTTGGTTGAATATGATATGTCAATGTAGGTTCATCAATTATAACAAATGTACCACTTTGGTGGGGGAAGTTGGTAATGTGAGGGGCTGTGCATGTGTGAGGTCAGGGAGCATACGGGAAATCTCTGTACCTTTCTTGCAATTTTGCTAAAACTGCTCTCTTAAAAAAATAATTTTATTAAAAAAATAAAAATAAAAGAATGACAATACCAAAATATCACACAACTGTAACTCATCTGGTAAATTGGTAGAAATATATGTTTATACCATATCTTTCTTAAACTGTTTGTATACAGCCACTAGAAACTTACCACATGAGTATTTTGTGACCCAGCAATTCCTCTCCTACGTATATCTAAAAGAAATGTGTACACACGTTCACCAACAGATACATACAAAATGTTCACAGTACAGCCTTGAAGTTTAGAAACAAGTCAAATGTCCATCTACTGATGAGTGGAGAAACAAATTGTGGTATGTCCATATAATGGAATATTGTTTGGCAGTAAAAAGGAATAATGTACTGATACACGTGACAATTTGGATGAACCTCAAAAACATTATACTAAGTGAAATAAGCTATTCACGAAAGACCACACGTTGTATGGTTCCGTTTATATGAAAGGTTCAGAATAGGCAAATGTATAGAGACAGAAATATTAGTGGTTGCCTAGGGGTGGGAAGGGGGATGGAGATTGACTGCTAATGGGTGTGAGTTTCTTTGGGGAGAAACTTTCTTTATAAATTTTCTTTTTAAATATTCTAAAATTACATTATGGTGATGGTTGAACAGCTCTGTAAATATACCAAAACCATTGAATTGTACATGTTAACTGAGTGAATTTTATGGGACATTATTTATAGCCCAATGAAACTGCTTTAAAGAAAACACAAAGAAATGCCAGTACATACTCATTATAATAGTGAAATTTTAAAAGAATGGTAATCAAAAAATATGACTCTAAAAAGAGAAAAATAAAAATATGACTCTACTGTAACTCTCAGCCAGTAAGTTGGTAGGAATATAAATTGTTACAATATCTTTGGAAAACTATTGGGCTGTGGCTACAAAAGCTTAACATATTGGGCTTCCCTAGTGGCGCAGTGGTTGAGAGTCCGCCTGCCGATGCAGGGGACACGGGTTCGTGACCCGGTCCGGGAAGATCCCACATGCCGCCGAGCGGCTGGGCCCGTGAGCCATGGCCACTTAGCCTGCGCGTCCGGAGCCTGTGCTCCGCAACGGGAGAGGCCACAACAGTGAGAGGCCCACGTACTGCAAAAAAAAAAAAAAGAAAAAGCTTAACATATGTCTATCCTGTGACCCGGTAATTCCTCTCCTACGTATGTCTGAGAGAGATGTCTATATATATACTCACTAAAAGATAGATAGAAGATACCAATGAAAGCACTGTTTGTAACAGCCAAAAAAATTGGAAACAACCCAAAGGGCTATGAACAGTGCAAAGGATAAATAAATTGAGGTATAATCATAAAATAAAATATAAAAATTAACACTACTGCTACTCTCAAAAACATAGAAGAATCTCATAAATATAATGTTGAGTAAAACCCACCAGACATGCAACATACATACAAATAAATCTGTCCGTTTATTTAAGGTAAAAAAATAGACAAAGTGAATCTCTGGTGATTTGGGATGAAGTCGTAGTAACTGAGGGAACACAGGAGCCTCCTGGAGAGGTAGGTGCTGGTAATGTTCTATTTCTTGATTTAGGTTATGAATGTATTCATGTTTCATTTGTGAGAATTTCAATGAACTTTATTTTTCGTGAACTGTGCACCTTCCTGTATGTACATTTTGCTCTGTGTACAATTAGCCCAGTGAGGGTGAAAGGGGATGGGGGGCAAACCAAAACCAAAACCCTGGAGAGCACCTGTTCTCTCTGAGGATGGTGGCTACCCCTCGACTCCACTTGACGTTGCCTGTGAGAATGCCGACCCAGTGACTTCAAACTATCTACTTTTTAAGAGAAGCTGGAAATATTTCCCTGAAATTCTCTGTTTTTAGGTGTTGGCCAAGATTTCAAGTGTCAAAACATTGTGAAAACCATCAAAAGCACAACCAGAGCTGGGTTCTCCCTTTGGCTGGCAGTTTGGGTCACTAATGGCAGTTTCAGGTGGTTCTGTCACTTAACTCTGTGCCTGATCTTGGCAACATTTCTTAACCTCCCCAAGCCTCAGTTTTCTCATCTATAAGAATTAGAATAATAATACTTTCCTCTCCGGGTTATTAAGAGGACCGACTGCTTGTTAAAAATCACTTAAGACTATACCTCTAATTCAGCAAGCTCTCAATAAATAATCATTGTTTATTATTATTGTTATTATTATTATTATTGCCAGAGTACTACTCTCTGAGGATAACTAAAAAGAAAAAAGGATGACAGCTTGAAACAAAGACATACAGCTACGGCTTTCCACGCCCATATTTTCCTGTCACCCCTATATTCCTTCTCTCCCACTAACTGGCTTCCTGTGTTAAATCTCCTGCTATCACCCTACTAAAGGCCTCAGAAGTCACCACCACTTGTTTAGAATGAAAATGGGAGTAAGGCAGCTGGAAGATCTATTTCTATTGCCCCACTCTGAGTCTCCACACTCTTTTTTTTTATCACAGAAATACTATGAAATGTGGCCCTTTATTTCTAAAATGTTATTCCTGTTTTAGAGAAAGTAGGATATGAGTTGGATAGCTTTTTGTGGACTGACCTGGACACCAAACCACAATAAATAATATAGAGTTATTTTCAGTGGTATATGCATTCGTGATTTCAAACTGCCTGTAAAAGAAAATTTGGTACATACCTGTCTTTTGACATGTGACTTCTTGTACCACAATAGTAAGGTTTAAATTTCATACATAAACAAAATGTTCAGGGTGATCTCATAAAGTGAAAACCTATAGGTAATTAATAGCTTTCATAACTGAAACTTTACAAACACAAGTAACATTCCAAAATGCCTGATCCTGTTTTGATAATATTCTACTGCAGAAATAAGAAAAATAAAAGACAAGCCTTGGCAGAGAGATGTCAAACTTAAGGGAATTCAAAAAGTGAATAACGATCACCTATATAATCAAAAATTTGTTCTACAAAGTTTCAACCAGCTACAACTGATTTTCGGCATTCAAAATGCATTTGGATGTACTTATCCGTATGGCCCTTTGAGTCAATATTTACATTGAAAATCAGTAATATTCTATAATTAAGCATTATTTGCGTGGTGTGCTCATAATTATTCTAATTAATATCTCCAAAGTCATGTGAGGCTAGGATTTATTATCTCCATTTTCAGATGAGGAAATTAAGACAGGATAAGTAAATAAATGAATGTCCTATAGAAAACAGCATTTTCTAAGTTGGGATTGGACTCAGGTCTAGTGTGAGTCTTCAGCTCAGGCTCTTAGTTGCTGCATTAGAATGATGGTCCTGGTGCTGGTGACTAACAGTCCTCCAAAGGCCATGACTTTGTCTCCTTGGCAGGAAACACCATTCTGGAAGCCAAGAGTTTATCAATCTACTTCTTCCTTTTAGTGACCAATTCCATTCCTTGGCTCAGATCAGGATGGTGATGGTGAGCTCTTTTGCTGTATTTTTTAGGGTCTAGCCAAGTAAGCCCATTTCCTTGTGCCACTGCTAGGAAGGAAGAAAGTGATTTTTTTTTTTTCCCATTGTTAGTGAATGATTTCATTCTTATAAGGCAGAGCAAAAACAAGACAGCAAGAAAAGAAACATGAAATCTCATTTGGGGATAAAGAAATCAACTTATTTTCAAATGGTGTATAATTGTGTATAGATAAATGTGTGCATGTATAATTTTAAAAAGTGGAGTGTAATTAAAACATTTGAAATATCTCAGCAAAAATTACACATAGAAATTCTATGGTCCCACATCTTTACTACCATCCTTTCTCAAGTCACTGGCTTATTATACCCAAATATCCTCTCTTTAAAGAAAATTAAGCAGAAATAAAGAGAGCAACTCAGCATTAAGAAGAGAAAAAAGTGAGAATAACATGTTGGAAACAGAAACTGCAGTCTAACGAGAGCTTCCCCACCTTCATTACCATCCTTCCAAATAAATCTCCCTGCTCTTCTTGAGCTGGCAAATAAAAAAATCAACCCACAAGATATATGTGTGTGCTTCTCCTGATGAGCTTTGCCATCCATCTACAGTACGTCCCACATGCCAGTTTGAAGAAGGGCTAGAGAGAGAATTAAAGACTTCAGAAAGTCCACAGCATAATCAAGAAGGCTTTTTTCTTCTGACTACACAACTTTCATCTCTGTCTTATGTGATTTTCTCCCCATCTCCTTCACTCTGTGGCAAAGATCCTGATTGCTGTTGGGACATTAACTGAGCATATAACTAACCTTTCAGGGCAACCAACTGGTTTCCACTATACGGCACCAATGCCTTTGATACGTTTCATTTTGGCAAGGACTCCCTAAAAATTATTTATTCTAACTTCTCACACCTGCTGGAATTCTTTCTAAGCTATCCATACCCCTGCTTGAGCATTCCTAAGTCTTGGGAATAACTCTCCCTCTCAAGAGAGTATGTTCCATTTTGGGCTTTTAAAATTATTTAAGATTCCTTTGTTATGTGGAGTTTGTGATTTCACTTATTGCTATCGATTTGGTGCTTTAGAATGAATTGAGTCTCTTTTTCACATGGCTGCCCTTCAAGCATTTGGAAAAGAGACCATGACTCACCTGAGATTTCTTTTCTCTGTGAAACATCCTTAGGCTCCAGAACTTCATCCTCTAGTTGTTTCTACCACTCCCTCTCCAAGGCAGATGTTGCTAATTACAATCTTCATTTCTACTGATCTGAGCACAGAATCCTCCTTCACATGGCTCTCCAGGCAGCCACTATTCCATTTGAATTGAAATGTGAGTTGAAACCCACTTGCCATCCTTGGGAGTTTGGTTTCAATATGATAAAGTTCAGTGAAGATGGAGGTGGGGAGTGGATTAAAGCTCTTTAATAATTTGAACATGGGCTTCCCTGGTGGCGCAGTGGTTGAGAGTCCGCCTGCCTATGCAGGGGACGCGGGTTCGTGCCCCGGTCCGGGAAGGTCCCACATGCCGCGGAGCGGCTGGGCCTGTGAGCCATGGCCGCTGAGCCTGTGTGTCCGGAGCCTGTGCTCCGCAACGGGAGAGGCCACAACAGTGAGAGGCCCGCGTACTGCAAAAAAATAAAATAAAATAAATAATTTGAACATGCTCTAGTTTGGGTACTTGTCCAAGGTTGATGTCAGTGTTTCCTTCAAATTAAATTAAGGAGGTACATAGGATGTCAACTGTGCCCTTGATGATGCAGATTCCATTAAAAAGAACTGTTTCTAAGCAGATCATTGGAACCAAAATACCCATATTTGGCAAGATCCTCAGTGCTAGATTATTCAGAGAACAAGGCAATAAAAGTGAATGACTGAGTGGTATCTGTAAACATTCTGTCAGAACTTGTGTTTGGCTTAGTTTAAGAAATGATTACTTATTTTCTATTGATTTTTATTCAGGTCCATATATTTCACAGCTGTGTCTAACACCTAGAATCTAGAATATCCTTGTTTGACAGCAATATATGCTCTCAGTTTACAGCAGGTTTCATTTAGGAGTGCTATTTCTTTATAAAAATACCTAAAGAAGGTTTTCAGAAGGAAATATTGCTTAGAAGCTTAATCTCCTTTACAGTCATCGTCACCTTCTGCCAAGAGAACTGGAGAATATTCTATCCTTGCTGCATGAGATCATGCTCATCTACTGCCAAACTTCAGAGAGGCCACCCAGAGCACATATTTCTCCATCTGTCAGCACCAGGAAACCATTGCAATTTATGGATGAATAATTATTAAGACGAGTTGGTGGCTCTTTCTCTGGGTACAAGTTTTGGGGACGAAGTTAGGGTGTGCAAATATAGTGCCTATCTGTGATAAATCAGTATTAAACTTGTTAGGTTAGATTATTATTTTTTAAATAGTCAAGCTGCCTTCGAACAACAGCAAAGCACTTGATTTCTCCCCACTTGACCTAGTTATTCTATATATGCTGGTGGTACAGACTAAATAAACACCAACTATCTCTGCTTGTGGCTAGAATTCACTGTAATAACAGTTTATTTGTTTACTTAGAATGATGGCCCAAATGCCTTAGCTTAAGAAGACTGGAGAAACTATTACTGAAGTGAATCTTCCAGTGCAAATATTTAAAAATAAACTCCAGGCAGATGGTTGGGCTAAAAGAGGCCTTGGTGGTGAAATGGGTAAGAACTCTTGATAAAGAGTCCTGTTGACTTAGAGAATGCTGGTCAATTGTTGATTCAACACTAATGGATCCACGGGTTATTACTTTTGAAGAAATATATGTTTAGGCAGAAAGAATACAGTTCCTTTTAACACCTGGTTGTTAGCAAAGAGGAAGAAAGAAAAGGCAAATGTGTGGAACGTGATTTCTTCCCAGTGACTAGGTGAATAATGTTAACCTTTTGCTCATTGGTTATGATGTTGATTCATCCTGTGAAAATTGTGCTCGTGGTAAGACAGAAGACCCAATAAACTCTTCACTTTTTTGTTTTCCATCTTGGCTCTTCAGTCTTGCAATTGAGTTCCTGTTCATCGTGCAGAGATCAACTAAATTCTCAGAAACAGATGGTGTTCCCTTTACCACCAACTTACCCTCTGTAGTTCTACAGTTGGCAAGGCCAGATGGATCCACATCCTGAAATTAAACTTTTCACCAAATTCTTATAAGTAAGCAGACGTGTTATTAACATGGACTTCTGGACGTGGAACAATACACAGAGATGATTGATTAGAAACTCTAACTAAAGGCAACAATGTGGAAGAACTGAAGCAGTGAGTTCATTCTGAAAATAAGGAGCATATTTATGTCCTATAGTCTTTGAGTAACAAAACGGAACCAACAATTAATACATTTTCAAGTGGTTGTGGCCAAATGATCATTGCTTGCTTGTGACTTGCACTTATCCTCAGCCGTCTAAAACTGTCCGCAGATAAATCCAGCAAAAATAGTATATAATATATTAGGTCTCAGGAGCGTTTTTTACTTTGGGAGAGAAAAGTTGGAGCACGCTCAAACTTCCCTTAAGTCCACTGATGATTCGTCATCCAAAATTCACTTTAAAAGACAAATCTAATGATATGCTTAGTGCTACAAGGAGCTTAGAGAGGTGCTTCACCTACAAGAATTAGAAAGGAAATATGTTGTCCCTATAGCACAAACTGTAAAACCAATGCAGAGCAGAACAGAAATATCCAAAGCTACCGGCTGGTTTCATCTTAGTCATTCAAGTCACAATTTAAATATCATTTTTAGTAATTCAAGCTCAGTTATGCTTTTTTATTTACATCTTTTTTTTTTTTTTTTTTTTTTTTTTTCGTTACGCGGGCCTCTCACTGTTGTGGCCTCTCCCGTTGCGGAGCACAGGCTCCTGACGTGCAGGCCCAGCGGCCATGGGTCACGGGCCCAGCCGCTCCGCAGCATGTGGGATCTTCCCGGACCGGGGCACGAACCCGTGTCCCCTGCATCAGCAGGTGGACTCTCAACCACTGCGCCACCAGGAAAGCCCCCGTTTTCTGTGTCTTAAGAGGACATTTGAAAACACCGTTCTTAACACTGGACCATGACATGGCTCCATTATGTAAATATTTCAAATATTAAAAATGTATATATTTTTTAAAAAACCCAAATGAATCACTGAATGAATGCATACAAGAATGAATGAATGGGAAGATGACTCTTCAAAGACATGAAGTTTACAAATATACCACTGTTATTGCATGGGCTTGAATAAATATCCTGTAGTCCCTTCCCAAAAATAATAATAATATCATTTTTATCAGATAAACCTTCCCCATCACCAAATGTCTCTATCCCCCCAGCCATGATTACTTCAGCACTGCTTTTTCTTCATAGTTCTTGTTACTACGTGATGTTCCTTTGTTTATGGAATGCTTTTCCTTGCAACGTGTGCTTCCTAAGAACTGAGATGTGTCTCTCATCACTAATGGAGTCTCAGCACCTCAAACAATGTCTGACACGTACTAGGCCCTCATAAATACTTGTTGAGTAAATGAATAAATAAGTGAATGAATACAGAGGTGGTAGATGATTCCTAGGCCAGGAAGTCTGCCCTGTAATGAAATTTAACGTATTCATGTATCTAACCTTCATGTAACAGATTAGTTCCCACATGGAGACACAGAGGCAAAGGCTTAGGGTGCTTATCTAGAAACTATCCAGAAGAGACGATACCTGGTCATCACACTGCTAGTACTCTTCCTATGAATGATAGGAACGATGTAGCCTTTGCTTTTGCCCTTAGACATCTCTTTCTCCATCTTTCCTCCATGCAACTTTCCTTTCCATCATTCCCTTCCTTACAGGAGATATAAACATATACTAGAGCCTAGTTTCCTGGGTTCAGTCTTGACTCTTCCACGTATAAGGTGATCTCGGGCAAGTTACTCAACCTCTCTCTGCTTCGCTTTCCACAAATACAAAGAAAGGATGAGCAAAGTCCCTAGGTATGTTTTGACAATTGAATGTAAATACCTCATGTGTAAATCAGCTGCAATAGGATCTAGCTGCCTCTAGCACGTAGTAAGTACTCAATAAATGCTAACTATTATGATTACTTTATCTTCTGTTGATTTCTGCTCTGACATATAGTAGAAATTCAAATCTTTGATTTACTTTATTTGACCCTATCGTGTCTAAGTTCTACCACTTTTTGCTTTAATGAATTTTCAATTTTTTTCCTTGTATAAATATATACTTATTTTTCTTCCTAAATTTAAGGATGTGTCATTTGGTTCTATTGTTCTAGCATTTGGTGGACAATTCTAATCTTATTTAGAATAAGATTAGACATCCATGCTTTTATTTCTTTTTAATTCAGATATATCTCTCCACCACCATCTTTTTAAAACCTCAATTCCCATAGAAGCAACTCTAAATCTTTTACTTTGCCCAACTGTTTTCTATCTGAGATGTGTGTGGTAGGCAGAATTCTAAGATAGCCTGCAAAGTTTCCTGCTCCCCTGGTGTCTACACCTTGCATAATCTCCAGGAGTGTGAATTAGGTGATTCAGGTAATGTCTATGGCACTGTAGGGAGATTATACAGGTTGGCCTCACCTAATCACATGTGCCCTTCAAACAGAGCTTTCTCTGGCTAGTCACGGAGCTAAATCAGATTCCGAGAAGAACTTGATGCACTGTGGCTGGCTTGAAGATGGAGGGAACCATGTGGCGAGGAATGTGAATGGCCTCTAGGAACAGAGAGAGACCCAAGATTTACAGCCAGCAAGGAAATTAGGGTCCCCGTCCTACAACTGCAAGAAACTTAAGTCCTGCCAGCAAAAAGAATGATCTTGGAAGCAAATTCCTCTCCAGAGACTCCAGAATAAGATTCAGCCCGGCCAGTGCCTTGATTTCAGCCTGTGATTCCCTGAGCAGAGAACCCAGACACACCGTACCAGATTTTTAACCTACAGAACTTCAAACTAATTAATAGGTGTTTTTTAAACCCCTAAATTCGTGATAATTTGTTATGCAGCAATAGGACATTAATATCATGTGTTTCCCTTGAGGTGCACTGACCAAGTCTGTACTGAGTATTACAGATGCAGCAAATCGTGGTTAGGTACCAGAAATACTATCAGCCTAAGCTAACATGGATGCAGATTACTGAAAGAGAGGACACTAGCTGTCACACTGGGCTCTCTAACAATAAAGAAATTGAGCTCAAAGTAATTTACAGTAGTAAATTATGGAATATATCCAAAACCTGGCATTAATTTTTCCTCATTAAATGTCACTGAAAAAGGCTTTAGGTAGTTGAAAGCATCTGATCAAACAAGCTATCTATTCACATAGCAGTTTATAAGTGAACAATATTTAAACCCATTTAAGAAGATTTCCAATTAACCCAAGGTCTGAAAGAGATCATCTGTTTTTCCCTCCTTGGGATGTAACTACACTTCAGCCTCTGTAAGTCTCGAAGGCATGAGGTCTTATAAGCTCACTAATAGGATGCTTTGGGGGATGTGACCACATCATTCCTGCTATTTCTACGTCTTCAAACCTTATTACAGATGTCAAGGAAATTTGAAGATTTTTCAAATGTCTGATCTCCCTGTCATGTTTTGAGAGATTGAATTTAAACACCTTTATTTCACCCTATATTTGCTCAAAAAAGCCCAGGATGACAGCCTCACAGAGGCAGAAGATGGAAAAGGGCATTGAAAGTTCTTTTAGACTTTGATGAGATGAGAGTGATTAAAAGGAGAAAGGAGAGGGAATGAGGTCACTTTCCCAAAGCTTTATGTGCTCTCTGATATAATGCTCTCCAAAGAGGCTGGTACAGTGAAGTCATTTTGGCTTTGGTGAAAGCCATGGATTTGAAGAAGCTTTCTGAATAGAGCTCTGTGGTAATACATCAATAAATCTGACCTATTATTGAGACTAGCATTTTTAATAACAGGCTTGGAGAGGGAAACAAAATTTACAGATTACATGGCTACTTTATTTCATAGGAAAGAAAAAACAATAAAAGCAATTATGCAAGCAATAATCCCTCTGATATAAATTACTTTGCAGTGACTCATAGAAACCAGAATGTATCAGTCAGGGTCCCATCAGGATACAAAACCACGTTGTAATTTGAACGTGGGAAGTTTAACATAGAGAATTAGTAACTCTAACATAAGATTGGAGTGCCAAGGGTGGGCTAGTAAGAAGTACTGTCATACAGAGTGAAGTAAGTCAGAAAGAGAAAAACAAATACCATATGCTAACACATATATATGGAATCTAAAAACAAAAAAAAAATGGTTCTGAAGAACTTAGGGGCAGGACAGGAGTAAAGATGCAGACGCATGGACTTGAGGACATGGGGAGGGGGAAGGGTAAGCTGAGACGAAGTGAGAGAGTGGCATGGACATATATACACTACCAAATGTAAAATAGATAGCTAGTGGGAAGCAGCCGCACAGCACAGGGAGATCAGCTCGGTGCCCTGTGACCACCTGGAGGGGTGGGATAGGGAGGGTGGGAGGGAGGGAGACGCAAGAGGGAAGAGATATGGGAACATATGTATATGTATAGCTGATTCACTTTGTTATAAAGGAGAAACCAGCACACCAGTGTAAAGCAATTATACTCCAATAAAGATGGTTTAAAAAAAAAAAAAAAGAAAAGAATATAGGAGTAACAGAAAAAGGAGCCACTAACCCTACGGCTGATGAACTGCATCTAAGGGAGAGCTCCTGCCTGCGAGACTTTTGGAGGACTTGACTCTGGCTCCTGTGGTGCTGCACCAGCAGAACTCGCTGTAAATCTACCCTTTAGGGTGCTGGGCAAAGCTCTTCACAGGAGGTGTCTCTCTGGAGCTCCTCTGCCTACAAAACTGCCCTGGTGGGGAGAATGGGGGAGGCGGTCCTGGGGCTGCTGCTGGGCCACACAGGGCAAGAGTCAGGCACTGGAAGAACTGTGGTGCAAGAGCTGGGCGTTAGGAAAGCCACACACACAGTGCTGAAGCCAAGCTGCCCATCCTGCACGAACCAGATGCTCAAGATGTCACCTACACTACAGGAGTCTGGCACTGAAGACGTCACATGTGCTGTGGAAGGCTGAGGCTGGAGGGTCGCAGAAGCCAGCTGCTGGAGAAGCCACCACGCTGGAGAATCAGCTCGCAGGGCAGGAGCCTAGAACCAGGAAGGAAGACTCGTCCTCCCAATGTCTCTCTAGTGCCCTCTACTGACAACACTTAACATCCTGCCAGGTGACGAAGGCAGAATGTTTACATTAAGAACACACAGGTTGGTCAGGGAAGGTGAGACTGAAAGGTAACGAACTGCTAACTGGCAGAACACATCCTTTAATGCAACCCCTATACTTGGGATAGTGTTGTTTTTTTCATCTGTGAAGGAGTTCTCTCTGATGCTTGTACCCGACTGTTTGGGAATTTTACTCTCTGTTACCACCTCCAACCATTTGAGAATGTTCACGTTTTTATCCCCAATATATGTAATAACTTTTGTATTTATAACATGCTGGTGAATCTGCCCAACTCTTCACATTCTTATCTCTTAACACAGATATAACCCCACGCTCCAGGTTTGAAATTGTCTCTAAGTGCTCACAGGTCAGGGTCCAGGGGACACCAGGGAGCTGCTTCTAGTTATCCTTTCCCAGTGGGTCATGGTGACCACAATTATTTTTCCCAGTAACGATGTGTGGGAACACGCATGAAGCATTGCCAACCGGGGAAGCTCACCTGAGCCTTGGTGTCCAGGGTCTTTACTGGGGTTCAGTCTCATAGATGTGGCTGACTTCCAGCCCCTCCAGAGGTCAACCTGATACCACATGGTCCAAGGTCTCCAGCATAAATCACATTGTTCACGTAGTGATGCTATGCTAGCACATAGCACATCCGTCACCGTCCAAAGCCCCCAAGTACCCAAGGACAGTCTCATCAGGCAGGACATTCCATGGGCTCATAGGTTCCCTCTCAGGAGTCTGGAAAGACCCAGAACTTTTCCTCAGATGTGCAAAGTGTGGCCAATCATGAGTTAACCCTTTACTGTTCATCATTTGACCTCAGTCTTTGCCTAGTTGCCCTCATTTATAAACTAAGGCAAGATGGACCAAGATAATCCCTAGCTCTAAAGGGCTACATGGATTTAATTTTTTAGTTAAGCAGCACAGCAGTGCAGTAAGCTTTTTCTTTTCTTTTTTTTTTTTTTTTTTTTTTTTTGCGGTACGCGGGCCTCTCACTGTTGTGGCCTCTCCCGTTGCAGAGCACAGGCTCCGGACGCGCAGGCTCAGCGGCCGTGGCTCACGGGCCCAGCTGCTCCGCGGCATGTGGGATCTTCCCGGACCGGGGCACGAAACCGTGTCCCCTGCATCGGCAGGCGGACTCTCAACCACAGCGCCACCAGGGAAGCCCCGAGTGCAGTAAGCTTTTAAAGACTATTCTCATTCAATAAATAGTTGAAGAAACACCAGTGTACAAAGCAAAGACACATTTTGGGGGGTATGTTTCTTACAGTTAGGTAATAATTCTCTTTATCTTTGCATTCGGCTTGTAAAGACCAGTGGTGTTTTTTTCAAAACACACTCCCTCCTGGGCTTTCCACCCTGCCTAAAATCCCCACCCAAATCTCTGGAAAATGAGTGCCCCTCAGGAGATTTTGAAGATTAGTTCAGGCTAATTGCTGCTGGATAAGTAGTGTTTAGCAGCTGTTTAAAATAAGAAGAGAAAGGGAGATGGATTTATTTTGCAGCAAGAAGAATTTAGGTTCAATTTAAGGACAATTTGCTAACTAAGAAGAACATGAAAAACTAAAATAATTAGCAAGGTTTATGGGGTCTCCTCGTCTAGAAAAAAATCAGAAAGTGAATTCCTTTATTTTCTGGATAGTTCAAGTTTAGATCTGACCTTACAAAGATGCCAGAGTGGAGCAGGGGTGGGTTTTTGTAACACTCCTAAGCTCAGAAGCCACACCACATACAAAATGAACTCAGTAGATCAGGCTGCAAAAGCAGACTAGAATGTTTTAGTAGACAGAGCATATTGATGGCATTTCCCATTTCAGTTTAAGCTGAGGTTGAAGGTGGATTAATTTTGGAGTGTTGTATTGAGGTCATTTGGGATGAGAAATGCTAAAACATAGAGGTACAGTATGTTTTGAGCTGGTATTTCAGCTCTTTGTAGGACCAAGCTTCTGTTCCAAGGAAGCCAAAATGAATTTGAAAGCCATGGTTGCCATGCCTTCAGAGAAGGAGATTTTCTACTCAAAGAGCAAGGCCATCAGTACCTGGTTGAGTAGGTAAGTTTGATTCCGCACTGGGCAAGGCCAATTAACATCCACTATGTGCCCTCATCTTCCTGTTCACTGATACCTCCTTCGCTGGTTTTATAGAGTGGCATCTTTATAGATGGTGTAGGAGGCCATCACAGGAAATCATTACTCTGGGAGTAGACTAGGACAGTGTATCACTAAACATCGTGCTGGAAAGTGAGAGGCAATGGCCAATTCACAGTTTGCGTAATTCTAGTACAATCCCATTATGTTAAGAGCTCATTTATTACGAAAATGAGAAAGAGAGAGAATGACATGGAATCTAACCAGGGAAGAATTGCTTTTGGTCTAAGTAAAATTAGCATTAAATTCACTAAGATTAAAGTTCCGGATTCAAACAGGTCGTCGAAGATGCATGGAGTAAGAAATGGTAAATATATTCTTAATATGAGCTAGTTGACTAATTTTGAGAAGTTGGCAACTGCTACAGACTGAATGTTTGTGTCCCCCAGCCCTCAATTCATATGTTGAAACCTATTCCTCAGTGCGATGGTATTTGGAGATGGGGCCTTTGGGGGAGGTGATTAGGCCATAAGGGGAAAGCCCTCATGAATGGGATTAGTGCCCTTGTAAAAGAGACCCCAGAGAGCTCCTTTACTCTTTCCACCATGTGAGGACACAGCAGGAAGACAGACATCTCTGAACCAGAAAGCAAGCTCTCAGCAGACACTAAATCTGCCAGTGCCTTGATCTTGGACTTCTTGACCTCCAGAACCATGAGAAGTAAATATTTGCTGTTTAAGTCACCAATATATGTTATTTCTGTTATAGCAGCCAGGAGGGACTAAAACAGCGCACCGCCTAACCAGTCGAATGAAATAAATATTATGGTTTGAGGATCAGAAGAGTTTCCCAGGTGGTCCTTACCTTGTGCTCCCTTGAGTCCAATTAACAGCAGCATCAGCAGTGCCCCTGGAAGACTGTTAGGGAAACAAAATCAGGTTCCCATGGAGACCTACAGAATCAGATTCTGCATTTTCACAAAGTCCTTGGGGGGTTCACATGCCCATTCAGGTCTGAGAAGCACTGCTTGCAAATCTGGCCAGCTGCCTCTTCTTATAAGTCAGGTAGTACGAGTCACGCTTTTTTGATTATGTCTTGTCCACGGCTGCTTTTGCAGGACAATGGCAGAGATGAGTACTTGTGACAGGGACTGTATAGCCCACAAAGTCTAAAACATTGTCTGGCCCTTTACAGAAAAGATTTGCCGATCCCTGTAAGTCCAGAATATTATTTCCTAGCTTGGTTGAGATAGGAAGGAAATTATCCTTTATTATCTGAGATAACATAGGGGCTTTTAGATTAGGTTTTTTCTACCTTTCTTAGTTTTAATTTTCATAATACTGATTTTTGAAGATAAGAGTAAACAATTTGTTCAAGATCCCATATCTAGTTAGTGGTGGAACCAGACCTCAAGTCAGGTCAGTCTGACTCCAAGGACCGTGACCTTTTCTCCCGCACCATGACTTGCCCCACAGGGAGTTGGCAGTCTCAACGTTCTGCTTATCTAGGGGTTAACTCGCCTTGGCAAACAGAGCTAATGTTTCCCAGACTCATGCTTGATAGAATTATTCCAAAAAGTCAAATTCCTAACCTATACTGAGAAATCTCCCTGCTCTGCAAACCAATAGATGGCAAATGTACTTGAGAAAACAGATTAAGGACAGAAGGAGACTTGGAGGGTTTCTGGAATCAGTGCTCAGTGGGCCTCTGCTCAGATAGGCTCCTCTTGGCCTCTGCAGTGGCCAGGGCCTCACTTTCCCAGTTCCTGGAGATTAGAGCCTGTTCCACTTCTAACTTCCTTATTTTCAAATTCCAATGATTTAGTTTAATGATATCAACTTTGTGTTTAAGGGTAGGTCCCCGATTGTTGTGAACAGAATCACTTATTCAGAGAACTAGGGGTAGATTAGTCAATTGTGGACCCTGCTCTCCAGAAACTGACAGGGCAATGAGTTGAAAATAAGAAAGAGTGGTGTTTAAAATGGAAAACACGGACTTCCCTGGTGGCGCAGTGGTTGAGAGTCCGCCTGCCGATGCAGGGGATACGGGTTCGTGCCCCGGTCCGGGAAGTTCCCACATGCTGCGGAGCGGCTGGGCTCGTGAGCCATGGCCGCTGAGCCTGCGCATCTGGAGCCTGTGCTCCACAACGGGAGAGACCACAACAGTGAGAGGCCCACGTACCGCAAAAAAAAAAAGTTCTAAAATGGAAAACACCATCTTTGAAACTAGAGCCCGAGTCAGTCTGGATGACTAGAAGTGCATGCCTGGCTATGAAAAGCTTTGACTTAATACTTTGGTCGAATTATCTTTCCCTCATGGTTGTTTATTCTCTCTTTCTTTTTACTTAGCCTCATTAACCCAGGTAATCTAAATAAACGCACCTTTCAGGTCTAGAAGCACTACTCATTTTCCCTTTTCTTCTCTATCTTCTTTTACTTCTTTTAAGATTTCAAGATAAGTGGGAACAAAAGAATTAAAAGTAATTTGATAATTTTTGCATTATAGAGTGAATTATGCAAAAGTATTTTGACTATTTAGGTCACCTTATTTTCTAGATTAGAGTATAAGGTATTGAATACCTTAGACCATACAGTACACTTTTGAAAAGCTCCTGAAGTGCCCTGCTTATGTAATCTTGTGTATATGCTTTCTTTTCCTTTTCCAAACCCTGAACTTTAAATAACAGCACTACCAATTGCAGTAGTCAATTTGGATTTTTCTTGTGTTGTTCTCTTGTTCTGAATCCAACGCTCAGCTTCCTACCAAGACTACAAGGCCCTCAAAGCTAAATATTTTGCTAGTATTCTTGGAGCATCCCTCTTTAATACTTGCTGGGCCCCAAATAAAATTCAATACTTGATTCTTGGTTGAGAGGGCAGACACATGCGTGACTGTATTTCTGGCCCCTAACACAGTGACCTTTATAGAATAAACACTGAAGAAACATTTGTTGTACAATCCCTTTGCAAAAAAAAAATTTTTTAGTAATAAAAGTAAAAATAGTCCAACAAAAGCCAGAAATATCTGAAACTTCACTACAGGTACACTTCCCTATAGGTGGCCTTTGTAAAAAAAAAAAAAAAATGGCCTATAGAGCAGGACTTGTAATCCCTGATTGGAGGTACACAGGTATTCATGGCTGTCCTTCCATTCATTCTCCAACCCACACTGGTCCCGTTGCTCTTTGGAGACCATGTCAGCTCAGATCTACCATCTCATCAGCATTTATGAATATGTATTGTTTGTTAGCCACCAGTATACGAAAAAAAGAAAAGAAAGTTTTATTCCAAACAATGTTGACATGAACACGGGCTCATGACTTCTTCCAGACACCAAATGTTCTGGGCAGCCAGATGGTAACCTGATCCCAAGACTGGAAAAAAAATTGACGGGCTTTGATTTCCATGTACCTTTTTTGCCCGACAGTCAATAGAGGACTTTGCAGAAGACTTCACTGCAAAGAAAGGATCTGGAGAGGAAAAACAAAACAAAATGTCTTTCCAGCCTGACATCCCCAGGAGCAGCAGACCTACTTTCTAAATATTTAACAACCACTACAAATGAAAGTCAAGTCCTCGTGTCTAGGATTGAGACATTTATGAAAGGACCATTTATTGCAAGGGCTTGAGTAGTGTGAGCTAAAGAGAGATAACCTCTACCTTTGGAAAGATCATTTATTTATTACATTCAGTGAGTATGTATTGAGGGCCTACTGCACTGTTCTATAAGCTGGGGAATGAGTAGAGATAAAAGTAAACCCCAATTCCTGATCTCACAGAGCTTACATTTTAGTGGGAGAGAGACCACAAAGAATAAATAAAATGTAGACTGTGTGAGAAGGTGCTAAGTGGTGAGAAGGGGCAGAAGGGAAGGGCTGGAATTTGACACAGGGTGTCAGAGAAGGTGTGCCTGAAAATGTGGATGCCCAGAGCCTACTTCCTAAGACCTCTGATTTAGGAATGGATAGGCACACAAATTTGGCAATGGAGAAAGTCAGAACAATCAGGAGTAGAGGGCAGGGCGGTGCATCAGACATTGGCACTGTGTGCTGGTGTCAGCAAGGGTGTTAGTCGAAGGAGCAAGTGTCTGTGTCAGGCAGGTGCTTAATTATGATGGTGCCAGAGAGGAAGAAAGATTGGAGGAGCTCCTTGGAGAAGAGAAGACTAATGCAATCTAACTACATTGGAGAGTTTCTCTGGAATAATAATTTTCTCAGGACAAACAGAGTGCCCTTTCCATGGACTACATTAGCTGAGACTTTAAAAGGCAGCAAGGCAGGTGCATACCAGGGGTACCCTGTGGTCCCTTACTCTCCCCGCCCCTCTCCAGACTTTGGGGAAACTAAGCGACTCCTCTTAGGCTAGAGGATAACGAATAATATAAACAACTTGTTACGTCAAGTGCTCTCAATTTTCCTTCTGCAAAGCCAAAAGGAGCCACAAAAGTTTCCCCCTTTTACTACAAAATGTCGACCTCCATTATCAGCTGATACTAGCTGGGTGCCACTCCTGTCTCCTATTGCTGCGAGGCACATATGGCTGTGTGGCTCGGACCCCACAAATCATCCAGGAAGTTCATTTTTATTAGGAGCTTCTGCTTAATTAAGAGAGGCACCATGCTCCATCAATCAACTTCTGTTGCATTCAAGTCATCCCCCGTCACTCCACTACTAATAGTTCTGGTGCTTAAGGAAAAAGAAAAGATCTGGGGCATCCTGGCTCCAAAAGCCAAGGGGGTATGTCTGGCAGCTGCAGCACTGCTGTGGAAATTCCTTTAAAAATAAGACTGTGATTACAGAGGCAGGGAGTGGGGAATGCTTTGAGTGCCTTTACTCTTCAAAGATGTGAACTTTGATTCATTGGACCAGATGCCTGTTAGATAAACAGTGCTTTAACACGTTCATATTAAATATGCAATTGTAGTGAACTGGAGTGTTTCATTATGTAGAAAAAGTTCGTAATGTAAGATACGTAGAATCCCATGTGGCAAAGTAGATGGACAAGAATGGGCTTGTTATATATTTTTAACTCTTTTGCCCCCATTTAGATGCCTTATTCAAGATAAGGCTCTAAGTCAAAACTGCTCTTTTACAGCATCTTTTCCCAAAAACCTTCCAAGTACAGTCTATCCACATTATTCACCAATTCTGTATTTGTGAATTCACCTACTCACTAAAATTTATTTGTAACCCCATGATTTTGACTTGAGTATTGATTTCTACTCCTGACTGTCTCACTCTGATTTGTAGACGTGCTCAGAGGGTGAAAAGTTTGGGTCGCTTGACTTGCACCTTCCCAGCTGAGGCAGAGCCGGGTGAAGCTCTGCCTTGGTTCATCTCTCATGCTGAGAGTTGACTGATGGACAGAAGACTAGAGGGAGTGGTGCAGTGGAAGAAATTCTGGCTCTGGGGCCAGTTGGCCGGGTTTGAATCCCAGCTCTGGCACCTGTCAGTGGAGGGCTTCAAGCAAGACACTTTAATATATATATGTAATTATTTTCCCTAGGAGCAATGGTTCAATATTAGCTAATTCTCTGTCCATAATGACTTTATGGAATGTAACCACTATAAATAAGAATTGACTGTAATAACTTCCATTGGTGAATGAGATATGCAAAAGTTTATAATGTTTACATAAAACACCATATTGAAAATATTAATTAAAATTAATTTTACGGGGCTTCCCTGGTGGCGCAGTTGTTGAGAGTCCGCCTGCCGATGCAGGGGACGCGGGTTCGTGCCCCGGTCCGGGAAGATCCCACATGCCGTGGAGCGGCTGGGCCCGTGAGCCATGGCCGCTGGGCCTGCGCGTCTGGAGCCTGTGCTCCGCAACGGGAGAGGCCGCAACAGTGAGAGGCCTGCGTACAGCAAAAAAAAAAGAAAAAAATTGGCAAAAATATATGGTCTGACACTTCCCCATAGAAGACTCAGTGATGGCAAATAAGTATATGAAAGGATGCCCAACATCATTTGTCATTAGGTAAATGCAAATTAAAACCACATTGAGATACCACTGTACACCTATTAGAAGTATTAAAACCATCAAAAATGACAATAGCAAATGCTGACAAGGCTGCAGAGCAACAGGAACTCTCATTCACGGCTGGTGGGAATGCAAAATGGTACAGCCAGCAGCTCTTGGAGTCAGTTTAGCAGTTTCTTATATAATTAAACATACACTTAACATATGACCCAACAATCCCGTTCCCAAGTCAATTGAATTTGTTTTAAAGTAAGTACATTCACCCAAGTGAGTTGAAAATAGCCACGATATCTTTCAACAGGTGAATAAATGGCACGTCCATTAAATGGAATACTAGTCAGCAATGAAAAAAGATAAGGTAATTGATTTGTGCAACAACATGGACAAATCTTAAATGTATTTTGCTAAGTGAAAGAAGGCAGAACCAAATGCAAATTCCATTTATATGACATAAAAAAAGGGAAAATATAGGGAAGGTTTCCAGGGACCAGGAGAAGAAGAAGGATTAAATATAATACAGCCACACAGGGGAATTTTTAGGGTTATGGAACTCTTTTGTATAGTACTGTATTGGTGATATATCACTTTATGGATTTGTTTAAACCTGTAAAACTCTACGTAACAAAGAGTAAGTCTTTCTGTGTGCAAATTTAAAAAAAAATCAACCAACATGTTGAGAATCCCAGTATGGACTGAAGATTGTACCTAATTTTATTATAAGTGTATGGCACAATAAAAGGGGAGGGGGAACCAGTCTAAGTAACTCTGGGAAAATAGTGTCTTGACTGGACACTGTAAAGCTAAAGAAAAAAAAACCTATGTACACACAAGGTACTCTGGTTGATAAGTTTTTTTTTTTCCTCATAGGGGTATGGGTTATTAATTATGAAACTAATCTATATGTATAGGAGGGCTGAACAAATAAATAAATGAATTGGAGATGATGGAAGCCAACCTTCTCAATGTTAGAGAAACAAGTTACAAATAAACAGGTGGAGGAAAGACTAGAATAATGCCTGTGGTGTTGGCTTAGAGTTGGAAATATCAGTATGATTTATTTAGTAGTTATACAAATAGACAAATATAGAAATAGAGATCTGTGTTTATACATGGATTAATATGAATACATATATCCTAGCTCTATCTCTTGAGACTGCCTAGAAGCAATGGTAGCTCAGTAGCAATGAGCACACCCAGTGTCCAGATCTTGGTTTCTAAACACCACTATTAAACAAAAGGAGCCAGGTATCCTTGGAGAACTAGCTGATTCTAGGCTTGAGGAAAAAAAAAATTTGGACCATGTCAAAAGAACTTGAGTCAACTTGAAGGAGCTCCTGTGTGCCAAAACTAGAATGATTTGAGGGAAAAAAATCATCCAGTTCATGGTATTGGACTATAACCTAAGGGATATAATACTTACACAGGAGTGCATACTGATATTAATACGTAAATGGGGAAGAACAAACACATCTTCCTTATAGAAGCATCTGAAACAATATGGGTAGATATTCCCCCCTCTAGGAGATGAAGCTTAATTCCCCTTTCCCCTTCCCTGTGTTGGCTGGACTTAATAACTCACTTCCAAAGAATAGAGTATGGAAAGGGGAAAAAGAAGTAACTTTACAGTGGAGAAAACTGGCAGGCACAACCTTAACCAAACAATCAAGATTAACATCACTTGTGATAATTATATGGATTGCATGCACTCCCTGTTATGATGTGTGCTTTACCTCACTGGTGTGTTTTCCCCAAGCCTTTAACCCCATTATAAAATAAAATTGAGGAACATTCTATAAAATTCCTGACTAGAACCCTTTAAAACTGTCAAGGTTATAAAGAAGAAAGAAAGACTAAGAAACTATCTCAGACTGGAGGAGACAAAGGAGACATGACAAATGAATGCACTACTGTGGTATCCTGAACTGGAACAGAAAAAGGACATTAGTGGAAAAATGGGCGAAATCCAAATAGTCTGCCGCTTAGTCAGTGGTGTTATTTCAGTGCTAATTTCTTAGTGTTGACCGACATACACAATTATGTAAGATGTTAACATTCGAGAAAGCTGGGTAGTATGGGAACTTTCTGCACTAGCTTGGCAGATTTTCCGTAAATCTAAAAATTCTTCCAAAATAAATAGTTAAAATGAATGCATACATACATACATAGATAAATCACGTAATATGATATTACAAACAGTTCGTTTTCCAAACACAACAGAAGGGATTAAAGGCAGAGGGAAAAGGAATCAAGATGGTTTTCCCTGACCTACAGATTCTGTTCGAATTATATTCACTTGTTCTCCACTTTAGATTTTATAGAGGGAGGAGAGGAGCAAATATAAAGAAAGATGAAGAACAGAGGAGAAAGAGAAGAATTAAGAATGTCAATATAATTAAAACTTTCAGAACTGTGCAAGCCATGGGTAGTTCTTCCTAATAGCTCAAATGTCAATATGATTCAGAAAAATCGACATAATGAAAGTCAAAAACACCATGAGTGGCTCAGAAGCTGTCTGGAAATTTGAATTCTGGAACTCTAAACTTGACAGTGGTGCTTTGGAGCTCATTGACCTGCCTCCCAAGCTCTGTTTATTCACAGAATAATTGCCGTGCTTATCTCCCACGAGACACTTTAGAGTGGAATGGCTATTTTTGTTTTGTTACTGTTCAATTACACACGGTAATGTTCAGATCTTTTCAGGGCAGAACAAGTCAGTGACAACATCACTTGAAGAAACAGCAAAAGCCATGTGATCGAAAAATCTGCAAAACACGACTCAAGTGCGTCCAGAGTTAAAGTTTGGCTTTAATACATTTGGCACAAGCATCCTAACAACACAGCCACGTAGCCCCCTCTTCATCCAGGCTGAGTGGTGCTAAGCCCTCTTCAGGGCATCACAACGCTAAAAGGACTGCTGGCAGAACTCTTCGGTGGACGCCGACACACGGTTCCCTGGAGAGGAAAACCAAATTCGCTTTCAGTCTTTGAGCAGTGAAAAGGTGACACGTTAACCCCCTGCATCCTTTCAATAATGAGGAAAGTAAATCTAAGTAATGCCTTACAGTGAATGGGAGGCTCCATCGTCAAAATTACATAGGTCAATGTTTTTCCTTGGTGCTTTTTCAGTCATTTTATCCTCTACCCATTGTATTATGATGCTGGTTATTTAAAGGTCTCATGAACTATGTGGAAAGTGTAAAAAAAATAGCAACCAAACATTGAGTAAATATTTTTTAGAATATAAATGTTATACTGTTTTGTGTATATTATTATGTACATTTATTATTTTTAAGATATTTTTGATGTGGACCATGTTTTTAAAGTCTTTATTGAATTTGTTACAATGTTGCTTCTGCTGTATGTTTTTTGGCTTTTTGGCCCCAAGGCATGTGGGACCTTAGCTCCCGGACCAGGGATCGAACCCGCACCCCTTGCATTGGAAGGCGAAGTCTTAACCACTGGGCCGCCAGGGAAGTCCCTACATTTATTATTATAATAAATCCATGAAGGAAGTTTTATACCAGTAGGGCATTTTTCCCTTGCATTGGAAGGCGAAGTCTTAACCACTGGGCCGCCAGGGAAGTCCCTACATTTATTATTATAATAAATCCATGAAGGAAGTTTTATACCAGTAGGGCATTTTTCAGGCCATTTCCCCATTTATCGTTAGAGAGATTTTTCTCTCTCATGGACTGTATTAAGAAGTTTGCAGGGAGAATATATAGGTGGTATGATGTAGCCTTAAGCGGCCTCTGCTTGCTACTCTTTACGAATTGAGTTGGATTATGTCATTTCCTTTGATGCCCTACAATGCAGCCTTAAGAATAATGACCCTGCAATGTGGCTCTGCTGAAAGTAGCTTTTCCAGTGCCAGAAAAAGATGATTCATACTTGGCATGGGAGCCATTTCTGGAAACTGCCAGAACAAAGAACAGAGGTAATTCACTAAGGGGCTCCATCATCATCCAACTCAATTTGGAAATGATGGTACATCACTAAATACAAACATTCCAATAGATGTATTTACAATTATACACGTGTGTGTGCCATGGGCCTGTTTTGTATGTATATATTTATACCACAGATGGGTTTATACCTACACATATAGTACGTATGTATTTGTTTTAAGGGCATGTTACCGAAAGCAAGTTTGTGTGTCCAATGCACAATGAGGCCAAGCAAACCAAAACATCAGAGTTTGGGGCAGAGGAAAGTTTATTGTAGGGCCAAGCAAGGAGACAGGTGGCTACTGCCCCCAAAACCCCGAACTCCTCCAAGGGTTTCAGCAGAGCAGTTTTTTTTTTTTTTTTTTTGCCGGTACGCGGGCCTCTCACTGTTGTGGCGGCCTCTCCCGTTGTGGAGCACGGGCTCCAGATGCGCAGGCTCAGCGGCCATGGCTCACGGGCCCAGCCGCTCCGCGGCACGTGGGATCTTCCCGGACCGGGGCACGAACCTGCGTCCCCTGCATCGACAGGCGGACTCTCAACCACTGCGCCACCAGGGAAGCCCTCAGCAGAGCACTTTTAAAGGCAAGGTGAGGGAGGGGTGTGGTTAACTGTTGCAAACTTCTTGGTGCTGGGATCCTTTGTTCTTGCAGCAGTCCACATAGGTCGGGTCACCATGTTCCTATAAACCTCCAATAAAACAAATCTTATTCTCTGTTCTGCAACTCTTTATCTCTATATGGATGGACTCTTAAAGGTCAGAGCCCTGAGAATAAACCCTCCTGTTTATTTCAGGCTACAGGCAACATTCTTTTACAAAAGGTGCAGAGCCAGCATGACTAAGCACAGGCAAAGGAACAGATCTAATATGGAGTCAGATTTGTTCATCCCTATTACAGGCAGAGATACAGCAAGCTGTAGACAACCATTAATTCCCCGTTTCTTAATTCGAACTATATGGTCTGAGAGAGTTTGAATGGCACCAACCTGAAAATAGAAGCTTGGTTGAAACTACTGCCACCATATGTTCTCTTATTCCCAGAAAGTACTAGAATCACACGGAAATAAAAAGACTTTATTCTGAAGCTTCATTCAGAAACTTGAGTGATCCATACCTCCAGTGGTGCCGCTTCTCACCACCTCTTGGAGAAGGCTGTATCCTTGGAGCCCACAGGGAACTCCTAGAGAATGTCTTCTCGGCAGCATCTTATACACTTCATTTGACGAGTCTGTTATCATATTCCTCCCTGGCTGTGTGTCAAACTGCGCATTTATTTTTCTTAATCTTTTCTCAAAAATCAATTCTCTGAGTCCCTTAATCATTTTTATCGATCTCAGTAGAATTTTCTGTAATAAGATGGTGCCTATCTGCTCCTGAACTATTTTACGCATCTTTCCCATTCCACATTCAGCTTCGCCTGGGTACCACATAGTATAGATGTGGAGGGTGCCAGCTGATTTTTGTCTCACAGAACATCCACTTCCCACCATTGTGTGAGACTCAAAAATACATTATAATTGAAACATAACAACTTGTTGCTTGCCCGTGTATGGTGTCTCCTGTGGGTTTTTTTCTAAATCAGATTCTGCTATGAATATGGCTTCCCGTTACAGAGTGTTTAGTGCATTTTCCAGGTCATGACTCTCTGAGTGTCTAAGGCCACATGTCTAACTTTCCAGCCATAATCCTACTTCCCACCTCTTTTCGAAAATGCACAGTATGTCAGCTGAAATTTAAAAAACTGCATTAATAGGGGAATAAAATGCAGATTTTTCTCCAATTAAAATGTTCCTGTTTTTCAAAGATGATAAGCTAGTTGTACATGCAAAGAATTTATCTGATAAGTAGCAAAGAATACCTGGGCAGTAACACAAGAATCCCAGGTTCATTGTTAGGTCACTGGGTTCCAGGATCCAGGGAAGGGGCAACCGAAATTGTAAGCTCCACCATGGGGGGGGTGGTCGATGAGAGGCTGCATATGATGATAATTGCTACCAGTTTGTGAGTATAAGGTATCAACTGCTATTCTAAGTTTTTTCCACATAGTTCATTTAAACTGAAAACAAATATTGGTGAGAGACACAATTATTATGGCCATTTTTACAGGTGCAGGAACTGAAGCACAGAAACACTTAAAAACATTCTCAAGTCCACCTAGTTAGTTACTAAGTTGGCAGAGCCTGGGATTCAAACCCAGGCACTCGGCTAAATGACCCGTAGATCTATTTATTTTTTATTGTCACAGATAAGCCCACAGTTGGGAAGTACATGTAGATCCAGGTAGAGTATATGTGAGGTATCTACCCTAACCTTGGCTATCAAAAATAATATGTGAGGAACTTTCTTTGACATCAAGTTGCCTACAGCGTTATGCCAACTGAAGATTGTTCAGAAAATTAGATGGATCTGGTGGGAAAACACTTCTGATTATACGTGATCTTTAAGAAAAAGTTTTTCCTTGATTAACTCATCAGTAAACAACAATAACAACAATTTAGCATTTTACTGAGGCCTCTTTAAAAATTCTTGGCCTGGAGATGGGCACATTGACTCTCATCCAGAGGAAAATTCTTAAAACTATCCTCAGTCGTAAAATCCTTCTTCACGTCAAGCTCCTACACCACTTGTATGTGCAAATCAACTGCAGCGGAAAGACAAAAATTTAGCTGGAAAGGATTAATTCAGAAGGAAAGGAGGTGGATCATTAGGTCCTTCTCAACCCCCAATATCCCTTTGGCCTTCACTAGCAAAGCAAGAGCAAGCCTTCATCTCCTGATTGTAAGGGAGGCCAGCTCAGTTAAGCTAACATCAAGTCCATATTCATCAAATCTCCCCCGTTTGGATCACTTATTATGTTAAAATGAAAAGTAGCATTTCAAGGAGATTCAATTTATGTTCCAAGGGACCCAAGAACCATTCTTTAAAAAGGAACGATTCTTGGCATTAATTATTAGTGGCAACCTCTGGTCAGATCTCTTAGAACTGTTCCAGGGAACTAAAGATGAATTTCCCATTTCTCATCCCCAGAGTTTAGAGACCTATAAGAATGAGTTTGACTGTGTCAATAAATTTGTTCACAGATCTAATTGTGTTAATGAATTGAACATAATTAAACTTCCAGCATGTCATGAGTTTCTTCTGGCAGAACTCAGTAGATCTTTTTTAAAAAAAGATCTCTGTGGGAAAACAAATCTACTGCACAACTTCCACCATCACCATTTGTCTCCGTGTAGAAGAGACTGAAATAAGGGATTCTGAAATTGACATTTTGAGGCATTTTCCTCTCTGAATAAAACTTTATTCAATTTGCAATGAGCATGACTTCTCCTTTGATTCAATTCACTAGGTTGCAAACTCCTTTAGGACAGAAAGTATAGACTATTTTATCTTTATCCCCAAGACTTATTAGAGGGCCTGTTACCTAAAAATTTATGATGAGTGATTGTGGCCATGAAAACAAAGTCACTCTAAGTAGTTCCATTTGGGGCTCGTGGAGGGAAGGGAGTCTGTATTTATTGGGTCATCTCCTCCTGAAGGAGATATAATTGTTCCCACTCTTATATGTGAGGGAGTTACTCAAAGAAGTTGAGTAACTAATATGAGCTCAGACTTAAGTAAGTGGGAGATTTGGGGTTCCCCCCGTGTCTGTCTGACTCCAATACTGTGTGCTTGTTGGGTCACTGGTTGACGAACAATGCACTATGAAAAGTTATCAAGAGTTCTCTGAGGCACCAAAAACTTTGCTTAAATGATCTGCCTTTGCCTAAATCATTTTTGAAAAAATGAAATTAGTTGGCCGTTAAGAAGTGTGTCCAACTCTTCTCAAGATATTTTGTTGGCACGTTGTCTTCAAAGTTATGGATCATGACAACATTTCTGTTCTATCTGATGCGGCACAAGGCATAGGTCTTGCACACTGCCAGTGTTTAATAAGTGTTTATTGGTGACAAATGTTTCATTTGAATTGTTGCTGTATGAGAGGTGGCTGCCAAAAGAGCACTGCTTTTAACTTATGAGACCTAAAAGCTTGTTTGACAAATAAGGAAAGCGAAGTCGAGACTCAGCCAATATACATTACTTATGGGCACAAGGAAAGGAAAAATCCCCAAACCTCTGGGTTAGTCAGAAGATTTATATTCACTTCAGTCTTGCTAGAACCATTCACAAAAAATGTCATGGGGTTATTAGAGTTGTAGCTATTTTTTCTGATGGTGAAAAGCCTCGCAGACCAAAAAGAAGAAGAAAAGAAAGGGTCCAGATAAGTTATAATAATCTTAATATTTATTTACGGTTTATAAGTTCCCCCAATATGCTCTATCCTATCCCAGCCTAATAAGAACAGCCCCATGAGGAGGGCAGAGGGTTACCATTACTCTCATTTCATAGATGCAGAAATGGAATCATTTAACGTTGTGCTTAAAAAGCCCAACCCAGGACCAGCTGGGTTAATGCATCCGCCTCCTGTAGCTTGTCACCCTCTGGAGATGAGTCTGCCATGGCGGATGCTGGGAAAGCACTGAGTTCCAGGCAGGCCAGCACCACAAGGTGCAGTGCAGGAGGCAGACAGAGGGTTCAAATTCCTCCAGCAGTCCCACTCCAAGAAAACTAGGGCAGGTTGCAGTGAGCTTAGGGACTTCTGTCCATTGGGAAAGGTTAAAAGAATAAGAATGTAAAATGCATCATTGAGAGCAGATCAGATGGCAAAACAGCTCAAGTTTTCTAAGGAACCAGGGGAAATGATACGAATTAGACAAGTAATCAATAGCCTCAGGGCTTCCCTGGTGGCGCAGTGGTTGGGAATCCGCCTGCCAATGCAGGGGGCACGGGTTCGAGCCCTGGTCCAGGAAGATCCCACATGCGGCGTAGCAACTAAGCCCGTGCGCCACAACTACTGAGCCTGCGCTCTAGAGCCCGCGAGCCACAGCTGCTGAGCCTGTGTGCTGCAACTGCTGAGGCCTGTGCGCCTAGAGCCTGTGCTCCACAACTAGAGAGGCCACCGCGGTGAGAGACCCATGTACCGCAATGAAGAGTAGCCCCCGCTCGCCACAACTAGAGAAAAAAGACCCGTGCTTAGCAACAAAGACCCAACGCAGCCAAAAATTTAAAAAAAAAAAAATCAATATCCTCAGATCTCCAAGTGAATATTGCTGAACCCAAATCTCCAACATATTTAATTCTGTCTCTGAAAAAGTTTCCTTTTGAATAAACACAAATGATACTTTCTACCACTGTTTCCGAAAAAAGTATTAACGTTCTGAGGACCTGTAATGACAATGCCTCTCAATTGATTTTTTTTCAGCGTACTTTTTCATATAAAGTACAGTCAATCCTCATTATCTGCGGATTCTGTATTTGTGAATTCACCTACCCCCTAAAATTTATTTGTGCCCCCCCCAATCAATTCTTGTGGTGTTTGGTGATCATTTAAGGACACACACAGAGTGGTGAAGAATTTGGGTCACCCAAAGCTGGACAAAGTGTCAGCTCGCCTTTTTGTGTGGTCCATTTGGTGCCACCTTTTTCACATTCTTGTGCTTTTTGTTGATGATTTTGCTGTTTAAAATGGACCCCGATTGTAGTGCTGCCCTGATGTCTAGTGTCCTAAGTACAAGAAAGCTGTGATGTGCCTTATGGAGAAAATACACGTGTTAGATAAGCTTCATTCAGCCATGAGCTATAGTGCTGTTGGCTGTGAGTTCAATATTCATGAACTAATAATATTAAACAATATTAAACAAAACACACATAAAACAAGGTTATATATTGATCTGTTGATGAAAAAGTTGTGGCCAGAAGCTCTCAGGAGCCTAACCCTGTATTTCCCCTAGAAGCCAATTCAGCGCTCCTGGTGACTTGTTGGAACATAATAACCACACATAACGAGAATCAACTGTATGTTTTAAGAGTTAGTCCAGCGAGGGTCTAGGAGTGACAGTTGACTGTGACTGATAGCATAGCACATAATCGATGCTCAATAAATGTTGTAGTGAATGAATAAATGAAGTCAAAGGATTTGCACTGGTGTAGCTTGGTGAATATGTTAATTAGAACTTGTACCAACTGGGCTCTGAGTTCCAGACTTTCATCTCAGTAAATAATATTCAGACCCCATTCATTTCTCACTGTTCTGTTATCCTGCAAAGTACACTGGGGAATCAAACTAATAAAATGATCATTTTCTGCTTGTTCAGAATCAGTTGGTGGCTTTCGATCTGTGAACGGATGGCAATTTGTAAGCCTAAATGAGACGGACAGCTTAGATGACACAGGTCAATGCCGAGCAGTGAGATGATTGTTCAGTAGGTCTTCTGATGCCCAGTCACCTACAATGACGCAGTGACGACATCCTCGTTGACTGATAACTGACTACCCATGCAAGCCTATTTCATCCCATGTGAAGTCAGAGATCTCCTAGGGTCCTGAGACTTCTCTGCCACCTGCTGCCTCTACGGTCACGCAGGAGCTTGAAAACTGTATTCTGATTGTGGTGAGGTTAAATAAGACAACAATCATTTCTACTTGGAAGCCATGTCCAGCAAATTGCTGGAGGTGCTTTGGTGAGTTCAGACTTCAAAACCACATAGCTGCCCGCGATCCACCTGTCTGCATTCAAAGAACATGTTTCTTTCTAAGGCTAGGACAGATTTTAAAGCATTTTCTCTTTTGTATAAGAGATAGAACTAAGTGTGTGTGTGTGTGTGTGTGTGTGTGTGTGTGTGTGTGTGTGTGTGTGTGTGTAGGGTCTCAAAGAGTAGATTTTCAAAGACAAGACTGGGCAAGAGGAGTGGGGATGGAAAGAAGTTCCAGCAGAGTCAGGGGAAGGGCAGCTTGGTGGCGGGTACCTGGGACCCAGCAAAGGTCCTCAGAGAATGGCCCCTGTCCCATTAGAAAGGAAGAGCAGTTTCCAACCTAACACTTGGTGATGATGTTCTCCCGAGTTTCTCTGGCTTAAACTCCAGGAGACAGAGTGAAACCAGCACTGGCTGTGGAGTCAGTAAGATGTGAGTTTGAGTTCTGCCCACTGAGGCATCTCTACCTCAGTTGGGAAGCTGTGAGGATTCAAGGAGAGAATGCGTGTGAGAGTGCTTGCCAGGTGCTCTGCGAACATGCCTGGTGGTTGTATCTCTGCATTCTGTACAGTAAGTCTCCTACATACGAACATTCAAGTTGCGACCTTTCAAAGATGCAGACGTGCGTTCCATGCACGTCAGGCGTGAGTGAACCTGCAGCTTGCCCTCTGTCTCCTATTACTGACGATCCTTCAGCTCTACCATCTCCCACCTCCCCTCCCTCCTCCAGTCAGTAACTCTTCTTGCCTGTTCACTCGATGCCAGGCCCTGTATGCCAGCTGCTGTAGGACTACTGTACTTTTCAAGGTACTGTACTGTAAGATTAAAAATGTTTATTTTTTGTGTTTCTTTGTTTTTTATGTATTATTTGGGTGAAAAGTGTCATAAACCTATTACAGTACAGTACTATATAGCCGATTGTGTTAATTGGGTACCTAGGCTAACTTTGCTGAACTTACAAACAAATTGGACTTATGAACATGCTCTCAGAATGGAACTCGTTCATATGTAGGGGACTTACTGTAATTCCTCCTGTGTCTTTGAGAGCCCCAGGGGATGATTGGGACAGGTGCCCTGTCATAGTGAAGAGCATAGGCTTTTTTCCTCCTTGAAGGAGGAGGTTTCAGCAGGGAAAATTCTGCCAAGTGGCCAGCAGCCTAAAAATGTCCCCAATTTGTGGACATTATTTCGCTTGTGTCTACTCCAAGGGAAGTTTCTTTCGGTGCAAATGAGAGCCGGTCTGTCACCTTCGCTCAGGCATCCGCGCTCACCGTCATGTCCGTCACACATATGGTGCGTGGCAGGGTGCACCTCCACTCCAAGGCCCTTTCTGCTAACCCTGCCAGCCTGATGCCTTCCAACCTCAGCATCAGCTTTTCCCAGGTTTCTTGCTGAATCAACCAATTAGCTCGAGTCGTCTCTGACTGCTTTGAACTACGTCTTGTTAAAACATGGGTGGATGGGGACCTGGTGAAGTCCAAAAGTCACCCAAAGAGAACCAGGCCTCCTCATAGAGCCCTGGTGCTGGAATCTGTCTCTTCCACTTAACGTAGAGGTCTTTGTGCTTAGGTTGTCGGTGTGACTTCTGGAAGAGTCTCTGTAGGGACTCGGAGCAACGCCTTCACTGAAGCATTGCTCATGACACTTCCTCCAAGATCTTTCTGCAACCTAAGAGCTAAAAGGCGTGATTTATTTGGGGGGAAAAAATAATAACTGACTCTGAGCTCAAGTGATCAATGATATGTCACAGCTTATCTTTCTTTTTTTTTTTTTTTTTTGCGGTACGCGGGCCTCTCACTGTTGTGGCCTCTCCCGTTGCAGAGCACAGGCTCCGGACGCGCAGGCTCAGCGGCCATGGCTCACGGGCCCAGCCGCTCCGCGGCATGTGGGATCTTCCCGGACCGGGGCACGAACCCGTGTCCCCTGCATCGGCAGGCGGACTCTCAACCACTGCGCCACCAGGGAAGCCCTATCTTTCCTTTAACAGCTGAACCTCAGCACATCGTATCCCTGTGACAGTCCCAATAACTGTGCCCCAATGAGCCAGATAGTCACACAGAAGTTTCAACAGCTCTGTGTGTGGTTGCCAATGGGACTGAACTCTCCCTGAGACAATAGATTTTCTTGCATGTTCCCGAGGAAAGCTGTCTTCGGGGGTACCCTGCTCTTTTGCAAGCCAGGTGGAGGTGGGGAGCAGAGGTGTCTTGTCATTCTCGGAAAATCTAAGTGACCTGGCATTTTGCCTTCTTTGGAGTCGTCATCTTGCCTTGATTCCAAATACTTATTTTAGTTCCTAAGATTCTGTGCAGGAAAGTGCAAAAGCTAAATAGGAACTTAATTTAAGGGAAGCCAATAAAAAAACATGCTTTATATAATACGCGAAAGACGTTCCTAAGCTCCAAAATGGCCCTTGAAATATTTCCACTCACAGATTACCATTCACTACCGCTGATGTTTATTCTTCCCCTTGAGAATTATTCTGGTTTGTTGCACATAGAATGTGTACATAGGAGACACCAAGCAAGGGTCTCAATTCACGCAAACTCCCCAAACTTCTACCAATGAAAACTTCCACCGACACCACACAAACAAAACCTACATTTTTCAAGGTGATATGTGCCTTCATTATCTGCAAATTGCTTTGACGTCACAGCCGACATCCTTAAGGGGTTGAAGCAAAAATAGAGATAAACCAAGATTTTCTCCAAATTTAAGCTATCTCTTCTGACCAAATGGATTATTTTAGGTTGGTATGTGCAGTGTAATTAGTGCATATGGTCCAGCTGTGAAGAAATAGCTGAGGACTCCTAACTTATTATTAATTAGGCTCATTAAAATGCAAGTAAGAGAACGTTGCCTAGGTAAACAATACCTTCTGTCAGAAAGCCATTACTTGACAAGAGCTAGTCTCCCTAACTAAAGTCATCACTGATATTTCATGGATGGATTTTTTTAAGGCACCGGGGGTACCAGTTAACTACTTTTGACTGACATCAAGGACAGACGTGCAGAGCTGGAAGTAGCCGGTGGTACAGCACAGCAATACTTCTCACATCATTTCAAAATACGTCTGGGGGAGGTTAAAGGTTGACAGCCCGATGACAGGCCTTCTTCAACTGCCGTGGTGTCACAGCAGGAGCACGTCAGGAACGTTTCCTCGGCCCCTCTGAATTTCTTACATGTTCACATTTCTCTCCCTGTCTCCCAAGTAGGGAGGGATTGGCAGTTTTGTGACAAACACCTGGGAAAGAGAAATGTGCCTTATCCCTGTTAGGAACCAGGGCGGGTGATGAGGGGAAAAGACACCTGAGCTCAAGAGGGAAGGATCTCCTGATGCTTTGCCAGATTGGGGGGAAGAGGAAGCTGGACTAGCCCGGGGGGACGTGACCCACCGGCCCTTTGTCCTTTATTTTTGGGCACCTTTCCAAGGGAGTGTATAGGTTCACTGTGGCCTCTGCCCCTTGGAAATGCGACTGTAGCCTGGTCACTCAGGAATTAGCTCAGCTAACTTAGTAGAGGCCTTCCCAGCCTGATGAGGGCTAGACCACAGGCCACACAAGATTTGAAACATGGACGTTGGGCTTGGAGAGCGCTCGGCTTCAGAGGCAGACACAGGTCTCAGGTATTATTATTCCCCAGGTCTAATCTTCTCTGTAGGGTTCTTTGTCTGAAAGCAACAGAAGCAGCAGTACACACGCCAGCAGATTCCTAGAGTTCTAGAAATGTTTCCCTGTCTTTAAAAGTCCATGCACGCATCAGTATAAATCACTACAGGGATGCAGGCTCTGGTCTAAATGAATCAAAAGAGGCTATTGACAGATGCTGAAATGAGTGTCTACCTTTAACGCCGGGTCAATCGATAAGTGTCTGACCTAGACTTTTGACTGACATGAAGAGCTGTCAGGAAGAAATCATCTTTGCCAGCAATGACGGTGAGGCAGGAGGAGAGGGGAGGGGAGAAAGGGAAACCCAGAGAAGGACCTCACTCCCTGGTCGACATATTTGCGTCCTGCCGGGTGCATCCCAGGCAACTGCGTGTCTGATGAGTACATCCAGCACCTGTGCTGGATGAAGGATTGGAAGAATCCAGTTAAATCTGCATCCCATGAATGAAACTTGGAAGACATTAAGGTTTGTCTCAGTCAAATAGAATACCCTCATAATATGATTTTACCTCCCTATGTCAAAATAACTCTAAGAAAAATATTAACTTGAAAGCAAGATTTTCCCATGTGATCATGTGGGAAAATTTGCAGCCTTGAACAGAAACATGCACTGGGATGTAAGACTGGTTCAGAAGCACCAGAGTCTGTGCTTCTCCTGTTTTAGCATTTGGGCGTATCGCTTCTCCAAGAAGGAAGTTGTTCAGTGGACCCTCTTTATGAAATATCATTTATTCTGTATTTTAATTCAACTAATATTGACAAAGTTTTACGTGCCTTCACATGTCCACAAACGGTAATTTTACCGCTCAGCTTTTCACTTTTGAGTTGTGATGCTATGTGTCCTTACGGACAGCAGGTTTCAGTTGTTAAATCATGATGCTACCCGAACCCAGACCGTCATTTGCTTAGTGGCTTGTTCCCACTGCTCCTCCACAGAGATGTCTCTTCCGCAACCAGACCCTGTGCTCACCGTCTTTCTCACTGACTTTCGGTCCTCGTCACAATCCTGTGAGATCAGCATTGTTATCACTACTTTACAGACGAGGAGACTGTGGCTTAGAAGGGTGATGTAATTGGCCCAATGACACTTGTGTACTTGCTTTTTAATATATGGATACTAATTGTTTTTTTTGTGTGTGTGTGTGTGGTAAGCGGGCCTCTCACTGTTGTGGCCTCTCCCGTTGCGGAGCACAGGCTCCGGACGCGCAGGCTCAGCGGCCATGGCTCATGGGCCCAGCTGCTCCACGGCATGTGGGATCCTCCCGGACCGGGGCACGAACCCGCGTCCCCTGCATTAGACTCTCAACCACTGCGCCACAAGGGAAGCCCCATATACTAATTGTTTTTTAGGTTGGGGGTCGTGGGGGAGGACTTGCGTTTAGATTCTGCCATATGGCAAGAGGGGGCCATTCAAATATATAAATTGGGAGAATGACATGATCAAGTTTTTATTTCAGAGAGATTCTTCCAGTGGCAGTGTGGAGGCTGCCAGAGGATAATCCTGGAGAGAGAAAGACTAGTTAGGAGCTTAAGTGATGGAGGTGAGGCCTGGGGTTTGGAAAGGAGGGTTCTGGAAATTGTTATTAGCAAGGACTTTTCTACTTGCCCTGCCGTGTTTTATCTCTTGAGTGTATTCTGATAGTCGACCCACAGCATACCTTTCATCTGCTCCCTATTTGAAAAGACCAAGAAACTAGAGTAGAAGCAACTATCAAGGCACTCAAACTCTGAGGGCCCGTGGAGGCAGATTCTCATGAAAACAACCCGGAAATGACAGAAGCAGAGTCAACCAAGGCTTCATTGCGTGCGCGTGTGTGTGTGTGTGAGCACGTGCACGCATGTCTGTGGGGGGGGAGATGATGGTGGGGAGGGAGTTGAGGAGGGCTCATTGCACTTTTCTCCCTTTATTTCAAGCCTTTGGTGATATGTGCACATTGGGAACACACACGTGAAATTATTTGTAAAATTCGCCAGAAGGAGAACTTTCAAGAAGAAGCATATAAAAGAACAAAGCTGGCATGGCCCCCCAGGGGTCCTTCATATTGTGAGCAATAGCTCAGACCAACCTGCAGACAGACAGGCTAGGAGGGAGGGGGCGTCCTGCTTCTACCTGTGCAAATCCTCAGTCCTCTGCTCTCTGTTTCTAAAATTAATATTCTAGGAAGGAAAGACCAAAATCACACTGTGCAGGAGGAGCACAACGACTAGGCCAGACCATCTGCAGGCTTGAAGGGGAGAGGGGATGCGGGATCCCTGGGACAGGGGGTTAGGGGTCCCTAGAAGGGGACTGAGTCATGGCCGCTCCTTCGCCCTGCTTCCTGTCCCACAGTTCTGACCTCTCGGGACTCAGCAGTGGGCTCTGTTGCCCTTGGCGTCCAGTTGGTGTCCCTCAACAGAGAGTCCTAGAACGAAGCCAGGGAAGGAGGAGAATGAGGCTACCATAAGAATTTTCCTGATTCCCCATGAGGCATCTCTACAAAAGGTCACTGTTCCTCTCAAGGAGACCATCGCCATACGACTCTTCCAGGAACGTCTCTCTTCCCTCATCCTTGTGAGACTAGACGTGCTGACAGTACCGCTCCGGCTAACCCAGTATCTAGTGGTCCCACAACCCATCAAACTTCTGTGATTAACCTCCTTGTAAACATCCTTACTTGGGCAGGCATACCACCTGTCCCTTGCCTATTCAGGGCTCCGTGTTTACATCTCCTCCCTGTATCTCCCTCAGATTTACTCTATTTCCACAGATAGGTCTACAACACGGAGTAAGTTCTAGAGGTAAAAATGTCCACATGCTTCCCTCCAGTACTGCAGGCATCAGCAGAAGCCCAGATTTTCCTACTGTCCGAGAATGTAGTCCTAGGCAACCTTTTAGGTAGTGCCCACTAGCACTTTACACATATTGATATAATTTGATCTGTTATAATTCTTACAACACTCTTCTAAGATAGGCATTCTTTTCATCCCATTTTACAGATATGGAAACTGAGACAAAGGTTAATAACTTGCCAGTTAAGGGCAGAAGTTGAAAGTGACCAGGGGTGATAGACCTGAGGTGCCCAGGCAAACTGGGCAGTCTGTGAATGTGGGAGGCTGGCATGACTTACAGGGCATTCCAAAGGCATCTTGTATTTTTGGTTTTCCGGAATATAAGAGCTTTAAAATGTAAAACATCTCTTCTACGTGAAACCTTAAGTCCATGATGGCATCAAGACTAGCTGTTACATGTATTTGCTGACTTGACATCTCCACTTGGCATGAAGATTAGACCCTTAGAGGGTCTAACCTCATTGTGACCTGAGGGAAACCCTACAGCACCTCCACTGCAAACTGTTCCTCCCACAATCCTCCCCCCTCGGTAAATGGAAACGCCCTGCTTCCAGTTGTTTAGGCTAGAAACCTGGGAATCATCTTTGATCCCTCTACTTCTCTCACATTCCTCACTCGTCCTGTCTGGAAATGCTGTTGGCTGCCCATGGTGAACTGAATAGTGTTTCCCCCCGAATTCATGTCCATTGGGAACCACAGAATGTGACCTTATTTGGAAATAGGGTCTCTGTAGATATAATTCGTTAAGGGTAGAGATGAGAGCACGTGGCATTAGGGTGGACCCTGAATCCAATGACTGGTCACCTTATGAGAAGAGGGGACACAGAGACACAGAAAAAGATGACGTGAAGATGGAGGCAGAGATTGGAGCTCTGTTGCCAGAGTCCTTATAGGAGCCCACACGGCCTACGAACTCTGGCCCCAGGGCCTCTTGGGTTTCCTCTCCTACATTTCCCCTTTCTCGCTCTGCTCTGGCCACACTGGCCTCCGTACTCCTCCTTTGATATGTCAGTCCATTCCCGCTTCTAGCTGCTTCCAGCCTCATCCAGCCTCTTGCATTGGCTGCGTCCTTTGCCCAGATGACTCTCCCGTCTGATATCCTCATGGCTCCTTCCTTCATTTCCCTTAAGCCTTTGCTCAGAGGTCACCTCCTCAACTGCTGTCAGTAACACCCCATGCCCCCTCCCACACACACATTCCACACTTCCTTTCTCTCTTACTCTACTTTATCTCTACCCCCCCCCTTCCTGCAAAAGCAATCATCATCTTCTAAGGTACTCTAAAATGGAATTACTTATTGTGGATAATGTCTAGTGTCTGTCTGTCCCCACCCTCCGCCCTCTGCACACTAGAACGGAAACTCCATCAGTGCCGACATCTTTATTTTGTGCATTGATACACCCTATGTACGTAGTAGGGTGCCCAGAACATAGAAGGCGCTCAAAAATATTTGTTGAATGAATAAATGAATGAAGGAAGGAGGGAAAGAGAACTAGTAGAGAAGGATGTTAGAGAGATGTCAGGGGCCGATTATCTAGAGGCTTTTAAACTCTGGAGAGGATTTAAATTTCACTTCAAGTGAGAGGAGTGAAGGCATCTAACCATGGTGAAGAATTTCATTCTTTCTCCACCTAGCTGTGGAGTTAATGTGATCCAGTTTTCCCAGCCTCTGAACAGGGTCATTTGAAGAACTGAGAATTTATTGATAGCATCTTAAAAGATCCTCATATGTGAACTTGCTTTATCTATCTACCTATCTATATCTATCATCTATCTATCTATCTCTCATCTATCTATCTACCTCTATCTATCAATCACCTATCTATCTAACCATCTATCTATCCATCTATCTGTATATCTATCTACCTATTCTATCTATCTATCTCTCATCTATCTATCTACCTCTATCACCTATCTATCTAACCATCTATCTATCCATCTATCTGTATATCTATCTACCTATTCTATCTATCTATCTATCTGTCTACCTGTGTACCTACCTATCTCCAAGAATTAGTGTACTTTTCCTCAGGGATGATAACTAGTTAATTAGTTTAAAAATATGAAAAGGAGATGACAAATTTAGGAATCAGTCAGAAGACTGGTAACCAAGCCCTCGTGACCAATGAGGAGACTCTTGCTTTATTTGTAATCAGAAGGTGCCAATGGTAGTTTAGGGAAAGGAGCAATTAGCCTCTGCACTTCACCAGTGTTTGGCAGCCCTGTCTGGCTTCGGGGCCTGTGCAGCTCAGCAAATGTTATCATCGTAAGACGATGCTCTATATGGCCAAACAAATGTTCGGTAACTGAGAATTGCTTCAACCTTGGCTGACATCTTTTGCTGTTTGTTCCTAAAATGTTTGTGCCTTTCTTCCTGAGGGGGGAAAATTACCTTTAAAAGGCCTCATCAAACTTTCCTCGGAGCTAAAAAGGTCCATTTTCCTAGGAGCTAAAGTTACGTCTCCAGTGAAATTTGCTATCGTTTTTCCCTTCTGTTTTCAGGCTGCAAATTTGTTATCAAAATGCTTCCCTGACCTTCTCTTTCCCTCTCCATCACGCACTGACACATCTCGCCTAAATTTGCGTCTTGCATCACCTCAGGAAACTCATGGCTAATTTCATTATTTGGGAGAGAAAAATGCAAATGAAGCCAGACAGCTGGCGCTTTCCTCGCAGCTGAGAGTGATGGAGGGGCCGAGGCCCACCTCGTCAGAGGCCCTCACACCCTCCTACTCAGACAGGCCCTGGCGGGGGGAGAGCAGAGAGGCTGCTGGAACAGCAGGAACAGATGGCCAGGAGGGGAACAGGATGGAGAAGCCCAACTTGCTGGAGAGGCTGGGAAAAGGTGGCTTGTCAGTTGCCTGGGTGGTCAGATGGAGCACACAGGACGGTCCTTACACACTGCCACCTACTTAAGGGCAAACGGAGCCCAGCGTGCAGGCTAACAGCATCCTGTGCCAATGGCAACCGGTGTTCCTCTGCTCTGGTCTATGGGGCTTGGCCTAGGTTTCATTTTCTGTGTCTGTGTTCTCAACATCGGCCTTTTCCCAAAAATGTGATAGAGATAAAGATAAAGGGAAGGAAGGGGAGTGAAAGCCCATTTCTTTCACCCTGAATGAATCTCAGTCGGCAGACCCAAGTTTGCAAGATGCCCGCATTTTATTTTTCTATAACTGAACTTAGTTTTGTTTTCTGATCATGCTCTTATGGAATGATGGAAACTTTATTTCATTCAATATTCTCCCTTTCTCTGGAGTTCACTGAAGTATGGGGCGACTTAGAATGTCCCAAGGGAGGGGCATTAGTTCTTGTGTCATGTGTCTGTATTGCTCTCCGTTGAGACATCCATCGTCCCCTTAAGCCCCTGGTCGCAGGTCCGTACAGATTGCTGCTGAGGAGGCCTCCACTGGCTGCTTCATCTCTTCTTCTTTCTCCCAGGATCTTCTGGCACACACAGCCATCGGTCTAGCGTGCCAGGGCTGTGCCAGGCTGGGGAGACTCCATGGGCTGTCTCTGGCTTTTGACACTCACATTCACAGGGATCATTCTGTTCCTGACTTTTTTCCTCAAGGGCACAAGTCAGGGGGCAGGTTCCACCAATATGTACACACCCTTCACTTTTCTGCTAAGTCTCCTTAGCGCATCTTCATCTACTCTGGGCCAGAAACCCAATTTGTGCTCCTTCTGTAGTTGCTCAAATGTCCAAGCAAGACCTGCACTCAAAAAAGAAAACAAGAGGGCTTCCCTGGTGGCGCAGTGGTTGAGAGTCCGCCTGCCGATGCAGGGGACATGGGTTCGTGCCCCGGTCCGGGAAGATCCCACGTGCCACAGAGCGGCTGGGCCCGTGAGCCATGGCCGCTGAGCCTGCGCGTCCGGAGCCTGTGCTCCGCAACGGGAGAGGCCACAACAGTGAGAGGTCCACATACCACAAAAAAAAAAAAGAAAGAAAACAAGAAAAAAAATCCCTCAAATAGAGTGGTTGGTATTTCAAAGATATTGACTTATCATACAAAAAAAGAAGAAAAGATGGGCATGGAGAATAGGGGCCACCAGCCAAGCCTAATTCAGATCTCCTTGACCTATACAGTTAGCTAATGGGGTGTTTTAGGTTGGGTGAGGCTACCTTACTCACCCACAGTCTCTGGTACCATACACTCTCTGAGAGGCCCCTCAGGCCTCATGTGGGATTTTAATGACGTTCTGGTCTGGGGAGCAGAATGGGATTCCTGGGCTCCAGCTTATACCAGGATGGGTACCTAAAATCCTGAAAATCTTGAATGCAGCCCAAACTGCAGGGACAACGTGGTTGGGAAGTAGGGAGAGGGGAAGGGAGGAGGGGCTTGATGCATAGATTTAATCGTGGCCTTCAAATCACCCTGCTGATTACAGAAGGCCCAGAAAGGGCTTGGCAGGGACACGTAATCATTCCTGTCCATTGCACTGAGCCTTTCCCAAAGCAAAGTAACACTTTTGCTTTGATTATCTTGCTTTGTACGCACAATACCTCTGTAAAATAGGGTTGTTTTAAAGGCCAGGAGCAAAACAAAAGTGTTATAAAATGGAAAAGGCCCAGGGCCAGTCCTTAATGGCTCAGCTGGGCTTCCTGGGTCTGCTCCTTCCTGGGCTGGTCTCTCTCTGGTCTCCTCCCTCCCACCCCAAATCATGAGGCCCAGCAAATTTTCTTTTCTTCCTATTATGTTAGTGTGTACCGACCTCATTGTGTTGGCATGATCATTTTTAAAAATTTTTATCTTATATTGGAGTATAGTTGATTAACAATATTGTGTTAGTTTCAGGTGTACAGCAAAGTGATTCAGTTAAACATATACACGTATCTATTCTTTTTCAAATTCTTTTCCCATTTACGTTATTACAGAATACACAACAGGGTTCCCTGCCACTATACAGTATGGCCTTGTTGGTTATCTATTTTAAATACAACAGAGAACACAGGTTAATCTCAAACTCCCAATCTATCCCTTCCCCCCACCCCTCCCCCCTGGTAACCATAAGTTTGTTCTCTAAGTCTGAGTCAGTTTCTGTTTTGTAAGTTCAGTTGAGCGGCCCTAGGAATTACAGATACTGTGATTGGACCCACACTTTCCCCATTTCTCCCACTCAAAGGAGCCTCTGAAAGAGCCCCACCAGCCAGGGAATCCCTGGAGCTCTGGGATCCAGTGATGACTTCAAAGTGGGCTTTCTGCCCTCTTGGCCAGGGCCCGGTACTAGAGACTCTTGAAAGAGGGAAGATCCCAAGATTCTGCATATAAGTGATATTTGTCTTTCTCTGTCTGACTTACTTCACTTAGTATGATAATCTCCAGGTCCATCCATGTTGCTGCAAATGGCATTATTGCACTCTTTTTAATGGCTGAGTAATATTCCATTGTATATATGTACCACATCTTCTCTATCCATTCCTCTGTCGATAGACATTTAGGTTGCCTCTATGTCTTGGCTATTGTGAACAGTGCTGCAATGAACACTGGGGTGCATGTACCCTTTCGAACCATGTTTTCCTCCAGATATATGCCCAGGAGTGGGATTGCAGGATCATATGGTAGCTCTATTTTTAGTTTTTTTAAGGAACCTCCATACTGTTCTCCATGGTGGCTGTATCAATTTACATTCCTACCAACTGTGTAGGAGGGTTCCCTTTTCTCCACACCCTCTCCAGCATTTAACTGGTGAGAAAGTCCTTCCTGGTCCCCAATCCCTGAGCCGTGGACACGAATGTACTGCAGCCATGCTGAGTCCTAAGGTGGCCTTAGTTCTTTCCGTCTGCTAAACACGCCTTGAATGGCTCTGGTCTTTGAGAAACTGACCAGGCTGCTAGACATCAGCTCCATTCTGTCTTTTGTAAGAACTATGTAGAAATTACCCCATTACTTTAATCCTTTCGGAGCATACATAAAGTATAAATGGTGGCTGGTGTCTTTATATGCACACCGCAGTTTCTGCAAAATGATCTCCCACCCCCAAACGAAAGGCCTTTGGTCTCTATTAATCCTCAGAACATTCAGGGGGAAGGAGAAACCAAGGCACAACAGATGTCTGGGCTCAGGGGAAAAAAGCCAGAGCTTGCAAATTCAACAATCTGGCTTTAGATACCTTTTTGATTTTAAATACTTTCCCCTTTTTCAGCACAGCTCTTTGCCCTGTAGGCTAGAATGCACGTTGCCCTGAGTTACTGAATTACCGTCGTCCTCTTTTCGAAGGTGGGGACAGTGAAGTTCTGTAAGGTTAAGTCACTTGGACTCTCAGTCACGGTCCCCGGCCGCCAGCACTTCCCATCAGGGCCCAGTCTCCGCTCAGTGGCTCTGCGCCTCCCTTTCAGGGAAAAGCAGCTGCGTGAAGTTCTGTAAATGCTGTAATAGAATTTGTTAAGCACTTCCACAGGAGTTTTAAAGTAAATGTCAGCCCGCATTGTAACAGTGAGCTAACTGCGTGTTAGCATTCTAGTCCTCATTTAATTCACTTTCCCAATACTGACGTTACCACGATGCCTGCAAGGACGACCGCGTTCCGTGAATTACCCGCCAGCTTCTCCCCCGCTGCACCCCTGGGTGGTTTGTGAAGTTTAGTTATCGCTGTGCTCTCTTTCACGCTGCTGTCCCTGGGAGAATGGAGCAGTTGGTTTAAGGAGTAGTCAGATCTGCACGTTCAGGTCTCTGTAGTTGACCCCTCTTTGGCCTGAACACCCAAGGGTCCTCCCGCCTCCCTTGTCTGCTGCTGTCACCGTACCCAGAGCTTGGAGCACAGGCATCTGCTGATACTGTTACAAGTTGGACTGTGTTCCCCCAGCCGTGCCCCCCCCGCCCATTCATATGTTCAAATCTTAACCCCCAGTACTTCTCTTAGTGACCTTATTTGGAAATAGGATCATTAGAGATATCATTAGTGAAGATGGGTACATCCTGGAGTAGGGTGGACTCTTAATCCAATAAGACTGTTAGTGTCAGAAAAGGGGGAAATTTGGACCCAGCAACAATCGCACGGGGAGAACACCGAGTAAAGAGTGGAGTTACGCTACCACAAGCTAAGGAACTCCCAGAACAAGGAGAAAAGCCTAGAATAGATCCTTCCCTAGAGCCTTCAGAGGGAGCGTGACCCTGATCTCACACTTCTAGCCTCCAGAACTGTGAGACAATACGTTTCTGTTGTCTAAGCAGCTCAGTGTATGGCGGCCCTAGGAAATTACAGGTACTGTGATTGGACCCACACTTTCCCCATTTCTCCCACTCAAAGGAGCCTCTGAAAGAGCCCCACCAGCCAGGGAATCCCTGGAGCTCTGGGATCCAGTGATGACTTCAAAGTGGGCTTTCTGCCCTCTTGGCCAGGGCCCGGTGCCGGAGACTCTTGAAAGAGGGAAGATCCCAAAGTTCCTTGGCGGGGATCTAGGGAAGGGGGTGTTGGAGTAGCACGGTTTTAGCCAAATTGTATCTTCACTGGCCTACACTGGCCAGTATAAACTCTTAAGGCAGTGAGGGACTTGAAGGGATACCACGACCATGCCCCCGTATCCCGGAGCCCCTGCACACTTCGACAAGGAGGCTCTGGTCTTCTTCCTGCAGAGTTGGCTCACCCCAAACCCCAAGTCCATCCCTCCCCACCCACCCCCCTTGGCAACCGTAAGTCTGTTCTCTATGTCTGTGAGTCTGTTTTTCTTTCATAGATATGTTCATTTGTGTTGTATTTTACATTCCACATGTAAGTGATATCATGTGGTATTTGTCTTTCTCTTTCTGACTTACCTCACTCAGTATGACTATCTCTAGTTGCACCCGTGTTGCTGCAAATGGCATTATTTCATTCTTTTTTATGACTGAGTTATTATTATCATCATCATCATCATATATGAGATAGGCATGATTTTCCCGCTCTAAAGATGAAGAAACTGAGGCTAGGGAAGGGGAAGCAACTTACTAAAGGTCACTGTAGGGCAAGTGACACCTGTAACCTCCTCCAGAGGAGGTGTCCCACTGCGTGGACAGCAAAGAATGCTTGCCACCAGGAAGAGCAGCCCCAGGATATCAACCCACCACCTGGGTTGCCGGGCTTGGGGTCCCCAAGAAAGACATGACTCACACAGGTGCTGGATGGAAAAACACTTCACAGAAGAGACAGAGCGAGATCAGCTTCAACAGTGAGCACTGGTTCCCCCACGGCCATTGGGTCTCCCCCTGCAGCCGACATGGGCAATGGTCTGCAGACATCCCTCTTGTGCTGCAGGTGGAGGACCCTGTTCCCTCCCCACCAGGAACAGATAGAGCAGGGAGGTTGACCAGATGCCAAATGACACCCATGAGTAAGCAGAACACAGAAGTGAGCATCGAGTCTGGAACAGGGAAAGATATTCCCCAAACAAAGAGACGTGGCCAGCTCAGGACCTGTGGGCTCTTTATCTCTTTGTAAGGAAATGTTCTGTGTCCAAGGCACATTCTTACGCAACAATGCAGGGGTCAGAAGACCACGTGCAAGTGAGTTCCTTTCCCATCAGTCAGGCAACTAGAAGCTAACAGAACACAGACTTGAACCCAGATCATTTTTTCCAACCATTACGTGTTGACTTCTTACTGTGTGCAAGACACCACACTGGGCACTGCGAGTCTACAGAACTATTCTAGACACACAAGTCAAGCTCTTCCTCAAAAAGCTTACAGTAATGGAGAAAATACATGTATATTCCCTGAATGTAACAGAAATTCTTTTATTATACAATCTCATCCTTTAAAGACATGTTCAGCGTATTCAGCATTGAGAATCTGCTATTTGCAGGAACGATGCCAGGTGCTGGGATACGATGGCTTAAAAGAGCATCCTTACCTATAGAGCCGATTGTGGATTCACAGTGCAGCAAGCAGGCAAGGGAGTAAGGAAGCAACACAGTTACGTGTGAAGCACTGCGCTGGGCCCAAGAGACGGCAACTGAAAAATTAAAAATCTGAACCCATAATCCTGCTTCTCACTGGACACACAGTCTAAAGTGAGACAGAATTGCCTAATTGCATTAGGCAATTCCAGAACCACGTACACCACGAGGCGGGGTGTGCCGGATGCTGCGGGGGGTGGGGGGGTGTAGGAAAGGGGCATCTTAAAATGAGGACCAGAAATGGCTACCTGGAGAAATGATGCTTGAGCTGAACTTGAAGAAAGATAGGTTTCTCTCAGATGAAGAAGAGGAGAAAACATTTTTCTCAGGGGCAGGAAGGGTGTGTTCAGAAGTACATGGGTGGTAACCAGCCAAGTGTGTTCACAGTCCTGCAGAGAGTTTGGTGTGACTGTGACAGAAGCTCTGAGTGGGGAGCAGGCAGTGAGAACACAGGCGGATCCTGAAAGCATGGGAGGGTGGAGACAGGCACAGATCCTGAAAGGCCTATGCAGAAAGCTAACAGGACATAGACGCTCAGATAAAGTGCTAGAGTTCTCTTGGGAACATTCAGACATGGTTCAAGGAGAAACAGAATCTGAAAAAAAAAAATGGGAATAATTTGGGTGGGTAGGGTGGAGGAGAGTGGACATTCTTTTTTTTTTTTTTTTTTTTTTTTTTGCAGTACGCGGGCCTCTCACTGTTGTGGCCTCTCCCGTTGCAGAGCACAGGCTCCGGACGCGCAGGCTCAGCGGCCATGGCTCACGGGCCCAGCCGCTCCGCGGCATGTGGGATCTTCCCGGACCGGGACACGAACCCACATCCCCTGCATTGGTAGGCGGACTCTCAACCACTGCGCCACCAGGGAAGCCTGGAGAGTGGACATTCTAAGCAAGGGGACGCTTTGGCATAGCTGGGTGTAGGCAGTCACACGACCCCATGGGGGGAATGGGGGCACAGGGGTGTTCGGTGGAGCTCTGAGCCAGGTTATGCGCTAACACACTGTGAGCTGCCGGGCACCAACCACAATGAACTACACATGATCCTCATGGAGGTACCCGGGGACATCAGATCCCTGAGTAGACTTATAAATATGAAAGGTAACTTCAATGGCTACAGTTTGTTGTCCTGAGATGCTATTGAGAGTAAAAGGATAGGACTACATACAGCAGGACAAGAGGCTTAGGACAACCCTCGAAACTGGAATGGAGGGTCAATATATGAAGAAGCAAATAGATCAGATTAAATATTCACAGGGTGAAAGCCGGTGGAATTGGAGTGCTTGAGGAGCATATATTGATATAAGATGGACAAGAATTTTCTAAGGAGACACAGCTGGGTAGGTTTGGAGACATTATCAACTCCTAAATACACACACACATATAACACAAACACATTCATTTACATGTATATGTAGGGAGATAGCTAAATAGATACATGTACACACACAGTTGGCTGTCACGGAAACACAATGCTGGCTTTGCCACATGAGATTTAGTCTTGTTTTTTTTTTTTTTTTCAATTAACTAAAGGCAGTTAAAGGCTTTAGGATCATGTCTATCTGAGTTTGCATATGAGTTTTACCATTTAGGATTTTGACTGGATTATTTAACTTCTCTGAGTCTCAGTTTCCTTATCTATAAAATGGCGCTAATAATATTTACTTCCAAGGATTGTTGTGAGGGTTAGATGTGTCCGTTGTCTGGTACACGGTAAAACCTTCAGTAAGTAATATTTTATGTACCCTTTTGAATACTTTCTGTATGTATGTGTTATTGGCTGTAAGTATAGCACATACTCAATACAAAAATGACCATGATCTATACATGAGCAAATCTGACTGAGTTTACCTGGAATTATCATATCAAGTTTCCTGCCATGAAAGCGGAATAGGGAGTTCAAGACACCAGTTGAATTCAGTTATAGAAAAAATATATATCTTGTCCCATAGCAGCTGTGGGGACTCGAATTTGTACTTACCACACTTCATTGTCTTTCTGATGTGCTGACCCTTCAAAACGTCAATCTTCTAAATTCTCTCCCTCTAGTTCCAGGCTGCTGAGCCCTGGGAAAGAAAGCACACGCAATGAAGGAATTTGGAGAGCTGGGAGGTGAGAAAAGTGGGCTTTGAGATCTGCCTTCCTTTGATAAGCAGGTTTAGAAAGAGGGGCAGTAAAATAGAACTAATAGTTGTATGGAAGGTTATAGTTCACAAAGAAGGCATTTTTATCACACTCAACTCTCACAATAATCTGGGAGGGAGCTAGACATCCCTGTCTGCTATTGACCAAGTGCAATCAGCCTATCAGCAACAGAGCCTAGACTTGCCACCACTTTTCTGACTCTAAATCTCACATCCTTTCCATTCTCCTGTGCTCAGGATTCTTCCTTGGTGTCCGAAGGTTGCCTTTGGTTGATGCAAGTGTCCTCTGGCTCATTTGGTGAAAGGTTAGCTTTCACCTTCCGAAGCCCATTTGATCTTAGGACCATTGCTCCCATTTTACAGATGAGCAAACTGAGATTCACTCAGTTCAAGGTCACTGACTGTTAAGATATTGAGCCTGGGCTGAAAGCAGTTTTGCTGCTTCATGATTCGGTGACCTAGCCATTGTATCCTGCTAAGAGTAAGCTGTCGTAAGTAGCACATTATTAATGTTATATTTTTAGAGAAGCAAAATACTGCCTTATTCATGGGGGAAAAATGAATGACTAGTTGAACTTTCTTCCTTAGATTTTTATAAGTGTCACAGATACATCATAATACAAAACAGAGTTCTATTTGATTAGATTCCCCTTTCCTTTCAATGAGCTTCAGTAAAATTACATATTTTAATCTGAAAAATTGAGACATACAGATGTAACTTCTGTGAAAACGCCTGGAGTAAGTGAAGCATTACTTTCTAAGCAGAAACTGCTTCATGTCAAATGCTTATTATTGTTAAAGAAACCAATTTTTACATATTAACTTGGAAATCAGCGGCAGATTTGTCAGTTAGTTTTTTAAATCATTTCTCCCCGGTTTCCTTCTCCTCTTTTGATCATTTTGCTGCACTTGCAATTTGATATCTCACTTCTGGCTCTCCTGTCTGCAAACTATGTTTAGTGCAAAGCTCTGCAGAAAAAAAAAATCTCTTATTTGACCATGAACTTTCGATGATCTAGTTAGCGTTACTGTCAAGCTTCCCGCGGTCTTTTTGAAAAGCAGGACTTGTCCATGCTGCCCTCTGGCCAACTTCAGTGGGACTAAAGCGCTAGCAAGAGCCATCAAACTGCCTGACGGCTTGTCACCAGCGAGGCTCGATTAATTTACACACATTTTCCACTGTTTGGCATCTACCATTATAACTCTTTTCTCTTCCAAGCAGCTCGTGTTTGCATTTAACACTTGGGTTAATTTTCATCAGAGTTTAAATTTAGCCATCAGTTATTTCAGGGGAGCTGTCAGCCAACATATGGAGAGAGGAGGGAAAAAAAATCCTTCTGAATTTATAATAAAGTGGAATCTGTTGAATGTGAAACAAAAACCAACTGCAATATAGGGAGGCCCCGGTGGGGAGAGCGGGGTCAACGAAGAATTGCCGAGTGGATTAGCTGTTCTATTCACCAGAGCCGCATCTGGGCACCACTGAGCTTCTTGATATATCAAAAAATGATGGAAAGACACAGTTCAATTTGTCCCCCTTTTATAAAGGATAATTAACCTGTCAGTCTTGCTACTTTAACAACTTCATTAAATGGGAGGCGAACTGGGTGCTGAGAAGTCTTGCCTTTATCCAGAAGGAACACAGGGCACTTGTATAAATGGGGAAAGAGGAAGGAAAACACATACATGCGCACCCCGATAATACCGTCTAGTTCCTGAAAAATGGAACATGCTTCTTCCAATTATGTAATCATCCCGCCTTGACTCTGACCTGCTCAAAGTAGTTTTCTTAACTTGGAAGGCAGAGGAAATAATGTCACAGCCCAACTAGGCCAGAGAAGCACACCATTTCAAAATTGAGGTTATGGGGTTTCAGATATTATTGGGCCAAACCATTTAAGACCTAAAGTGATGGCTACTAAAGGTGAACAGCATTTCACAAGCAATAAAAGGAAATGAAAACAGAGCTCCCTCAGTCCTCAACACCACCGCATCCCCGCGCAACCCCACAATGGCTGCCGGCATCTGTATCTTGGCAATAAATCCTTTCTTTACCACTATAAAGATTCTAAACTTTAAAATGCATTCATTCAAGGAAAAAAAGAACACTTACATCATTTTAGTGTTTGGAACCATCAGTAATCTTAACTCTTTTTTAAAGCTAACATCCTGAATATTTCAAGTAACTGAAATAGTACTGTAGTTTAGGATTATCATCTCCTTTTTTAGAAATTCTACTCTGTATAAATAAGTATAAGGCACAGTAATAATAAAAGTTAATTGTAAAATATTTTTCAAATTTTCTTCAAATCAAAATTATGTTATTTCCAGTTGAAAAGGAAATTGTTTTATGAAGTTGGTAATTCTGTTCTGTAATATCACATTGAATGATCACAAAATAATAATTTATCACAAAATAATCATACAAAATTCCAATTAGCTATAGTTAGTAAGGGTAAAATTTAATATGCTTCTCTTGTGAGTACAGTCAGGAATTCTAGAAGTGATCATGTGATCCAAGAAAGGAACTATTTTATATTTAAAAAACAATTGGAATGATTAAAAATACAGACCAGGTTTTATCTTTTCAATTTCTCTTTTGTTAATTTTTTGTATGAGATTTAAAAAAATTTTGTAAAGCTAATATTACCCCTTTAAAGTTTATAGTTCCAAACTATAAATTTTAATTTATATGATTTTTTATTTTAAATTCATTTATGCTGTTTCAGTTTTAATAATTTGTGAATATACCAGGAGGGCAAAAAGAAACTCATACCATCTTTTAGTACAATAGGTACCATTTAGATGAAAAATCTTTCAATTTTATGAGCGATCCTTTGATGAGAGAGTGACAGTGTTATTCCTGAAAATACTTGCATGCTTCATTTGATGGAGACATCAGAATTCACCTATTTTTATCTTATTTGAAACAAGATTTGGTACAGCTCCTAGAAGAGTTAAATAACTACAACAGCTATGTGATTAATATTTAAAACATAGCTATTCTTTTTCATACTTTTCATAACGAAAGTAGCCTAATTTCATAGAAACAATCATAAAAACAAAAACAAGCAAAAATAGAGATAACCCTTCTGAAGACCAACGGCATTCAGAGGTTTTCAGAGCACATTTGGTTTTATCATATCAATTATAGGATTTCTATTTACTTCACCTAGCTAAGGATTGTATTTATCATAAAGAAGACAATTCATTTTTGTCAGTTTTTGGAAAGAGAGCTTGTCCTCACTCATCCCCAAAGTGACTTTCTCCTGTTCCTGAACTTGCCTGTCTCTCTCGTTAGACAATAATTAAGATGATACAGTTTGTATGGTTCCGACTCAGACCTCTGTCTGCACGCATTTGCAGACGAGAGTTAAAAGCTTTATCAGCCCTTCCCCCATGGTATTGTAAAAAGGGGACCTGTGATTCAGAGTGGCAAATGTTCTTGCCACTGGTGCTTTTCCAAGTTGTACATGATCTCAAAAACCATGGTGGTGGACATGCGACACCATGAGTGCTTTTCTGCCACAATGACACTGCACCTTTTTCTAGATAGTACTTGGCATGTTTGCTTGCCGTGTCTTTTAGAGGAAAGACCCAAGGGCCGTTGAGATTAGCAGGCACCTCGGCCGTGTCACCCTCTCCAGCTGGTCTGGCACCAGGGGCACTGCCGACTGAAAAGGAAATGACTCTGATTCCGTCTGCACTAATACTGGGAGACTGGAAATGTTAAGGAAAGCGGCATCAGTCAGAGTCTATTGGACATTCGCTATATATAAATGAAAGGCAACAGGGAGAAGGGAGAAAGTTTTCTGAGATTAAATACTACTTTAGGGTCCAGAGGCAGGTTCATTTGACTGTGGCTCTGCAAGAAGTTATGGAATGACCCAGAGCTTAATTATAGGAAACAAGTGACTCCACTTACCCAAATAAAATATTCCAAATGGTAAACATGACCACCTGATGTCAATGTGGGTTTGCCAGGCAATAGGCTTTCATAATTTGAGACTTTCACATCCAATTGGATCAAACTTTGTTCTGAATGAAGAAAATGTTTTAATTCAGCTGTGTGCATCCTTTTCGTTTCTTCTTCAAAGACAACAAAGCGCTGTTAATTTTAGAGAGAAGAGACCCAGCCAAAAGCTAAAATGAGCAACTTGTACCACCAAATAAACATGGGAAGAAGCTCAATTTCCTATTGTAACAAAATGTTTCAATTGCCTCAGATTTAATCACTGTAATTTAGTCATTTTGTGAATGTAGGTCAGCCATTTGTTGGCAGAGATGTTTTTTATTTAAAGGGCATTTTTTTTCACTAATAACCTTCAAATTTGCAGTCAGTTTATTCCAAAGAAGTGCAAAATTATCAAGAAACATATATATAATTAGGTCTCCTTATATGCAGCAGGAGGAAAACCATCTACAAAGAGTTCTCTGAGCCTGATTTTAAGATCAGGTCCTCTCACTCTGTGCCTGCATTAGTACTTGAGAATGAAGGGGTGGTTATAACAGAAATGACTTAGGTGTTTGCAGCAACTGTGAAAATCTGTTATCTTCATTCCAAGATTTTCTTTCTCTTATGTTATCACTAGACTCTGTCATAAAAATTACCTCAGATACTACCACCACCACCACAACTTTTAAAAAGTTGAAGTGTAGTCGCTGTACAATATTGTATAAGTTACAGGTGTATTGTATAGTGATTCACAATTTTTAAAGTCTATGCTCCATTTATAGTTATAAAATATTGGCTATGTTCCCCATGTTGCACAATATGTCCTTATAGCTTATTTTATATGTGATAGTTTGTACCTCCTTTTCTAGGGCTCGTTTCTATAAATTTCTCATTTTTAAAAAAGATTTATTTATTTATTATCTATCTATTTTTTTATTTAATTTATTTTTGGCTGCATCGGGTCTTCTTTGCAGCACACAGGTTTATCTCTAGTTGTGGCATGCGGGTTTTCTCTTCTCTAGTGGAGGCGCGCGGGCTCAGTAGTTGTGGTGTGTGGGCTTAGGTGCCCTGCAGCATGTGGGATCTTAGCTCCCTGACCAGGGACTGAACCCGCATCCCCTGCATTGTAAGGCGGATTCTTTACAACTGGACCACCAGGGAAGTCCCCTAAATTTCTCATTTTTATAAGTGTTTCCCAGCTTAGTATCTGTTAGCCAACCCAGTAAGTGCCATGGGGTATCTTTGTTAATTGAATGTTCTAGATAAATAAGCACTGCTGTCCCCATATTTTCTCTCATGAGCTCATTATCTAGGTCCTGTGAGGCCACCACTTATCAGTGAAGCCCTAGTGACTTCCCTCCCCTGATTCCGTAACAAGTAAAGATCACTCACTGTATATTCAAATACACACTTCCTCCTGCTAGTTTAGTATCTCTCAGTACGGACTTGTCTCAGTTCCCCAGGCAAGCTTTCTAAAACACTTTCCAGTCCCTGCAATGTAGCAGGCTCCCGGATAGGCACCGAGGTGACCACTCCATATGACCCTCACAAGCATGGGGAAAGCAAGATGGTACCCATTTTACAAATAAAGAATGAACTGACGCTCAGAGACGTGGAATAACTCGCTTATGGTGACCTAATCATTCAGTGACGAAATCAGGATTTAAAGTCAGGGCCTTTTAATTTCATATCCCATTATACTTCTGCCTCACAAGTCCATGGACGTGTCTTGAACCCAGCGCAATAAATGATTCCTCTCTCTATCACCTCGGAGTGAACATGGCATGGTGCCACTTTCATGGGAAGTACCCACTAAATACCTTGTTATTCCATAATTCCCTGGCATTCTTCAGGTAGATGATGAGTCCATGCAAAACCCAACCACTTCTTCTTAATCATCCATTCACCTGCCTGTCCCCTGAATGAGGCTTCCTCTTATCTTACTCTTGTTCACAGCCCCCGTGTCAGACACACTGTTTTCTCTCAGTAATCAAGGGATGCAAGATAGGGGTGGTACCCAGAGAGGAGGGCAAATGTAGCTAACAGGAGAGAGGATAAGCCCCCTCGGTGGTATTTGGAAAGATGAAAGTTGGTAGAAAACTCCTGACATTATCGTTAAGTTTTCCACTTAAGACATAGAGACTGTTAAAAAATAACCTTTGCGCTAGACCATAATTGTAGATGTAAATGGTCATGAGATCAGGTAGACTCTGTGCAGACATCCAAAAAGTCCCTAAGAGTACTTTTGTCTGTCTGTTTTTACTGAGCCACTAATATTAACCTGCTTTGTGGTCAATTATATCTCTCCTTAAAGATGTTTTTGGAGGCTGCTTTCCAGTTTAGCAACACATGTACGTTCTATTTGTTGTTGAACCAGGCACTGGAAGTCCCACCAGATGTGACTATGTACCTGCCTTTCCCTTTGCATATGGATATATAGTGATCCGTGTTCAGAGCAGCAGTAAGACAGACAGAACTTGTTCTTGTGGGTTGAATTGTGTCCCCCCGCCCCCGCCAAATATGTTGAAGTCGAAATCCTCAGTATCTGTCAATGTGATCTCATTTGGAAATTGGGTCATTGCAGATGTAGTCAAGTTAAGATGACATAGAAAACAAATTTACGGTTACCAAAGGGAAAAGGGGTGGGGCAGGGAGGGATAAATTAGGAGTTTGGGATCAACAGATACACACTACTCTATATAAAATAGATAAACAACAAGGACCTACCGTATAGCACAGGGCACTATATTCAATATCTTGGAATAACCTATAATGGAAAAGAATCTAAAAAAGAAGATTATGTATATGTGTGTGTGTGTGTATATGTGCACAGACATCTGAATCACTTTGCTGTATACTTAAAACTAACACAACATTGTAAAACAACTATACTTCAATAAAAATGTAGCAAAAACTTATATATATATATATATATATATATATGGTATCCTAAAATACTATAGAATTACAAGAAAAAACATTTAAAATGGTTTAGGCTAATTTGGAGTTAATTCTACAATAAACTTATATAATACTATCCTAAATAAAAGATGAGGTCATTAGGGTGGGCCCTAATCCCATATGACTTGTATCCTTAAAAAGGGGGAAATTTGAACAGAGAGACAAACACATGTAGGAGAATGCCACGTGAAGATGAAGGGCAGAGGTCAGGGTGATGCCTCTACAAGCTAAGGAAACGCCAGAGATTGCCACCAGCAGCTAAGGGAGAGGCATGGACAGAGTCCTCTTCAAAAGCCCACAGAAGGAGCCAACCCTGCCATCTTGATCTCAAACTTTTAGCCTCCGGAACTGTGAGATAATAAATTTCTGATGTTCAAGCCACCCAGTTTGTGGGTTCTTGGTTATAGCAGCCTTAGGAAATGAATACACTTGCCTTCCACTAAGATTTCTAAACAATGGCCTTTAATTAGATGGTCTCTGTGTCTACTTAAAATGAAAAGGGTTAGAGAAACAAAAATGTAATGACGCCTTTCACGTTTGACTTTTTCTTAAGTACTCTGAAATTAATATGTTTTCCTTATAACATTTGTGTAAAATGACCCAGACATATGTATCTTCGGGTCAAAGAGAAAAACAAACGTGAAAGGCGTCATTACATTTTTGTAATGCTGTATGTAATGTAATTGCTGTATCTTTTAAGTACTATGCAAATAAACTGTATGCTAACAATAGTACAGGACTGACTATTTTATTAGAGATGATTCAAGATATAATCCTTTATTGCACAGGAGAATAAAGAGAAAATACAAGTGTGCTTGCTGGGTGGCGTTAGGGTTTCTGGAAAGACGTGGAGGGCAGGGAACTAAGGGGAGGCCATGGAGGCTGAAAGACCATCGAAAAATTAATTAAAATGTAGTTTTTTGCAATCACAGTATTTCCTAATATCCCTTAAAGTCACTGGATGAAAGTCTGGACATATCTAAGCCCACACTTAGGAATTAATGCCTCTTCTAATCATATCACTGGTTTGACTGCCTTCAGACCTTTTGAATGAATTAAATTCATTTGCTGGGATATTTATTCTCTGATTTGAAAAATAAAAAGACCTCCTGGCTCTGAGAACCCGCTGCTCATTTTGATGGTCCTTTTCTTAAAAATGCTTTCTGATAGGTAATTTCCCTCCTTCCAAGCTTGAAGTAATGTTTATATATTTTAAAACCAAGTCTGTTTTCTGAAGTGTAATGTCAGATCCTTACTGGTCGGTGCTCTTTATTTAAGCTATAAAACTATGTAATAAACACTCATTATAACCAGGGCCTCTGGTGCTCTGGTTGCTACCTGGACAGATCTGGGTCTCAGGCAGTCTTGATTGTACCAAACTGTTGTGCTGTGTTCACCTGTGCCAAGTTTGGTTTGTTGTAAGGACAACCACCCTCAGTTTCCAATATATCAAGCCACTCTTCTTTCTCAATACTTTAAAACATGGCCCCTTAGCCTCAGCTAAATCCCTCTCCCCACCCCCAAGTATTCACTGATTTCACTCCATTTATTCCTATCTTTGTATATTCACTTAGGGCTGTGCCTTTGTTCAAATGCACAGATCAAAAACTCCTTCCATATTTTATAAAACTCAATCCAAAATTCCTTAAGGTGAACCCAAGCCTCTTTGTCTCCCCCTTTCTTCTCTAGAGATGTCAAATGTTTGACAGGGTCCATGACCGCATGAGAAAGGGATGCTTCCCTGATTTACCCCACTCTTGTTCTTTTCCCTGGCTAGAATGCCCTCAGTCCTTAATGTTTTCTACAATTGTTTCTTCCAGTTTCAGGGAGGTCTACCTTCTTTCCCCAATCAGATTATAAACCACTAGAGGGCATGGAACAGGTCCTTCTCTTCATTTGAGTTCCTTCTAGAGCTAATAGAGCTGCCCATGCTTCAGTATTCAATGAATGCCTGAAAAAGAATATTGGATTAAATTAACTGAATTCTAAAGTTTTCACCAACACAGAAAGCATGTCTATAGTATTTCTGCTTTCACGGCAAAAGTAGGAGTGATGGTAAAGTCAATTTTGTTGGCTATTCTTGACAGGATAATCATGATGACGTGGATGTTGACATCAGCCATGTGCTCTCACTCTGGTTTCTAATGCAGTCCACTCCTCTGGACTTGGGGTGGTAATAAATACTTAGCCTTTGACACAAAGTATTTAGCAAAGGAGCTTCAGCTTAGAAACTAGGAAGATCCAAAGGGTGGAAAATAGAGTCTCTACTGTAAACCTTGTCTAATTATGGGCACCTAATAGGTACTTAATAAATGTTAACAATACATGGACGAATAGAAGGCTAGAACCTCCACCGATGACAATTGCACAGACCAAGTACCATTCATTTTCAGTAAGCCAAAGATTTTTATTTGTTTCTAATATTTTTGTATTCTTGAAAAAAGAAGATAGATAATTAAATTGCCTTCAAACAGCCCTCTGAAATATGACTTGGAGAGCTTCAGCAATTTTCTTTAATATCCTAAGCTGAATCCATTTGTCCCTTTTATAAAGAGACATTAAAATACAACCACTTGAACAGACAACACAGAGTACTCTCGTCTCTGAATGCTTCTCTGCATTTGCATGGTTCTCTGAAATAACAAGCTCTTCACTCTCCCCTTTGCTGACAAATGGGTGATAAAGTGACATCTCTCTAGTGATTCAATATTTATGCAGTTCACGGTGTTGAATCCATGTGTTCTGTGTATTTGGGTCGGGGGGTGTCCATTGACCCAATTGGCATAAGTTGACTGTTAGTTTCTGGTGGTCTTTTAAAAGTCCTCTACTTAATGTTCTGTGTTTTCTCATCACCAATTTTGTCTTTCCTTATTATTTTCCAATTTGGAAAAGAAAATTCTACATATTTAGGGAGCAGCTGCAACACATGTCTTATTCATCACATGCCACCATTCTGTTTCTCAAGAAGTCTGACTGCAAATTTCAGTGATCACATAGGTAATGGGGCATTTGGGATTTCTGGAATAAAACTAGCTGCGTCCCCATAACCCATATCCCCAGATCTCCTCAGCATTCTGATATTATATTCGGTTTGCTCTAATCCAGATGGTTTTAGCTGTAGTTCCTTCATGTGTTTCCTGGGTTCACCCTGACCTTGCCTGAGGGACTCCCCCACAGCCTCAAAGGCAGAAAGAAGGCACTTTTCCCCCCAGAAAACTCTAAAGAAGCTGATTCTTCTCCCGAACTTATTAAGGGGCAGAAATAATGGAACAAAGTTGACTGCTTAATATCCATTTTTAACACAGTTCTGGAAAGCAATCACTTCACACACACACACACACACACACACACACACACACACACACACACAATAACTTAGGTGAGTTTACAAATTCTTTAAATCAAGATACTCTTTCACTTTTTTCTCTGACACTCACGGTAAGCCTTCTGACACTTACACGGACCAGCATCTCCTTTCCGGGGGTGGCGGGGGGGGGGGAAGAGACAGTGGCTCCTCTCTTTAATACAGGGGAGCCAAGGAAATGCACCTGTAGTGGAGAATGAATATTCTAATGCTTCCAAACCTTTTGGTGAAGGTGAAGGGGGCTTGTTGAAAACATTGCTGTGAGCAGATGGACCCCTGAAACCATCTGCTATGAAGCAACTAAATGTTCAATGATGCATTACAGAATTATTTAGCTCTCAAAGATCCTGAAACTAGTTAGTAATGATGGCATCTGTACCGAGAGCAAACAACCTATTTATATATGATCTATTACTTCATAAACTGTTTGGAGACCCTCCCTTCTTAAAGAAGCAGCAGCCTTCTTGATTGCCAGGTATAAAATTGTTACTGAAAAAGTCGTAAATTATAATCTTAAAATTAACATCCATTTTCCTTCTTTAGGTTAAGTCAACTTTTCCTGAACCCAATTTTTTCTCATTCCTCTTTAAAAGTATAGCTGACTGAGATTATTTGATACCACTTAAAAGGAAACAAAGTATGTTTTCATTTCTACAAATCATAACCACTAGATATTTTAATATCTATATAAATGCATCATCTTTTCCAAAATTTCTATTGTAAAAATATGTACCTTTTATTTAAAAAACTAGACAAATAAAAATAGAAAAAAGAAGATATTTATCAAAGACAATCACTATTAATACTTTTGGTGTATTTTCTTCAGCTCTTTTTCCGTACTTAGTTTGAAAACAAACAACTAAATTTAGTTCCATAATCCTTCAAAAGTATGTGTCTTCTCCCAGAGACCTGGTTTTGTGATACAGGATTTAACAGCATATTCTCTTTATTCATGGTCTCATGAAAATACATAAAATTCAAACTGGTTTATTCACATAATAGAATACTATTCACAATAAAACGGAACAAACTAATAATATACACAACGACATGGATGAAGCTCAAATACATTATGCTAACTAAAAAAAAGCCAGACCAAAAAGGCTACCTGCAGTGCAGTTGCATTTATATGACATTCTGGAAAAGGCAAAATGGTAGAACGAAGAGCAGATCAGTGGTTGCCAGGGGTTAAAGATGAGGAAAGGATTTGACGAGAAAGAGAAAGCATGAGGGATTTTTTTTTGAGGGATGGTAGAATTGTTCTGTATTTTGATTGAGGTAGGGGTTACATGACTGTATGCATTTGCAAATGCATAAAACTGCACCCCGTAAAGAAGAGATCTGACTTTATGTGCATTAAAAAAGAAATGTTCAAAATATTATTCAGAGGAGTATACACTATAGAAGTCATCAGGTCTCTTGCTGATGACTTGCTGAAGACATCAGGTCTCTTGCTTAAGAAAATGGATTTTTTCATTCAACGATGATTTATTGAGTGCTACCGTATTGCAGGCACTGGTAGGTTCTGAAGGCGGAGCAGTGAATAGACAAAACACCTTCATTCCTGGAGCTTGTATCCTAGTGGGGAAGGACAGTAAGCAAAATAACTTATATTGGATCATGGTGAGTGCTTTAGAGAAAAGTGAAGCAGAGAAGAGAAAGCAAGAAGAGGCCGTCTCTGAGAGGGTAACATTTGAACAGAGTCTTGGAGGAGATGAGAGGATGACCGCGTGGCTATGTGGGAGAACACCAATGAAGTGCCCCAAGGTCCCGAGAAAGAGTTGTGCTTGGTGCAAACCAAGGAGAGACGGGATGGCTGGCCTGAAGGGCTGGGAGGGAGAGCAGCGGGAGATGAGGTCAGAGGGGTAAGGGGGAGCTAGTGAGGATTCTAGATGAATGTAAAGATTTGGCTTTACTCTGCATGAGGAGTGCTATCGGAGGTTTTCGAGTAGAGGGGCACTATGATCTTAACTGACACTGAAATATGTAATAGGGAAGAACAAGTCTGACTCCACGTTGGCTCTTTTACTTTAACCTTTGTATTCTATTGTTTTTGCTACAAGTTAAGAATGTTGCCTCCTGGTGGTCCAGTGGTTAAGACTTCACCTTCCAATGCAGGGGGTGAAGGTTTGATACCTGGTTGGGAGCTAAGATCCCACATGCCTCCTGGCCAAAACACCGAAACATAAATAAACAGAAGCAATATTGTAACAAATTCAATAAAGACAAAAAATTTTTAAAAATAGTATGTTGCCTTTAGCCTAAAATATACATGAAAGCCCATTCTCAAGGCTCTGACCTGTAAAGGTACAGCAGTCTTCCGTTCATATAGAGATAAAAAGTTGCAGAACAGAGAATAACATGTCTTGTTTACAAGGTTTACAAGAACATCATGACCAGACCTACATGGACAGCTGCGAGAACAAAGGATTCTGACACCAAGAAGTTTGCAACAGCTAACCACACCCCCTCCCCTTTTAGTATAAAAGAAGCCTGAATTCTAACAAGGGGAGGATGATTCTTTGGGACACTAGTCCACCTTCTTCTCAGTCTGCTGGTTTTCTGAATAAAGTCGTTATTCCTGTTGAGTTCCTCAACAACTCGTCCCTTGATTTATTGGCCTGTCATGCAGTGAGCAGTATGAGCTTGGGACTCAGTAACAAAAAAGAGATCAGTCTGGCTGCTTGTGAAAATAGAATGTATGAATTGGGTGGGGATGGGTGGGTGGAACAAAAGAGGGAAACCAATCAGGAGATGAGTACAATCCATGAAGAGACAGGGTGGCTTTGGACTGAGGTGGTAGTGGTAGAGTTGATGAAGAGTGATTGGATTCGAGATACATCTGGAATTAAAGGTAATAGAATTTCATCACACAAGGGATGTAGAGTGTGACAAAAAGAGAGACATCAAGGATGACTCAAGGTTGGATTGATGTTAACTGTACATTATATGTTATATATTATGTGTTAACTATTGATGGATTTGCTGTTAACTATAGTGGGGAAGTCTGCAGGAAGAACAGGTTTGGAAGAGAAAATTATGAGTTCAAAACATGAGTTTGTTTTTGAATTTGTTGCATTTGAAATGTGGACTTCCAAGAGGAGATGTCTGGTAAATAGTTTGATATATGAGTTTGGAGTTCAGGGGAGATATCCAAGGAGGAGATATGAATGTGGATGTTGTCAGTATATATAGATGGTATTTTAAGTCATGGGACCCATTCAAATCATTCTCCCAAACAAAGGAGTGGCAGGCACCCTTGCAAAACAGAACACAGGTCTAAGCTTCCACATACTGCCCCCCAACCCCCCGGAAATCTCAACAAGAAGCATGAAGTCAGCTTTTCCAAACATTTAACCTGAAAGTGAGAAATTAGCCTTGAAATGATAGCAGTGGAAGCTTCTTCTTCTCCTTTCATATCCTGCTTCCTGAGATGTTCCCTGTGTAATAATCCCTGTTATGCAAATATCCCGTATTACCAGCATCAAAGGGTTGCAAATACCCAGGGTGACTATATTGTGAGGTCACCTAGGAATTTGCAGCTTCTATATGCGATATATATATATATAGAAGGGATGTTTGATTTCAGACAGTTTTTCATTAAAATCATTTTCATTTGCTTAGGTATAGGATTATTTAGAAGTAAAAATGTACCAAGAGCTTGGAATAGGCATATAAACAAAATTTTTACTGTGTAACTATGTATAAAGTGTACATTCACACAAATGGTATATGTAAATGAGAAAAACAAGCTTTTACTTCCGAATCAGTAGTTAACAAGAGCTTTTTATATTTAATTCATTTTTATAAATTAAGTATGTTTATAAAGCTAGATTTTTAAATCATTAATTTTATGTATATCATCACAAAATAATATTCTGGAGAGAGTATTAATCTGTGTCAACATTTTCAGTATTAATCTGAAAAACATGGGAAATACTCTTTGTTGAATTAATTAATGATTTTAATTTCTGCCTCTCCTGAGCTTACCAAATTAAAATGACACTTTTTTCCACCCACACAATTTGAAAGCACTATCTTTTACTGAGAAAGTTTTCTCTGCTAAGAGATCATCTGAATTTAATCACCAAAGCTTCTTCCAAGTTGGGGCAAATAGTTCTCAATTAATTAATCAATCAAATATTTATCAAGTAACATCTGATAACTCTAATGTTCAGTTGCCTTACATTTTGTTTCTTGCTTTTAGAAATTTTTGTGACCGTGATTTCTCTCCTTCCTGCATTACCAAACACAATACCTTTGTATCACCAAATACATTTCTCAGGTATTGCCGAGTTGATGCTTAATTTCAATTTTTATTAATTTGATTAAGGTGTTTGAATATAACAAAACATTCTTCTATATAAAAAATCTCAGAAATCTTGAGCATTCACCATTTTTATCTTATTAGAAATGAACTTTAAAAACTCAATTCTTTAATTGAAACTACAAAGTTGCCTCATTTTATAAAGAAATTTTAAAGCAACAGAAAAGTTAAAAATACTATACAACTAGTCTCCTCTCGCTGCCCTCAGAATTAAACCTAGAAAATATTTCTTAAAGGAAATAAGCATCCTCCCCCCTGCCCCCAGTTCGTCTGATAGGTCTGTTTCATTTACTTTTTTGTTTGTATTATATTGTCACAAAAACAAAGTTCCTGAAATACAGGTGATAAATCTGAAGTGAAATCCATGTGTGATACCTCCAACAGGTTCCCCCCCGCCCCGCCCCAACTATAGAGGTGAAACACAAGCTCTCCTGTCTTCTCTGATACAGGCTCCATCCGGCTCCACATCACCTGCCAATCAAGGAGTCAATTCACTAGTCATTCAAGGAGAGAGGCACAATCAGCCGCTAATGACAGCCAGATGGCACCTGCCTTTCATGAACTGTGTTCCGAAGTCAGAGTCTACCTGGGACAAGGCTCGGTGTTCTATCCCCAGGTAATAATGAGATGTTTTTGTATTCCGTGTAAGCTGTAAAGGCTCACATGTCCGACAGGATGCCCTCGCCCACCCGCTCTGTGAAAACAATACGGTTCTCCAGCATCCAGTGATGTGACATAAAGTGGTTTCTGATCATTAAAATAAGCAACCTCACTTCTTTCTTTCCAATCTGATTTCAGAATAAGATGTTAATCGGCCCTGCAAACGAGGTAGGCAGATTTCAGGGGTAAATAGCCAGCCTGCATTTCCAACAGCTGAGAAACGGTGCTGACATTTAAGTACAGACTGATGTGCTTTTCCTCATATGGGTTTACCAGAGCTTTCAACCTTGACCTGAAGGGAACACCTTTTCTGGACGTGACAGGTAATTTAGTCTTCTCGCTAAGTTCTGGGGCTCTCTGGTGGTGAATTATGTATGGTGCTTCTATGATACAGACACCTGTCCACTGAGAGCCAAACCAAAGCTGATAGATTCCTCTTAAAGACCTTAGATTAGGTATAAACTACCTTTTTCCCCCAAGAAAAGTCGTCATGATGCCAATCACCTTGCTTTTTCTTTCCTCCCGTGATATCAGGGATCTGAGAGAGGCCTAAAGCAAACTGAACAATGTTTGCTTTTATAAAATGATTCTTTGGGTAGGACCGCAGTGTCTTTTTGTTCCCCCACTTTTCTGAAACTGTCAAAAACCCTTTTATGTTGGAACAACAAACTTGTATATTACGAATTACCAGTGTTTGTCCCCCAACCCTGGCTCTTAAACTAATTCACTAAACTGTATCATTGAGTGTGCTCTATTAATTAAATCAGAGTTTCCAGCCAGGTTGCCAGCCAGTTCAAAAGCAGCCTTTGGACTAAAAAAAAAAAAAGCAAAATTACATCACACTATATTCTTGGCTAAGGTTATAATTTGGGACAGGTAAATCAAACGTTTTGGATCTGGAGAATAGGAAAAGAGTAATGTCAATGACACTGCAAAAATCCTGGTGTATACAAAAAGAGGCTAGAGAAATAGATATTTATGAAATGGTTTAAAGCTCATTGTGGCTGGTGGAGAAGGAGGGACAGGGTTCTCCTGAATAAACTTCATGTTTATGTCTCACTCAAATGGTCCCTCACCAGCCAGACTTTGGCCAGGACATCATCTGGTATCAATAGACCCACCTCAAGGGCAACTGAAATGGTCCAGGGAATTTGGTGCCCTGGGGAAGACCCTTTGAGATGCTGTTTTGGTTGGTCACTGTTTATAGCGCTGGTGGTAACATAGAAGAGCGAGACCTTCCCACACAGGAGCAAATCTCTTTCTGAAACATGGTTTGAGACTGAAAATTTGCTTGGAGCTCTTGCCATGAGCTGTTCAGCCCAGTACTAACCTTTTACCATGTTTTCCCTCCTGGCACTGAAAAGGTAAAGCCCACTCTTCTCTGAAGCAGTGGCCACTTGCCCACTTCCTGCCCAGGAGAGCTCAGCAAGGCAAATATGGTCACCTTCTGACTCAAGGGCAGGCAGGTCCATATCCATTAAAGATGGGATGTAAATGGGGAAAAAAATCTCCTGAGAGGAACCCGTCACACAGCCACTGTGCTCCGGGGCCCTTGCTGGAGTGCAGACTGAGAATCTCATTAGGAATCTAGTACAATAAAGACATGCAGATCTTAAGGGTGTGGGGTAGAGTGCAAATCAAATTAGCTTCATTACTTTATTCTGCACCTCGCAGCGCTTCTGCCAGTGGACAATTGCATTAGATCGGCGAGGAGCTCAAAAGGCAAAAAAAACTCCCTGGAAATTCATTGTCTGAAGCAAGACAGGGAGGGGGTAGTGGTGGAGGAGAAATGGGAGGAGAAGGCAGTGGTGACTTGTGTTGATCCAAGACATAAATTTCATACATCTACCCACACTGGAGCTGGGCCCTTTGCTTTGCTTTTCCAACTCCCGGGTTGATGGCCTGTTTTATGTAGGTCATGGGAGATGGGGCAGCGAGACCTAAAGTGAGAAGAGTGAAATCAGTCCCTACCTCTAACTTGGCCCTTGAGTCATTTGAGCTTTGAGAGTTTTGCTTTGACACTCTTGACATTTCAGAAGGCCCTTAGAATTATTTAAGTAAAAACACGAAAATGTTGCTGAAATGTCTCTAGATTTCTTGCCAATAACTGGAATGGAGGAGAAATGTTCAGGAAGGGAAATGTAAACATATTTGGCCAAAAAATAGGTGGCATGTGTATCTTGACAAGAGAGAAGCTACAGCTGGAGACATTCTTGGTTTTGTATTATGAATTAAACTGCAGATAAATATGACAGCAAAGTAAACTGCACCATAATTCAATATATATTATATTTATTTAACAAGTAGTTAATTGAGGTACTAGGAGTTGGAGGTGGGCAAAAGTGAATGACATGTACCAGAAATTAAGGAAATGCTCACAACAAAACAAAACAAAACAACAATAACAGCAAGAAAATAACGGGGGCTTTTTCCTTTTGGTAAAAAAGGATACAGGAGCCAAGTGAAAGAGCTCCCAATGGTCAAAGCTGGAACACTTTGGGCAACAAAATAAAATACTCTAGGATTATAACCTAAGGTATAAAATAAATATCTAGATATCCAAAAGTCCATACTGATATTAATTAATAAATAGGGGAGGAGAGACACATATCCTGTGTAGCAGAATTCCAAATAATTTATGCAGAAACTGCATCCTCAGGGAAGTAGAGAATGAACTCCACCTGGGAAGTGTGGGTCTTAAAGTGACTTCCTTCCAAAGAGGACAGTAGGAAAGTGGGAAAAAAGACCTATTTCACTGTGGAGAAATCTGACAAACACTTCCTCAGCCAGTTGATCTAGGTCAGCATTGACAGTGATGTCATGTTGACAGTATGTATCCTTGATGTATTGTGATGAAAATGGCACGTTAACTCTGGGATCATTCTCCTAAAAACCCAGTGGACAGTGGCAGTCCCAGACTCATCATGAGAGAAACAGGTAAATTCCAATAGATGGGCAGCCTACAAAATTCCTGACCACAGCTTCTCGAAACTGTCATGGTCAATGGAAACAAAGGCAGTCTGAGAAACTGTCACAAAAACTGTCACAGCCTAAAGAACCATGATGACCAAATGAAACATGGTGTCCTGGTTAGGATCCTGGAAGAGAAAAAAGACATTATGTAAACTTAAGGAAATCTAATAAGGTATAGACTTATCAACTGAAAAAAAATGCACAACATGAGAGTTGTGAGTTAAGTTTTATTTGGGGCAAAATGAGGACTATAGCCTGGGAGACAGCATCTCAGAGAGCTCTGAGGAGCTGCTCCCTAGAGGTTGGCGGAGGAGGGTCAACATATATGTGATTTGGGAGAAGGGGGATATATGCAATCCAACACACATTTTGGCAGAAGGTTGTTGCTAGTCTCGTGAAGTTTCCTGCTAATCATGAGGGGCAGATGTCTCTGTTAAAGACTTTGGTGCTTTTCTAGATATGAGAAGATGCAAGAATTTGGGCTCATAAAATCTTCTCCTGAAAATATCTATCTAAAGGTCTGTTCTGCCAGTTTTTCCCAGAGCACAGAGTGCCTCCATCCTGATCTCCACCCTGAACTCCTTTCAGGTTGTGTTGAAGGTCAGTTGCTAGTGACTTAATCCTTGCAGAGGCAGATGGCCAGTGCCAATTTTTAGTTTGCAGGCTGTAGTTATTAATAATTTATGAATATAGGTCCATTATTTGTCACAAATGAACCATCCTAATGTAAGATATTAATAATAGGGGAAACTCGGTGCTTGGGTATATAGGAAAGCTCTGTACTATCTTCTCAACTTTTCTGTAAATCTAAAACTGTTTTAAAAAATAAAGTCTATTTTAAAAAGACTTACAAACAGGTAAGATAATGTGGCTGTGCTCTCAAAGAACTTTTAGTCAAGTGAGAAATAATCCAGAGACTCTACAATAAATCCCTTTCCCAGGAAAGTCGGTGCTCATCAGAAAATCAAACCCCTAGAATATTGCCAAATTGAACTTATGGAAATTAACCTTAAGATTTAAAAAATTAGGGACTAGTTACCACGGACATCAGCTGAAACTACTTTGTTGTTTTATTCTCTAATTGCAAAAGAAAGGTTGTAAAAAATCCGCTGATGAGGGTTTTTTGGTTTGTGTGTTTGTTTTTAGGTCATATTTCACTGTGTAACTATTCATGGAATACCCTTCACACAAACCAATATATGGCATATAGTATTATCCAGCAGTCACATGTGTTTCTCTCTCTCCCCCTTCTCACTCTCTCTCACACATATAACACTTTATCCCCCAGCCCTTCACTCCACTCTGAAGATAATTGTAGTTGATCCAATCACCTCTTGGGTCAAAGGCCCGTCTGGAATTCCAGGCAATCCATTCATCTACAGATCAATAGAAACGTACTGACAATCAACTTTGTGCAGTTGCTAAGAGCAATACAAAAGAGAACAGAACATACACAGTTAAAGAAAATCCTAAGACAATACAGGAATTGCCACACTTTTGTGGTTCATCTACCAAGAACTGGTAGAACCAGTATCACCATTTCTGGACTCTTCAGGGGTACTGCAACTCTCCAATTCAAGGTTTTACAGAAAAAGGATGAACTGAGCCAGGCCCTGGAAGAGTATAGGATTTGAATAAGGTAGAAAAATAGGAGCTCAGGAAAAGTATGGCATAGAGGTATGGGGAAGGGATAACATAAGAAAGAGGGAATATTGTGACTTGAAGAGAGTGAGAAGGGGCAGTTGAAGCTGGTATTGAGGGGAGACAACGGAGGCCACCAAGAAGTTTTGATGATTGTATAGTCACTGGGAATTAGAATTTGTGGATCTATCAAATATCTATCAAATACCATTAAGAATTCTGTGGTTGGGCCCTGCATAAACCATATTGGGACAAATTTGTTTCTCATAGGACAAATTGTCTCATGAATATATATACAGATATATATATATTTTTTTATAAAGAATATATATATATATTTTTACTGTATTTATATAGTAAGCTACATAATAACTTGGGTGATGAAGCTTCAGAAATTCTACAATTTATATTATATTATGTTAATTATATTATATTATACTATATATTACATTATACTATATATTACATCATATTCCATGGCATTTAACTAGTCATTCCAGAGTGAGCAATCTGATATACAGGGTGTCCCTAGAGTGTGCGGAACCTGGGACAAATATTTTTATGGGGCTCCTGACTATATAAACAATTTGATTAGAAAATTCATGAGCCCATGTGAAATATAGTGGTTTATCAATGAAGCTTTAGAATAATGGGTAGGGAAGAGGCACTTACCTATTTGCTTACTGTTCAGTCAGGGCTCATGGAGATTCTCCTTAGTGTACAGGTATCATTAATTCCTGTTCAAGCCCAGAAACCATCACTTTGTGTTTTTTATTGTCAAATGGTCCATTCCAAGCTAATTTCATATCTAAAATGTAGCAATGCTGTTATTACTCATAGTACCATGGTTCTTCAGAACCTGTTTGTATTGAAACTATAGAGATCATTTTTGCTTCTGCAGTTCCCTAATATCATTTATTCAATGCTCTTCACGTCATCCCTGGAGTCACCCATGAACACTGGTTAACAGTGACTCTCAAAGCTTGTTACCATGCTTCTCTGAGGATGACCGCAGTCGCAGCACATAAGAGTGGGCAGGAAAACGTGAATAACATTTTATTTTCTGGTCATGTGAAATTTACCAGTCAGAATTTTACACGTAAACAGATCTAATCACGACTGCCCTTGAGCCTTTGGCTGTCATTTCTGCCTTCCTAGAATGTGGTCCCTCAGTGTTGACCACAGCCCTCCTTCTTTGCTGCACCCCATGGGCGCTACGAGAAGAGAGATCCAGTGCCCACGAGGAATGTTTTCTGTTTCTCTTAAAGATCACCTCGGGAAGGCACGCTGTTGGGAGAGCCTGTTGGACTGGCTGGGCAGCGACCACCACAGGACTGCCTGGCATGTGGCACAGAGCTTGTAAAGAGGTGGGTGACTATCCCGACTGCCGGAGGCAGAGGGTGCACAGGACGCTTTGTCCTTTAGCAGAGAGGAGAGCCCTTATCTCCTCCTTCTGTCCTATGTGAGTGAGGGTCACTGCACTCAGCATGTTGTCGCCATCCTGGCTGCCCAGTTTCACGGGCGGAGCATCAAAGAGCGCCCCAGAGAGAGAAGAAACACGTGGGTCCCTGCCTGGGCTCTGGGCACCCTGCCTGGTCCCAGACAGGAGAGATAGACCTTGGAAATTTCCAAGAAAGCACCTCCAGAATGGGGGCAGGGAAGCGTTGGGCTGTGGAGGGCTAGATGGGGGCAAGGACTCCCTTGCCTTGATCTAAACTTAGGAAACCTGAAATTCGTAACCATCTTTTTAAAAGGGGTTTAACAGCAACAATTAGAAAACTCGCCATTGATTTACTGTTATCATAATGGATTTTGTCCTGAATGAAGGTGTTAATTTAACCCATAAATAGGGCCGATTTTTGTTGGGTTTCCCAGAAACATTAGAATTCGGGCAGAAATTAGTGGCAAATGTGAAAACAATACATTGAGTTAGGATGAAGGGAATACAAGGAATTCTGGATGCGAATGAGGACCTAGGTTGCTCTGGCTGCTGTCAACAGCTATCTTGACCCTGGATGAAGCTGTCAAAACACGAAACCAACACAGTAAGGAGGGCCGAACTCAGAAAATTCCAGAAAAAAGAGCTGGTTTCTTGATCACACCGAACCGGAGGTTTAACTTACCTCTGGACTTTTGAATTATGTGCATTGCCACTGGATTCTTTTTTATCCAGTTTGAGATGATTTGTTTTATTACTTAAAATCCTAGAGACCCTCATTGGTAAAAGCACTTGATTGCAAAAACACCAAGCTGGAGTTCTCATGCTAAGAATAAAAGAGCAATAACCAGAAAGTGGATATGCAGCCAACAGAACTCTGGAAACTAGGGAGAGGCTCCTGAGGGTCCTTTATAGAATGATTCTGACACATCCAGAAGGGAATGGGTAACATGATTTTGGATGTCCTTGTACTTTTAGCGAAGTACCATCAGCCTTCATGAATTAAATTCTTTCCATGTCATTTCCATCTTTCCTGACTGTCCCTAGAAGGCATTGACTGTATCATATTTGGGGATTTGATTAAATGTTACCTCTTCTTTTTCTCATATTGCTCCAATTTATGTGTATTCTTTCTCCAAATAGATTACAATCATCTTGTATCAGGGTCTGTGGTAGGCAGCTTTCGGGCAGGGTCCTCAATGACCCCTCCTTTTCTTCATGACCTTGTGAAATCCCCTCTTAAGTGTGAGCTAGCTGGTGACTTGCTTCTAACACACAGAATACAGCAAAAGGGATGGAGTGTCACTTCTATCTTGGATTATACAAGACTGAAGGTTCTGTCTTGCTAGACTCCTGTTCTACAAAGGGAGAATATCCAAAGTTTAAAGTGTAAATACAAAAGGGATCATTTTTAAAATGTCATGGGCTGGCTTCTAAACCATGATAAAGTATGACTGACAAGAATTGTCTGGCTCTCCTTTATTTCTCTTTTAGTCTGCAAGTAAAAAGATCATCTTGGTAGTGTACGTCAGTATCCGCCTTTTTATCACACCGTAAGATTGTCCCTTAGGGACTGGCTGAGGGAAACGCATACATTTCCCAGTGTTTCCCTCTGTTTTCTTTATTTGCTTGCCTCCCCCCAGCCTCACGCCCCCCACTCCCACCCTGCCAAAGCATTTGCGTCACTCCATCCCTGCAATTGGCTGTCTCTTAACTTCTGAACTGAACTTCTGAAAGAGTTGAAAGGGGAGATGAACTAACAAGGAGATTTGCTTGTCTCAAAGCTTGGCTCTGCCTGCCTTTAATTAAAAATGGTATTGATTTTTCTCTGTTCTAATGACAGTCACTAGTCTGCCCTCCCTGTGTTAGTCACTGACAGTTTAAGTATGAAACAAAGGGCATTTATTCAGCACTTAATGTGAAATTATCACTGATTAAAAAGTGATTTATCATATGAACTACATCTGTGTAGGCTTTTTTTTTTTTTTTAATGTTCACTTTAACCAGAGTTTGGAAGGTATAGTTGGATGATTGGCACAGTTCTCTCCTCCTCTTATTCAGTTCTCCTTCCCTGGTTTTAGTGCAAAATGGAAAACAAAATTTCCGCTGAATTCAGGACTGAGAAACACGGGAGGGAAAAGAATTTTATTTTATTTTTTAAATTTTTCCTGGAGTGTAGTTGATTTACAATGCTGTGTTACTTTCTGCTGTACAGCAAAGTGATTGAGTTATACATATACATATATCCACTCTTTTTAGACTCTTTTCTCATATAGGCCATTACAGAGTATTGAGTAGAGTTCCCTGTGCTATACAGTAGGTCCTTATTATTTATTTATTTTGTAGAGAAGTCAGACCTGAGCATGTCCCACAAGTCAACTGGTGAGTTGCCAAGTTGCCTTCAGGGAGCAAAACACAGAACTTTTCCAGGACTACATTCTTCTCACACCTGTCCCTACTCTTTTCGTATTTCACATAGTGTTTGACACTGCAGAAATTGAACCAACATCCAAGATGGAAAAACAGTGCTAGGAGGAAGTTTGCAAGGAAGATGTGAGAACAAGGGAAGGAAGTGATGCCCACATAATGCAGTCAACCCTTGATAACCTTTATGAGTTCAGCTCTTTTCCAGCCACGATTTGGCCCAGTCTGTCCTTTTTCCTGGGATGAGTGGTAGTGCATCTTTTTTGGTTAAGAACACAAGCTCTAGTGACCTTGAGGCACTATTTAATCTTTTTATACCTCACCTTCTCCACCTGCAAAATGGGATTAATAGTATCCCCACCATGTAGGGTTAATGGGAATATTAAACAATGACAGTATTAAGCAAAACAATTAGAATAGTGTCTGATACATAACAAACACCCACACATACACATATTACTAGAATTCATTGCATGTAAGACACTATTGTAAGAGACATCTTGATTTCACTATGTTAACATATTAAAAAAAAAAGTACCTATTGGAATTGATGAAATACCATAGGTAATTACTGTTGATAATGCTGATTTATTTACAATGATGACCTCTCATCAAAAAGTGACAAGATATCCAATGCTGTGGACTTTCATAAATACTCATTTCAAAATAGAGTTGGTAGTTAATGCTGCTGCCTGCTACCTCATTTTATCCTCAGTGGAGTGGGATAGTACAGATTCATGGATTTTGGTATTAGAAAGGCCTGACTCCCTACCCAGGCTCTGTCACCCACCAGAAGCATGTCCCTGATAAAGTTATTTCCCCCTCAAAATCTCAGTTGGGTATAGCAATGCCCACTTCACAGTGTTCTGGATAACCTCTCAAGCAAACAAGCTTGGCATAGGGCTCCACCAAAGTAGGGTACATACCAACATTTCTTGAAAATTGCTTATACTATAACATATAAATAAACAATGCAGAGGACATGAAAACTTTATTGAACTACATTTTACTTACTTTGTTATTCAGAATTTTCAAAACCTTACACACAGTGGTATAGTGGAGGAGGAAAGGTGAGCACTGCAATAGTCTTAGGGTATAGGGCTTCCTCAGGTCTTAAGTCAGTGCTGTTTCAATTGGTGGTGTTCAAGAGAAATAAAGAGAAATACATGACAGCTATAACATAGGGATTGGTTTATAGTTTCCTGTGTCCCCTTTATACTGCCTTTATTTTGCAGTTGAAGCAGAAATGAAAACAACTTGATGACTTTCTAAATATCCTAGAGTTTATTAGTAGCAGAACTTGTAGGAAAGCCCAAATGTTATAAACATCAAGACAAAGTTTCCTTCCACTAAAGCATAGAAAGGTGGTGACTTGCCTTTTTAGCATTAAATGACAGCAAGCACAAAAGGTGAGATGCATTATTAATTTAGAGGGCAAGGCCCACTTATGGGTAAATTTCTTGCATAGTATTTATCAGAGCAACATCATATATGTTTCTGATAATAGTGAAAAAATAATTCACTATCTTTCTATGTCTGTGTTTCTTGGGGGAAATCCCCAAAGATTGTAAAATTAAGAGAAAAAGAATAAGTTCACCAGGTTTCCTACCAAAAAAATAGTTCCCTAAGATAAGGAAGCATGAATATGAGACTGGGTGATGGAAAGTAAAGAGAAAAAAAAGGCCCAACATTGAGAAGACATCAAGTACAAAAATGTCCCTGAGATTACTAAGAGAGGAAGGAAGACAGAATTAGGGAAAGAAAGAAAAACATCAAGAAAATAGAAGGCAATTTAAGAGCAATACAAATGGAGAAAATTCATTCATTATTCACAAATATTTATTGTGTAACTACTATGTACTAGATTGTTTTCTATGTACTTTGCATACATCACTGAATGAAATAGACAAAGATTTCTGCTTTGTGGAGCTTATAATATAGCAAGGACATGCAAGGAATAAAAAAATAGATATATATGTATATAAAACTATATTGAATATTATGTGATCCATAATAAGGAGAAAAATTGGTCAATAGTAATGTACCAGAAATGAAATAATGAAATTAGCAGGCAAGACAAATAAATCATCTATTATATGTATGTTCGAAGAGTTAAAGGAAAACATGAACATATGAGAGAAATGGAAGATAAAATAGGAACTTCTAGAAATAAAAAAATAAAGCAAATGAAAGGAAAAATTTTAAAAATCAAAAAAGATTTTGAGATTAACAGCAAACTAGATATTGCAGGAAAATAAAATCAGTTACCTTGAAGACATAGTAATAAAAATTAGCCAAACTGAGACAAAGAGAGAAAAAGTGAAAAAAAAATCCTCAAACATTAGTGAACTTTGGGACAATATGTGGTGTTTTAACATGAGTGAAATCAGAGTGCCAGAAAGAGGCTTAAAACAAGATAATAAAGAAAGAGGTAAACACTTTTTTAATAAAATTATGGACAAAATTTAATGAAAAATATCAATCCACAGTCAAAGAAAACTCAATGAACCCCAAGCAGGATAAATGTAAATAAAACTACAATAAGATATGTTATGGCCAATGGCTGAAAATCAGTGATAAAGATATAATCATAAAAGCAGCCAGAGAAAAATGAACATTGGGAACATAACAAAAATGACAGCATTATTCTGCAGCCAGAAAACAATGAACATTCTTTTTAAGTACTAAAATATAAAAATGGGCCACTTGAAATTCTATATCCAGTGAAATATCTTTCAAATATGAAGGCAAAATAAAGACATTATAAGGTAAACAAAAGCAGAGAAAATGTATTACAAACAGACCTGCACTACTGAAATATTAAGGCAAGTTCTTCAGGAGGAAGGAAATTATACCAGATGAAAGCTCATATCAACCAAAGAAATGAAGATATCTAGAAAGGCAAATATGTGGAAAATAATAAAATAAATTTTCTCATTTTAAAATTTCTTTAAAAGATAATTGATCATTTAAAACAAAAATCATACAATATATTGTAGAGTTTGTAACACACATAAAAATATAATGTATGACAATAGCATAAATGACATAAAAGAGAACTTGAATTATATTATTTTAAGGTTCTTACATTAAATATTAAGTAGGATAATAGTATTTGAAAGTAATATGTGAAAAGAGAAAGATGCACACTGTAAATCCTGGAGCAACCATTAAAAAAAAAAAGAGTTTCAGCTAATGAGACAATAATGGTGAAAAAAATACAGTGCTTATTTAATCCCAAAAAAGCAAGGAAAAGAGAAAATAAAGAGCAAAGAAAATATGAGACAAATAAAAAACAAATTATAGTCTTAAACCCAATCATGTTGTATTAAATATAAAAGATCTAAACACTCCAATCAAGAGGCAATTGTTTTCAATCGGATAAAAAAAGCACGATTCAACTATATGTTGTCTATAAGAAACCCACTTTAAATATAAAGACACAGATAGGATAAAAGAATAGAAAAAGTATTAGTGTAGCTGGAGTGGAGATATTAATATCAGATAAAGTAATCTTCCAGAAAGGAATATTATCATGGTTAATAAGAACATTTCTTAATCCTAAAGTGTTAATTCAGTAGCATTCCTAAATGAGTATGCACCTGAATAGATGACAAAGAAAAAAAGAAAGAAAGAATGAATGAATGAAAGAAAGAAAAAAAGAAAGAAAGGGAAAAGGAGAATGAAAAGTATTCATTTATAATTCAAAATTTCAATATTCTTCTCTTGATAATTGATTAAGAAAGATTATAGGAGTTGGCAGACTTTCTCTAAAAAGCCAAATATTTTAGGTTTTGCAGACCACATTCAGTCTTTATTGTATATTTCTCTCTCTGTGTGTGTGAGTGGGTGTATGTATGTAAAAGTTTAAATAATGCTTCAACCTGTAAATACTATTTTTTTAGCTTGCAGGTCATATAAAGATAATTTGCTGACCCCTGAAATAGAATACCATTAGATATATAGGAGACTTTAACAACACTATCACTAACTAGACCTAACTGGCAGTTACAAAGCACTCCACTCAACAACAAGAGAGTGCCCACCCTTTTCAAGTGCACATAAAATATTTGCTAATGTTTTATGTGCACTAAGATCGGTTGGGGGGATATTACAAAGATCTAGCAAGAGATCACTTGATGCTTGTACTAAGGAAATAATAAAAGTGGTGGTAGGAGTTTGGATATACTTTGAAAAGAGGGTTAGATGGAATCTCTGATTGGAAGAAGAATATGAGAAAAACAGAGGAGTCAGGATGAGCAATTAGGAGAAAAGAATGGCCATTAGTTAGAAAGGGTATAAGATTTTTGGTGGAGCAAACTTTTTGTCAAAGGTAAGAAAAATTAGTTTTGAACATGGCAAGTTCACTGTGAACCATTATACTCTTCAGTGTGTCATATGTGTAACCCCTGGATTTTTTTGAGGCATATCTGGAATATTTATTCATTTGAAAATCATATTGACAACTAGTTACCTTCTCTGACAACTTGTGGCTATTTCTACAAGATTAGCCATAATCCTACGCTTTGGTTAATGTTGACAAAGTTGCTCTAATAATAACTATATTCTTTTACTTGAAAGCATTTGTTTAATAGAGGCTTCTGAAGTTCTTTGATGGAAGATGGTTAGGACAAGTCTCAGTCTGCACAAAGAGGAAGCTGGGACTCCCTGTTGAACTTAGCTGGCTCTTTGGTCATCAGGATTGTGAAAGTAGAGGGTTCACAGTAGATGTTTCCAGCCCCCTCTCCCCAATTCCTCAGTCTTCTCCTTTTCCATTGTTCACAATCACACACCCTTGAACTCCACGTCTGCACATCAGCACTGGATAAGTCTCTTCCCTTATCCCACAGATTGCAGCTCCTCTAGCTTTGCTGGGCAGTGATGACACTGGGTCCTGTCAGGATGACTCCCTGTCCTGGAACAAGCAGACAGCAGATGCTTCATTCCTTTTCAGTGTTCCCACCAGTGACTCATTCTAAGGAATTAGCATAAGCTAAACATCCATTTACTTATCTTTTATTAAAGAGAGAATATTCTTCCTACTAGGAAGGCTTTGCCCTCACGCTGTTTGACACAATGCATTCCTGGTACTGTTTGTCTCCCTCCAGAGCTTGGTTTGCACTACAAAAGTAACCACAGTTGCTGAAAATAGCTTCTTCTTAGCTAGTTCTATGATGTTTGTGTTTTTGTTTTCTTCAGGCTGAATCCTGATAGGAGAGTATTTTCCAGTTAATCTTGTCCCTCATAATTATAAGAATAAAATGGACTGAATGATTACAAAAGAGTGAATTAAACAATTTCTATACATTCATCAAGACATTTGGATATTAATTATAGACACTAGCATAAAATAGGCTCTAGAGAATGGCTGGATTATAAAAAGTAAATCCCTTTAAACCTGTATTCTAGATGTATTTTGAAGAGTCAAGATGCTAATCTCTGTGGATAAATCGACAAAGTACCTTTGTGATATTGTGATTTATAATAAGAAATATATATTTAGTCTTCATCCCTGTTCCTGGCACAGAGCTCCTAAAACCCTTGGAATTTCCTAAATGATGAAAGTGATAAAGGTGTCTTTTACTGTGTCCGTGAGATGACTTCTGGAAACCACTTAAGGATGGGGGCTGGTTGCCAGGGTAGCTAACCACGTGATTTAACCTGAAACAAATAGACTGCCAGATATTTCTACAGTAAAGATGGGTTTATTTTGGGATAAGCTGAGGATTTCGATTTGGGGTCTGCAACCATTGCAAGCCACGTGCAAGTCCCGGCACAACAAAGGGAGAACTCTTTTATAGAGGGGAAAAAGAAGTCGGGAGGCTGTAGCAGACAAGGAGTCTATGGATTTTCATTGGCTGAGATTTATCAGGAAAGAGAAGGAGTCTTTCTTCTTCCTGTTGGGCTATCCTTGTAAGGCTCCCCTTTCTGGTCTCCCCACTCTATTTAACTGAGGTTTCTGTCTATTAATTTTTTACAGAGGGACAGAACTTTCAACCCCACCCCTTGACCTCTAGAGAGGGGAGAGGAGCTGGAGGTTGAATCATTCCCAATTGCTAATGATTTAACCAACCATGCCTAGGTAATGAAGCTTCCATAAAAACTCAAAAGGATCAGGAGAGCCTCTGGATTGGTGAACACATAAAAATGTGGGGAGAGTGGCAGTGACGTGCCTGGTGAGGACACGGAAGCTCTGTGCCCATTCCCCATACGTGCCCTATGCATCTCTTCCATCTGGCTGTTCTGAGTTGTATCCTTTAATAGTTGTATCTAGTAAGTAAAATGTTCCTCTGAGTTCTGTGAGTGGCTGTAGAAAATTAATCAAACCCAAGGAGGGGGTCATTGGACCCCCCATCTGAAGTCACTTGGTCAGAAGCACAGGTGACAACTTGGGCTTGTGATTGGAAATTGAAGTAGGGGATGTGGTGGGGGAAAGGGGCAGTCTTGCAGGACTGAGCCCTTAACCTGTGGGATCTGACACTATCTCTAAGAAGATAGTGCCAGAAATGAGTTAAATTGTAGGATACCCAGCTCGTGTCAGAGAATTGCTTGTGGGTGTGGGGACAATTCCCCCACCACACACACACATTGGAATGGGTGTTAGACTGAATCATTGTTTTTCTTTTTCTCTAAATACCCTAATATATTGGTCACCAAAACATATTCTTGCATGAGAAACGTTCATCACTGCACACTTAAAACTAGCCCTTCCTTCTCTTGGACCATCTCCCTTCTGTTATACCTTCTCTTACCTCCTTGTTAAATCATTCTTTTGTACTAGAACATTCCTCTCAGCCTATAAGTATGCTTACATCTCTCAGACAGAAAGCCCTTTCCCTGATCCGGTGAGGGAAAGCCATCACCTAGTAAGTCTAATTATCTTCACCCCATGCTTCCCCAAATTACCTGTAAGTGTTGTCTGATCTCCCTCAATATCCACTAACTTCTTAACACTTCACAATCTACCCTCCATTTCTACTCTATTGAAAAGGTGGTCATAGAAGAATCTTTTATCACATGATTCAAAATCTCAGGTGTAATCTTCGCAGAATAGTGTTGGTACTGGTTTCTATACTTTCACACTTAAAATTCCTCCTTATCTGTCTTCCATGATGTATTCATTCTTGTCCTGTCTTTTAAACCTTTCTTTCTTAGTTCGTTCTCCTGTTTTTCCAAACTTACATGTCGTTGAGGTTATTATATCACTCTCTTACCCAAAGATATTTAACAGCTTTTCATAGTTGGTTGAATTAAATTTCAATTCCTCAGTTTGTCATTCAAAGCTCTCCGTAGTTTGACCCTGGAGTTTGAAACCCAAGGGGATGAGTCTAGGTGGTAGAGAGCATGAAGACTTGAGCTTTAGCCAGAGTATGTTGCCCTCTATGAAAGAACAAGATAAGTCCCTACATAAAAGGAAGAACATAGAGCCCTGGCTGTGATGGCATAAAACATGGAGTTAGGGAGGTCAAGAGCAAAGAGCTCTGAGCCTGCCAAACCCCATCTGTCACTTCTTTCTCCACAAGCATGGATGACCCCAACATTCTGCAATCAGGAGTGTCAGAAAAGAGTAAAAATGAATGACAAAGATACCCATGAGACCATTAGTAAAGGAAAATGTCACCAGAAATGACTGAGCTGCCTGTAAAGATACACAATGATATCAAGTGGCAGGTGTATAACTGAATAGGAAGCAACAGCTACTTCATGTGGGGAGTCACCTGGAGCAGCTACGTAAGGACACTCAATCAGCAATGTGTGAGAGTAAAGAAAGATCATGCAGGAAAGAAAATGCCAGTGGAGAGTCATTTTTCTAGGTATGTCGTAGCTGATGTCCAGAAAGGATCAGCCAATAAATAAAGTAGACTCTGCCCACAATAGAACTAGTGGTTGGTTCCTGGACACTCCATAGTTTTTCACTCTTTGGTTCACATCGGTTATTCTTTCTCTCCTTATTTGTTAACACTTTTAAAACACCACAGTGTGTTAAGGAGAGCTCTAAGCATGCAGAACTGGAATTTGAACCCAGGCAGCTCCAGAGTCCATACTCCTAACCATGGTGCCCCTCAGTGAACTCCTATTCATCCTTCAAAGACTCAATTCAAATATCACCTCTTTGATGGAGTATCTCAATTCCATCAATCAGAGTTAGACTTACAATTCCCTCGTCAGTGATCTAACAGCACTCTGAACCTCCCTTACTGAGTCATTCAATTAAATTATTTAATTTAAAATAACTTAAAAATATTATTTTAATTTTGTCTACATTTGTGGTAAATTTTTCAAAGGCAGAGACTGTATTATGAGTTTGTGTATCCCTTCCCCTAAGCATAATGCCTGGCACATAGTGGGTACTCGATAAGTATTTGTTAAATTCGAATAAATTGAAATGATTTATCAGAGGTTGTTAGGGCTCAAAAACAGTGGTAAAAGGAAACACCAAACAAACTCCAAATAAAAAAATGAACAAATGTCAGCTTGCAGTCTTCAAAATAATTACCCATTAAATAGACAAACTACTGGGGGAATAACCATAGGCATCTTCAAAAATAAAGGTTTCGGGCTTCCTTGGTGGTGCAGTGGTTGACAGTCCGCCTGCCGATGCAGGGGACACGGGTTCGTGCCCCGGCCCGGGAAGATCCCACATGCCACGGAGCGGCTGGGCCCGTGAGCCATGGCCGCTGAGCCTGCGTGTCCGGAGCCTGTGCTCTGCAACGGGAGAGGCCACAACAGTGAGAAGCCCGTGTACCGCAAAAAAAAAAAAAAATTAAAAAATAAAGGTTTCCCTCCACAAAAAGTATAACAGAAAAAGCAACCTTGAGTTCCCTTAAGATCTTTAGCTGAAAATCGGCAGTTTTGAAGCAAGTGAACAGATTATTTTGGCAATAAAAATCAAACACTCTGTTGTACACTTAGTATTTCATAATATTCCCTCCATAAAGTTCTCAAATTTGAAAAAAAATTAAGGCATATTAAGTTTTCTAATTTATAATAATATGCAAGATAGATGACAATACATTCAAGTGATGTGGAACTTCAAGTGTGTAGGATGTGCACATTAATAAATGTTTGCCTTTTTAGTTTGATTATTTGGGTCTATATGGGTTTAAATATATTTTTGTTTTTTTTTATGGCGAAATGTCCTTGAAATTAAAAAAAAATAGTGTGCGGTGTATGAGTGCAGAGAATAGTAATATGTAATTTGTTGTTAAAAAAAAAAAAATGTTCCCAGACTGTGCTATGATTTAGAAGAGCTTAGCCAGTCTATCCCTCTGAAAGTGATGGGCCTATGGGAGTGGAATTGAGAAGACCAGTAAGTCCTTTCCACCTATACTAATATGCTTCTCCATTTACTATTCAGTAAGGAGACTCTACATTTGTTTTTCATTTGTTTTTGTGTAGGAAAGATGTCCTCGTTCCTATCACTTTTCCAAAATATCTACTTGTGCTTCCTTAAATAATAGAATTGCTCCAGTGCACCCTCAACCTCGTCTGAAATTGACACAAGTATATCATATTGGCCATCGTAACCCATTTTTCTTATGCTTCTTAACAAAGAGTGGCTACGTGGACCACAGTCACTATGGACAGCAGTTGAATTTAGTTGGATTTTGTTAAAAGTGAGGTAAAGAGAGCATGGGGTCCCCGTATGAGAGAAGGGCCCTGTTACTTTCTATATTTCCAGAGCTCATGATTCTTCTACTGTCCAAAATTTCTCTTGTCTAGTTCTCATACAAGTAAGTGAAAATTATACTCCAAACTTCATATTCTACCCCTGCTCAAAAATATCCAAAAAACTAGCTGGAAAGCTGGCTAGGAAAAAAGTTGTCCTAGGTACTGAGCAGAACTTCTGTAGGAGGCTCTCTAAGAAACAGTTATTTGAAGAGGCAATTAGATCCCGTTTGAGTTTATTTACTTATTTCTGATTTCACTCAACAACAAGCCTAATAATTCAGCCAGGCACTGTAGGCACTATAGCATATAAAACAGCCCCTGCCATCATGGACTGCATACTCTAGAAAAGAAAGCAGGTATTGAACAAACACTTAGAAATAACTACTCACATCATTATAAACGTACTAGGCACGATTCTAGTAACTAGAAGGGGGTTAGTTATGGATAAGAGCCATCATCATAAGCAGGTGACAAATGCCAATTGTGTGCCAATTATGTGCCAATTAAAATTACACTAAACATAATGCCAATTATGTTTAGTGTAATTTTAAAAAGCAAGACAGAAAGCAGTGGGTTTCTTTTTTGCACAATTAATTAAGCAATTGTGCTAAGGGTTTTTCATACATTGTATGTATACTCCTCACTGAAATCCCAGCCATTCTTTCTCACGATGATAACAGAACCAAGAATGAAATCTAGGGGTGACTCCAAGATCTGTGCTCTTCACCACTATAAGTGCCTTTTAAAAAAAGTATTTTAATAAGGTTAACTCAATAATTTAACTAGAAGTTGCAAGTCTTTCTCTTTTCTGGGAGAACATCACCCAACCTTCCCAGGGAACAGCTATATTCATGGATAATGCTGGGAGCAGACATAGCTGAGTTGGGACACTGGCTCGCCTTGAACCCTTTGAGCCTCAGTCTCTTTATTAGAAGAATGGAAAGAATAATATCTACTTTGCAGGATTATAACGAGGAACAACTATAGCATCCATCCTTTCATCTATCATCCATTTTTGAATATCAATTCTGTAACAGGGAATGTAGTAAGATGCTAGAAAAGAAAGGCCAATTCCCAGGATTTAAGAAGTTTCCTGTACTGGTGAAGGACAGACAAGTAAACCAACAAGAAAGTGCGCTTAGGGCTTCCCTGGTGGCGCAGTGGTTGAGAGTCCGCCTGCCGATGCAGGGGATACGGGTTCGTGCTCCGGTCCGGGAAGATCCCACATGCCGCGGAGCGGCTGGGCCCATGAGCCATGGCTGCTGAGCCTGTGCTCCGCAATGGGAGAGGCCACAACAGTGAGAGACCCGCGTACTGCAAAAAAAAAAAAAAGAAAGTACACTCAGTCTGGGGCACTGAGTGCTGGGGCACTGAGGAAGCATAGAATGTGTGGAAATTTCATAACCCATAGTTGTTCGATGGCCAATAAAGTCCCTTCTCCTGTCACCATTTTACTTTAAAATTTCTATCTGTGATTCTTCATCTCTGGTTTTCCAGGATACTTGGTGGCTCTTACAGCTGCCAGGAGGAGAGCTGGCCTTTTATCAGAACCTCACTGCCAGGGGCAAGTGCTCCCCGTTTCCCACTAACCTCTCCTCCCCTTTGCTTTGAATTGCTTGAATGCCAACCAAGGAATGGCATTTCTTAATGGCTGCCAAAGCCTCTTCCCAACCATTCTTTGCCATCTTTAGTTTAAGACAAGGTCTCTTGGCAATGGTACCCTAGAAATCTGAGACCAATTTCTCACCAATTAGACTGGGAAGTTACAAGTCAGAAACATCCAGATTTCTGCTGGCTCCCATTCAGCTCTTCTTGAAGACGTTTGCCTCTATGGAGCCTGACAGCCCACAAAGCCTTCCTCTAGCCCCTGGGCCACCAGTTTATTTTTCTCCATGACCACCAGGTAGCTGCTTTCCTATTGCTTTCCACCTAGTGGGGGGAAACGAGAGGTGGCCAGAGATACCCGCCGCGTGACGGAGGGAAAAGTGGCGGAGGGCATCTCACTCTGAGGAACTTACATGGAGAACCTCCCAGCTCAAGAGAAAAGGTGCCCGGGCTGAGAGCAGGGGGAAGGAGGTTCCTTTCAGAGTTCTGCTAATGACCTGCGGGGAAACGGCACAGCAGTCATTTCGCAGATCCGATGGCAGGTCATGGCGACAGATGTTCCCAACATATGTGGAGAATTAATTACCCACTAGTAAACAAAATCTGTGATGCGGTGAGTCATTTTGTCCAAATTTCTTCTGATTTTGCTTTTATTAGGAGCTTAATTTTTCTTGATCATCTACATTCTCTTGGATTAAAGCACTCCTTAATGGGCTCCCAGGAACATTGCAAAGAGAAGTAAGGGCCCAGTGGGCTGCAGAGGGGAGGAGAAGCAAGCAGAGGAGGAGAGGAGAAGCAGAAGCAAATCTCTGGCTGCAGGGAGGATGGAGTTAACCAAGGGGCTGATTGGGAAGCTACACCATACTGAGTGATTAGCAAATTATTTGATTAAAACATTGGATGCTAGTCATTTTTTTTTAATATTCTAATGGTTACCTCCTATTTAACAGTGCTTACACTTAATTTAACTGCGTGCTGTGGAACAGCTGGAGTTTCTAAAGAAAATTACAACATTCTGACAGAAATAGGCTTCCAGAAATGTTTTCTTTTAAGTTGCTTTTATAATTCTGAACATGTTCCTGTCTCGGGTCATGGAAGCAAATTCTGATAGTCATCACTTAAGAAAACAGATTTTCTTAAAAAGGGGCTTGAAGAGCCTCTTGATTTTTGTTAGGGAATTATTTCCTTGGCCATTTTCATCCATCGCAAAAACTGTCAAAAATTCCGCGTTTCTTGAAGTAGATAAATCTGAGAGGTTGTTGGGAAAAAAAAAATTGTTCCTTATCCCTTCCCATTTTTGTAACCCCTCTAAATCTTAAATTCAAAAGTGCCCCTTAAATCTTTTATTTAACAAAGTAGAATAAATTTAAAAAAAATTTAGTTCCATCAAACACCGTCTATAATTCACACACAATTCTTGTTTCTCTCATTATTCATTCAAGGAACATTCATTCAAGGAACATTCGTTGAGCTAGGTGCTGGAGGAACAAAAATGAATAATATAGGGTCTTTGATTTCAAGGACTTAAACAAAAAACAAACATGTAAACAGACCATGTAAACTACATCGAACCTCCTTGAGCTGGATGACTACATGCTAGTAGCATCTCCCGCCCATCACTGTGACATCCAAAACGTTCCCAAGGGGGCAGATTGCCCCCACCCCCATCCTAGATGTGAACCATAGGTTTAGTCAATACTCAGAGTGAGTCTAGAAAGAAGTGAACCAGAGATTCTTCTGGAATGTTGGTGAGAGCCTCCAAGGCTGGGACATTTCTGGGGCACGGAGGCAATGGGAGGAGTCTATTGTTGCAGTGATGAAATAGAAAGAAACAAAATCTATTGATGCCAAGATAAAATAGAAGGAAACAACATGCTTAAGATGAAACCTATTTTTATTTCATTTCTTCCTCGAGGCATCGATTTCCTGTCCTTTCCTTCTACTAATTTGGCCCATCACAGGAAACAAAATTCTTCATAAAAAGGTCCATGATATATAACATCTGTTTGGTATTCATTTTTGCTGCATGTCACCAGGATCTGACAGTTGAAATTTACTTGAGTAAAACCTCCCTTCAAAGATAAAAATTGCTTATTCCACTTTCTCAGGAATTCTGAATCTCTTTTGGAATTCCCAGAAACTTGAGAGGCATGTCATGAACTGTGGTGAGTTTTACATGGCTGTTTCCTTAGTTAGAACAAATGAAACCTGTTTCATGAATATTTTTATAAGGTAACACTTCAGTTCTGCTGTTTAACTGGTTTGACGCTATGTGACACAAACTTTACCCATAGTTATGGTGGTTGGTGTACGGCTACAATAAACATCTAATAACCTACCTTGTTGGACAGAATATGATAAGAATGGGAGAATGGCCTCTATCTTTCATAGTGGATATTTACAGATAAAAAACTCTGAAAATGAAGAGTACAGACCAATGACTTGTGAACTTGCTACAACTCACTTTTGTACTTGATTAAAATCTCTTAGTTTCACCCATACATGAACCAGTCTGTGGGCATTTTGCCACCATTTTGCATTTTATTCTTCTTTCATTAGGCAAGACAATAACAACCTAATGCAATTCATATGTTTCCCTGTTTCTAATCTCCATACCATTGTTCTATTTTTCATTTTAGACCTTATGCATAATTCAATCCTATTTGAACATGATAACATGGTACAGTATGTCAAATATTTAGAAGCAGGCCAAAATAGACCTGGTTCAAGAGACAGCCATAGAAGTCTTCAGCTGCAGTAATTTATTATTCCTTGCAACAAATGATTAAACCAATTCTCTGATTAATCAAAACTGTACTTTGGAGCTAACCACACGAGACCAGAATTTTAAATCATGTTATGCAGACTGTAGCAATATAAAGAACGAGATTGAAAACTTAATTCTATAAGAAATATTTAGTAAATAAACGTTAATCTTCCTTCAGACTTCTTGAAAGATCAAAGCCACACTCAAGCAAATTTTAAAATATACGCCTTGCCAGGCACCATGGAAAGTGTCACATTCTTTTAATAGGTGCACAGCGTTACTATTAATCATTTCTCCTTGAAGGACTTCCACACTGTTTATGGCTTTCCCAGTGGCAGCTCTTTGCTCACCACCTTTTCTAGTTATTGTTCATGCCCTATCCTCAGAACTAAAGAGAAAGGCCCGAATTCTCCTCATTTCCTATTACTCCTTCCACAAACAGAATTCAATAACACTCCTTCATTTGCAGTTCATGCCACTTAAATAGACCAGCTTTCTCTCATCTTCACGTCATTCATTGAGTTCCATCTTCATTCCTCCACTTTCTCTAAACTTGACCTACAGTTTTCTTTTCTGTTCTATCCATGCTATCATTGGTTAATTAATTCAATCTTTCTTTATCAAACGTTTATCAGGAATCTAAAATAAGACACAAATGAACTTATATACGAAAAAGAAACAGACTCAGACATAGAGAACAGACTTGTGGTTGCCAAGCAGGAGGGTGAGTGGGGGAGGGAAGGATTGGGAGTTTGGGATTAGCAGATGCAAACTATTACATAGAGGATGGATAAACAACAAGGTCCTACTGTATAACACAGGCAACTATATTCAATATCCTGGGATAGACCATGATGGAAGGGAATATGAAAAAGAATATGTATGGCTGAGTCACTTTGCTGTACAGCAGAAGTTAACACAACATTGTAAATCAGCTATACTTCAATAAAATTGTTAAAAAATTTATCAAATATTTCCTAACTGCCAGAGACTCGTAAGTGTCAGGAATATAGAGATAAAATAAGACACAGATTCTGCCTTCGAGAAGCTTAAAACAGTGGAATCATCCCAGTGACATTACTTGAAGGGGGTGTAGTTAGGGTGTTGGTGAACTCGTACTTTTCCCACAGCATAAAATAACCCTCAACATCCCAATGTTTTGTCCTGGCATATGAGAAGGAAAACATGGGGCATGATGGTAGGTGATTCGGTAGCATAAATTGTGAATGTTTAAGTGTAGTTCTATTTATTCTATGGAAATATACATTTATGGCAAGATAAAAACTAAAACTAAAATAATGAGTTCCGAGGATGGCTATCACCATCTCATCCAACACCAAGCTCTCACCCACAGGCATTTTCTCCAGTGGAGAGGGGGCACAAATAGTAAGATCTCCACCCCAGCAATCATATCAACCATAGGTCAGATGCCAACTCCCATGATTACAAATTCTGAAATTCATCTCTTTCACCAAACGCAGGGTTTTTTTTACAAGGTAAAAAAGGGTACAGGGTTTTTTTTACAAGGTACCTTGCCATATTTTCACTGAATAGAGTCTTTTTTCTCCAGTCATTTAACTGTCCTGGTTCTCAGATTCTACAAGTCCTTCCTACCTTTATTTTCTTCCCTAGTTTGGCTACTAAACACCATTTCAACTCTTTTACCACCAGCGCTTTAGATTACTCCAAATTTATGAGGCTTGGGTATACATCCCATCCCTGAACATGGATTCCTCTAAATCAAAAATTTTCTTGTCTTTTCATTTGGATCCATTAGATATTACTGGTAAAGTATATAACTGCACAGGCTGCGTTCACTGTGACATAATTTTATTAATCTAAGCTAGAGCCACACAGTAAATTCTCAGATTTTCAACTCATTCCTAAACACTTGCACCCACTTGCCGGCGCCCACCCAATGCTCCACAGAAGCTACCATGAACTTTATTAACTTGACTGAAACTTCCAAGCGTAAAGAACAAAGTCATTTGAGAATTTTCCCATTTTCTCTTTTCCCTAACAAATATCTCTATGTCTCCTCCCATTCTTTTGTCTATGTTAGAAGATAAAATGACCTAATTTGTTGTTTGAGATAATATATTTGGCTGTGTTCTTAATATAATTAGGATTCTTTCCCTCTCCAATGAATTCCACCAATTATTCTATCTCCTTCCCATATTTCTCATCTCTCAGGATCCCTTTTTCCTTTTCTGACCCTGGCCATTCACCTTTGGGAATGGAACCATGAGAAAGTTGCTCTCCAATTTCATGATAGCTCAACAAATAAATAGTTATGGCATCAATGAAGGTTGACGAATCATTTCCTTATTTTCTTTTATATATAACATTATACTATTGCAACTTAAACACTTATCTTTCTTTAATGATAGATACTTGTAGCCTAAGGAATCCATGTCTGCAGGTAGCTAGATAATGTCCTACTTACATGCAAGAGTAACTTTTGAGACCACAATGTGTGTTTTTTTTTAAACATCTTTATTGGAGTATAATTGTTTTACAATGGTGTGTTAGTTTCTGCTTTATAACAAAGTGAGTCAGCTATACATATACATATATCCCCATATCTCCTCCCTCTTGCGTCTCCCTCCTACCCTCCCTATCCCACCCCTCTAGGTGGTCACAAAGCACCAAGCTGATCTTCCTGTGCTATGCGGCTGCTTTCCACTAGCTATCTATTTTACATTTGATAGTATATAAGTCCATGCCACTCTCTCACTTCATCTCAGCTTACTCTTCCCCCTCTCCGTGTCCTCAAGTCCATTCTTTACGTCTGTGTCTTTATTCCTGTCCTGCCCCTAGATTCTTTAGAACCATTTTTTTTTTTTAGATTCCATATTTATGTGTTAGAATATGGTATTTATTTTTCTCTTTCTGGCTTACTTCACTCTTTATGACAGTCTGTAGGTCCATCTATCTCACTACAAATAACTCAATTTTGTTTCTTTTTATGGCTAAGTAATAGTCCATCATTTCTATGTGCCACATCTTCTTTATTCATTCATCTGTCGATGGACGCTTAGGTTGTTTCCATGTCCTGGCTATTGTAAATAGAGCTGTAATGAACATTGTGGTACATGACTCTTTTTTTTTTTTTTGCGGTATGCGGGCCTCTCACTGTTGTGGCCTCTCCCGTTGGGGAGCACAGGCTCTGGATGCGCAGGCTCAGAGGCCATGGCTCACGGGCCCAGCCGCTCCACGGCATGTGGGATCTTCCCGGACCGGGGCACGAACCCGTGTCCCCTGCATCGGCAGGTGGAATCTCAACCACTGCGCCACCAGGGAAGCCCTATATGATAGTCTTATTTTTGGTTTTTAAAGGAACCTCCATACTGTTCTCCATTGGCTGTATCAATTTACATTCCCACCAACAGAGCAAGAGGGTTCCCTTTTCTCTACACCCTCTCCATCATTTATGGTTTGTAGATTTTTTGAGGATGGCCATTCTGAGCAGTGTGAGGTGATACCACATTGTAGTTTTGATTTTCATTTCTCTAATGATTAGTGATGTTGAGCATCCTTTCATGTGTTTGTTGGCAATTGGTATACCTTCTTTGGAGAAATGTCTATTTAGGTCTTCTGCCCATTTTTTGATTGGGTTGTTTGTTTTTTTAATATTGAGCTGCATGAGCTGCTTGTAAATTTTAAAGATTAATCCTTTGTCAGTTACTTCATTTGCAAATATGTTCTCCCATTCTGAGGGTTGTATTTTCATCTTGTTTATGGTTTCCTTTGCAGTGAAAAAGCTTTTAAGTTTCATTAGGTCCCATTTCTTTTTATTTCCATTTCTCTACGACGTGGGTCAAAAAGGATCTTGCAGTGATTTATGTCATAGAGTCTTCTCTGCCTGTGTTTTCCTTTAAGAGTTTTATAGTGCCTGGCCTTACATTTAGGTCTTTAATCCATTTTGAGTTTATTTTTGTGTATGTTGTTAGTGAGTGTTCAATTTCATTCTTTTCCATGTAGCTGTCCAGTTTTCCCAGCACCACTTATTGAAGAGACTGTCTTTTCTCCATTGTATATTCTTGTGTCCTTTATCAAAAATAAGGTGACCATATGGTGTGGGTTTATCTCTGGGCTTTCTATCCTGTTCCATTGACGTATACTTCTGTTTTTGTGTCAGTACCATACTGTCTTGATTATTGTAGCTTTGTAGTATAGGCTGAAGTCCAGGAGACTGATTCCTCCAGCTCTGCTTTTCTTTCTCAAGATTGCTTTGACTATTCGGGGTCTTTTGTGTTTCCATACAAATTGTGAAATTTTTTATTGTAATTCTGTGAAAAATGCCATTGGTAGTTTGATAGGGATTGCATTGAATCAGTAGATTGCGTTGGGTAGCATAGTCATTTTCACAATATTGATTCTTCCAATCCAAAAACATGGTGTACCTCCCCATCTGTTTGTAACATCTGTAATTTCTTTCATCAGTGTCTTATAGTTTTCTGCATACAGGTCTTTTGTCTCCTTAAGTAGGTTTATTCCTAAGTATTTTATTCTTTTTGTTGCAATGGTAAGTGGGAATGTGTCCTTAATTTCTCTTTCAGATTTTTCAGCATTAGTGTATAGGAATGCAAGAGATTTCTGTCCATTAATTTTGTATCCTGCTACTTTACCAAGTTCATTGATTGGCTCTAGTAGTTCTCTGGTGACCTCTTTAGGATTCTCTATGTATAGTATCATGTCATCTGCAAACAGTGACAGCTTTACTTCTTCTTTTCTGATTTGGATTCATTTATTTCTTTTTCTTCTCTGCTTGCTGTGGCTCAAACTTCGAAAACTATATTGAATAAGAGTGGGAGAGTGGACAACCTAGTCTTGTTCCTGATCTTAGAGGAAATGGTTTCAGGTTTTCACCATTAAGAACGATGTTGGCTGTAGGTTTGTCATATATGGCCTTTATTATGTTGAGGTAAGTTCCCTCTATGCCTACTTTCTGCAGGGTTTTTATCATAAATGGATGTTGAATTTTGTCGAAAGCTTTTTCTGCTTCTATTCAGATGATCATATGGTTTTTCTCCTTCAATTTGTTCATATGGTTTATCACATTAACTGATTTGCGTATATTGAAGAATCCTTGCATTCCTGGGAGAAACCCCACTTGATCATGGTGTATGATCCTTTTAATGTGCTGTTGGATTCAGTTTGCTAGTATTTTGTTGAGGATTTTTGCATCCATGTTCATCAGTGATATTGGCCTGTAGTTTTCTTTCTTTGTGACATCAATGTCTGGTTTTCATATCAGTGTGATGGTGGCCTCATAGAATAAGTTTGGGAGTGTTCCTCCCTCTGCTATATTCTGGAAGATTTGAGAAGGATAGGTGTTAGCCCTTCTCTAAATGTCTGAAAGAATTCCCCTGTGAAGCCCTCTAGTCCTAGGCTATAGTTTGTTGGAAGATTTTTTATCACAGTCTCAATTTCAGTGCTTGTGATATAAAACAGACATTTATATTTTCTATTTCTTCCTGGTTCAGTCTTGGAAGATAGTGCTTTTCTAAGAATTTGCCCATTTTTTCTAGGTTGTCCATTTTATTGGCATATAGTTGCTTGTAGTAATCTCTCATGATCCTTTGTATTTCTGCAGTGTCAGTTGTTACTTCTCCTTTTGCATTTAGAATTCTATTGATTTGAGTCTTCTCCCTTTTTTTCTTTATGAGTCTGGCTAATGGTTTATCAATTTTGTTTATCTTCTCAAAGAACCAGAGTTTTGTTTTATTGATCTTTATTACTGTTTCCTTCATTTCTTTTTCATTTATTTCTGATCTGATCTTTATGATTTCTTTCCTTCTGCTAACTTTGGGGTATTTTTTGTTTTTCTTTCTCTAATTGCTTTAGGTGTAAGATTAGGTTGTTATTTGAGTTGTTTCTTGTTTCTTGAGGTAGGATTGTATTGTTATAAACTTCCCTCTTAAAACGTCTTTTGCTGCATCCCACATGGTTTAGGTCGTCGGGCTTTCATCAGTGTTTGTTTCTAGGTATTTTTGATTTCCTCTTTGATTTCTTCAGTGATCTCTTGGTTATTTAGTAGTGTATTGTTTAGCCTCCATGTGTTTGTATTTTTTACAGATATTTTCCTGTAATTGATATCTAGTCTCATAGCATTGTAGTTGAAAAAGATACTTGCTACGATTTCAATTTTCTTAAATTTGCCAAGGCTTGATTTGTGACACAAGATATGATCTATCTTGAAGAATGTTCTATGAGCACTTGAGAAGAACATGTATTCTGTTGTTTTTGGATGGAATGTCCTATAAATATCAAATAAGTCCATCTTTTTTCATGTATCCTTTAAAGCTTGTGTTTCCTTATTTATTTTCATTTTGGATGATCTGTCCATTGGTGAAAGTGGGGTGTTAAAGTTGCCTACTATGATTATGTTACTGTCAATTTCCCCTTTTATGGCTGTTAGCATTTGCATTATGTATTGAGGTACTCCTATGTTGGATGCATAAATATTTACAATTGTTATATCTTCTTCTTGGATTGATCCCTTGATCATTATGTAGTGTCCTTCTTTGTCTCTTATAATAGTCTTTATTTTAAAGTCTATTTGCTGTGATATGAGAATTGCTACTCCAGCTCTCTTTTGATTTCCATTTGCATGGGATATCTTTTCCCATCCCCTCACTTTCAGTCTGTATGTGTCCCTAGGTCTGAAGTGAGTCTCTTGTAGAAAGCATATTTACCGGTCTTGTTTTGTATCCATTCAGCCAGTCTATGTCTTTTGGTTGGAGCATTTAATCCATTTATGTTTAAGGTAATTATCAGTATGTATGTTCCTATTACCATTTCCTTAATTGTTTTGGGTTTGTTATTGTAGGTCTTTTCCTTCTCTTGTGTTTCCTGCTTAGAGAGGTTCCTTTAGCATTTGTTGTAAAGCTGGTTTGGTGGTGCTGAATTCTCTTAACTCTTGCTTATCTGTAAAGATTTTAATTTCTCCGTCGAATCTGAGTGAGATCCTTGCTGGGTAGAGTAATCTTGGTTGTAGGTTTTTCCCTTTCATCACTTTAAAAATGTCCTGCCACTCCCTTCTGGCTTGAAGAGTCTCTGCTGAAAGATCAGATGTTAACCTTATGGGGATTCCCTTGTATGTTATTTGTTGCTTTTCCCTTGCTGCTTTTAATATTTTTTCTTTGTATTTAATTTTTGATAGTTTGCTTAATATGTGTCTTGGTGTTTTTCTCCTTGGATTTATCCTGTATGGGACTCTGTGCTTCCTGGACTTGATTGACTATTTCCTTTCCCATATTAGGGAAGTTTTCAACTATAATCTCTTCAAATATTTTCTCAGTTCCTTTCTTTTTCTCTTCTTCTTCTGGGACCCCTATTATTTGAATATTCGTGCATTTAATATTGTCCCAGAGCTCTCTGAGACTGTCCTCAATTCTTTTCATTCTTTTTTCTTTATTCTCCTCTGTGGGAGTTATTTCCACTATTTTATCTTTCAGGTCACTAATCCATTCTTCTGCCTCAGTTATTCTGCTATTGATTCCTTCTAGAAAATTTTTAATTTCATTTATTGTGTTGTTCATCATTGTTTGCTCTTTAGTTCTTCTATGTCCTTGTTAATGTTTCTTGTATTTTCTCCATTCTATTTCCAAGGTTTTGCATCATCTTTATTATCATTACTCTGAATTCTTTTTCAGGTAGACTGCCTATTTCCTCTTCATTTCTTTGGTCTGGTGGGTTTTTACCTTGCTCCTTCATCTGCTATGCACTTCTCTGTCTTCTCATTTTGCTTAACTTACTGTGTTTGAGGTCTCATTTTTGTAGGCTGCAGGTTTATAGTTCCTGTTGTTTTTGTTGTCTGCCCCCAGTGTCTAAGGTTGGTTCAGTGGGCTGTGTAGGCTTCCTGGTGGAGGGAACTGGTGCCTGTGTTCTGGTGCATGAGGCTGGATCTTGTGTTTCTGGTGGGCAGGACCGCATCCAGTGGTGTGTTTTGGGGTGTCTGTGACCTTATTACGATTTTAGGCAGCCTCTCTGCTAATGGGTGGGGTTGTGTTCCTGTCTTGCTAGTTGTTTGGCACAGGGTGTCCAGCACTGTAGCTTGCTGGTCATTGAGTGGAGCTGGGTCTTAGCATTGAGATGATATCTCTGGGAGAGCTTTCACCATTTGATATTATGGATTTGGGAGGTTTCTGGTGGATCAGTATCCTGAACTCGGCTCTCCCACCTCAGAGGCACAGGCTTGACACCCAGCTGGAGCATCAAGACCCTATCAGCCACATGGCTCAGAAGAAAAGGGAGAAATAAATAAATTAATTAAATAATTACAATAAAAAAATTATTAAAAATAAAAAAATTGAAAAGTAATACAAAAAATAGACAAGAGAACAACCAAACCCAAAACTAAACAGTATACTAAAAAAAAGCAAGCAAACAAACAAAAAAATGGACAGACAGAACCCTAGGACAAATGGTAAAACAGAGCTATACAGACAAAATCTCACACAGAAGCATCCACATACACACCCACAAAAAGAGGAAAAGGGGAAAAATAATAAATCTTGCTCTCAAAGTCCACCTCCTCAATTTGAGATGATTCGTTGTCTATTCAGGTATTCCACAGATGCAGGTACATCAAGTTGATTGTGGAGCTTTAATCCGCTGCTCCTGAGGCTGCTGGGAGAGATTTCCCTTTCTCTTCTTTGTTCTCACAGCTCCCGGGGCTCAGCTTTGGATTTGGCCCCGCCTCTGCATGTAGGTTGCTGGAGGGCGTCTGTTCTTCGCTCAGACAGGACGGGGTTAAAGGAGCAGCTGATTAGGGGGCTCTGACTCACTCAGGCCGTGGGGAGGGAGGGGTGCAGATGCAGGGCGAGCCTGCAGCGGCAGAGGCCAATGTGACCAGCCTGAGACGCACCGTGCATCCTCTCGGGGAAGTTGTCCCTGGATCATGGGACCTTGGCAGTGGCAGGCTGCCCAGGCTCCCGGGAGGGGAGGTGTGGATAGTGACCTGTGCTTGCACACAGGATTCTTGGTGGCGGCAGCAGTAGCCTTAGCGTCTCATGCCAGTCTCTGGGGTCTGCGCTGATAGCCACGGCTCGCGCCCGTCTCTGGAGCTTGTTTAGGCAGTGCTCTGAATCCCCTCTCCTCGCGCACCCTGAAACAATGCTATTGTTAGACCTGCGCGGTCTCCTAGGAGTTTCGACTCGCCCAGGAAACAACAAGAGTCGGAAGCCGATGCAAAACGCAAGAGGTTTATTGAAGGCCGGTGCACCGGGGTTCCTTGGTCCTCACGTAGGAGGTCGAAGAAGGAACCCTTTTGGGCGCGAATATGTCAGTTTTATAGGTTCCCACTTCCCCGTATGTAAATTATAGATTTGGTTGTGTTCTCCTGCTGATTGGTCCCGGCTTAGGCTCGGACCAGAGAGGGAACTTGTCCCCAGCTGCCTGATTGGTCTTTGACAGACACCTTTTTTACATTTTGTTATCTCCCTCCTTCTCGGAAGGGGGCCGGACATCCTGGAAATTCACCCATTGTCTAAGAAGCCCCTATTGTCTGGAGAGTTCTTAATCATTAGCTGGAACAATGTCCCTCGAGTCCCACATTCCCCCCTTTTTCTTGTGACTATTGATTCCAATCATGGAATCTCAACCTTCTGTTCGTAAGCTTTGGTACTGTTGTCTTAACATTAGAACTTGTACAGTACTGATACGTTCTCTAATAAATGCTATCAAGCGATTTAGAACACATGGTCCAAAAGTTAAAATCAACAATAAAACAATAAGAGGTCCCAACAGAGTAGAGATTAAGGTGGTAAACCAGGGGGACTTATCAAACCATGATTGAAACCATCCTTTTTCGTTTTCTCTCTCCCTTTGCCTTTTATCTAAGCGTTCCCTTAGTTTATCCATGGTTTTGGTAATGGTTCCTGAATGATCAATATAAAAGCAACATTCTTCTTTTAGAGCGGCGCATAATCCCCCTTCTTTAAGAAACAGCAAATCTAGGCCTCTTCTATTCTGCAACACCATTTCTGAAAGTGAGGTGAGTAATTCCTTTAGTTGAGTTATGGAACTTTCTAATGCTCGAAGGTCGATGTCTACAGCCTGTCTTAAACTTGCATAATACTGGGGTTGTTGTATGAGGGCTGTGGTTCCTGTTCCTATCCCGGCAGATATTCCTAGTCCTAGAAGGACAGCCAATGTGAGGGTTACAGGTTCTCTTTTGTTTTTTGTTTTTCCTACATATTCATCTAAAAAGGATGAGTCTGAATGGTAGATAAGTCTAGGGACTAATTGCACTAACACACAAAAGTCAGCTGAAGTATTAAGAACCTCTAAAGAGACACAAGGGGTTAGCCCCGTGTTACATGCCCACCATCCATCTTGGGGAGGTACAAGATATCCTGAGCCTGAAGGGAGGCTAAAATCATGACAAAGGTGTCTATGGGACTGGGGAGGTGTTCCTATACAAGTACCATTTCCAGAAACTGAGGACAGGGTTAATTTACTGGTCCCTTCTTGCTTCCATCGACATTGCTCTGAGGAGGTAGAATTAGTATAGTTGGAGCTATATCCTATAGCATCATAATAAGGGGGAGGGGCAGCATAGCAAAGCCAACATGATTTTGTAGCCTCTGGGTTTGTAGCATTGAGAACCGTAAAGGCTGCCTGCACCAAAGAAAGCATCCTATCCTGAGGAGTCCCAGGCTTAACTGTGGGTTCTTTGGATCCAGAGGTTTCATTAGTCTCATTCTTTGTTGACGTAGCTGAAGGGGCCGGGGGAAGCAAAGGGGGGCCAAGTACGGGATTTGGGCCTATTGATATAGGAGCAGGAGTTTCAATCTTTAGCTTAAGGGTCATTAATATTCCTAAATCATATCCCCTCATGTAAAATCTAACGCCCCAAGAATGACCATTTATCCATTTTTTATCTCTTTTTCCGGGATTACTAAAGGAAATTTTAAGGGGATGACACCATCCTGAACATTTACTCCGGTGTCCGGTATCCTCATTATGAGAATAATTAGCCGTTACAGTAATAAAATCCCAAGTTGAGGTGGGTTTCCAATTAGTATCCCCGGTAGTTTCACATCCCCAGCTTTTGCAATAAAAGTTTTCAGTTCCACCACATTTATAATTCAGAGATCGAGGGCGGTGGAACCCGGGGCATACGTAGAAAGTGAGGATACCAAGCATTATTCTTTTGCCTGCATTTTTGCAACCCGGCCCAAACCAATCAGTTTCCGAAACTTTGGAAGGGGCAGTGTTCATATCATGAGAATCTTCTGTACCCCAATAAGGTGCTCCTATTGCCAATTTACAAACATCAGGAAAAAGATCTGGCCACCAGGTCCAGGGGGGTGCAGTATGACTAATGGACCAGGTTACATCTCCAGTCTGAGAAATTACCTGCCAAGTTAAACGTTGGGGGAGGTGAGGGCTAAAATCACTTACAGTCAGTAAAGGCAGTAAAACCAAAATTATAAGTCTTATGTTCGTAGAAGCTTGAGTTTGAGCGGGTTGTCAGTCCTTTGGGCCCGCCATCCTGATGATGTCGTCGTTGGTGCAGCCTTCACATGTGAAGCATGGATCCAGGCAGCGATGCCGTCCACTTTTATGGCCGTTGGGGTGGTGAGGAGGACGGTGTATGGTCCTTTCCATCGAGGTTCCAACGTCTGGGTTCGATGCCGACGGACGTATATGGAGTCTCCGACTTGGAAAGGATGAGTTTCTCCCGGTGTTCCCGGTTGGTAGGCCTCGGCGAGTTGGGACCATATTTCTTTCTGGACCAATTGGAGTCCCAGTAACCTAGCATATAAGTCAGTGTTATTTTGACAATCAGGTTTTATTTCTTTTCCTAAAGTGAGGAGGGGAGGCGGGGCACCATATAATATTTCAAAAGGAGTAAGATAGTATCGGGAAGGTGTATTTCTAACCCGGAACAGGGCCAAAGGAAGGAGCACCGTCCAATCGGTACCGCCAGTCTCCAAGGACAATTTAGTTAGGGTCTCTTTTAGAGTCCTATTCATTCTTTCTACCTGACCTGAACTTTGGGGTCTATAGGCACAATGTAATTTCCAATCAGTCCCCAAATATCTGGCCACATCCTGACTTACCTGGGCGACGAAGGCTGGACCATTATCAGACCCTATTACCTTTGGTGCTCCAAATCGAGGAAAAATTTCTTCTAAAATCTTCTTGGCTACTACAGCAGCTGTTTCTTTCTTTGTTGGGAAAGCCTCTATCCATCCTGAAAAAGTGTCTACAAAAACTAAAAGGTATTTATTACCGTACCTTCCAGGACGCACTTCGGTAAAGTCCACCTCCCAGTAAGTTCCTGGGCGGTCCCCCCTGAATCTCTTTCCAGTTTCAAGTTTCCCTTTGTATTTACCTGTTGACATGGGACGCATTCCTGCACAATTTGTCCAGCTAATTTTGTCATTCCAGGGGTTTCGTACCCGGCTTTTTGTAACAAGGCTACCATCTTTTTAGTCCCCAAATGTGTCCATCTGTGCATCTGTTGTAACATGGATTCTGCTTGCTGAGGGGACAAAGTTCCTTTTGTTGTGGCCGGGATGATTTCTTCATCGCGGCCTGGTTTTTCAGGAACTTTATCTGACAGTCCTAGAATGACTTCTCCCGATGCTATTTCTCGGGCCACTTGGTCAGCCATATTATTTCCCCTAATTATTGGGGTATTTCCTTTTTGATGTCCAGGGCAGTGGATGATACTGACTTTAGTAGGAAGCATGAGTGCAGTCAACAAAGCCATGATTTCGTCTTTGTTTTTAATTTCTTTGCCACCTGAAGTTAGTAGCCCTCTCTGTTGGTAAATGGCACCGTGGATATGAGCGGTAGCAAACGTGTATCTACTGTCTGTGTAGATGTTTACTTTTTTATTCTCTGCCATCTCTAATGCCCTCGTCAGGGCAATTAATTTAGCTCGTTGGGCTGAGGTCCCTTGTGGTAGCGCCGCTGCCCATATGACTTGTTTTCCGTCTACCACGGCTGCCCCAGTTCGACGCTTACCTTCCTCCAGGAAACTGCTCCCATCCGTGAACCAGGTGAAATCAGCATCAGGGAGGGGCAGGTCCATCAGATCTGGCCTACTGCCGTGTGCTGCGGCCAGTACTTCCTGACAATCATGTATGATGGTGGAGCCTTCCAAGTCAGGATCAGGTAGCAAGGTGGCTGGATTGAGTCCTGTGGCTGGAGCAAACTTGATGCGATCTGAGTTTAGCAACAGGGTTTGGTAATGGGTCATCCTGGCATTAGTTAGCCACCTATCCGGTGGTTGACGGACTACATTTTCCAGGGCATGAGGAGCTGCTATCGTTAGATTTTGTCCTAAAGTTAGTTTGTCAGCATCTTTGACTAGAACGGCCACTGCAGCGATTATCTTTAAACAGGTGGGCCATCCTGATGCCACAGGGTCCAATTTTTTTGACAAATAAGCAACTGGGCGATTCCAGGGACCCAATTTCTGAGTCAATACTCCTTTTGCAATGCCCTTATTTTCGGCCACATATAAATGAAAAGGTTTGGTTACATCTGGCAGTCCTAGGGCTGGAGCTGAAAGTAAAGCTCGTTTGATTTGGTCAAAAGCCCGTTGTTCCTTATCACCCCAAACGAAAGGAGTGCTGTTTTTGGTTAGGGGGTACAATGGGGCCGCCAGCTCAGCAAACCCTGGAATCCATAGTCTACAGAATCTGGCCATCCCCAAAAATTCTCTAACCTGCCTGGCGCTTTTGGGAGCCGGAATTTGGGCCACCGTATCCTTTCTGCTCTCCGTGAGCCATCTTTGTCCCCCTTTTAATAGATACCCCAGGTAACTGACCTGTTGTTGGCATATTTGTGCTTTCTTGGCTGAGGCTCTATATTCCAGGGTTCCAAGTTCCGTTAACAGTTTTTCAGTACCCTTGATACAATCTTCTTGGGTCTCAGCAGCTAATAAAATATCATCAACGTATTGGAGTAATGTTACCTGGGGATTTGATTCTCTATATAATGCCAAATCCTGATGGAGGGCTTCATCAAAGATGGTCGGGGAGTTCTTAAATCCCTGAGGTAGCCGTGTCCATGTCAGCTGACCAGACATTCCCGATGTTGGATCTTTCCATTCGAAGGCAAAGTAGGGTTGGCTCAGGGGAGAGAGTCTTAAACAGAAAAAAGCATCTTTAAGGTCCAAAACAGTATACCACGTATATTGAGGTGGAAGAGTGCTCAGGAGGTTGTAAGGGTTTGGAACTGTGGGGTGGAGGTCTGCCACCCGTTTGTTTACCTCTCGTAGATCCTGCACCGGCCGATAATCATTTGTTCCTGGTTTCTTTACCGGCAGGACAGGGGTGTTCCATGCTGATTGACATCTTATTAAGATGCCCAAGTCTAGTAGCCTCTGTATATGGGGACGGATACCGTCTTTGGCTTCTCTACTCATGGGGTATTGACGGACCGTTATTGGGGTGGCAGTTGCCTTGAGTTCCACTAGCACCGGGGGCCGATTTTTGGCCATCCCCATACCGGCAGTTTCTGCCCAGGCTTGAGGGAACCGAGTTACCCAATCTGTAACATTAACTCATGAGGATGAAGGCTGCTCGTATAATTTATATTCATCTTCTAATTTCATAGTCAATATTTGAAGTAACCTTCCTTTATTATCAGTTATGGTGGGACCTTCTGGCTGAAAGTGGATTTGAGCCCCTACTTTGGAGAGTAAATCTCTTCCCAGCAAAGGATAGGGGCATTCCGGAATAACAAAAAATGAATGGGTTACTTGTCCAATCCCAAGATCTACTGTCCTTCGTGTGGTCCATGAATATTGTTTATTCCCAGTGGCTCCTTGTACCCATGACCTTTTAGCTGAGATAGGGCCTTTTGAGTGGAGAAGGACGGAGTGCTGGGCTCCGGTATCCACCAAAAATTGAACAGGTTCCCCCTCCACTTTAAGAGTTACCCGGGGCTCGGGGAGAGGGTTCGAGCCCTGACTTTCCTAGTCTTCTTCTTCCAATGTTAAGATTTTGTTTCTGGTTGGCCTTCCTCCACTCTTTTTCTTAGGGCATTCTCTCGCCCAATGTCCTTTTTCTTTACAGTAGGCACATTGGTCCTTGTCTAATGGCCGCCTTCTGTCTGCCGTTCGCCCTTTCTGCCTATTCCTATCCCCTATATTTCTTCCTCCAACCACAGTGGCCAGTATCTTACTTAAATTCCTCTCCTGTCTCTTATCCCGTCTTATTCCACGGGCTTCCTGCTCTTTCTGCTTTCTTTCTTCCTTCTCTTCCTCTGTTTCTCTTTTGTTATATACTTTATCTGCCTCTTTTACTAACTCCTGAAGCGAAAATCCCTGCAAGCCATCTAGCCTCTGTAATTTCTTCTTAATATCAGGGGCCGCTTGATCTATGAAAGCCATTGCTATAGTAGCCCTATGTCCCTCCGAAGTTGGATCATAAGGGGTAAAGCGTCTAAAGGCTTCCATTAAACGTTCCAGGAACACAGTTGGAGATTCCTGGGGCCCCTGAGTGACTTCCCTTACCTTAGCCAAATTACTGGGCCGTCTGGCCGCTCCATGGAGACCCGCCACCAGAGCCTGGCGATACATTTTCAGGCGCTCCCTACCTTCCGGGGCATTGAAATCCCAGTTTGGCCTGACGAGTGGGAAACCAGCATCAATCTCGTTAGGCAGCTGGGTAGGTTGCCCATTGGCGCCTAATACATTTTTTTTCTGGCTTCTAAAAGAACCCGTTGCCTCTCCTCAGTCGTTAGGAGAGTCTGAAGCAGCTGCTGACAATCATCCCATGTGGGCTGGTGGGAGAAAACAAGAGATTCTATTAAAGCGGTAAGGGCCTGTGGATTTTCGGAAAAAAGTTGGGTTATGCATTTTCCAATTATAAAGATCTGCAGAGGAAAAGGGCCAATATTGGAGAGGTCTATTCCCTTGGCCGTCGAGGGGGCCATATTCTCTAAGAGGTAGGGCAGTGGAGTCCGGGGAGATAGCCCTCCGGCTCCTAGTGCCCGCTGAGGGACCCCTTTCTTCTTCCATCATGGATGGTTCCCTTGGTGCCGAGGGCAGTGGAGCTGGGGGTCCTCTAGGTGGTAGGGGATTTGGGGCCGGAGGATAAGGGGGTGGGGAATCCAAAAGAAGCAAATCTGACTGCGGATCAGGATAAATCGCCTTCGGTGGATCCGGGGCGTCGGGTAGCTTCTCCGTGTTGGGGTTTTTCTTTAAGGCTAATATCTCCGACGCTGCTGATGTGTGCGCGGACGTACCTGTTGAGGAAACAAAGGGCCGGACCCACGGAGGTGGGGAGAGAATTAAATCTTCCCAGACCAAGACATATGGTACTTGGTCTGAATGTCCGTGGGGATCTATATTAAATATCTTAGACTTCAGCAGCTTAATCTTGTCTAATAAAAAGGATCCTTCGGGGGGCCATCCTATCTGAAATGTTGGCCATTCAGAGGCACACAAAGTCTGCCACTTTCCTTTCTTTACCTCTACCGAAAAATTATGGGCTCTGGCCCGAACTTCGGTCCAATGGCTTAGGGTAAGGGAAAGAAGAGTCGTCATAGTTTGTCCCATTGTCGTCCGTCAGAGAAGAAGAATAGACCACAATACAGAAACAGTTAAAAACTCCACGAAACACATATACGCATGGGCCACCGCGAGCTCGCTTCAAAACCGAAACCTCTTCAGATGGCAGTTATCACCAAGGGAACTGCCGAAACCGAGTGAAGGGGAGACAGAGTTTGCCTCTCCTTCCAGATGAGCCACCAGGGCGTCCCCTAGGGCTCATGGACGCCGGCTATTAGCACGTCTGCCTAGCCAGAGGTCCGATACAGATTCCATAATAAGCCGATTCTTACGGCTTTCCTCCGATAATGGCCCACAAAGAACAAGGGACAAACAGACAATCAAGCTCGAGCTTACCTGGTACCTCCAACTCCCGATGTTCTTGTGGTCCGGGGCGAGTGGAATCCCGGACGAGCCCCCAAATGTTAGACCTGCGCGGTCTCCTAGGAGTTTCGACTCGCCCAGGAAACAACAAGAGTCGGAAGCCGATGCAAAACGCAAGAGGTTTATTGAAGGCCGGTGCACCGGGGTTCCTTGGTCCTCACGTAGGAGGTCGAAGAAGGAACCCTTTTGGGCGCGAATATGTCAGTTTTATAGGTTCCCACTTCCCCGTATGTAAATTATAGATTTGGTTGTGTTCTCCTGCTGATTGGTCCCGGCTTAGGCTCGGACCAGAGAGGGAACTTGTCCCCAGCTGCCTGATTGGTCTTTGACAGACACCTTTTTTACATTTTGTTATCTCCCTCCTTCTCGGAAGGGGGCCGGACATCCTGGAAATTCACCCATTGTCTAAGAAGCCCCTATTGTCTGGAGAGTTCTTAATCATTAGCTGGAACAATGTCCCTCGAGTCCCACACTATCTTGCCTCTTCGGCAGTTCCAGACTTTTCCCAGGACTCCCTCCTGGCTAGCTGTGGCGCACTAGCCCCTTCAGGCTGTGTTCAGGCCGCCAACTCCAGTCCTCTCCCGGCGCTCCGACTGAAGTCCGAGCCTCAGCTCCCAGCCCTGTCTGCCCCGGCGGGGGAGCAGACAAGCCTCTCGGGCTGGTGAGTGCCGGTCGGCACCGATCCTCTGTGCGGGAATCTCTCCGCTTTGCCCTCCGCACCCCTGTGGCTGCGCTCTCCTCCGCGGCCCCGAAGCTTCCCCCCTCCGCCACCCACCTGTCTCCGCCCGTGAAGGGGCTTCTAGTGTGTGGGAACTTTCCTCCTTCACAGCTCCCTCCCACTGGTGCAGGTCCCGTCCCTATTCTTTTGTCTCTGTTATTTCTTTTTTCTTTTGCCCTACCCAGGTACGTGGGGAGTTTCTTGCCTTTTGGGAGGTCTGAGCTCTTCTGCCAGTGTTCAGTAGGTGTTCTGTAGGAGTTGTTCCACGTGTAGATGTATTTCTGGTGTATTTGTGAAGTGGAAGGTGATCTCCATGTCTTACTCCTCCGCCATCTTGAAGGTCTCCTCCGCAATGTGTTTTCATTTTTTCTTTGTCACAAGTTTAAATATTCCTTGCATTGTTTTATACTTCAAAGTATAAAAGCTTTAAATAACTAAATAAGCATATTATAGATCTATAATTATGGTTAATTATAAAGTGAGCAAGAGATTTCTACTGTGATTGGCAATTAAGAACCTTGGGCATTGAAATTAATTCAGTTTAATTCCCTAATCTGAATATACTGACTTCATAACAAAATTAACATTTAAAACTTTAAAAGACATTTATAAAAATTATAAACGAAACTTGAAGGAAATTAATTTGTCTCTGATTGCATTGACAATAATTACTTGATATATCAAGCACAACTAAATTCATATCCTGTTATGAAATGTCGGCTTTTTTTCCCTTTTTCTTTTCTTTTCTTTTTTTTTTTTTTTTTTTGTGGTACGCAGGCCTCTCACTGCTGTGGCCTCTCCCGTTGTGGAGCACAGGCTCTGGACGTGCAGGCTCAGTGGCCATGGCTCACGGGCCCAGCCGCTCCACGGCATGTGGGATCTTCCCGGTCTGGGGCACAAACCCGTGTCCCCTGCGTCTGCAGGTGGACTTTCAACCACTGCGCCACCAGGGAAGCCCCCTCTTTCTTATTTTGAAGGTGAGATGTATGCATTTAGAATGACCTATAAGTTATAAATTATTATTTTTATTTTCTAACGAATATCAAAATTCACCAGTCCCAACTGAAGGCCATAATGCAAGGATGGAAATTTCCCCATTTCAGTAGCTTCTTCTGCCATTTAAACCACACTCCCATCTCAAAGTTTGCTATGTATTTTTCACTTCTTGTAACAAATTTTCGTTGGGCACATGCCAGGCACTGCTCTGTGTGATGAACATTCAGAAATGAGCAAGACAGACCAGGTCTTTGCCCTTGCCTTTAAAGACAGTATTTATGTGCAATATTTCCCTAGATGAAATCATATCAGCATAAGGTAAACTCTTGATAGCCAACCCATAAGATCTGTTTTGGTACACGTGTAATATTGAACTGTGACCCAATGGTAAAGAGAACTGAATAAGATAAAGAGCACAGCAATGGGGTATATAGACCATGATTTATACTAACATAGCCTGGAAGAAGGCTCAGGATTATCTGCACTCTTACTACTTTTTTTTTATAAGTTTATTTATTTTATTCATTTTTATTTTTGGCTGCGTTGGGTCTTTGTTGCTGCGCGCAGGCTTTCTCTAGTTGTAGTGAGCAGGGGCTACTCTTTGTTGCGGTGTGTGGGCTTCTCGTTGCGGTGGCTTCTCTTGTTGTAGAGCACAGGCTCTAGGCACGTGGGCTTCAGTAGCTGTGGCACGCGGGCTCAGTAGTTGTGGCTTGCAGACTCTAGAGCTCAGGCTCAGTAGTTGTGGCGCATGGGCTTAGTTGCTCCCTGGCATGTGAGATCTTCCTGGACCAGGGCTCGAACCCGTGTCCCCTACATTGGCCGGCGGATTCTTAACCACTGCACCACCAGGGAAACCCTGTACTCTTACTACTTTCTTTATCACTACCTACCTTCAGGTAACTATAACATGTTGTGCTCTCTGTCACTGCTTAGTCCAGATTATCTCATTTATTCTTCTCATCATGCCTATGAAGAAAGCTCTATCATTTCTAGTTTAGAAATGAGGAGACATAATTGAGAGAAGGTAAAAAGAATGCCCAGTTCACACATCAACTGAGGATCAGAGTCTATAGTAAACCGTGGTCTGACTGTAATACTGGCTTCCCCTGAAGTGATACTACCATGTGCTAAATAAACTTTGGGAAATGGAAAACAGGCAAAAAACACCTAAAATAGATAAGCAAGTATATGTCCCCTCCTGCCCCCCCAAAACAACCAACCTAGTAGCTGCTCTCTTTAGTCCTAAGATAGTTTCTTCAGAGAAGGTCTTTTTTGGTGGGCAGCAGCAGGAGACAGTCTGTTTTTCCTTAGCCAGCTGCACTTCCTGTGAGCTTGAATGTAGGCTTTGAGGTTATGATGTTTCAGAGAAAGCTCAGTCTGTGACTGAAAGCCTCCGCCATTATTTGCAGGTTGTTAAGCTTGTTTGAGTATTTGTTCAAATAAAAAGTTAAGGAAATTTGATTAACACTCTTTCTCTAGTCTTTCAGAAGGAGACAACAGATTTGATCATCATATTGAAAAAAAAGGTGACAACAGGGGGAAATGGTGGTGTTTCCCCATCCTGACTCTTAACTCATTTTGTCTGAAAACCTATTGACTTAATTTGCAACGATTTTGTGGAGTAAGTGGATTACTGTCAATGTGAACAGTTTGTATGTGGAACTTTTGTTCCCACAGCAAAAATGCTGGCTAAGTTGCCAGCACCCCTAGCTGCCTGCGTTTACAATCACCCCGGGAATCCCCATTGAACAGCCTCCGAACGAGGACAGCTTAATGTAAATTGAATAGCGTCCCTAATATTACACTGCCATTTAGCATTCAACTTCTAAGTGTCAGGGTGGCCTGAGCCAAGTCCTACTCTGGGACCTGAATAGTGATTCATGAACCACAATTAATGATATCAACCATTACAACAAAAGCATGTAGCTGAAGTTGAAGAAACCATCTTGCTAGTGACGCCTTTTTTCTTTTTGCACTTCATTCTCACCTAATACACCCACTGTCCCTTTCATTCTAAAAGAATCTTCATGTAACAGTAACTGCAGTGAGGCGATGGTAGATTCCTCCAGCTAAACATTTTAGAGTGGGTACATTCAGTGTGATTCCTAGGCTGGGACAAGAAGGAGAGTATAAGCAATATTAAACCATTAAACAAAGGAAGCTTGGGTCAGAAATATGAAGGTCATACACGAGAAGAAGAGAAAGGATGCAAATGCAAAGTGAAATCAAGAACATGAAGAGAGAAAGATTGCAAAGTTATTATCAAAGATGGAAAAATCAGCATCTGGATTGGGCTGAGAAAATATTCAGGACCTCCTCTAAAATCTGTGGGGTCCCGAAGAAAAGTAGAGATGAAGGTTCACATCCCAGGTCTTATTTTTAAAAGTTATATCTCAAGCTCTACCCAAGGCCTGGCCCACCTTCCTACGCTGGGGAGCTTAGCACACTCCTAGGGGATGCGCCTGTGACGCTGCCCTGCTGGCTGCTAGCCTGAGTGGGAACAAGGATCTGCTGGGGCAAGACCTAAACCGAGGTCCCTGGGCAGGGACCAGCCCAAACCCAGAGTGGAGAGTGACCAGGCTCAGCTCCTCGGGGGGCTGGGAGGGACAGGACCCCTGCCCCATACTTTTCCTGCTTGAGATTCTCAGGCATCTCTAAATCCTTCCCCAAACTAAACCCCAGAGTACAAAGAGGGGAGAGAATACAGTATTTGGAGAACCTGATCTGTCTAGACACCCACCTTGGAGATTGGAGCAGCTGAGTTTAAGCAAAATCAGCCTCTCTTCCTCTGGCAAGCCAGGACAGGGGCTGGCTCTTCTCCTTCATGTACACTTGAGCGCTCTTAGCTCCGCTCTCTGGCCTGGGGCACCTAGTACCAGTTCCTCTAGAAGGTACTGCATCTGTAACGCCCATTTGCTCAGTTAGCTACAGATCCTTCCAAAAACTTTCTTAGGAAAAATAAAATTGGTCTCGTATTTCAGTTTTTGTGATATGTAACACCCTCTAAGATGCAAACCCAGGACCCTCTTGCCTGGGTCTAAGGGCAGAACTGAAAGCATCCCATCATTTTAAGGTATGTAGAAGCCAGTAACAAACCAAGTGGAGTATAATTGATACACCTGGCATTCCTCGATAGTGGCCTGTGCTCTACCTGCCCCACGTATGCCCAGCCAACCCCAAGAATCCTGGCGGAGCAACAGTCCCCTTTGTAAAGGAAGGATAAAGCAATCAGGTTTAGAAAACACTAGAGCACATCTTCAAATAATGGGCCAGAATCACCTACTGCAAAAATCAAACCATGAGCAGATGAATCCGACACGTAGCTTTTAGAAGTGGAGTAATTACAATGGAGCACACGTTTTGGAGTAAACTCTCAGCCTGTGAGATAGCTTTTGAAACAGTAATGGCTAGTGAAACTTATCATTCCAGTCTCAGAAAGATTAGTGGTAATCTACAATTTTTCTTAATCATACTCATACACAAAAATAGAAGGGACTCACAGAAATATCACTTTCAATACATATCTCATAAATGCTTACAATTTGTGCTTTGTTTAACTTACAAGAGGGAATAGATGCTAGGACAAAGGGATTTAGCTAAAGTACCACAAAAAGCTTAGAACAAATGAGTGGAGAGCTAACTACTGAAATTAGGAATTAGTCTAATAGCCATACTGGAGGTCTGCACACAACTGATCTTCAATAAATGCAAAACTACAACAAATAAAACTTTCTTAGACCTCAGACTAACAAGCACCAAGCTTTTCTGAATGTAAATATAATTTTGAGCTGTAAATAGGTTGAACTCTTTGTATGGACCTCATCACTCTCTACTTTTCACTCAACCAATGTCTCTGTTTAGTCAGTGGTTCTATGATGTGTACTTGTCGTGTAGTGATTTTGATTCTGTAGAAAGTCTCTGTGGAAAGGGGCTAAATACAAAAAGTACTCTAAAAAGCTGCCATATTAGTTTTTTTTTAGAATATTTTGAACAAATAGAAAAGAAGTCTCATCATGTTCTTTGCACTAAGCAACTGTTTTCAATAACGAGTCCTGCATAAGGACTTATTGATGGATTCAGAAATCCTAGCACGGGACAGGGAGGCTGCAATTAAAGGCATCCTCCGATTAGTGCCCAAACAGACTCAAAGGGGAGTGGTCTGTATTGCCCTGGAAAATAGCAGTTCTGAGTTGTAAGGTTGACAAAACTTTGCAGGATGAACAGTATAAATTTATAGACAGACATATGAACCATGGAGAAGAATTTCAGAACCTTGCTAACTACCTTGATTTAGAATGAAATAAGCTGAAGATGAATTATTTCTCATTTTGTTTGAAAAATTGGCAACCCATCCACAGAAAATATGCCTGAGATTTGGAGGATCATACAAATGTTATCGCTGTACTTGAGACAGTAAATCTTCCTCTTGACCTCCAGAATAGGACCCACATTTAATAAAATGCTTTTATTCTACTATGAAGCCTTTCTGGGTTGTGTTAAACCAGATCAGCCAGGATAGACGAAATTTACCAGTCGGTTCAGACTCCTGCTGCAAACTCTCACGCCTGCATCTACCGCCAGCTTTCACCAGGAAGGAGAGACCAGCAGCTTATCAACCTATCGAAACAATCCATCTCCATATTCTCTACTGAAGCTCACACACGGATGATAACTTGAACAATTTTCCAGTACATAAAGAGAGTAAATAAATAACGAGGCAACATGGCGCTTAATGTTTTCCTTTCTCGTTTTCTTTCTCTTTGCGTTCCAGCTTCAGGCAACAAAATCCTTAAGCACTGAAACGAGCAAAAAAGCAGTTTTAAGAAGATAGGTCAGGACATTAATATAACACCTCCTTTTTATCCTCTGACATTCCTCACAATAAATCAGCTGGCTTTCCTCCACACCCTTCACCGGCCCATCCAGATTTCGGATCGCCGAAAGTAAATCTGTGACAAGGGTATCTATACATAATATTAATGGTGCCGAGGAGGGCTGGTGTGAAGTGTGAGCGCTTGTCAAGAAAGGAGCGATCGAGCCCAGCCGTTCATCCTCCGCAGTGTGCTCTACATCATCTGCAGGACAAATGTAACATCATTAGGAAGAAAAAAAAAGAGGAAGAGGGAGGCAGGAGGAGGTGGGGAAGTAGCCAACCTGCAAGGAAACGGCTATGTTGGAGATTCCAATCAATCTAACTAAGCCAGGTTCCCTGAGATACTGTCAGCTGCTGCAGACAAAACAGATTGCAGGAGAGATCAGTGAGTCAAACAAACAAACCAACCAAAAACTACGAAATACAACTTTCTTATCAGAGATTTACTCAAGTACTGGTGGCATTTTAAATCCGCTTTCCAGTTTAGCTCCACTTTGCCTGGCCAGGAAAGAGAAAGAAGTTTGCTTTATCCTTGAATAAAAGAATTCAAGCAATCAGCACTCTAGGGGGTACTGGTTCATAAGCATTTACAGTAGATTAAAAAAGAAATGATGACAGATATTTTGTGAGTCAAAGTTTAAGAAAAGGCCAGAAGGATAGAGAAGTTTGAGTTTCAATCTTTACTCAAGGTCAAAATCTAGCTTCTGGGTTAGCGTGTGGCTGAGTTTTTTTATGGTGAAAGGGGGCTCCAGTTTCTTTGGCTGTTTAATCAATTGTATGTAGAAGGATTGTGTCCAACTAAAGATCTGTAGGCAGTGAAACTATTGACCATATGCTGTCCTAGTCCCTGCTTGTGAAATAAGGATCATTTGATCTTTTGTGCCCAAGTATTAAATCACCTAATCCGCTGACAGCTAAACTTAAGAAAACCAATGCCAAAACAAAACAATGAACAGAGCGAATGAAACAAACTGTCCTAAATTACTGGGGCGGGTTAAATAAAATCCAAGTTCCATTACCCCTCTGATTCCATTTACTCACCTGTCACTTAATTCAGAGCCCGACAAGTTATTTTGACTTATCATCTAAACTGCTCCAGATCTATAGCTCTGAGATGTTTAGTTACAACTTGGGGAATGTTGTCTTACAAATAATTTTAGCATTTGCTTTGGATGATTCCCAAGTCCTTTTACCAAGTGTCAGAACAGATCTGAACCCAGTTCAGAGTTTTCAGGTCTAATGAATCTTATCCCAAAGCAACAACTTTAGTTACTATTGATCAATCAGTTTTATTTCCAATTTAAATGCCTGAATACCTCGGATAACTCAGAAATTAATTACTGAGTATTTTAGAAACCAGCCTCCCCCATCTACATTCAGTATCTTTTAAAAGTTTTTTCACTAATAGTTTAAAGTAAAAGAAATCAGGTGCTCACCTTTTAAAGTAGCCTTGTTTCCAAAATATGATAGGCAAACTTACTGCTCTTGCCAGCCACTTAAATTAGGGTCCTGTTGAATGGAGACAATGACATATGTGTAGTTCCAAATTTAAGCTAGCGCAAAGAAATAGCACCTAATGCAAGCAGACTAAGAAAGTGCAAGGTCATATTTAACTGTATCAAACTTGATTCTTTAAGCTCTAACAGGATTTGATCATCAGTCAATCGTGGAATGCTGAATTTGCCTAATAGTAATTCTTTTTCCATCTACAAATGACCATAGTTTGTACATAATTTAAATCGAGACATATGAAATTATGGTGATGGTTATGAAAGAAAATCAGAATAATTTTTACTTTATTAACAATAATGTACTAGGTGTACACAGTACACACAACTATACAAATAAGCATAGTGAGTCTTTAAGTAAGCAGTGCAAAAACAGGAAACAATTTAAAGAGAAATTTGATTTTGGCATACATGGCCCATTATCTAAATCTGACCTCCAGAAAGAAATGTCAACTAATCATAATTATCACTGCACCCATCCATTCTGAAAAATAAATAAATAAATACACAACAGGCAGAACTAAACAATTAAGGGATTTTTGCATTTCCCATTATGGTCCCTCCTGTAAAATAAAGAATAGATCGACTGAAACATGAATATGAAGGCATGAATGAGAATTATTTTCTTATTCTTAAAACAAACAAGCAATGAGTAAAACAACATTCACATTAATTTAAAATGAAGCTATGATGCATTTTCTTATTCTGTTTAATTTTGTACCACTTGTGTAACAATGGAGAAATTTGCAAAATGAAAATAATGTTACAAATATCATTTGATTCAGATGATCTTGGTAGCTCATTTTTCATGGGTCATCTCTTTTAAAATTTAAATTAGTAGGAAATTATTTGCTAACATTTAAAAATTCTCTGTTGTCTCTCCAAATAGAATTAATCTTCTATTGCATTCTGGAAGCTTTAGAAAACATATAGCATGACATGAAGTTCAGAATTTCTTTTTTCAAAAAAAATAAAGCTGACTTACTAATTAAATATGTCTGACATCTTCACCAAATTATTAGCACCTTGAGGAATGGAGCTGTCTCTCCTTCATTGTTTCACCCGGAGCACTGATACAGGATTGGGCCTTCCTGCGGAAAAGAACTGTGTGACTTTGTACAAGTCACTCCCCTCTGAAGGCTTATTACCTCTTTTATAAGTGGAGGTGTGGATGAGATGATCAGTACAATTTCTTCTCACAAAGAGGGCTATGGTTGGATGAATTATGAACTGAGGATGTAGCTCTGCTCTATTGGGTCTTAGTAGTTGTAGGTCTTTGTAAGGAAAAATCATGTAAACAGATAGCACTTTGATAAGAGAAAGAAAAACAAATAGTGTAATGGACAAATTACTGGGAAGATCAGGTAATCTTAATCTAGGAATGAAGAAAGTTAAAATGAAGAAACTGGGTCATTTCAGATAAGGGAAGAGGAGAGAAGCCATTTCAGGCTGCAAGAACAGACTGAGAAAAGATAATGTATGTTTGGAGAATGGTTGATTAGCCCAGGATAGCTGGGGTGCATTATAGTTGAGCAGATGTAATGAAAGACAAAAATAATACTGATACTAAGAACTAGTATTTGAGAGAAAGGAAAGAAGATCAGGTCGTGGTGCACAAGAAAGCTCTAACAGAGGAGGCGGGATTTGAGTTGAATCTTGGAAAATGAGTAGGATTTGAAGAGGAAAAGGAGAGGATAAGAGTGAGTTCATATAGAGGAAAGTATATTTGATAGATATATTTAGGTCAGGAAAACATTTGATTAGAATGAAACATTCATGTGAAAATCAAGACTGTAAAAGGAGATCAGGAAGATGTTGGAGAGGACAGAGCATTCCAGGTGGAAGAATTGGCCTATTTCTCATGTACTGAGTAATCTTTGCTATGTTATATGCCGAGGAGTCAAATAGTGACAGCATGGAAAGCCTTGGGTGGCAGAGGAATTTCTAGCCTTAGCCTAGAAAACAGAAAGACTGGGACGGGGCAAACAGTGAGGAAACTATTACCCAGGTCCGAGCATGAGATGATGAATAAAGCAAAAAAAGAAAGAAACTTGGGACTTGGTTGACAAAATGGATATGACACACGAGGTGGAGAAAATATTGAAATAAGTTATGAGAATGTGGTACTTTTAGCACTGATATGTAGGACATATAGAAATATCTCACACATTTTGAGGGATTGTAGTCTTTGCATGGAGGGTCTTTGCAAAAATGCAGCAGGTAAAACCCGGTCTCATAGAATAGAGGGTACTCACTGGGAAGTTAAAAACTTGCCAATAAATATATGCATCTGTTGAAAAGTGTTCAGCTGCAAGTAACATAAATCCCAGCTATGGGTTACAAAAATAGGAATCTAATTTTCTCACACAGCAAGAAGTTTGTTAGTAGGCATTTGCTGTGCAGGTTCAGATGCTTGGCAAACTCATCTTTCTATTCTGACATTGTTAAGGTGAGGTGCTCTTCTTTATGCTTCTCACCTCCTGATCATAAGATGGCTGCTATATCTCCAGACATTACATTCATTTCCAAGACAGGAAAAAGAGGTAAGGGTTTGCCATGTTATATTAGGAAAGCAAAAGTTTCCCTAGAAATCCCCAGTAGACTACCATTTATGTCTTACTGATCGGAGCTGATCGACTTGGTCACTTCTAGCAGCAAGGGAAAATGGGAATGTGTTTTCTGGGTATATTGCTTACCAAATAAAGTCAGGATTCTGTTAGCGAGAAAAAAAGGAGAAAGGATATTGTGTAGGCAATTAGAAAGATATGCTAAAGTATATTTTATAGCATAGTAAATAAAAGTTCTAGAAGGTGATTGCTTTTAAGTGATAAAAATTTGTTGTCATTAAAACTTGATAGTTGGTGACCCTTCTAAATCTCTCTCAAAATTCTTTGCCTATCTCCCCCCCCATCTCCATGAATGCTACCTACCTGGCGTGGACTATAGCAATGACCTCACCTGGTCACTTTGCTGTCATCCTCTTGCCCTATTACTATCTATTTTCTGTACAATAATAAGAATGACCTTTTTATAGAAGGAAGTTACAACTTAATTTACAGTTTGCATTATTTTCAGATCAATGAAAATAGAAACACTATATATATTGATGTGACCAAGCTACTTTAAAGAAAATCCTTAGCCTTAGATATTTTTATTATTAAACATTAAAAATGAGTTAAGTAGCATTCATTTATCTGAAAAAAACACAATAAAATATACTAAAATTAAGTAGAAAGAAGGAATTAATAATTGACAAAACCCAAGATGGTTATTTAGGAAAAAATCAGGAAAACTGATCAATAAGTTAAAATATTCTTGGAAAGATCAATAAGTTAAAGCTCTAATAAGCCCTTATATGGAAAAACAGAGAATCTACATACACTCACGTATATGTACATATAACAAATAAATTCTAGAGTATAATAAATGACAGTAAATATGAGAAAAGCTCTAATAATTTTCCAAAATATTTTTGTAATGTGAGAAATTACTCCATAGAGTTTCACATAATAAATTTGAATAAAAGGTGTGATTTTTCAAGGAAATATCAAAAATTACTCAAGAAAAGGATAACTATAGAAGGAAATAAAGAGCTGTCCTGCAGCTAATACCAAAAAAGGAGAAGGCTGAGGTCACTCTACAGGCTCTTCATGTCAAATCTTCAACAGTACAGTATTCCCCATAATTCTTTCTTCATTCCCAAGCACAGAAAAAGGCAGGCAGCTTTCCATTTATTTTTTGTGTCACACATAATTCTGATACCAAAACCTGACCAAGATTGTACCAAAAATGAAGCTCATGGTCTAGTCTCAGTCATGACTGTATCTTGCTCTCCTACTGTCTACAGAATACAAAAATACTTATCAGCAGCACAGTCACCTGAAAAGAAGCAGGTTTATTTCAGGAATACAAAGATGGATCAATATCAGACAATCTATTAATTTTAATATATAACTTTAATTTATTAAAGGTATGATCATATGCAGGTATGCCCAAAAGTCATTTGATAACTTCCAGCTAGACATAATAAAAAGTTTTAGTAAATTTGAGAATAAAATCAACAGACATAATACAGTAAAGAATATAATGTCATAGTGTGCACTTTTTATGTATTAGGAATATACCAGACACATTCCTTTTATAGTGAGGAACAAAAAATGCCTATGTTGAAGATTGTATTATTATTCTAACTACTGTCTTCTCCTCTCTGTAGGAGGATTATAGGTCTCTACACCTTCAATGGCAGTATTAGCCACATGATTTGCAATGTCTCTCCTTATAGAAGAATTACATATTCCCACTTCACTGATAACAGTAGTTGCCAAGTGACTTGCTTTGAACAATTTATTGTGAGCAAAAATAATTGTGACATTCCTAAACAGAAGCTTTAAGAGGCATCTCATGATTTTGCCATACTCTTCTTTCCATCTCTCACAAGACCACAGTGTCCCAAAATTAGGTCTAGGAGACAAGACAACACAGGACAGAGCTATGGCTGACGCAAATTGTACATGAATGTGAATGAGAAACAAGCCTTTGCTGTTGGAAACCACTGAAAAGTGGGGGTCATATTTGCTAGAACAAAACTTAGCTTGACTGATACCACATACTATCTCCACTAGTCTTCTACATTCTTTCTGGGGGTTCAGAATGTGATATGGCTGAACAAAAGATATACTATACACAAATATGGGCAAGGAAAATAAGTAATTGTCATTATTTACTAATGATATATTGCTATTTAATGAGACTCCAAGAGAATCAGCTGAAAATCTCTTAGGACTCATAGAATTGGGAAATAAGAAACAAACCTTTCTTTCTATCACAAATACCCAGTCAAAAAACATAACAAAAGTAATTCCAATAAAATAACAATAAAATAATTAAAATACTAGAAATTAACTTAATAACAAATGAGTGAGACTTACACAGCTATATTAAGAAAATCATTCACTTGACAGTCAGTAAATGTACACTATATTCAATATCTTGTAATAACCTACAATGGAAAATAATCTGAAAAAAATGTATATATAACTGAATCACTTTGCTGGATACCTGAAACTAACACAATATTGTAAATCAACTATACTTCATTAAAAAATTTTTTTAAAATAAATACACATTAAGTTCTAGGCACTATTATAGGCTCTGGCAATACGACAGTACAAAATGCTTTTTCCTGGAGCTTACATTCTACTTGGAGATGAGAGACAATAAACAAATATGAAAACTAATATATAATATGTGAGGTAAGTGGGATAAGTACTGAAGATAAAAATTGAACAAGGAGGATAGGAAATGTGGGAGAAGCTATGAACAGAGGCATTTTATATAGGATGGTCAGAAAAAGCCTCACCAAGAAGGTGACATTTGAGTAGAGACCTGACAGGTGAGGAGTGAGCCAGGAGACAGGTGAGGAGTGAGCCATGAGTTTCACATGGAAAGGTAACAGCTTTCCCTTTAAAGAGAACTGGCACAGAGATCTTGAGATGAGGGTGGTACAGCCCTGGACCATTAAAGAGACCAGTGTGGTTGCAGTTCAGAGTGGTCGTAAGTGAGGGAAAGATGAGAGGAGATGGGGGTTCCAAAGAGCACTAGGGGGTGGTGGGACACAGCTCATAAAGGGCTTGGAAATTGTACCCCAAATGAAGTGGAGACCATAAAGTTGTACTGAAGAACATTAAACAGACCAAAAAAAAAAAAAAAAGAAAAAAATGCAGAGATAGATTTCTTCCAGGATTAATATTCTGAAGATGCCATTTCACTTTATAGTAACATATACATTTAATATAACTAAAAAAAATCCCAACGTGTTATTTTTAATATTTAACAAATTGAAATAAAAAATTATTTGGAAGAATATACGTAGGGAAATACCCTAGAAAGTTTCATATATCAAGAATAAGTATTCACCCAATCAAATATCAAAATATATTTTAAGCTATGGTAAATATTGGATTGGCCCAAAAGTTCATTCAGTTTAAAGTAAAAATAAAACACACATTTTAAAATTCATTAAGAACTTTATTGAACAACGTATTCACTAACCGAATGAACTTTTTGGCCAACCCAATAAATACTCATGGTACTGTATAGGAACAGATTTATTAAAACTTGATAGAACTTTCCTATATGAGAAATGGTCATTATAAATCAGTGGGTAGAGAAGAGATTATTCAGAAGATAATATTAAATCAATTGATAAACCTGGGGAAAAAATAAATTTAATTTCCTATCTCATATCATATAAAAAACTTTCCAATGAAATGTAAACTCCTAAACCATAGTAACACATGAAGCAAATGCAGGATTTTTTTTTCTAATTTACAATCTTTAATTAAGGAAAGCTTTTCTTATCATGATACCAATGAAAGGAGATAAGAGATAAATAACTGAGAGATTGCTCTGTGTGGAAATAAAAATTGAAAAACAAATCACAACTGAAAAAAGTGTTTTCAACATATGGGACAAGGGATACATCATTTAGTGATTGTATAGAGAGGAAAGAAAGAAAGAAAGAAAGAAAGAAAGAAAGAAAGAAAGAAAAAAAGAAAGAAAGAAAGAGAGAGAGAGAGAGAGAAAGAGAGAGAGAAAGAAAGAGAGAAAGAAAGAAAGAGAGAAAGAAAGAAAGGAAAGAAAGAGAAAGAAAAAGAAAAGAAAGAAAGAAAGAGAAAGAGAGAAAGAGAGAGAGACAGAGAGACAGAGAGAAAGAAAGAAAGAAAGAAAGGAAAGAAAGAAAGAGAAAAAGAAAGAAAGAGAGAGAGAAAGAAAGAAAGAAAGAAAAGAGAGAGAGAAAGAGAGAAAGAAAGAAAGGACAAAGTCAATAGCAAAGGGCAAAAATAAACATTTATTCTTTCAACTGACAGTTATTGGGCACACAGCTCCTCCCAACCCTGAACAGGGCACTTACATTGAAGAGGGAAGAAATGGACAAAAGACACATTAGAAAATAAATAAATAAATAACCTGAGACTTGAATAATGAGTCAGCCATTGAAAAGCTAAAGGAAAATTCTGGGAGGAGAAAAGTGTAAGACCCTACTGTATGAAAGAAGTTGAAGTCTGCAGATAGAGAAAGAAGGCCGATAGGGGGAGGAAGAAAGGCAGCAAAGTGAGTCTTGGGAAATAGGACTTGATAGATTGATGAATTGGAATTATAATGGAGTATTCTCAGTTCAGGCTTACAAAAATGGAGTTGGGTGGCCATTGAGGATCTGGTCTCAGACATGTCTCTGCACCACTGAGAACCTGAACTTTCTTTGAACTGTACCAGACCCAAGGACACCACCAGCTGTATTCAGAACACCCACCAGCCCACAACCTTATGTTCTCAAGTTCTCCCCTTGTAACTATGCAACCTTTTCAGACCCCAATCAATCCTTACTTAACAAGCACCCTTACTTCTTGCCAGCTCCAATTGTAATTCTTGATAAACAACTCATGTAACTAACTGTTATCTTGAGGTTTTGCCTTTATAACCTTTCCCTATTTTGTAGTGCTTCTTGAATCTGTGTCTCCTGGGCTGCAATCCTAACAGATCTGAAATAAACACCTTTTTATTTCAATTAAGTCTTCATTTCTAAAATTTTGGTTAATATAGGTTATGGGAAAGGCCTGAGTTTTACACTGTCTGCATTGGGAAATCACTGAAAATGATTGGTGGATGATAGGAGATGATACTCATTTTCAAGCGATCAGTACATCTGAAATATAAGGAATTTTGCTCTTAACAGGGAGTTAAGAGCAAAAGCTGAGAGTTCAGTTCAGAAGTGGTTGTAGTAGTTGGGTAGGAAAGGGGGTTAAATTGGACTCATTTCTGTAATGGGACAGATTCCTGAAAGAGAAATATCTGAATTGACAGTTATACACATGAAACATTTTGCAAGATATTGTCAACTTGCGTTCCAAAGAAAAATATGGAAGCAACAACTGTATAAGAGTGTTTATTTCTCCTCATTCTTATAAATATTAGATATTACTACTTTTTAATCTTTGGTGATATGATAAGCAAAAAGATTACATCTTTTGAATTTAATTTATTTGAATAGTAAGAACAGTTATCACTTTCATATATGTATTTGACATTTGTAGCTTTAAAAAAAATTGTATACCAAATTCAATAGTCAATTCTGACTTCATCTTAATTGGTCCCTCAGCAACATTTGACACTTGGACCACTTCCTCTTTTTGAAACACTTTCTTCTGCAGGCTTTCTGGATATCACAAGCCCCTGGATTTTCAGCTCACATTCTGTCCTCCCTTGCTTGAGCTCCTTTGCTGGCTCTGCTTTGGCCAAACCTCTGAAAGCTAGAGCATCTCAAGGGTTTGGACCCTATTCTCTCCCATGCTTTCCCCTAGATCATCTCATCCTACCCCAAGGCTTTCAATACCATCCAGACACCACGGAATCCCAAATCTATATCTCCTCTCCTACCTTCTCCTCTAACATGTGGTATATACATATTTCCACTTACATCTAGCATGTATCTCAAACTTAACCTGTCTGAAACATATTGACTAGCAAGGCTGCTCCCCCTTGGTCTTCCTCATCTCCATGAATGGTGCCTCCCTTCCCCCAGCTACTCTATCCCCCTTTCTTGCTCCCTCCATCACACACAATTTTAGGAATTTGTCCTCTGTAAACATAGCAAATGAGAGCCAAAATATAAAAACAAGAATGTCTACTTGAAATGTCTACTTGAATATAAAAACAAGAATGTCTACTTGAATGTCTACTTGAAATAAATATCCGTCATAAGAGATTAATTAAATCATGATGCAATCATTGAATGGGAGACTATGAATCCTTTACAAGCCATGAAATAGATTTACTATTAAGTGAAAAAAGCAAAGTTGCAAACCAGTATAACCTCAGATGGAGAGAATACAAATCAAAATGCAAAATGGAAAGTTCTCCTTGGAAGGAAAGATTCTAAAGTTAAGTGCTTTGCACATTTTTGTTTTGTTCAAGTTCTTTTTTTTTTTTTAATGAGAAGCACTATCATTTCTATGATATAAAAGCAAAACTTTAAAAAATAGTGTTACTGAGTCAAATTTGGGTCTGCTCTCCACGTGCAGTGATGCCAATCTGCTGACAATGGGTTGCGGTGAAGGAAAGTGCAGCATTTATTGCAGGGCGCCAATCAAGGTGCATGGACAGCTAGTGCTCAAAAGCCCTGAACTCCCCAATCACTTTTAGGGAAAGGATTTTAAAGACAGGGTGAGGGAGAGGGTTTCAGGGTGCATGATCAGCTTGTGGACATTCTTCTGATTGGTTGGTGGTGAGGGTAACTGGGTGGTATTTTGGGAGTTAATATCATCAACCTTTTGGTTTCAACAGGTCTAGGGGCTCCATGCTTGTGGTCAACATGCAGTTAGTTCCTTGCACCTGGTGAGGGTTTCAGTATCTGCAAAACAGCTCAAGAATATGGCTCAGAATATTTTTTATAGCCCTTGAGGAGGAACTAAAGGTCCTTGGTTTTGTTTAATGGCTAAACTATTATTTTTTTGTCTTGCCTATTTTCCTTTGTTTCTGCATTTTCTCACTTCTCTGATTAAATTTACTCTTTGGAACTTGGGGAAAGCCTAGGAGGTTAAAATTTTTCTACAAATAAGAGGCAGATGGAGGACATGGTTGGGGACGGGGATCTGTCCTGGGAAGGCCCCATAGGGTCCTGCTCAATTACAACACCCTTTTCTTTGATATTCCTCATTCATGAGGGGGAACAGGTGTAGAACAAGAAAAGGAATAAAGTTTTGGATAGAGAGGTTAATTATAAACTCAGCAGAGGAACTTGGTTTTAGGGGGACTCAGTTTCAATAGGATTGACAAAATGGAGATAAGTGAAGATTAATGTACAGGATCATAAATGAATTTTTTCTGAGTTAAATTTTCATAGGAAAACCACAAATAGGGCTAATAGAAATGTAGTTGGATATCTAGAAGCATTTAGCCATGGACTGCTAATACATAGCAGTGTCATGGAAGTTGACCTAACAGCTTCTCAGCCCTCAAGCTATGTCTAAGTAAAAGGTTTCGAGGTATGTTTAACAAAATGGCCAAATGAAACAAGATTATGGGTGTTAATGCAGTGACTACGGCATATATCCAGCTATTTAAATACTCCTGTTGTAAGAACTAGTTACTAGAGTAATCATTAAAAACTTACCTTGAAGTTTTTGACAAGAGTGTGGATGGCATGACCTAGTGAGACCACTGGTCCAGGAGCTGCTAGAAGTCATCTATTCTTGAATATACCACCTCATGGGTGACCATGAGCTTGGTGTTTCATCTCCAAGATTCAGTTTTTTAATTTGTAAAATGAAGTTATTATATCTGCCTTTCTACCCTATGAGCATATTACCAGGATCGGATAAACTAATGAATGCAGCACCACACAAGTAGAAGACTAGTCAATACTTAAGAGAATCTTGAACAAATCTGTTTGGACATCAATTATAATTATTTCCTCCCATACCATTATTGTCACTATGATAAACCTCTTTGCCCTATGGTGAAAATAATTTCCAAAGGGCTATATTTGCAATTTACTTTAAAATGCTTCCAAAATGAAGATGGATTGACTGATGAATAGAAGAATGGATAGATATGTTACAAAGCAAGCATAATAAACACAAACAATCATATTGAGGTCGTGGGTATACAGATATGTGCTGTAAAATTCTCTCCATTTTTCTGTGTGTTTAAAATCTTCACAAAATGTGGTGGAGAGTACTCATTAAAAAGAGGACAATACAGTTTCCCTTTAGTCCTATAAAAGCAAAGGGGTTAGACTCATTTGCTCAGAGAGCACCCCATGCTGATGGAGGAAGACTAGTTATATTATACAAATTTAAATGCCAGCAGTTTTATATCAATTAATTATATCACAAATGCCAGTTAGCAATCACAGCCAAGCCAAAGCATGACCTCCCCAAGTCCCAAGCACCAACAACTGTTCCCAAGTTGTTTAAACACCAAGCCAGGAGGTAGCTGCTTATAGTAGCAGTCTCCCGTTTGCATCTGTACTGCTCTGTGACCTTGAGAAAAATATTTAACCTCTCCCTTCTTGAATTGTTCCATCGGAAAATGGTGACGACTATTAATGATCACAGGACCGCTGAGGACATTCCAGAGTGATTTTGAAAGCACTCAGAAACAGCTTAGACAAATTAAATGACTCCCTCTTTCCTATTGATTTCACTTTGTAATTTCTGAGAATTTCAGATAAGCTTCAACATGCCCTCCCAGCCCCATCCTCCAGGGCCTAGCAGAGTCCCCTATACATAGTAATCACTCAATAAATATTTATTCATTTGATCTGATAACCTAACATTGTTAGAATGCATTTATTCAGAAAACATATTAGTCATTTTGGTCATTACAACTGCCCCATCCCAAAGAACACATCACAAACCTTGAGACCTGTGTGATGCAGCAGAAACTAAGCTCAGATACTAATCCTAGGAGACCTTGGAGAGAAGGCAACATCATATCAGGAGGTTGGTATTTTTCACAGTGATACATAACGTAGCGTGGAGAGAAGAGATAATAAATCTAACTGATTGCCCTGTATGTTATCTGAACACAGAGTCAGGCACAAACTGTCCTGCAATATTTAAATGAAAGCCACACGGAGTCAACACGATTCCAGGGACGAGAAGAGACTGATATTCTTAATTCTGAAAAACTGTATTGGTAATCAATCGGAATGCGAGAGCAATCGAAAAGCTGTCCAATTTTCAATTGCAGTATAAGTTGGAAAACAATTTGAAAATAATAGCTCATACAAAGTATTTTTGCAGCAGTCAATATGGACTTCACGTGAAGGACAAATAGGAATTTGGCAATATATGCCCCGTTCAGCTACTGTGCGTCAGACGGTGTCTGTAGCATCCGCTGAAGGATTCCCCCACATATCAGAATGGGAAATCTTTCAGAGTGTGGCTCTATTGAGACTCTATTAAATGGGATATTCACTGAGAAAGCATTTCTAATGAATGCACACTGGCAGAACTGTGAACATTCCTATTAATGTACGATCATTGCAAATGAATTTACATGTGTGGTTTGCTGACCTGGTTCATATTAGAAATGTTTATCTTATATTTTTATGGTATAACAACATTATGAAACTGCTCATATCAGATTAAAGGTAGCTCCCACCATCCGCCACAGACTCTGATTCATTGTTAAATTTTTTTTCTTCCGTGAAAGGCTGTGTGGCTTGAAGACATAAAACAAAACACAAATCTGCACATTATTATTAATTTCTTTACATAAAGAAAACTGTTCTCTGGCTCAATTTCACTTTATCACAAACTACAGAAATAGGGTAAGTTTATAAGACTCAGTTATACATTTAACTCGTAGAGGATTATACTTTTTTTTTTTAAAGCTGGTTTAATCTCAGGAGATCAAGTATAAATAATATAGAGGACCCCCAACCTGCTTATTCTTCCTAATATTGGGGTCCTATTTGGTATTATACTTCACATGATATATGTGGCAAATATCTGTTACCATTGAAAGCAAAGATAGCAGCTAATTGATTTAGATATTTCATTCTGCTGCAAAATGAGCTTTGAATCCAGATTTTTTTTTAATTGAAATATAGTTGATTTACAATATCATGTTAGTTTCAGGTATACAGCACAGTGATTCAGTTTATCTATCTATCATCTATCTATCTATCATCTATCTATCTATCTATCTATATCTATCTATCTAATTTTTTCAGATTCTTTTCCCTTATAGGTTGTTACAAAATATTGAGTATAGGTCCCTGTGCTATATTGTAGGTCCTTGTTGGTTATCTGTTTTATATAGTAGTGTGTATATGTTAATCCCAACCTTCTAATTTATCCCTCCCTCCTCTTTCCCTTTTGGTTCCAGTTTTTAAAATAATGACTATTCCAGAATGAACGTTGTATCTCCTATCAGACTGAAAATTTTAAAATTTAAAAATCCACACCATAAGCTGTTTTTTTTTTCTTATACGCATATGTAGTTCTTTTCTCACTCTCTTTAGAGGCTTATACTTGTCTAATGATCTTAACACACAGACTAACGCCTCCCTCTGGGTTGCCTTAAATGTGCTGTGCCTGAGGATGCCCTGGGTGGCTTCTGAAACTCCCTTCCAGCCTGAGGTTTGCTCTTTTGATAGAGACATGTTTTCTGAGGGCCTCATTTACATAACCACACAAACCCTGAGCAGACAGCTGTTTGCCCACACTGACTGCACTGGTACCCACACAGATATGCAAATTAGGTGATACATACTTAGTGCAGTTGTGTGTTTATTAAATTTACTCACTTCCTAATAGGCCTGCCTGACAGAGACTCAAGGAAGACCTTTCAAATATTGATGTAAAACCTAGACAGTAAATAAGGTGTTGTTTTTTCAAAAGACGTCTTGAAAAAACATAAATTCAGTGATTCTAGAGGCTGATTTCTTTCATCTCTAACTTTAGTGGCTACATAAATACATATTCCCTAAATGGTTAAAATGGATTGAAGTTAAACAATTTTGAAATTTGTCACTGTAAATAACATACTACTTTTCTCTATGCTCCCAGTCATGTCTGATCACTCTTGAGTTATTTATTTCAAATTCGAGCTTATCCTAAAAACAGATTTTCTTCTCCACTGAAGACAGTGGGGCATTCTAGAAGGGAAGACACCTAAAAGGACAGTTGTCAGTTTCTTTAGAACAGAGATTCCTAAACCGAAGACAGGGAGTCCTTGAGGGACCCTAAGGAGTTTCTACCAGTCCAGGAACACGAGCATTGCCTGTAGTGTGAAGATACAAACACCTGTTTAAATGTGTATGTAAATATTGTGATGACTTCATTTCAAAGTGTATGTGCTGTAGATGTGCAATCATGTATTGTCCTCTTGTGCTTCTCAAATAAAGAGGCAATAAAATATAATTGCCATCGCGTGCAGGTTGCATAAATTTGATCATAGTTTCTTTAAATATTTCCAGCCTCAAACTGGATAGGACTATGAACTACTACTTTAGATCATCTTTGCTTCTCTCTTTCCTGTTATCAAAAGAGAACAAAGATCTATAATGCCTAGAAAGTCACCAAACTAATGCTAAAGTAGGAATAATTGCATCACCTCAGTGTCTTAGAAGTCCTAGATTTTCTCCCAAACATCAAACCTCAAGAGCCCCATGAAGATGACAGCCTACCTACGTCTCCCCAGTCATAGATCTGAGAAGCAATTGAAGGTCTGTACACAGCTCTTCTGTTTCTGTTGACTGTTTTTGCTTTGTTTTGTTTTGCGGTACGCGGGCCTCTCCCGTTGCGGAGCACAGGCTCCAGACGCACAGGCTCAGCGGCCATGGCTCACGGGCCCAGCCGCTCCACGGCATGTGGGATCTTCCCGGACCGGGGCACGAATCTGTGTCCCCTGCATCGGCAGGCGGACTCTCAACCACTGCACCACCAGGGAAGCCCTGTTGACTGTTTTAATTGTCAGAGGAGAGAGGGAGAGACCTTTGAGGAAAACTTACCATGGAGTATGCAACTTATAAATGGAAAAGTTAGACTTAACCCACTATTCAGTCAGCAAAAATCAAATTATCCTTTCCCGGTTGATATTCTTTCACTGGAAGAATATAAGCTAACTTCATAATAATCTTGTCTGCAAAGCCAGGAGGGGACATTTTTAGCCACGTCTTCCTTTGACTCTAGACAGAATGACATTGCAATCATTCTGGACCAAAATGCATGATTTCTCTATTTTCAGAGCTCTCCAGGGAAAAATAGTTTCAGACTTTTTATAGTCATAAACTTCAGCATTATAAAGATTTTTCCCTGTCTACACCATCTTCAGGATTTCTAACCTCAATCCCATTCATTCACTTTAAATTAAGATATCGTCATCATTCAATTATGACTATTATATTAAGCAGGTAATACATAATATTAAAGCCTTAATAGAAGAATGGAAGGAAACATACCAATGGAACTCATGTATTCTTAGCAAATGTTTTATCCAACCAGGCTTTTATTGCCATATCACTTGCCTAGCTCTCTCTACCTCCAAATGTGCATTTACCCCAAAACTAAGAACTAATGTCAAAGTTTGCCTTCATAAAAGGGGAAACTAGTATTTACTGAGTGTCAGTACCGTGTCAGGCTTTCTGCGAGGCACTTGGCAGACACGATATCATCTACTATTGAAAACTTCCAGACGACTCTGTACTTCTACCACAAAATCACTTTTCTACCATCACTGATCTCTGCTTATTCTCTTGGTTTGCGTGTCTTTGCTAAATCTCAACTCCATTAAAATAGAGAATGGGAAACGTGCTGTATTTTTGCTCCATATTTAGTCTTTACAGAAGAAAGCGCAGGTCGTTGTTCAAAGAGATTAAGCCAAAAAGCCCTTTTGGAGGAAGACAACTTATTGGTTTTCATTTTATTGATTGACATCATAGAGTTTTCCCAAATAGTTGTGTGTCTTCCTAAAGATGAACGATGGGCTCTGTGGCGCTCCACCCCCGTGCAGCTGCCTAAGAAATAACCAGCCATCAACATCCCTACAACAGCAAGGAAACAGCAGTGCTGACATGGATTGTTCAGTTAAATAAAACCCTCACTCCAGATCTCTTTAATGAAAGGGCTCTATTTTTTTCTCTTGGAGAAGCTTTGAAACATGGTTCATTCTCCAGGCAAGAAGGGCTGTGCTTTGTTAGCTGATTGCTTGTGACATAATTAGCTGACAATCTGGCACCAGAATATTATGCGCAAATAGGACAACAGTGCAGGAGAGGGTGGTAAGGTTAACCAATCTGGAAGACTTTCAACATGAAAGGAAACCCTGCAAATGTAAATTATACCCTGGTGTTGATCTTTTAAGCTAAAATCAATTTGAGTCATTACGATGGTTCTAGAAGAAACGATCAGCACCAATTTGTTATAGGTTTAGAAATATTTACCATAGGAAATGCAAAATCTCCAATTTGATATTCCTATTCCTTCATTGAAGGCAGCTGAGGAGAGCCTGCGTAAGTGATAATGATTGTAAGATTAGGAAGCTTGTGTTTAGAATTCACCACACTGATACCCGCGGCGGGTCTGCAAGCTTCACGTCACTCCCTGGAAGATTTTAGGTTATTTTTCTCTCTGTGACGTTATCTTCACATGTTATTTTGGGAACCGATTACCACAACTCTAAAATATATGATGCAAACAAGAAAACCGAAGGAGGAAATGAAAAAACAGGGATATGGACTCTGAGACATGATCATCCCTGTTAGATGATTAGTGAGAAAAAAAAACACCAACTATATTCTTGGAAGAAAATAAAACTTAGCTGCATGTCTTTAGTGAGTTGGCTTTGACATGAAAAGTGAAGTCTGAATTTCTCTTTGAAAGGCAATAAACTGTTCAGTTGCTGCCATCTTATGTCTTCCTCAATAGCTTGTCTTTTTCTTTTCTCTCCTTTTCTTTTCCAGGGTGGAGTTTGTCCTGTGGCTGTTCTGCCACCTTTTTCTCCTTCTGGGCTGTCAGATTTCTAAGGAGACCTGGAGGGAGGAAGCCTGAAGAACTTGTTAGCCCACAGCTGCCTTTCTGTCGAGGGCGGTACGTTTGATTAAAGGGGAGAGCCCCCCTGGATTTCACAGATCACATCCATCACGTTGATCAGCCCCCGAAAGGCAACATATTGTCTGGGACTCGGCCAAGGAGGGATATCAATTTCACAATTGCACTTATGTCTTTCAGCCAAGAACCGGTTTATTTTTGGCTACTGAAGTCTGAGACTCACTTTGGAGCTGCATTTACGTTTTCATGCTTTATGCCAGCCTCTCAGTGATAACTTTCTCTTTAGTCAAGTAGAGGCATCTTAACAGCAAATCAGCTCTGCTACACATTCCTTACCGAAGAGCCTTGTTTTATGTTTTGACAGAGTTTTGAGGCTTTTTTCTTTTCCATTATTAATTCTTCCTTCCATGGAGAGAGATTTCTTGATGGAGGGAGTCTCCTTTCAGAAAAAGGCTCTGGGAAAAGAGCACCATCAGAAGTGGCATTATTCTAAGAAAAGTTAGGGCTTCCCTGGTGGCACGGTGGTTGAGAGTCTGCCTGCCGATGCAAGGGACACGGGTTCGTTCCCTGGTCTGGGAAGGTCCCACATGCCGCGGAGCGGCTGGGCCCGTGAGCCATGGCCGCTGAGCCTGCGCGTCTGGAGTCTGTGCTCCGCAACAGGAGAGGCCACAGCAGTGAGAGGCCCCAGTTAAATAATTGTTTGAATCTTCAGTGTCTGATCAGGCGGATAACAACAACAATAATAATAATATCAATCACACTATGAGAAAGTCGGCCCTAATGGTTTTATGCCCATTTTTGGTATTAAGACACTGTATGTCTTAATTTATTTAAAATGATTTTTAAAATTGTACTTTGCAAATTGTGGAGAATCATTTATATATCATATCTTAGGACCCTATCAGAATTCAATATAGTTTGCTCACAGGAAATTCTGACCTGTGATTACTTTGTATTATCTCTTCACTTTTAAATACACACACACACACACACACACACACACACACACACACATATATACATGTATATAAAATGCTCTTTTTAATCCATTTATTGTGGTTGCCTTTTCTATTTGCCAGTATCTCATCCTGTACCTTTACTCTTCTTGTCTGGAATTCTGCCTTGTTTAAGGAATAAAATGTTTACCAGGAGATTTATTGCAGTGAAAATTAGGTTAATCACTGAAACAAATATTTGCTGGGGAAAAAATTAAGACATATATTTTAGAACTTCATAAATAAAAACATATTTTCCAACAACTGTGAATATCTTGCAAAACATTTCAGGTTAATAAACTAGAGCCAGTAACTAAAGTGTATTATCTAGCCACTTTTGCTTTGTAACTTATATAATGAGTTACAGAACTAAATTCAATAACTTTTTAGAAACAAGGTCCTGCTTGGTTTTGATATTCAAGAATTTTAAAAACCACATAAAAATTCAAAAGCTGATACTGTTAAGTTCTCCTTTAGGAAGAGCATCCCTGAAGACTTAATGTTTAATGACTACAGTTTCTGTAAAACTTCTTTAATAATAAATGATTCAATACTTACTATGACATTATTTACGGGTAATATTTATTCTAACTTGACGTAAACCTATGATGAGATACTTTTACTTTACTTCTAAATACTCTGAAACAGACTTTTAACACCAGTTTCAAAAACTGAATTGAATATATTCTTTGAATAATTAAAATAGGTCTCAAGTAGAGCTCTGTTTGGGAAATACTGTTGGATCATGTTATTTTCTTTTGAATCGTCAGAAGTAGGGGATACTTTTTTTTTCAATTATTTTCTCAGATAGCAAACCATAAAAAGACATCATCACAATGTGTTCCTGAAAATTAACTCGATCGGCTTCCATTTTTAGTGTGATTATATTAGAGGCGTTTGGAACTGTAATGAGTGTTGAAACCTTATTGTGTTTAAATGAGCTAAGATGTGTGAGCTACCCTGCGCAATAACTATCTTTGAAATGTACTGCTGGATTCTCTAATTACCTTTAAATGCTTTCCTTAAATTATTTTAAAATGCTGCCTTTTTGGATTCTGGGAATATGAATGGATTTTTATGGCCTATGTTTACAATTTAACTTTTATATCTAGAGACAATCTTGCTTAATTCTTTTCGCATAGGGATTCTATTGATACAAAGTACTGCAAAATCTGATTCAAAATTCCATGCTTATTATTTCTCCAAAGGAGACAGTCGTGCAGTCAAGTTCATTTTAGAGAGCAAAAATGCTAATTAACACTTTCATACCAACCAGTATTTTGATAAAATCTTTATTTTATTAGTCCCATGCCTGAAATCTGTTTTTAAATGTGAATGACAGGGATGTCTTTCACCAAATTACATGTAGAAGAAAGATAAACGATTGATGTTTGTAGAGTGATATTATTTGTCATGGTGACATATTCTTGAGAATATGTGGTATGTCTCATGTCTCTGAAATTTGGATTTTGATAAAGTAAATATCTTAATGTAGTTTTAATTAATCCTATTCATAAGATTCATATTCTTAAATTAAAAGTGTTTGTTTCTCTTCAAATCATATATTAAATCTCAGAATGTAACATTAAAAATGGAGGAAAGCTCTTATTTGCCTAAGCGAATCTCACAACCTGTGATAATTTATCATTAATTTAACTGAGTTCCTTGACTTTCTTCATCTTGATTTTCCTGTTAGATATCTACTACTTCAATGCATAGCCAATATTATCATGCACTGAACTAAGTCAGCAGTTTTGACATCTTCATCTCAATGTCCTTTTCTGTACCTTCAGCAATGTTAATGTTACAAATTATAGGAGAGCATATTAATAGCCATACCCAAGAAGCAGAAAGAAAAGTGCATTTTTTTAAACTAAGTACTAACTTGGGATTTCCCGGGCCCATTGTCAAGTCAGCCGAACCCACAGCTCCTCCATTGTGATGATAATGGATTCCGTGTTGTTGGCGCAAAGGTCGTGAGGTCACCGTAAGCTCCTTAATGGACTGTGAAATAACTTTAACTGCATTAACCTCTCTGGATCACATGGGCGGCACCAACAGCCACTCCTGAAATTCTCATCCGCCTATAGAGACAATACCATTAGATTATTATGTTTTCCATTTCGAATAGCAATAGGCTCAAAGCAATTATGCAGCTAAGCGTTTCCGCTAAGTGAATAAGACCTTAAAGAAGATTAACTAGAACATCTCTTTTATCAGATATGTGGGGGGTAGGGACGGATACTTATGAAAATTTCACAGGACTTTCAGATACCTTAAACTCAAAGGGCCCACCATCTCAGGTTTTAGGCTGTGAAGTCATTGGGGGAAATGAAAATCTCTTACACATTACTAAGCCCAAATGGATTCTCCCTGTTTCCTAAGTTGAGCAGTATATTTAGAGGATAAACATTTTCCCCATCTATTGATTTTTCTAAATGAGACTATGAAACCAAGAGAACTGAGAACCAAGAACGTAAGCCAGAGAAACCCACACTGGAAGCCATATGTTATCTTTCCCAGACTCTGTGTAACAGAGAAACTCTTTTCCCCAGGAATGCAAATGCTGTTCTAATTTCTGTCTGCTGGTTATTGTGTTTAAAACACCAAAATGCTTTCCTTTGAAACCACAGAAAGCTGGGAAGCCCTTATTATCTGAAGGACAAGAATAATTGCTGTTGGTTTGCATAGATGTAATCAGACATCTATTTACCCACAAGTTAAGCCCTGTTGGATAAGTACCCAAGAAAGATTTAAAGAGTACTGTGGTCATCAGTATTATCATTAAAGTACCTCATTGTCATCTTAATATGACATAACACAAAAACACACCACATTAAACACGTTTTAAATGCTATTTGATTTTCTAGTGGGATATCATGAACTGAAAAGTGAAAACAGACTACATTTCTTTGCTTTTAAAATGCATATCTGAATATTTCCAAAATGAGGATCCAATATGCAATTACTTTTTTAAAAAAATTTATTTATTTTATCTACTTTTGGTCGCATTGGGTCTTCGTTGCTGTGCCAGGGCTTTTCTCTAGTTGCGGCAAGCCGGGGCTACTCTTCGTTGTGGTGCGAGGGCTTTTAATTGCAGTGGCTTTCTCGCTGAGCATGGGCTCTAGGCATGCAGGCTTCACATGGGCTCAGTAGTTGTGGCTCACAGGCTTAGTTGCTCCGCGGCATGTGGGATCTTCCCAGACCAGGGCTCGAACCCGTGTCCCCTGCACTGGCAGGCAGATTCTTAACCACTGAGACACCAGGGAAGCCCTGCAATTACTTTCTATATTTACATTATGCCTTCAATTAGTTCACTATATTTTTCCAGTTCTAAGACACCTCCAATTATCTTAGATTTTTCCAGAATTAAAAAAAAATTAAATATAAGAAGTAATTGCATTTTTTTATATTCTGGAAAGTCTATGATAATTGAAGGCATCTTAGAATTGGAAAAATATAGTGAACTAATTGAAGGTATAAAAATCCTTTCTTTAATCTTGATCTGCGTGTATATGTTTCAACCTTGGAAAACTGCTTTTTGGGGATTAGATGGGAGTTGGTTATTGTTTTCTAAAAATGAGAGGAAAAAATTGCAGCACAGCAGCGTGGTCTTTGAAGTACAAAATGGTATTGCTTATGTTATCTAGGAAATCTGACAGAGAGGGTAGATTATACTTCTACTAAAGCCAAATGCATCAAAATCTATTATTTGATCACAATAGCTACTATTATTTAAAAAAAGCCTTTTGTAAAAGTCTTTGTCTCTTTCCCTGGGAGGTGCTTTGTTTTACTTGGTCAGGGCCACTCTGCCTCTGACTGAAGCCCACCAAATGGATCTACCAGGTTACTCTTGACTCATTCAAAGAGCAATTATTGCACACTTTCTGTATGCCAAGCACTTCTGATATGCAGACATTCCATGCTGGCAAGGAAATTAGCAGAGAGGTGTGATAAGTGATTATGATTGAGGTGTGATTATGCTTGAGGCCTGTGCAATGTGGGAACTCAAAGAAGGCCATCTATCATGCATTTGCTTAACGCTTGAATTAAAGCTGTCTTTCATGTTTCTGTATTTCCCTTGTGACTGCAGCTGACCATGAAACTACTACCCAAGAGTTTTGGAGCTATGTTTCCTGAACGTGGCATGCTTACTTTGTTTCCGTTCTAACTTTCTGAGTTGAATTTCCCAGCCCACCACTCCATGTCGAGTCTAAGGATTTCTGTGTGGAAAGCTGATGAACGTGCTCAAGATATCAGATATGACATGTCAGTTGCTTGCTTGTTTCCTGACCCAATTGCAAAAACACAAACCAATCAATTAATTAGTCTATAAATATGTACAGAGCATCTACTATATACAGGAAAGTTGCTAGTTAGGCTTTTTTATTCAAATGCGTTTTGAGATTTGAATTGATAAGGGTGCAGTAAGCTATCATTGACTAAGTGAGCACCCTTGTAATCCTTAAGGATGCCAATTCTTTTTAATAATGATCAGGGTTCAAGTCAATAAATAATGTTAACATATTGTAATAAATATAAAGTGCAGAAACCTTCAGTGCAATGTCTGCATTTCTCTTGCAGCACCATCCTGCCAAGAATATGACCACACTATATAGTGGGTGAAACCCAATGTAAAGTCTACAGTATATTCAGCAACATATAGAAAGAATTACACACCATGACCAAGTGGGATTTATCCCAGGGATGAAATGTTGGTTTAACATCAAAAATCAATTAATGTAAAATAGCACATCAACAGAATAAAAAACAAAGCTTCACAATCATCTCAATAAACGGAGAAAAACATGTAACAAAGTCCAACACTTTTTCATAATAAAAACACTCCACAGACTAAGGATGTCTACAAAAACCCCATAGCTAACATTATGCTTAATGGCGAAAGACTGGATGCTTTTCCCCTCAGATCTGGAACAAGACATGGATATCTGCTCTTGCCACTTCTATTCAACAGTTGTGCTGGAGGTTCCAGCTAGGGTAATAAAGCAAGAAAAAGAAATAATAGGAATTCCAATTGGAAAGGAAGAAATAAAATTTCCTCTATCCACAGATATATACACTTGTACATAGAAAGTCCTAAGTAATCCACTAAAAAACAATTAGAACTAATAAATGATCTCAGCAAAGTTGTAGGATACAAGGTCAATACACAACAGACAATGGCATTTCAGTTCACTTGCAATGAATGATCTTAAAATAAAATTATGAAAACAATTTCATTAACAGTCACTTTCAAAAAAGTGAAGTACTTATGAATAAATTTAATAAAAGATGAGCAGTTTTATACTCTGAAAACTACAAAAAAATATTGAAAGTAATTAACAAGACCAAATAAATGGAAAAACATCCCATATTCACAGATTGGAAGACTTAACACTGTTAAGATGGCAATATTCCACAAACTGATCTACAGGTTCAACTCAATCCTTATCAAAACTATCCTGAAAAAGAAGAACAAAGTGAGAAGAGTTATACTCTCTGATTTCAAAACTTAATACAAAGCAATAGTAATCAAGACACTGTGGTACTGGAACAAGAATAGACATATATATCTATGGAATAGAACTGAAATTCCATAAATAAAGTTATATGTCTATGGTTAACTGTTTTTCAACGAGGGTGTCAAGATTTTCAATGAGGGTGCACTATTCAATGGGGAAAAAAATAGTTTTTTTCAACAAATGGTGCTGAGACAACAGGATAGCCATATGCAAAAGAATGAAGGTGGACCCTTACTTCACATCACATAACAAATTAACCCATTGGATCAAAGAGCTAAATGTTAGAACTAAAACTATAAAACTCTTAGACGAAAACATAGAAGTAAATCTTCATTATCTTAAATTTGTCGGAAGATTCTTAGACGCAACAGCAAAAACATGAGCAAAAAAGAAAAACATAGATACGTTGGATTTCATCAAAATTAAAAGCCTTTGTTTTTCAAATGGCAACATCAGGAAACTAAAAAAACAGAATGGAAGAAAATATTCTCAAATCATATATCCATTAATGGACTGGTATACAAAATATTAGTAGGACACTTATAACTCAATAATAAAAAGAATCCAATTTAAACATGGGCATAAGATCTGAATGGACATTTCTGCAAGGAATATATACAAAAGGCCAATAAGCAGATGAAAAGATGCTCAATATCAGAGATATTGTGATCTAATAAAATATATATATATTTTAGTCTTTGTCCCTGGTTTCTGGCTCAAGAGTTTCTAAAACCCTTGGAATTTCCTCAAGAAATTTCCTCAAGATGATAGGAGCATCTTTTGTTTCAACTGAGGCAACTCTTGGTGGATCCCTAGATAGTTTCAGGATGGGGGCTGGTCACCAAGAAGACCAAACCTTGATTAGAAGCTTGGAACTTTCAGTCTCATCCCCAACCTCAGAGAAGAGGAGAGGAGCTAGAGATTGATTTAATAATTAATCATGCCTACATGATGAAACCTCTATAAAAAGCCCTAAACAACAGGCTTTAGAGAGCTTCCGGGTTGATGAACACATCCATGGGACAGAAGAATGATTCATCCCAACTCCATGGAGATAGAAACTCCTGGGCTTGGGACTTTCCTGAATCTCATCCTATCTACCTCCTTATCTGGAAGTTCATTTGTATCCTTTATGACATCCTATTTAATAAACTGGAAATAGTAAGTAAAGTGCTTTCCTGAGTTGTATGAGCCATTTTCTAGTAAACTATTGAAAAGAGGGAGTGGGTTGTGGGAACCCCTGATTTATAGCCAGTTGATCAGAAGTACAGGTGGCAATCTGAAACTTGCAACTAGGTGTCTGAAGTGGCAGCAGTCTTGTGGGACTGAACCCTTAACTCAGTGGGGTCTGTGCTATCTCCAGGGTAGTTAGTGTCAGGACAGAATTGGTGCCTAGAGAGCTGGAGAATTGGTTGATATGGGAAAAAAAACCCCTCCGACATGTTTGGTTGCAGCAGTGTTGTGAGTGAAAACAGTTCAACGTCATTAGTTGTCAGGGAACTACACATCAAAATCACAATGAGATATCACTTCACACCCACTAGAATGTCTAGAATCAAAAAATTCAGACAATAACAAAGGTTGTCAAGAATAAGTAGACACCATAATCCTCTTGCACTGCTGATGGGAAAGCAAAATGGTGCAGCTGCTTTGGAAAACAGTCTGGTCATTCCTCAAATGATTAAACATAGATTTACCATAAGATCTAGCAATTCCACTTCTAGATCTTCTAGATATATATAGGCAGACCTCATTTTATTGCACTGCATTGTCAGATGACTGTTAGCATTTTTCAGCAAAAAGCATTTTTTAATTAAGTTATGTACTTTTTAGACATAATGCTAGTGCACAGTTAATAGACTACAGTATAGGGTAAACATAACTTTTATATGCACTGGGAGATCAAAAAATTCATGTAACTTGCTTTATTGTGATATTCACTTTATTGTAGTGCTCTGGAACCAAACCTGAAGTAGCTCCAAGGTCTGCCTGTACTCAAGAGAAAAGAAAACATATCCGTACAAAAACGTGTACATGATAATTTAGGTCAGTATTATGCATAATAGCCAAAAGTGGAAACAACCCAAATGTCCATCAACACAAATCAATACATATTCCATTGTATATATATATATATATATATATATATATATACACATAATATCTCCATACAATGGAATATTATTCAGCCATAAAAAGGAATGAATGTAGTGATACACGCTACAACATGGAAGAACGTTGAAAACATGCTAAGTGAAACAAGCCAGCCACAAAAGATCATATTTTCTATGACTTATTCATATGAGAGTCCAGAAAAGGGAAATCTATAGAGACAGAGAGTAAATGAGTGGCTGCTTAGGGATGGGGGAGAGATGAACGAGGTGAGTAGAGGAAGGATAGCTGAAGGGTATACGTTTCTTTTGGAGATGATGAAAATATTTTAAAATTGACTGTGGTGATGATTGCACATTTCTGTGAATACACTAAAATCCATTGCATTGTACACTTCAAATGAGGGAATTATACAGTATGTGAAAGACATCACAAAATTGCTAAAAAAGAAACTCCTATAATATTTATTCTAAGTCACATACTCTAGAACTATCTCATTTCCTTTTGGATGTGGGAAATCATTTTTCAACCATAAACGTGCAAGATAAAGAATTTGTGATTCTCAGGAATATACCTTAGGAATCAGATTGGGGTGGGAGTTAAAGTCATTGGCAGCATGTCTTTGAGGTTATAGACAACTTGAGGTTTCACGTACAAAAAGTCTAAGTTGGTTTAACCTCTGTGCTCATATCTAGATTTACACAAGCAAGACTAGGAACTTGAAATATTCAATCCTAAAACCTCAAAATATGGCAAGCCAGTTATCCAATCATCATTTGAAAGCAACCACTGCCTCACTTTTGCCCTTTTCCCCCTGTAAGTTGGACTTTAATATAATTCTTGTTTCATGTGGTATTTTCCAAGTCTCAGGGTTTGTATTCTGCCTATCTTTTCTCTGCAGTTTTCCAATAACAGTTGATCTCCTCCGTAATAGGTGCAAGGGACAGCATCCCTCTGAAAACCAGAAATAATATTCTTTTTAATATTCTAAAATGGGGCCATATTTAACAAGTAAGTGTATGACCACTTCAGGATAAATGTGGTCACCAGACTCAAAGAGAGACCCAGCAAGTTTATGTCCTGTCCTCGTAGAGAGGAGACATAATGGGTGAGTGTGTCTTTATGTAAGTGTTCTCACTGAAGTTTATTTGCTTCAGGTCTCAAGGTGCCATTGCGTTTTGCCACGAAGGCTCTTGCAGCCTTACACTGTGTGTTTTACCTTCGCAGGTCTTGCTCCCATTAGTACCCACTGAATGATGGATTTTTAATCCACGTGGACATTTTTCATATATCAGAAGACAATTTTTAAAAGCCTGGAGATACCTATATTCATTTAACACCCTTCAAAGACATTTCAAAATTCCCCAGAGGGCCGTTTCCCTTTATCTCTGCAATGTACGTGGTCCAGGAAAATATTAAGCACTATTATTGAATACTTGGCCCTTCATCTTTAAGAAGGCATGATTCAGGAAATCCAATGGGATGGTTCAGTGAAGTTAGCCTGGTGACTAATGTCTTAAGATAATCACAACATCAAGACCCAATGACATGGTCAAGAGAGTTATCATTCAACAGTTGTGTACTGTGTGCCTTTCAGGGGCAAAGCACTGAGCCAGCTAGTGAGACTCAGCTTCAAAGGGCAATGAGGGAGATGCTATGCATTTATAGCTACCATATCAGCTATATGGAATGAGAGCCATTGAACACATACAAGTTTCTGTGGGAATTCAGAGCGAAAGGAGAACACATTGGCTTCATGGAAGTGAGGTATTTGTGCTGGAACATGAAGAAAATGGTATTTCAACTGTTTAAAGGAGTGGGGAGCACATTAAAGACAAAAGTCAGTGGGTAAACAAAGGTACACAAATTTGGGGCTATTTTTAAAACAAGATGAATTATTATGTTTGGCTGGACCATAGAAAATTAATAGGAAAGAAGTGTGGAAAGTCAGTTGGAGCTAGATCACGAATGAGATTAGAATGCTAGCTTAAGAGATCTGGATTTTGCAAAGGTGATGCCAATTAGCAGACTGTTGCAATGAGTCCAGGCAAGTATTAATGAGGGTTTTAAAGATACAGGAAGGTTTTCTAGGGTATAGAGAAAGTGGTGTTTTAGCAGCTGAATCCATAGAGAAGTTGGAGATTGACTGAATATAGAGTGTGAAGGAAATGAAAGAGTGGTGGTGCTAAGGTTAGGGTGTAGACTAGAAATGCAAATATGAGTAGAAAGACCTAGTTTGGGGAGAAAGATTATGAGTTAGATTCATGAAATGAGATCGAACATATCAGGGTATATCCAAAATATGACCTGGGGCACAGGTGCAAGTGTGAGATTAGGGTTTGAAGAAATGTCAGGTCTGTAGATTATAGATTTGGGGTCCACATACACATCAATGATGCTTTAAAGCCCCATGAACTGGTAAATAAGAAAAATGAATTACATGTAAAATAAAATAATTCAAGAGACATCATTAGGGAATAAAAGGAATCATTAAAGGAAAAAGTGTAGATGGAAACAAAAACAAAACCCAGAGATAAGCTGAAGACAGAATATTGAGGCCATGCATGTTTTCAAATCAGAGAAAAGGAGACAAAGACAAAGGTGGTATCGGAAAGGAAAGTGGACGACAATTTTGAGGAAAAGAAGTTAGGAAACGGGCTTCCCTGGTGGCGCAGTGGTTGAGAGTCCGCCTGCCAATGCAGGGGACACAGGTTCGTGCCCAGGTCCGGGAAGATCCCACATGCCGCGGAGCGGCTGGGCCCATGAGCCATGGCCGCTGAGCCTGCGCGTCCGGAGCCTGTGCTCCGCAACGAGAGAGGCCACAACAGCGAGAGGCCCGCGTACCGCAAAAAAAAAAAAAAGAAGTTAGGAAACAAAGGAGGAACAATGCAAAGCTCATGATTTAATACTGAGGAAGCTGTTTGAAGAGATATCAGCAAACAAAATTGAGTATATAATAATACTGTTATTAACTTACAGGCATATCATAATTTTACAACTTATCAAGCACTTTCAAAACTTCTGAGCAATGTAGGAAATTTTACTAACGAAGTTAGTTTTTCGAAGTTTCAAGCTTAAATATTCATTTGCAGAAAGTGTGAAACCAATGAGAAAACCAGCAATAGGTCAGAGAAAAGGTTAATTATCATTTACAGTGTAATTAATGCACCTTATAATTAATTAATAAAGACTAGCCTCAATGAGACCCTTAAATTCCTCCATCATTTGTAGCTGGATCAAATTTATATAACCATCTCATATTAAAAAGGCAAAGTGACCAAAGTTTTGAATGTGAAAAAGGAAGAAGTAAAGGTCAGCTTTAATCTTTATGACTAATAAAACTGAGACTATTTTTTACTCGATTCAAAGGTTAAATAAAGAATCAAGAAAGAGAAAATTTGTGTCCAGGGCAATCATTTTTAATTTCCAGATGATTAAAAAGACCCAAGAGATAAACTGTAAAACTATACATATCTCCTTTCTCCAATAAAAATTGTTACCTTTAATTTTTTAAGGATGTGTTTCTTTTTCCTAACTATAACCCATGTAAAAAAATCTTTCCCTCCAAGCCACTTAAACTCAAAGTTCTAAGGTAGAAAAACTGCAAATTTAGCAAATTTTTTCCTTTATTATTTTCTAAGTGAGTACCTCAAATATAAAGGCCATTTCACTGGGCTCACGGGGAAGCCCTTCGGTTTGTTAAGGTAACTATATTTAGTTAGGAGAAGATAATTCTATAACTGCTTTGAAGGGTAACCTTGACTGTTCTGATAAAATATTCAGTTACACCGTCTTCAGCACCATTACTAAAAATTTACACATACTTGAGGACCGGGGATGAATCCCCCTGGTTCCAGATTCATGGAAACTTCATGTGTTTGTTTACATTTCCATTGAACTATAGGCTTGCTATGCTTTGAATTATGCACAGACCTTGTCACCTTAAATATGTAAAATTTCTTACAGCTACAGGGCTTTTCACAAGACTCATCTCACTTGATTCTCTTCAAACATCCTATGTGCTAAGCAACACAGAAATTATAATTAGCATGTCACAGATGAAGAAAATGACTCCTAAAAGGTGAAAGGGCCACCTAGAGGACCATTGCAAATTAACGGCAGAAACTTGCCTTTCAAGGTAGGCTAGGATCTGTTCTCCACACTGGAATGAAAGCTCCCTAAAGACTGTTGTTAGTTGCTGCATCCCCACACCCATATCATGGCCTGGCACATATGAGATGCTCAATAACTATTTCTTAAGTAAATGAATACATAGTGACATATTCAAATCAAATGGGTAAATGTCAACAATAGCTGCGTTCATGGAATAAAGGACAGGGTCTGAATGATGGGGAATGTGTAAAACTTGAATCAGTGTTAGGAAGATTGTATTTTTTTACTTTTTATTTATTATTTTCTTTGATTTTTTAAATGTTTTAAAATTTTTATTGTAGTATAGCTGCTTTACAATGTTGGGTTCATTTCTGCTGTCCAGCAAAATGCCTCAGTTTTTTATATATATATATATATATATATATATATATATTCTTTTTCATATTCTTTTCCATGACGGTTTATCACAGGATATTGAATATAGTTCCCTGTGCTAGACAGTAGGACCTTGTTGCTTATCCATCCTATATATACTAGTTTGCCTCTGTTAATCCCAAACTTCCAATCCTTCTCTCTCCACCCCCCTTTTCAGAACAGGTTTATTGAGGTATAAATTACCCATTCTAAATGTGCAGTTCAATGACTTCTAGTATATTTACAGAATTGTGCAACTTTCACCACAGTGCAATTTCAGAACATTTTTATCATTCTGCAAAGATTGTTCATGTCCATTTTCAGTCATTCCTCACTCCCACACTGAATCCTATGCAACTGCTAACCTATTTTCTGCTGGAGTTGGGGGTTTTTTTGGACATTTTATATACGCTAAGTGGTCTTTGTATTGGGTTTCTTTTACTTAGCATAATGTTTTGGGGGTTCATCCATGTTGTAGCCTGTATCGGTAGTTCATTCCTTTTTACTGATAAATAATATTCCATTGTTTGGATAGCACATATTTTGTTTATTCATTCACCAGTTGTTGGATATTGAGTTGTTTCCATTTGGTTGAACCCCAATTGACCGTAATGGTTTTTTGTTTTTTTTTTTTGCTGCATACTGTACATGGGCCTCTCACTGCTGTGGCCTCTCCCGTTGCGGAGCACAGGCTCCGGACGCGCGGGCTTAGCGGCCATGGCTCATGGGCCCAGACGCTCCGCGGCATGTGGGATCTTCCCGGACCGGGGCACGAACCCGTGTCCCCTGCATCGGCAGGCGGACTCTCAACCGCTGCGCCACCAGGGGAGCCCTGACCGTAAATTTAAGAGTTTATTTCTAGACCCTCAGTTCCATTCCATTGATCTCCATAAAAGACTGTGCTCTTGGTTGCACCATATTTAGATATTTACTTATCCATTCATTTAATACATATTTTTGAACCTCTGTCATATGCCAGACATTTTGCTGTGCAGTGAGGTTGAATAACCGATGAGCCTTCATTTAGGCAAAGACCCATCATTTAGGTAGGGTCAAAAGAAAGGTAGAGGGCTTCCCTGGTGGCGCAGCAGTTGAGAGTCCGCCTGCCGATGCAGGGGACACGGGTTCGTGCCCCGGTCCGCGAAGATCCCACATGCCGCGGAGCGGCTGGGCCCGTGAGCCATGGCCGCTGAGCCTGCGCATCCGGAACCTGTGCTCCGCAACGGGAAAAAGAAAGGTAGAGGGCTGGTGAAGCCTACTTCGAAGATAAAGAAAAGTACAAATTTCTATTGGGCTTCTGATTAGTTACTGTCAGCAGAGATATAGGAATTATATAGGGCAGGGTGATGACTGCTAGAACCTTGAACAGCAATATTTCCCTAAGCATTTATTTTTATGATCCCTTCTCACAATTTGGGATTATGCACTTGTTTGTAGTGGAAAGCATGGAAAGGCAATGCTGGAGAAATTGTGCCTCCCCTGACAATCAGGCTGTAGGAATAGGGGGTGTGGGAGTGAACAGACTCTCAAGAGGTATTGTGCATGGTGGCAGCTAGCATAAGAATACAGGAGGAGGCATCTGAGGTTCTGTGACTTGCCTCTGCAAAGAACACAAATTATGAACAATTGGACTCTCCCTGAGAAGCGCTCCTGGCCCCAGCAAATGGAAGGCCCTTGGGAAGTTCTCCAGCTAAGCCATAACACAGGAAGAGGCAGAGATCTGAAAGTAGAGATGATATATTCAGCTTTCTACATGCAGTTTTCAGAGGTTGTACAGGTTCAAATCCTGGCTCTTACTTACCTATCCTTGTGCCCTTAGACACATAACTTAAACCTCTTTGAGCCTCAGTTTCCACATCCGCAAAACAGGTATAATGATACAGTTGTGAAAATGAATAAGTTAGTATATGTGAAGTAGTAAACACTATGTAAATGTTACATATTATTATGATTCATATATATATATTTATCTTGTAACATCTGAGAGACAGAGACAAATATATGTAAGAGACAGTTGGAAATATATTCTGGGAAGCAATCATATCTAGTCATCTAAATCTGGGGACAGGGAATCACAAATAATTTATACTACCCCCACATTTATTTATTTAGCAACTCTTTACTGAGCACCTGCTATATTCCAGGCATTATTCTGGGTGATGGCAATATACGAGTATACCAAAATAAACGGAAATTCCTGCCTTCATGGACTTTCTTGAGAGTGTCGAAAAAGATTATAAATGGAAAAAAAAACAATAAGGCCATATATTGATACTTTAAATTCTGCATTTAGTAGGAAGGAGGTAAAGAAAAAACTATTCTAGTGAAGAAGATTGAAGTGTTCAGAATTAAAGGTGTAAGAAATAGGGTAACATACTAGAAACCAAGAAAAAAAGCAAGTTTAAGAATGATGGGGTAATCAACATTCAGTTTGACCATAAGTCCTGATGTTCCTTAGATAATTTCAGTTTCACCTATTGCTCTGGCATAGAAGTGCCTAATTTTGATGTTAAATTGTATGGTCGTGCTATCAAAATTCTACAATGTAGCTGAGAGTTCTGAGAAGATGGGGACCAAGACCAGGCCACTGATCATTGGTCCTTTGGAGAGTGTAGGTCCAGCAGAGTGAGGAGGACAGAGATGGATTCCTGGGGTAAGGAGAGAATGGTAGCCAGAAGGAGAGGTATTAAATACAGAGTAAAACTTTGAGAAATTTCAAGATGCAGGGAATGAGAGAGGGTTGTCAAATTCAGCAAATAAAAATACAGAACAACCAGTGAAATTTGCAATATTGGGAACATGATTATATTAAACAAGTATTCATTGTATATCAAAAATTCAAATTAAACTAGGTAGCCTCTATTTTATCTATCAATCCCTACGAGGAAGAGGATAAAATGATGACTCCAAAAGTTGCACAAATGAAGGGAGGCTTTGTAAAGTGTTGAACTATGGAACTTTGACCATGTCGTACAAATCCCAATGACAGACTTTTTTTTTCTTTCGTTGGTGAGAGATGTTGAAGGAATAGGGAACCTAGATAAAGACTTAGAGGCTGAGATGCCTGGATTTCAGTTCTGACTCTGCTACTTCCCAGCTGTGTGACCTAAGGCAAATGATTGAACCTCTCTGTGTCTCAGTTTGATAGTATTTTTAAAGCACTTAGAACAGTGTAACTGTGTAGAACATAGGGCAAAATGAGTGATACATACATATGAGGTAAATAAATTAAAATTTTAAATTGCTACTTGTAAGTGAATGTTGCTGCTATTTCTAAGACCCTAATACTCCCTTTAAAAAAGTAAATATTCCTATTTTCTGAGAACTACAATACCAAGTATTAAAAAATGATTAAAGAAGGCAATTTAGGTGATACAAACTATTTAACATTTCATGAAGTCAGGAGTCTCGATTCTCAAGGATCCAGAGAACTGTAAAATGGGGCAGAAGACAGGAAGCTTTTACAGGATAAAGAAGAAAGTGACCAGTGGATCTGGTGCTGGAAAAGGAGGGGTTTCCCAGAATGACAGACTTGCAGTGCTAAAAGCAGGAAAGCCCCGGGCCAACCAGGACAAGTTGGTCAGCCTGTCACAAGGGTGGTCCAGGTAGGAGGGGAGAGGTATTTGAACAGAGATCCTATCAGGCTGTGCTTACGTGAAGTTAATCAGAGATCTGGTCATGTCTGCAGCAGCTAGAACAAAGACTGGTGAGGCTAAGAGCATATAGCGTGACACAGAAAAGATGTCTGAAATGTTATTTTAATATTTCCCAGAAAATTGATTCAGCCATTGAATAAAAATAGTCTTATTTTAATTAAAAAATAAAAAGAACAAGGAAGAGACAAAAAATACCTGATTGGCTGGGGTCACCCCTTGTTTGGGGTGAAAAAGAACAGGGAAGTAAAGTGTGGAGCCCAGAGTTGCCTTGGCATTTGGGGAACTGGCTGATTGGATATACTGCATTTCTGATCAAGGGGGCATTTATTGGAACACAAAAATTATCTACCTTTAGGTTTGTTGACATGGCATGCGGTCAGAAGAGGCACCATCTTGGGACTAGGAATTTATTTCAATACAAAATATGTTCTCTATCAAAGAACTTTCCTGGAAAACACACTGACCAGCCATGTCAAAGAGTAGTCAATAATTTGTATAGCTTCATGAAGGGGTCAACTATAAAGATGAATAATTAACAAAGTAGACTCTCATAACAGTGAAAACACATGAGAACAATCTCAAATGGCTAAGAATAATCTTACGTAATTTTAACCATTTAAATCATAAAAATATTTTAAAAAACTTTAAATAGTAAAAATGTCCATTCCTGTCCCTTGTCTAATGGAATTTAATGAAATAATTAGAAAAAAGCTAATAAAGTTGAACTGAGTCAAATCTATCTGTCTTCTGGTGAGTTCTCTGCACTTGCATTAAATAGCTCAAGAGCCTGGAAGGCTGGGGTGGAGTCATCCTGAGAAGTCAGTCTACTTGTCTTTGACAGCAGCTCTTAAAAGTCAGCCTAAGAAATGCCAAATTGTAAAGAGGAAAACAGAAATGATTAAGAGAATGAGAAGCAGAATGGAATAGAAAGTCTGGAGAGGTTTGGGAAATCTTTCTGACTCTCTGAAAATACCTTCCATTTAAATTTCAAAGGTGTTTTGACTGTAGCATCTTATAAAACCTGTCAGAGGGAAGATCGCTTTTCTGAGTGATCTTGTACTTCATTAGACCAATAAGAAGTATAGATTTCCCATTTTTTGTCTTGGCTTCCAGGCAGCTTTAAGTGAGTTTAGTGACCAATTGATGTATGGGTCTCCAAGGGGTTTTTTTTGGTTTTTTTTTAACTGTATGCATACTTTAAAATTTTAAAACAAAATGATTATTTTGTCTCTGCTTTTTAATTGTAAGACATCTCAGTTTTAAAAAATCAGGCTAGAGTACAATTTTTCTGCAGGAAAGAATTCCAAGGTATTAGATTCCAAACCTCTCACCAGGCAATAACTTCTCTACCTCACCATACCCACACAAACTTACTACCACTCCCAATCAAAAACCAAATAATCTAAAAGGTTATCTTGTTCACCAATTAGAAGGAATCTTACTTAGAAATAGGGTTTTATTTTTTTAACATCCCGTGAATTAGTAAGATTGATAATTTGTTTATTTTTTAATACAGTAAAGTGCGAATGGAGAGTCAATAGAAATAGTTGAAAGATAGCATCAGTATATAGAAATCCATAATATGGATTCTAAAATCAATCTTGCAATATAACTTGAGAAAATTCTTCTGAAGGAAGGTGAGGAACTGTTGAGATAAATGTAAACCTTTTTTTTCTGTTATCTTTTCACTTGCAAAGTATGTACCATTCTTATGGCATTTCATTTAAAATACAAATTCTAGTAGAACAAGAAAGACTGCATCCAGCTTCTGTCTACAGGAACTTACCAACAGGACAGCTGTTCAACAATGGTTTTATTACAGTACTTTAATATTAAAAATTAGAGACATTTGAGATTATACATATCATACATATTATATGTAATATATAAACTTAGTAAGTCTATAAGTATGCAATCAGAAACAAAACCGGAGTGACACTGCATGATCATAATTAGATAATATTCTAAACTTTGTCTGACAATCAGAAATATATATGCTTGAGCCCTACCAAGGACATGCCGATTTATTAAGCATGGGATGGTGTGATTCTGGTGTAAATTCAGGCTGAGAGCCCAAAATTAGACCCCAGAGAATCTGGACATCCTAAGAAAATAATCAGAAATAAAGAAAACAGATATGCATAAAGATTTCTATCACTGAATTATTTATAATAGCAAATTAGTGACTTGCTTACTTGCTTTCCTGTAGGAAATTAAGTAAATGTTATATAAATGGACTAATATGTGACTATTCATAATTATGAAGATGGAGAATTTAAAAAGATAAGATATCCTCATACTATTAAGAATTTACTAGAATGTAGGCTCCATGGAGGCAGGGACTTTTGTTTCTTTGGTTCACTGCTCTATGTTCGCCTGCCTCAATAGTATTTAACACACAGTATGTGCTCATTAAATATTGTTGAATTAAAGAATGAATAAATAACTTTAAAAACAAGATAAAAATGCACAAATAGTAATAGCTCAATTATATTTAAAAGCCATTACAAAGCTGAAGGATATATGCTATTTATTTTCCACTCAGAAAAAAAATTAAAAGCCAAACAAAAAATTTTAAGTGAGAACCTATGCTCACAGAATCTGTTAAGCTACTGTGTGGCATGATATCGCTTACACGTGGAATCTAAAAGAAGGGTACAAATGAACTTATCTGCAAAACAGAAATAAAGTTACAGTTGTAGAAAACAAACTTATGGTTACTGGGGGTAAGGGGGAGAGGGATAAACTGGGAGATTGGGATTGTCCTATACACACTACTATATATAAAATAGATAACTAATCAGGGAAATCTACTCAATACTCTGTAATGGCCTATTTGGGAAAAGAATCTAAAGAAAGGGTGGATATATGTATATCTATAATTCACTTCGTTGTACACCTGAAACTAACACAACATTGTAAATCAACTATACTCCAATAAAAATTTAAAAAAACCACTACTATGTGGCAAGGTAATTTAGATTCTGACTATGGAAGCTGGGGATTCACGAAAACATTTACTCACGTTTTCTCCTAAATTAAAACCTTAGAATATAATCAGGCAAGAGTGCAGAGATTGGTCTTGCCAGGAAAATGTCAGAGGTGGGATCTAAAGGAACCCACAGACAGACACTACGTGTCTCTGAAAAACCCGCAGTTTCAACCTGCACTCCCATAAGTGTTTCCTAGAGATTTTATCTGATTCTTGACATATCACTGGGCTTCTAGTTGATGTGGAGGGCGCTCTGGCTCTGTCTGCTTATCCCACAGCAAAGGAGCCCTGTTGGGCCCATAATGTGTGCACGAATGCATGGTGATTGACGGGTTGATTGGAAAGAGGCAGATATGAGTCTGGAGGACAGACTGTCAGTTCCAGATGGTCCCCTGAGGAAGAACAGGAGGCGATACAGGAATCTCTGTCCCAGAAAAACCACAGGCTGTCAGTTACATGCATCAAGCCCTGTTGAGAAGAGGCAAAGCAGAAGCAAAAAAAAACCTAAGAAGTCATTCTTCTTGGCTGTATGGCTTCCACAGTATCTTCATTTCACCTTTACCAATTGGCAGGATATTTCCAGGAGCGCTTGCATCCACATACAACTCCCCAAGTGTCTACACGTCTCCTCGTGTTTTAGATGGACTTGAAGGGAGAACAAATGGGCTTCATGATTCTATTTCCATTTTTTTCCCCCCAAGCACCATTCTTTCAATCATCTTTCCTCTTTTTTTTGGGAAAAGTTTATTTGCTGCCAAAGGGAAAGTGTGGTCTTTGTTATTAATGTTGTAGAAATACAAATATGTCCACCTCGGAAAGGAGTTTTCATTAACTCCTACAGCCCAGAAAATTAAGGCACGCTTCATCAGCATCCAAGCTTGCTGTCGACTAAACTGCAAGGGACTAGTTGAGCTGCTGGGATTCATAATGCTGATAGAGCGGTTTCCACGTGAATGAAGGATAAACAACGATTAATTTCAGCCAATAAATAATGGTTTGAGGCCCACATTGAAAGAGGAACAATTACTTTTCCATTTTTCCTGCCAAATGAGCTGATAAGAGAAAACAGGGGAGTTGGCCACGTAAATCAGTCTTAATTTTATCTTCCCCATTAAAAAGCAGCCATTAAGACCATCTTCGGCTCATTTCATCCTCCTCTTGTTTCACTTTTTCAATTTGCACAAAAGGGGGGAGTTTGCTCGTCATAAAATTTCACTTTGGCCAACCTATCATTTGCATCTGGGCCAATAAATAGCAATTAGCATAAACATTTAAATCAGGAACTGGAACAAATTCTTGTTCCCCCAGCAAGCTGTTAAATTACAGCATTTTCCTATATATAAGAAGCACTAAACAAAAGATCTGTCGGGCACTATTATCCTCTTCCAAATAGGACATGGTTGAAAGAGAAATGATAAGTCCAACCCACAAACTTCTCACTCAGATCCAGGGTGTCTGTCTCGTGTGAACCTGACCTGTAGAATCGATGTTTCTTGACCACTGGTTAAGTTCTCATCCAGACAAGTAACTTGTAACTCAGTTTTGTGAAATATGAAAATTGCAGTATGGACTTCTTTGGATAAATAAATGCTTTGCCTTTAAAGATGCATCAACAAGAGCTGTTTTGAGCTCAAAGTCCATTATACAAGCACAATGAAACGCATATAATAAAGAGATACGAACTGGTTACTTTTGTGATTAAGGTGCCCTCCTGAGTTTGAAGGAAAAAAAAAATTCTGTGATCAAAATCTCGGTGCAAAAAGATGCAGACCTATAGCTCATCCTCTCCAGCACTTGTTTCTCCCAGTGGCCGCTGGAGATGGTTTTTTACAAGAGATTTGTTGTCATATACATTGTTCTTAAAGACAGAAATGCACCCCATTTGCCTTTATCTAAACCTACATTTTTGGCCCATGTTTTTTCTTGACATGTCAGAGGGCTATGGTGAGGCTTTACAGAGAGACATTAAGAGGAAAAATACAGAGATGGGCCCTAGGTGACTATCTGCAAACCAACTATTAAGCCTTCTTTTTTTTTTTTTTTTTAACATCTTTCTTTCTTTTTTTTTTTTTTTTTGCGGTATGCGGGCCTCTCACTGTTGTGGCCTCTCCCGTTGCGGAGCACAGGATCCGGATGCGCAGGCTCAGTGGCCATGGCTCACGGGCCCAGCCGCTCTGCGGCATGTGGGATCTTCCTGGACCGGGGCACGAACCCGTGTCCCCTGCATCGGCAGGTGGACTCTAAACCACTGTGCCACCAGGGAAGCCCAACATCTTTCTTTTTAAGCCCTTTTTATCAACAAGGGAAACTTAGTTCATTATTTATCTATGGCTTATTGAAAGTCAAGGTGAGTGCTTCTCTTGATTAGGCCCTAATTAATTTTGGCTGGAAATCCAGTGGAACAGGGTGGTCTTGATGTTTTTTTTATGAAAGTTTTCATTGGGAAGATTTGGGTTTACCAATGAAACACTATTAACTGCTTCCAGTTTGCATATGTGTGTAGTGTTTACTTGTAATTACATAGGTTCCAGTGAGAAGACACTGAAAATTTGAAACAATTGTTCCTTATTGCTGCTTTTCATAAATGATTCTCTTATTTCTACCAGACATTTAAAAAGGAAAATAATTTTGCCTGACTTCTAAGGAATTTGAGCACAGTCAACCTGGTGTCAACTAAAACCATTAAGAGCAATGCCTCCACCATCTCTGGTATTAACCCCATATCAAATGACATTGCTTCTACTTCTCATAGGATGTCAAAAAATAGCAATAGCTTAACTTTTAGCTTTGAGTTTACAATTTATCAGTTGAGTTACATAAATGTGCAGATCCCTCCTTTATTCTCTCCTCTTTCTGGCCCCCACTAAACTATGTACTGCCCCTTATCCCATTATACCTATATTTGGCCCTGGGAAATAAAACAGGAGAGAAAAGGGAAGAGGCTCTTGTGTTCTGCCCCAATGTCTGAGGGAATGAGAAGAATCAAAGTTACCAGGAATCCAAAAGCTTCTTTCCTTCTATCTCAACTGCCACTTTCCCAAATAGATGATGACAAATGTATTTAATCTACAAATATATATTAAAACCTGCTGTGTGCCACTGAATGGAAGGCCTGGGGCCTTCTTACCTCAAATTTGGGGTAAGAAAATTCAACAGAACAAGTGAGAAGTATTTGCCAGGCTATACATCAATAAGCCTCAAAGCACCAATAATTATATTGGTTTGCAAAAGCATATAAACTGCTCTCCACGGTAGTGGAGTACAAAAGCCGAGAGAGCTAGATTATTATCCATAATTACAGCAAACATTTGAGCATCCTCTGATTTGTCTATAACACTGGTGATGGAAAACATTTTGACACATGTTCAATGTTTTATTAAACTAAAAGGAAAACTGTGTTGAGAGAGTTTCTCAAGAAACCCAGCTTTAGTAAATAGACACTGAAAATATGTCTCAGAGAATGCGGCCAAAACAATGCTATGTCTTGCCTCACCAGTTGCTTGCCTAGGGCTCACAGCAAAACTCTGCTTCCTGTGCAGTTAGGTTGTGGTTGGGTAAATTCTGGTTAATGAAAAGTGGGCAGAAATTGCATATGCCACTTCCAGGATGAGCCCTAAAATCATCTTATCTCAGTTCTTTCCTTTCCTCAGTAATCTTGGGGCCACAAGTTTCAGATGGAGTAGCTACCAGAAGAAGAAGGGTATTATTAAACAGCAACATGAATGAAAAAACGATTTTTAGTGTGTTAAACCACCAAGATTTCCGGGCTTAGCTGTGTGGCAGCTGGTTCAATTACCATAAATAACACAGAGTACGGAGAAAACAAGTAGGGTGATCAAAAAAGATTCTCTTTCCGATTGGGACAGCCAAAGATTAGATTTGTAGAATGCCCAGGACTATGGAACTGTTCTCTCTCATGTTGCTTAGAGAATAACAAAAATCAAAGTTGACAAAATTAAATAGTAAATTAGGACAGAATAGGGCAAAGATACATTCATGGGGATCAAAGGAAGCAGAAAGACGATGGCTTTTCTAAGGAAAAGAAATTAAATGAGCAGCTAGGGAATTGAACACAAAATTGTTTAGTCCTCTGGACAAGCTGCCTGGGAAGTGGAGGAGGTGAGGGGGTGGAGAGACTTTCAGACAAAGTTAAGGAGAATGAATGTCAAAAAGAGTCAAAGTGCTTAAAGGAAATTAAGCTATCTTTGGAAATTATAGCGACTAAGAATATTTTGAATAAATATCATTATAACACTCGTTAAATGAATGGATATACTACACAGCAAACCATGTTCATCAACATAGTTACATACTTGGATGCTTATTTCTTTTATTTATAATCTATATATTATATATTAGAAAATGAATCTGAGGCAAAACTGTCCTGTTTCATTAAACTGTTGACTGTTTGCAATAAGACAAAATAAACATTTTTAAGAAAACTTTATACGATCTTCACTAGTTTGGAGATTACAAAAAAACCCACATTTGATTGTAGAATATTTAGAAAATAAGGAAAAGTGTAAAGAAATCAATCAAACTCTCCTACTATTTTCTTCCAGATAATACGGTAACATTTGTGTGAATGTGTGTGTATGCTAATTTTGCAAGATACATTTTAGTCAAATTAAGGTACAGTATATACTGAGATTTGTTCCATGATTTTTTTTCCTCCTACCATTTGCTTGTTATTAAAACTCTCTATTGGTTTTCCATCTCAAGGACAGCAAAATCTAAATTTATGTGCAATTGGGCACCCTGGGCTACGGTTATGCCCAGATGCTGGTTCCCTCAGCTAATAGGGCTGCCTAGTAGGGCCTGAGGCTGACAGAAGCCTCGTCCACTTATGTTAATAAAAATACTGTTTTCTATGTTTGCTAGGCCATGAAAGAGATTCAGAAACACCATAAATTATTATCTTCTCTCCCAATAAATATTTTTGGATTTGTATTAAATCTAACTCTACTTATAATTATTATTTATTCTAATAATGCTTTAGCTCTATTTAACTTATTTCCATGTTTATTACTGTTTCTTTATATTATACCTTTCCTATGCCTAAATCCACTTTTAGTTTTGCTGGATTTTATGATATTTTTTCCCAGGCAGGGTACAGAACTGGTATATTTTCGAGCCCTTTTTACCTGAGAGCCTCTTTACTTGGGTTTAGCATGTAAGTGATCCCTTGAGTTGGCATGTAATTCTTGGGTCACAGTCCGATTACCTTAAAAGTCTGAAAACATTGCTCCTCCATCATCTTTGGCATTCAGAGAAGTCTGAATATTTATAGTTATTTTATTTATTCTTAAAACCCAACTTTTTCTTATTATATGGGTTTCTAATTAAATTTATCTAGATGTTAGAAATCCCTTCAAATTCTGGATTGCTATTTATTGAGCTCAGAATTTTTTTTCTATTCTAACTGTGATCAATTCTGTCCTTTTGTTCTGGTTTGTTCCTTTGGCATACAACTAATATAGTTAATTTTACAAATATTTATTGATTACCTACTACGCGTCAAACTCTGCCTTGAGAATTGGTGGGTAGGGTGAATGCAGCAGTGAACAAGAAAGAATTGATGTTTCCTTCATTGACTTTACAAGCTAGATAAACAAAATGATTCATAACAATTAAGGAAAAGTACAGGATCCTAACTCCTAAGAAAATTCATATTCATAAGACTTAGCATGAGAATTCACTCTTTACTCTCTGTGCCTGTTTCTTGTTTTGTTTTATATTTTTGTCATTATGCTCTGAATTTTATATTATTCTTTTAGAGTTCTTTTTCCTTATCACTTTTAAAATTTTCTTAACTTTCATTTGTGCTCTTAACCGCCTTCAATGAAAAATTTAATTGTACCCACACTTTGTGTTCCTTAGATGTTTTTCTTATTACATTTATCTCCCCTCTTATCACATTCTTCCTTCCAGTCTGTTCAAAATAAAGCTCCTAGTTCTTTTATTATAGAGAAATATTTTCAGAAATATTTTCCCCAACTTGAAAAAAAATTGAGATATGACTTATATACCACCCAATTCACCATTTTAAAGCTTACAATTCTGGTTTTTTTTAGTAGATTTTTAAGGTTGTGCAACCATCACCACTATCTCAGTCTAATTCCAGGATATTTTCATCAGCTGTAAAAGAAACTTCATACTTGCTAGTAGTTACTTCCCATCATCGTGTCCCAGTCAGCTTCTGGAAACCGCCAATCTACCTTCTATCTCTATGAATTTGCCCATTGTGGGCATTTCGTATAAATGGAATCATACAAGTGGCTTTTTGTGTCTAGCTTCTTTTACTTAAAATGATGTCTTCAAGATTCTTGCATGCTGTAACATGTACGAGTACTTTATTCCTTTTTATTGCCAAATAATATCCCATTATATGGGTACACCATATTTTGTTTCTACATTCATCATTTGAGGACCATTTCGGGTGTTTCCACTTTGCAGTCGTTTTGAATAATGCTGTTATCAACATTTGTAAACAAGTTTTTGTGCGAACTTTTATTTCCCATTCTCGCGGGCATATACCTAGAAGTGGAATCGCTGGATCACATAGTAAATCTATGTTTATGTTTTTGAAGCACTGCCATGGTGTTTTCCACAGCAGCTGTGCTATCTGACATTCTCACCAGTAATACGTGTGCGCTCCAGTTTCTCTCCTTCCTCGCCAACACAGGCGGATTCTTAACCGCTGCGCCACAAGGGAAGTCCAGCAATGTGATTTTGATTGGTGAATTGCAGTGCAAATTATTTCCTCTTGTGTTAAAACTCTGTTTATGAATAGACATTTCTACATAATTGTTAGAGCTTCATTAAAAAATTTATCAGATAGCTAGTGGGAAGCGGCCACATAGCACAGGGAGATCTGCTCAGTGGTTTGTGACCACCTAGAGGGTGGGATACGGAGGGTGGGAGGGAGGGAGAAGCAAGAGGGAAGAGATATGGGAACATATGTCTATGTATAGCTGATTCACTTTGATATGAAGCAGAAACTAACACACCATTGTAAAGCAATTATACTCCAATAAAGATGTTAAAAAATATTTTAAAAGTAAAAAGTTTAAAAAAAATTTATCAGAACATAGGTATAATTAGACTATGCACCATGTTTTGAACTCTCCCAGAAAATTAAAAAAAAAAAAATATATATATATATACTGCTAGTCTGTTAACATTTCTGTATATCTCTAGAAACAAATTGTTTTTACACGAAATCCACTGAATCTAAAGCAGCATTTACATAATGGCAAATGCTGGATTAAGAAGAAAATTCTGTTATCTGAATGTTGAATCATGTAACGTCTACATCAGCATATTGGAAAGGAGCTGATAATTGGCCAGATGTTGGCCTTTTCATTTGATTGGTTATCGTCAAATTATTTTCTCCCCCAACACACCTGAGGGTTGCAACACACCCCATCAGTTAGAGTAATTCTCAAGGGGAGAGTGGGCAGGTTCAGCTCCGAGCGGAGGGAGAGGGTTGGAAAAGGTCCCTCAGGTGACTGTGAAACGTGCCCCTAGGGGCCCATCATGTGGCAAAGACTAAGTAGAAATTATGAGTGAGCTGTTTCAGTGGCATCACACTGAAAATGACATCATCAGTTAGGGTATTTAAGTCTTCCGTTTTCAAAGATAAAAACCCTAGACCGATTTTAAGGCTAAGCTTACGGGAGCAACCAAAGATAGAAAACTAGTTAAGAACCATTGAGGGGGAATTGATCAACTTTGACGACTGTGTGAGACTATTGAGATCAAACTGCTACCCTTCCCTTTCTTTCTACATAATCAGTTTGGGGTGGGGGAGGGGAGTAGTGCTTATTTAAGCAAGAAATCATTTCCATCTGTATTTTACTTCTCTGTTCATTCATTCATGGTGCATTCTGGCACATCTAGAGAGTATTCTACTGGGTTCTACAATTTCATAGTGGATAGCCCTGTAAGTTGCCAGTTTCTTGGGCATTGAAAAATCTTGAATTGCTTTCAAAATCAGTCCAATAAATGCATGTCAGCTTTAGGAATGTAAAACTAAATAAAGGCCAGTTTTAAATATAAAAAGTGACTTTTCCTTATGCTTTGTTTAAAGCCAAGTCATAAGGAGTTTTCCAGTTCCGTGTTCTGTATATTTGTGTAACTACCTATTATATACATGTATCTACATGCCCGTGGTACGCAGACACACGCAATTTAACTATATTAAACCAAAGATTAATGTCCAGAATTAGGTGACTAATATACCACATAAGCTTGGCCATTTCATTAATATCAAATGTTCAAACATAAAATAAAATATAAGAACTCTTTACCCTCACTTTAACATATAATTTACTTAGACGATTAAGAAAGATGGAATCACAGAAGTATAATATGCTTCTAGCTCTATTCCCTTTACGTTGATTCATTGTTTTGTTCCTGACCACGCCTGGGTGAATTCCCAATTTCTGAGGTCCCACTGTATATATATCCAAATGTGAAGGTCTTTCCTGTTTCCTGTGACTCAAAAAGAATTGGCATAGGCATATCAATGAAGTTTAAAAGGACTGTCAGCTCCAGAAATAACCTTGACACCTTCCAACTGCAAAAGCTACCTTCAAGCTTTTGTGATAGGCATGGTTCTGCTATGGAACCAATTGCAAAACAAGGTATTTTCCAAAAATTATTTCTCAGAAAAGCGAGTCACCTTATATTTGAAAGTTTAAGAGCTTTCTCACGTCTAAATTACTTCATTTTGAAAAGTAACATATAGTTTAAGAAAAAAAAAATGAACAGCTCCAAATGACCTCAATTAATATTGCTAGTGGAAACAGCTTAAGAAGAAAAAAGTGTCTAAGAAATATAACAGGATAGTAATTATTCTGGGAGTATACACCACAATTACAAGTATTGTCTACCATTAGATTCAAGACTTAAAAAAAATTTTACTTTATATTGGAGTATAGTTGACTAACAATGTTGTGTTAGTTTCAGGTGTACAGCAAAATGATTCAGTTATACATATACACTTACCTATTCTTTTTTCAAATTCTTTTCCCATTTAGGTTATTACAGAATATTGAGCAGTGTTCCCTGTGCTATACCATAGGTCCTTGTTGGTTACCACTTTAAATATAGCAGTGTGTATAAGTCAATCCCAAACTCTCAATTTATCCCTTTCCCCCCAACACTTCCCCCCTGGTAACCACAAGTTTGTTCTCTAAGTCTGTCAGTCTGTTTCTGTTTTGTATATAAGTTCATTTCTATCTTTTTTTTTCAGATTCCGCATATAAGCAATATCATATGATATCTGTCTTTCTCATGTCTGACTTACTTCACTTAATAGATAATCTCTAGGTCCATCCATGTTGCTTTGACATATATTCAAAGCTTTTAAAGATCACTTTAAAACAATACCATGCTGTGAAGAACACAAAGGTACATTTACAGGATGAGTAGGAAACCAGAAGCTATCCAAATGTAACATGAATGGTCACTATGGCATGGGATAATCTTTTTAGTGACACTATCATATATAGATTTAAATGTGTTATATCTCAGACTGCTTAGAAGAAAGTGCAAGAAAAGCCACTGTAAAACTCTTTGATGACAAATGAGGCTCAGTGGTGATAAAGACACTGGTGTCAAAGATGCAAGGGAAGAGTGTGAATAAAACTGTAGCAAGAAATGTGAGAATAGACAAAGCATTTATTTTTAAAATTGGTATGTTATGCTATATATATATATGTATATATATATATATATATATACACACACACATATATATATAAAGGAAATTATATAAGTACATTTTGACTCTTGCAAATGTATCTCAAAATTATTATTTTCAAGTTCAGTAATTATTTTAAAAAATCTTAACAATGGGATAAATGAGTCCTGCCTTATATTTGAGTTCAATTAGGTGGGTGCATATGGTATTATGTTCATACCTTTAGATTTCAAAGTTAAGTATGTTAACCTGTGCCTGACTCAGATAAGTCGTTTGTTCAATTTAAAGACCAAGCATTATTACTTATCATTTAATAGTTACTTCATGTTAATGGTAATAGCAGGCTATATCTATTTTTTCTTTTTTTCTCTTAAACATTTGCAAGTGTATATTAAGTCATTATAGTCAGAAATAATGGTTATAACATGAAATTTTCCCTGGTGTAACATGGCCAGATTTAGCAAATAAAATAAATGCCTGGTTAAATTTCAATCTCAGATAAACAATGAATAACATTTTAGTATAATTTCTCTCATGAAATATATGAGACATACGTATACTAAAAAAAATCAGCTGTTTATCTGAAATGTAAGTTTCACTGAGCATCCTGTGTTTTATCTGGCCTCCCTTCCTAGAGTGAATTAAGAATTGACTTTTGTTATAATTAAAAGGAATGAGTAGGGGAAACTGTGAGTGGGGTTTTCAGTATGTTAATATTAGGGGTAGATTTATTTTCTTGATTCTCAAACATTGACAAATGGGCACAGCCTTGCAGACTGACTCAGTACCTACTACATTCAGTCTAAAATATCCCCTTACTGTGTCTTCCTGGTGTCTTCCTTCACACAGCTGATATATATATATATGTCTTTTACTTTCACTCTGTAGAGCTATTTCAGACAATTGTTTGAGAGGCTGCACATTATTCCAGTGATGGGAAATGCTCGGTCCATCAGAGAAACACTCCTCTGAGGTGTATTCCAGAGACGTATTTAAAAATCATAAAATTCAAAATTCTTCTTATCATCTTTCCAGCCTTCCAAAAAGGTCTTAAAAAAGGGGTGACATGTAGGATCCGGTGTTACTTCTGCATGACATCAACGCCCATTACTGTGGCACATACATTATAAACATTCCACAGGGTCATCAGGAGTCCGGCAATGCGAATTTTCATAAAGTGATTTATTCCTACCTGGTGAGCACTGAAACCTCCTTTGTGTATAGGAGCCAAGTGTGTCCCAGCAATAAATAGCAGAGAAAGCGCTCTTATGGCTCTTTTCTCCCCCACCAAGTGCAGACCTTGGTGGATCAGACGAATTCATCCCTCTCTTGAACCATGGACAGGGTGCTCTGGCACTAATACAAAAGTCACACTACTTTAGTCTGTTATTGGTTAACTAGACAAAACCCAACAGGTCGGGTGACCTATTTTTGCTTTTTGACAGTGCAAGTCAAAGTACTTAACTTCAATCACGATCTCATTTGCCAACCCCTCCCCCCAAAATAAAAAGCATGACAGTGAACACTAATATGATGGTAATTTCATATTGTTTCTGCTTATGAATTTGTCTTTCCCTTATTAATCATCCAATAAAGTACTGACACTGCAGAATCCTGACGTGGCTCAACAAACCATGTACTAAGGACAGTAGCACCCTAAAGGAAGAGGCTCCAGGCGAACTGGAGAAGCGCAAAGCTTTTATTAACACCAGAGGCCCATTAGACTGCTCTCTGTTCACCTTCAGTGGAGCAATAAATGAAGAGAGCTTCACCGGAGAGGACTCCTACTGTCTTTGTGCTGGTAAGGCCCAGCCAAGCTGTAGTCATGTTGTAACGCTTGTAAGAAACAGATGTTCCTTCCCTGACAAATCTCCTTTCTTGATTTATTATTCATTTGCTCAAATCACAATGGAAAGTCTTTGGCCCATTAATTAAATTCCAAGCAAAATAAAATTTGCAGCAGAACTCATTACTGGTAAATGACTTTGACACTTCATCAGATTTGAAGGTAAAATAGGCGACTTTAGGAAGTTAAAGGTGGAGGGAGCCTAGGCCTTTTCTGCAACCACTGCAAGATGATAAAGATTGTGATGAAATTTTTATGTTAAGTACTGATCTTGGAAAGTTCAATTTTCTCCTCCACCCCCCCCCCCAGTCCACTCTCCACCCCGCTCCCACCATGATCTCCCTTCTGGCTTCTTTTAAAGGAAAGTGTCTGAAGGAGACACTTAGATTTCAAATATATTTATGTATGTGGGTATCATGTCTTGTTCCCAACACTAAAGCACATATTTTTTGCAGTATGCAGAGAAGCTTGGCACGTTGTATAGTTGATGTATTACCTTTTGAATAAAGGTCCAAGGGAAATCTAATAACCATGAACTGCAGCATGATAAAGGAATCAAAACTAGGACTTGAGAACAGAGCAGAGGAAATTTTTGATATCTCGATCCAAATATCCAAAATTATTTGCTATAGTGAAGCAAAAAAGTTAGAATTTCAAACCGTGCGTGAATTACACCAAATCATAAGCCACTCGAAGTGAAAGAAAGCAAATGCTTTCAGAGGAAGGGCAGAACTCGTGGTTTTCTTCAGAAATAGACACACATTGAAAATGAAATTTTGGAAATGTGAAAAAGATAACCAGCTATACAAAAAAGTTTGCCTGCATGAGAAACTGAATTCTATTCCTATTTACATATTGTTAGTTTTAGGTGTGAGTCTTATTAATGAACCCTAGCTGGTTCCATTAATTCAAATACCATTTCCCGTGCAATTGTGTCCCATTAAGAGTATATATTTTTTAGAACATGTTACATCTTGAAACTAGGCCACACTAAGAGGAGATGTTTAACAAATACAATTCTAAAAATGCCTGTGTTAAAGAATGAGACTAAAAACATGTTCTTACCACTTGAATCCAAGTACCCATTTCCGAAATAAGGATTGTGGGTAGAGACCCATCACCTGGTATTAAGTGTCTCTGCTTGTCCGCTTTAAGCAAACTTCTAATTAAGAAGCTTCTGAGAAAATATAAGAAAATGAATGAAAAATGGTGGCCGACTTTAAGCAACATGTTAATTCATTTTTATCATTTCAAGGACCAGGTTATAATATTACCTGGTTGCCTAAAATTAAGATGAAATGAGGTTGATACTAGACATAGGTAAATTTTTAAATGAACATCAAGGTCTCAGATTAACAGTATTCGATAAGTATGCCTCAGTAACATCCTCAAAGTGTAGACACCTTTAAGTAAAAATCTGTGATAATTCAGGAAGTGTCAGTGCTGCCTTTGCACAGCAGGTCACACAGTGCTTGCTCTATGAATGAGATGCCACCCAGAAGGGAAGAAGGGTAATGGTAACCTATTTAGGAAAATTATTTATGTTACCTGAAAAGATTGATAGGATGATTGATAAGATGGTACAATTTATTTTTACCAAAGATTTAAGCGGATCCACAAAGTTTCAAAACGCAAAGAAAAACAACATATTTTACACACACTGAAACGTAGCAGCTACAATTCTACTGAAACATTTTTGTTCTCCTTCTTCCAAACTGCCCTTGTCTCAGCATCCCAATTACACTCTCTGTCTTCAATTTCAATCCTTTCTACTTGCTCTGAGAAATAAAAATACAAGAAACAAGCCCACATGTGCCAGACCAGCTGCCTCTGCCAAATGAAGAACCCTTTGGCCCAATGCTAGATAATATAGGGCTTTATACAGAGGTGAAACAAGTTATAACTTATGAATCTAAATCATATTTTTAATTTAACAAAAGTACCAGAGTCTTTCTATCGAATAAGTAACTGTCCATCAAAGTAGTCCCCTTAGTTGACTACCCACTTGTTCTAATGACATTGCCATGGCTCAAAAACTCTGTCACTTTGTATGAAATGCCTAGAGTCGTTAGTGTCATTTAATTAGAGTCAGGTTTCTTTTTAGACCATGGGTGATATTATACCTCTGATGATCAAATTATCCATCCGATTTTATGCCTACATGATATTTGGCTATTTCCAAAAATATATGTATCAATTTGCTCTTAATCAGGACATTCTCAGGTTCTTGAGGTTGTTTCAAATAGGAGTTATAAAGTGTTGCTGCATTAATAGAATTTATGTGTATATTCCCAAGGTGACAACTTTGAAGGGTCACCATTCATTTGGGTGAATTAGTTCTAGCTTATTAGCTAAAATGCCATGTGATAGTCACACAGAGCTCTAGATAGTAAAGAAACTGGCATAGAGCTAACTCTGTTCCCTTTTGTCATATTAATAGACTGACAGTGGAGGCATGAATGTAATAATGTCACAGGCCCCTTCAGCAACTGCTCTTCACCTTAAAGCAAAAAATAACAGGTGCCAGAGCTTTAAAGGTGCATATCCATCCTTGGAAAGTCCCCAAATAAAAGTATTAAGAGAATACACTGTTAGTTCTTCTTACATGACACAGTAGGTATTTGGTGCCTAAATTATGATGAAAAAAGAAAGTCCTGAAGCGCCTGAGAAGAAAAGTACAACTGTGAATAAAGAATTGACTTTACACAATGGAATGAAATCATTGAAGAATACCAGGGGACAAAGATCAGTCAAGTAAACAACAAGATCCCTCAAGGATAATGAATCGAACAAAAATATGCGAAAAATAAAAAGGAGAGGAAGGTGGAGGTGGAGGAAGAAGAAGGGGAAGAGATAGTGGCAGTGGATTGTACATAAGGAGGGGTCACAGATGCCAGATGTAAGAAAAAGCATAGCAAGAACACATTCTGTTGTTCTATCCACTAAACGAAAGACACCAACAATATAAGGGTGGGTGGCCTAATCATACTTTAGTAGTACCTTGGTAGCCTTTTTGGGCTGGATACTTTAGTTGCTGAAAGCAGTGGGCTTCAGGCTATGGTTAGAAGTTCTCTCATTCTCTCCCTTGACTCTAGACTCTACCTGTAACCCCACATGGCCTCCTTGGAAATAAACATCTTTTGAGAAGGAGGTTGTATGAGCCACGTATATAGATCAACACAATTTCATGTCCATTAGAGTAAAAGTAATTCCAAAGGGTCATTCAAAGGAGGCTAAGCCCATTTGAGTGAAAGGTAACTGTTATATAAGCTTTTAAGATCAGCAGATTAATCCATGACATACATGATAATAGACATATAAGTATAAATAACATACTGTAGGATTTCAGGTATGTGTTCTGGGGGAAAAACACAAGGCAAAAGGGAAAAACAAAAGGCACGATACATGCTCCCTTACGATGCAAAATAAAATACTAAATTTAGGAAACACCTATATTGTCCAAATAGAATTCTGGTTAAATTATTGGAATGAAAAAAAAAAGGTCTATACAAATTCTTGGAAAATACTGTTGTAACTGATCAATCTCAACAGCTAGAATAGAATTAAGTCTGAAATTCGTGTGTTTGCATCCAATATTCCGAAGACACGTGTTACAGTGCTCTAAGTTTTAGACTCATTGCTATATATTCTCTCAACAGCCTATGATAAATAGTGAGTCAGATGGTCACTTTTACCTATAAGAGTGGTCCAGACTTGTTGAGCATCAGCTTACTCTAAATCGTTTCACGCTGAGATGCCAGTGAAGGAGTTCCACTGTGCCACTGGAGAGGGGCAAGGGAGCAGAAGACATCCAAGAAAACACAAACAAATCAAGTTTGAAGGGCCTGGAATCTCAGTGCTGCAGAAGTAAAGAGCAAAAAGATTGGAAACTGAACATTTGCCACTGTGGCATCTCTGTCACAGAGGATCCCATGCGTGTCAAAGGTTCAAAATGTGAAGCAAGGGTACCATTTGATCTTTATTCTCTGAGCTACCAGTACCACTTTTCCTCTCCCCTTTGGATTTCCACTCTCATTGCTACACGTTTGGCTAGATGCACACACACAGTGTGCCAACTCTGGCCACCAGAATGTAATGGGTGGAAGCCAGATTCACAGACTGACCGGGATTTTCAGCAATTAGCCCTCCACACAAAGTTGGCTGTCCCTGGGAGTTTCAACAACGGCCATTAGAAAATGAGCAATGCACTTGGAACCAAAAGACCAAGGCTTGAGTCCCAACATTGGTCCTTATTAGCTGTAAGACTTCAGGTAATTAAGTCACTTTGGTCTCTTTGAAATTCAGTCCCCTCATCTATAAATCATCAAATTTGAACCCTAAATTCCTTCCAAATCTAACATTCCTAGGATTCTATTCATTATTTTGAATTGATTTCACTTCTTGTCTCAGACACTGAGCTCATACCTAGGAATGGGAAATTTCACAGCATAATTATAAAAACTGTTCATTTAGTGCTTATTATGCATGAACACTGGGGTAAAATGTTTTATATATATATTTCTACTCTTTCCAACAATCCTCAATCTCTTTTTGCACATGAAAAAAGCTAACCTTCAAAGATATTAAGGAGCTATCCCGAAGCCACTTAGCTGTTAAGAGGCTGAGCTGGGATTGAAAATCAGGTTTTTTTAATTCCAACATCTATACTTCTTGCATTATACTACACTGCCTTCTCCTCCAGGATCTCAAATAAGAGATCCCTTTTAAAATCCGCCAGGGGTATTTTTGCAGGGATGAAAAAAGTTGAAGATGAAAACCCATCCTGAGCAATAAAGGTGAAAATTTAACACAGTGATCACAGACACACACACACACCTGGCACACATAACTGTGGAAGTCCTCTTTAGTTAGTACCTCAGGAGAAAGGATTTTTCCCTCCAACACTGAAATATTCCCCAGGAGGGGATTTAAATATAACCTCAAACAGTAAACATTATGAATTGTACATTTATTTGGTTCAACAAACATTTTCTTGAGCATCTACTAGGTATTAGGTTTGATGAGGGGCACTGAGGATACATAACATCGGCCCTTGGAGAAGTCTCAAGCATAGGAAGTCAACTCTGTATGTACCTTGTAACATTGTGGAGGGTGCAGAACACTATGGGGGAGGAATTTTTAATCCAACTTTTATATTAGGAAAGACTCTCAAGAAAGTATAATGCAAAAACTAAGCCTTCAAGAATTGGCACAAGTTATACAGAGGATGTGGCCAAGGGATGGTAGGGAACAACAGAGGGATGTGATGTTACTCAGGTTGGGGTAACCACATGTTCACAATGGCAGGAAAGTCTATGGAAGGGACTCTGCTTGGATTATAGCTTGCACTTAGGAGCATGGTTGAAGCTAAGGCCAGAGAGGAGAGAATGGGCCAGATCATGAAAGTCTGCAGAGTCTTGGTAAAAAGATTTAACTTTGTCCTGAAGGCAACTGGGGCTGTGAAAGAATTTTAAAATGGAAAGTAGTATGGGATTTTTGTGCAGAAAGCTGAGCATGGTAGTGGTGTGAAGGACCTGCTAAAATAAGACACAGTACTAGACCAAGTGCAACAGTGATCAAGGAGACATAATTGAAACCCTCAGGAGTGATATGCAGAGTTGACCATACAGAACACAAAGAATGGCACGTGCTATAAAGAAAGCTGTTTGACAAAGTGCTGTAGAAGTGTGACCTACACGGTCATACAGCACTCCATGAATGAAAGTGTCCTGAGCTTGGTTTAATGCTCTGCTGTTGACATTTGTGTCTTGTAGGCAAAGCCCGATGGGACAATGGAGAACGAGTGGGAGCAGAGAGATACACACATGTGTGTCTGCTGTTCCTTGACATTCCATTTGCATATAGTGTTTGCAGTGTCCCATGAGCACAGAATTCCAGTGGACTCATGATGTGTATGAGTTCAGCAAGATTCAAAGCAAATACAAGATAAATGTTTCATCTTTGTTTACAAAGGTACACTTTACCAAACTGCTGTAAGTCAAAGTTAGCCTTAGAGGAAAAAGCTTCCTTAAATCTAGAAAAAGAAGACATTAAAAAAATAAGCAGTATTTCAAAAAACTCATAGAAATTTGTAATCATCCTTATCAGTTCATTCAATCCTACGTAATTAATTCTTGATCTTGATCTTTCGTTAGCAGTTTTATGAAGGCATCAGTTTCTCTATTAGTGTCCTGTAAAAATTTTACCCAGTTCAGCATTTTGATCTGAAAGGTATCAGAAACCTGTATTCAGAAGTTGTTTTTTTTTTCATGAGTCTCGTTGAAGACAAATCACTTTTGCAAAAGCATTAGAGTAAAACAATACTGTTTGTTCAAAGACTTAAAAATGGCTGTGGTTAAAGATCAGATGAGAGTTCATCCACAATATAGTTGATAAGGAAATTTGGTTACTTTTGTGACATATGTTTTAAGATAGTAATTAGAATTACAAGTGATAACATTATACCAGGACATATCAGATTTTTAGATATTTTGTACAATTTCTGGAATACTTATAATAATAACATATATCTATGCAAATATAAACTAATAAGATTTAGTATCACTCCTTATTTGACAATATTTCCCATGTAATTTAACATATCAAATAGACCTAGTTTGTTTATCATCTCTCTTTTACAAGGTGAGAGACAAAGCCTTTGAGATTTTCCAGGGGCCCTTTGGGAAATTTCAGTTAGTTTGAGGTCAAAAAGACTTCATTTAGAATTTTATTTTGGGAAGTTTGCCAAAAATATCAAAAGGTTTAAACATTTCTCTAAATAAGATCACAAATCATTATGAAATAATAATTATCCACTTAACCAAATCGACAGTAAAAGACTTCTCAGGAAATATAGAATGTTAAATAATTGTAAAAAGCCTTAGCTCTTTTAATGTCAAAAAGACTCAGTATTTTTTCCCTAGGTAATCAAAAACATGATAAACACAACTCAGGAAATTATTTTGACAAAACATAGAATCCTTGTTTTTCAGGCAAATTACTTTAAAAGGTAAAGAAAACCCTTTTACAGTCTCTTATCAGGGGCAGACCAACAGTCCAATAAACCTTGTTCTTTTAGTTCATGAAAGACAATTAAGTTCCTGTTTTATACATGTACACTATTGATATTAAATCAATATCAATAGTGTACTTATTTTTGAAACCCTTATAACAAATTCATTCAATCTTATTCAGCTTGATCATACATTAAAATTTCTTTCCAAAGATTTCTTTCTCATAACCTTCTACAACTTTCTATGTCCATTTTAGTTTGTCTTGTTCTTTTTCCCAAGAAATGATCAATTTTCAGAAATGACCAATTTTATTTTAGGAAAAAATTACTTTCTTTACCTGCAGTAAAAATGTATGCTCATTCTTCATACCTTTTCTTACCAAAAACACGTATCTTACTTTCCTTGCATCCAAAGAATTTTCTCTTATTATTTCCAGTAGGTTTAATTACATATATTAGTTAGAATTAAATCTTAATTTATAGTGAAAACTAAGAAGTAAACGATTGTGAACTGTCTTTATACTAACATTCTTTAGATTGGCAAATTATGAATACATTTTATAATTTCTAGATGCATACATTTTCCCATAGCTCAATTTTTCAATGTGGCATAAGATTACTAATAAAACCAAATATTTTTAGTTTCTCCATAATACGACAAAGTAAACTTAGACTTGTTTAGCAACTGGTGTTTTAGTATATTATCTTATATTAAAGTGACCTAGACATTCAATGAATTTGACTTATCATTTAACTTAACTTACCAAAACTTTAAAGTTTTGAATTAACTAAAATTTTTTGGAAATTATTTTTAAGTACAATACCATAAAACGTAATTATTATGCCTAAAACTCTTCCATTTACATCTACCTAAATCATTTGCTCCCAACAGTTAGGGTTAGATTAATCATAAAACCTTCATGAGACATTAGAGAAAGTCAGCCACCATCTTTTTTTTTTTTGGCTGCATTGGGTCTTGTTGCTGCGCATGGGCTTTGCTCTGGTTGTGACGAGCCAGGGATCCTCTGCGTTGCAGTGCGCGGGTTTCTCATTGCGGTGGCTTCTCTTGTTGCAGAGCATGGGCTCTAGGCGCATGGGCTTCAGTAGTTGTGGCACGTGGGCTCAGTAGTTGTGGTGCACGGGCTTAGTTGCTCTGCGGCATGTGGGATCTTCCCGGACCAGGGCTCGAACCCATGTCCCATGCATTGGCAGGTGGATTCTTAACCACTGTGCCACCAGGGAAGTACCAGCCACCATCTTAAGCTAATTTTTCTTATTGACAAATTTTGTAACAGAGATTACTTGAGCTTATTTGACTTTTAGTAAACCTAGGTAGAATAAAAGTATTATACTTAATGTTGTTAGCTGTACAGACATGTCTATATTAATTAAACCAACAAACTTAGTTTAATTAAACCAACGTACTTTAGTTTCCATTCTAAAGCTTTAGCCATGAATCAGGTCTAATACAAAGTTATTAATTTATAAATTACAGTTGGAATAAATAAGTTTACTCACTCAGACGGCTAAAATCTTTCGCAACTTGTGGAAAAGACTTTTAAGATTTGTATTTTTCCCAGGAAGTAATCTTAAGGAGGCTGTGATCTAGACTTTGGGCAAGAGAGCCCTTTTGGCAGTTTGTATTTTTTTTTAAGTCCTCTTCTCTCTTTTTTTTCTTTTAGTCTCAGGCTAGTGTGGGCCGTGTTTACATTTCAAAGACATAAGCTTTATGACTTCAAGAGACAGAAAAAATGTAAGCTCCTCCAAGAAAGACTTTGGTTTCATAAGGCAATAATTTACAAGCCTTTTGAGATATATAGGGGAAGTTTTAGGATTGCTAAAAGGGAATAGAGCTGCATTTTTTTTCTTTCAAATATAGTCAATTAAAGGATCCATCATCTTGCCATTGACGAGTAGGATCTTATATTAATCTCAATAGTGACCCAAACCAATAAGCCTTATTACAGTTTAACAAAGGATGCACTGAAGAGTCATCCCACAAGAGAACAACAACAAGAAAGGGAAACACAGCCTTCACAAGATCCAGAAAATTCAGCCCCCAAAATAGCCTAAGAGAGCAAAGGTCTTCATTGCATCAGTGGTAAGAATGAATGGTGTAGTGAAAAGGTGTCTCTGGTCTCTTACAGGAACATGAGGCAACTCTAGTTACAGCCCAGCTGACCTGTGACCTTGGGCAGATACTTCCGGAATGGAACTTTTCTAGCACTAACAAAGCAACAAAGGTTGAGATAACAAATGCCCCTTATGGACTGGGATTCCTTATGACAAATTCCCGGCAGAATTGGCATCACTGGACAAAGTGACTTATGACTTGCTTGTGGCCTTGTGTCTTAGAACCAAAGTCTATTTGACTAGACACCAAGATGCACCCCAGTAAATGCATCTCCTGGATGGTGCAGACCATAGAGAAAAAGCCAAGCTCTCAGGACATAGAGACAGGTGGAAGAAAAAAACCTCATCTAGTTTTTACATAGGGGACCCACAGCAAAGTTTGTCAAAAGAGATGCCAGTCTGGTGAGAATCATTAATTCACCAGTTTGTAAGCCCTATGGTTCTTCCTCCCTATGACAACAAAACAGAGACAAAGAAAGGTGACCGGGCTTCCATGGTGGCGCAGTGGTTGAGAGTCCGCCTGCCGATGCAGGGGACACGGGTTCGTGCCCCGGTCCGGGAAGATCCCACATGCTGCGGAGCGGCTGGGCCCGTGAGCCATGGCCGCTGAACCTGCGCTTCCGGAGCCTGTGCTCCGCAACGGGAGAGGCCAGAACAGTGAGAGGTCCGCGCACCGCAAAACAAACAAACAAACAAACAAAAAACGAGAGTATTCATTTACCAGAGTCACTATGCCCAGGGTGCTAATTCCACAAATATTTTCTCCCACTAATCTAAATGTAGAAAGAGAGAAAGATTCTCACCACCTTCCATTTCACTGGATCCTGCATGCAGAGATCCGGGTGGCTGACGTGGTAAGAAATCTTACCTTCTGCTGGCCTTTGTCAGATGTCTCAGGATCTCTCAGCTGGAGCAGCCTCGTGGGGAAGCAGGTTCCAGCAAGTATCCTGCCAAAAGTCAGGGAGGGAGAAATTTCCCCCCTACCCTCTTGAGTTCTTTGGGCTGGTCTAATAATTAAATTGACACAGGACCGATTAACAAAAGAAAAAAACAAACAAATTTAATTCCTACATACAGAGCTCTCATAGAAATGGAACTTAAGAAGTAACCAAAGCAGATAGCTTTTATACTTTTTAGACAGAGAAACAGTAAGTTTTTGAGGAATTGACAGGACAAAAAAACATAGGCTTGGATGTTTAATTAGTGAAGAATGTAAGCAGAGTTTGGGCTTGGGGCAGTAAATTAGTAAAGAAAGTTTGTTCATACAGGCTTCTCAGCCCTGAATTCCCTATGTCTGATGATAGGGATGTCCCTCTTTTCCCAGTACAGAGAGGTTACCTTTCACAAAAGAGATTTGTTTCCTGCTTTCAGGGGGGACACCGAGGGGGGCGGGGGTCAGAGTTCTCTCCTTGCACCAGCTGTTTCTCAAGTAACTTTAATTCAAAATAATCCATATGCCACTGTGGCATATTTTGAGTAGCCCTGAGGCCCCAATACTTATAGCCACTTAAGCTGAAGATGGTGACATAGAAGAAAAGAAAAAGAAAAGAAAGGTACCTTTTCTTTTCAATTCAGTCCTTTCTTTCTTGTCGTCAGTAAGCAAATTATAGAGAGTATTAATAGAATGTGTGCACATCAAGAAGTGAAATAAAAATAGTTGAGTTCATTTTGTGCAACATTTCCACTGTTCTGGTAAGACTGAAAGATATGCATATTTGAGCTATAAAATATGCAATATCTAATTTTGCTGATTCTTTGTAAGGTTAAATGCTCTTTTATTTGAACTTAAAACCGGCATTGCACAGTATAAGGATGAATGGTAAAATCTGTGTTAATAATTTAAAATTTTAATTTTCTTAGAAGACATTCAGTAGCAAATAACATCATGACAAGTCAAGAGACCATGGAAGAAAAGAAAAAGTATTATATTTTAGTACATTCAATGTCACTTTTTTCCTGTTTTTTTTTTTTTTTTTGCTTTTTTTTTTTAGTAAAGGGCCCTGCATTTTCATTTTACACTGGGTCCTGCAAATTATGTAGCTGACCTTGGCTCTAGGTGCACAGAGAGATTCAGAGAGATGCTACAAAACACATGTGAACATTTTCAAGCAGAGGAAGTAACCGTGGGTATTAAAACTGTGGTCCATGGACTGGAGCTGGTTTCTGAAGTGTTTGTTCCATGATGAGATATTAAGATATAGCAACTGAGAGTGTTTACAAAGATTATAGCAATTTGACAGTAATTTTATGTCTGTTGAATCTACTGATAAAAATATTTGAGCTTGTATTTTGTATGCCTTTGGGTTTTTCAATTGATTTTCTAGCAATGTATTGTTTTTCCTGTTTTACAAATATATCAGATCACAACACGTTGGAAATAAAAACAAACCAACCAAAACTTGCCCTTTCCCCATGGGTAGTTTGAGGAGCCCTGATGAAAGAACTGTCCGTTTGCTACAGATTGTCTATGTTTTGCCCATGAAAATTTTTTGTTGTAGACATATTATTCTGTCTTTGCAGAGATATGATTGTTTCCAGGACTGATGTCTTATCATTTCTAGAAACAGTGACATGGGGTTAAGATTTTGCACAGCTACTTCTGGGAGGAACTGTCCCATAAAAATCAAGAATGTCCCCATTTGATCACATCTTCCTCTCCTGCTATCTTTTCCTCCTCAATTTGTCCCCTCCCCCCAAATCTGGCTTTCTAGAACCTCCATCCCTTTCTTTACTCTCACTCTGCCCATCCACCTTCATCTGTTCTCATTTGTGTTTTTAGGAAACACTCACATAGACCTCTGATTGGCTTCCTCCTTCATCTTCTTCTTGGATTTGACAAGTTTGATGGTTTTCAAACGGGGCTGCTTATTGCAGTCACTGGGGGATCCTTTTAAACAAGGTCCTCACCCTTAGTCTTTTCATATTATTGCTCTGGGATAGGTCCCAGAATAAAGTATTTTTTTAAAGTTTCTCTGGAGAATCCTATGGCCAGGATAAGCCTAATCCTTGGAAAATTCACTGTTCATTTCCTCTGCTTCTGCCTTTGGGCTACAGGACAATGTTGAACAATTTCACAATGGACCAGTTATTCTACCCCTAATGAAATAATATGATTCACTTTTGTCCTCAGGGTTGCTGGCCATCCCCTTTGCTTGTAGTCAATGCGTGGCTATCAGAAGAAGGTCTGCAGGCTGCAGAGGTTAAGGACATAGATTCTAGAATTGCACTGCCCATGTGATGTTGACTCTGCTGCTTACTGGCTGTGTGACCTTGGGAAAGTTTCTTAGTGACCATGTACCTCAGTTTCCCCATCTGTAAAATGAAGGTGATGATAACACTTAAGATAGTAAAATGATTAAATAAGCTAATATTGGTAAAGTAATTTTATAACAGTGCCTGGTACACAGTGCACACTATATAAATGTTTATTAAAATAATAATAACAAATCAGACCTTTTACAGGACCTACTCCAGGGCACTCTGTAATCCTTACTCTCAGTTTCCTTCCTCTCTTCATTTTAGTCTCATATTTTATTGAAAACATTTGACATGAGCTGTCTTGTTTTCTCTGCCTTTCATTTAAACATTTCTCTGTAATTGCATCCATTCTTTTCCTCCTTCCTGCCAATCCCTAAAGGAGACACATCCTTGTTTGTTTGTTTTTGAAGTTAATTACCCTCACCCGTGCCTTTGCTCCCATCACCAGCTGCCTGTTCCAAGACCTTGCTCCAGCATCTGTCTCCCCCTCCCTTCTGTGTGATTGGATTGCTAATCTCAGTTTAAATGCGCTCAGTCCTCTCTCAAATAAAGCCTTTCTTTTATTCTGTCTGCTCCTCAAGTTGTCACTTCTCTTCTTTTCTCCATCAACTTCTTTCTGTATTCTCGCTGAAAGTTTTCCCTGAACAACTTTTCTAAACTCATATACTTTAACCTTTGAAAGATCAGTGTATCTTCATTAGTCAACCACGTCTCCTCAAGAAGTCACTTGATTTAGTTGTTTTCTTCCCCTCAGTGATGATGCTTCCTCTTTGCAGTACTTAACACAATGACCACCTCTTCTTATCAAAAAGTCCCACCTTCCTTGACTCTCATGATGCCCCATACCCCTACTTCTTCCTTACCTGTCTGTTCCTGCTCCAACATCTTTGCTGATACATTCTCTTTGGCCCTCTCTCCAATGTTTCCTAAAGATCTGAGTTGGGCTCTGATCTATTCCCTTTAATCTCTCCCTCTTAATAACCTTACTCAGTCTCTTGATTTCTCTATGTAGATGAAACGGAATTCTTTTTCTCCATCCCCACCTCTATTTTCAAGGACAACTGGACATCTCCCTATCACGAAGACATATTAGACTCATAATGAATAAAATTCGAATAATCCCCTTCCCTCTCTGAGCCTCTGGGTTTCCTAATTTTATTAAATGCATCATGTTCCTGCTAATTAAACAGACTTGCTACTTCACTGCTAACTAGCATGATTTCCCCTTCCCCAGTTTTCTCTCCCTGCAGCCCAGATTGAAGTCTATCAATTCCATCTCTACAACATCTTTGACATCCACTTTCTAATTTCCATTCCCCTGACAAAAGCCTAGAGCAGGGCCTCACCACTTCTCAGCAGAACACTTCGATGTCCTTGACTCCACCTCTGGACTTCCCATCTTGGGTTCATCCTGGATGGTGCTCTGAAAATATCACATTCCAAAAACCTCTAGAGGCTCCCTACTGCCTAAAAAGTAAAGAATTAATTCCTTAGCCCAGTATTTGAAATTTTCCATGATCTAGTCTCAACCTACTCTGTAGTACCCCAAACTGGAGTCAATCCCAATGACTCACTATTCCCTGTCCACATACCGAAGTATCCTACCTCCGTGTTTTCATCCTCTAAACGTTACCAAAACTCAGTTTACCCAATGACTCTCAAGTTCTACTTGTTTTTCATTGTGGGTACCTTGAATGGAATTAGAAACCAATCCAGAGGTTTTTCCTCCAAAGATCAGGGTTGTTTGGCAATTGTAGAAGGAAAGGTAGACCTATTTCCCTTAGATCTCCATGATGACAAGACCATGGTGGTCTAGAGGGACACTCAGCCCAGATTAATGATTTGATCTGTGCCCTGAAGAAGGTCAAGAAATTGCAAGGATGCATAATGACCGTCAATCCTGAGAATTTATCTGTAACAGAAACATTCTAATAGCCTAAAGTAACAGTAATAGTGTGTGGATAGCTGAAAAGTTTACCCACACTCACGCACACGACACAAAACACTTATTGTAATTGCTAATGCTGTGACGTAGTAATATAAAAGACATATAAGAATATTTGGACTTTATGTCAAATGGATAGTATCGTATTATTGGGGTGGACGAAATTACAGAAATAGAATACCTAAGCTGTGTCTCATTCTAGCTTCATCCCTGCTTTCCTGGACACCCTGGCATGTCATGTCTTCTCTTGGAGCCTCATTTTCTCCACACAGGGACAACCAACCAGCTCAAGAAGAAGCTTGACCCAAAATCCAGCCTTCCCTATTTCCCCGGCTGCACAACTTCACCCTCTGCCACAAGTGATACCCACTGGAAATTTATTTCCAATAACCTTCCTTTGAGGGAATAAATGTGTATTCTGATTATACAATGCTTTTATATATCAGTTGATATCTGAGCTGTATCTCTTTCAAAGGGGTTAGTTCTACTTTAGTAAGAACGTTTTAACTCTGTCATTGAATGTCATCTAAGTATTCCAATGTTTTAATAGATGCAGCAATAGGGCTGGAAATGAAAAAGGGAAAAAATGAAGACAAAACACAAAGGGAACAACGTAGAAGGAAAGAATGAATAGTGGAAATGAGAGCTTAAATCGTGTATCAAGCGATACTTTGGGGAAAAAAAGGCAAACTGAGGTTTCTCTTGTATAGGTTTGTCACCCACGGCCCAGCTAGGCATCCTCTTCCTGTATTGTTTAGGCCCAGACACTGCAAGGCAAGGAAACCTGTTCTCCTGAGTAGAGAATAGTGCTTGAAGTCTCTGCTGCAGGAAAAATTTATAGCTTTCAAAACACCAAATACATTTAGTGGTTAGAACCATAAAGCCCTAGGTTAAATTTCTTCTTACAAACGGTTCATGATGTAAGAATGTGACTTATGCTAAAGTAAGAAACAAAGAGGCAGGGATAATTTGGGAATACAAAAGTTGACATCAGATGTGACCTTGGAATAGTCACTAAGCCTCTGGACTCACGATTTTAGAACATGCAATAATAACTTGGATTTCTGTAAAAACCCATTGAGCAGTTCTCAAAGCCAGCATGTGAAAAAATATTTTCTTAGCAGCCAAAATATTCTCTATAATAGATGATGGCTTTATTTTTTCATGCACAGATAGATACAAATATTAGAGATCAGTCAATGATTAAATAAAGTTTTCTTGTGCATAAAACAGAGATGCAAGTAGCCAGGATGCACCAGCACACAAAAGCTAAATGTAACAATTCCATCAAGGTTTAAATACTTCTAGTGCGAAGCTATTGGAAACACATCCACCATGGGCAGCAAACAGCTTTACATTTAATTAGGCAAAGAAACTCTAGCTGAATGGGTTAAAAATTGCCACTATTTCACAGTAAGTGATTTTCTTAACCCCCAAGGGTTCAAATTACTTTGGCAGGAAAAGCAATTATGCAATTAATAGGGGAAAACTCTCCAGAGCTCTGTAATTTGCAAAGAAGTAAAGGTTCTGCTGTGGCCTGCAGGGGACAGCTGAGCTCTGAAGCTTTTTTTTTTTTTTTTCTTTCTCTCTCTCTCTCCTTTTTTAAAAAAAATTTTGACCACACCCGAAATAAAAACCAAGGGTATTTTAAGGAGTAGGAAAGCACAACAGCTCAGATAATGTCCCTGCCAGTATATTCATTACAGGCTCATCAGAGTGGATGCCTGCAATCAGAAGATTAAATACCCATTTACCAGGATCAGAAGAGAGTTTGGTTTTATAATGTATTGTCCTCTTTTCCCCGGGAGGCTGCTTTGTTTGATAAAATGCTGAGTGTGGTGTAAAAATATCCCTCTCTCTGTAATTTGCACTCCTCTCCATTTAAAGCTATTCTTGCTGCAAAGGAGAATTGAAAGCTGCTAAAATTAAGTGGTGTCAGTTCTCAATGACACTTTAATGATAGAGCGCTCAGCAAATGAGATGAGAATGAATTCCAGCATCTCTGCTAAAGATAGTAACCAGCCCTAAACACTGTACAGCTCTGGGGCCACACTTCACCTGCTTCATTCATATTTAGTAGGACTGAAAGTGGGAAACTATAATTTAAAAGTCCATAAAAAGAAAGGTGAAAATAACTGATGGGTATTAGTTCAAAGCAATTGGGAGTTTGTGGGAGTAGGAGTTTAAGATGCTCTTTCTGGATGAGTATCCTACTCGTGTACTAAGTCACTCTCCCTTGTGGATATAGGACGTTTTATTTCAAGAGATTATGTCGCATTAACCAAGAAAGTCTTCTCTGATCTTGTGACCAAAAGGACATGAGGCTCTGGTTCATTTTGTAGAAGGGACTATAAATATTCATTCACATTATTGGCTTGACATTCTTTTTTTTTCCCTTACTGGAGTATAGTTGATTTACAATGTTGTGTTAGCTTCAGGTGTACAGCAAATTGGAGATATATATATATATATATAAAATCGCCATCCTTTTTCAGATTCTTTTCCCATATAGGTTATTACAGAATATTGAGTAGCGTTCCCTGTGCTATACAGTATGTCCTTATTAGTTATCTATTTTATATATAGTAGTGTGTATGTGTTCATCCCAATCTCCTAACTTATCCCTTCTCCCCCAACCTTTCTCCTTTGGTAACTGGAAGTTTGATTTCTAGATCTGTGAGTCTGTTTCTCTTCTGTAAACAAGTTCATTCATGTCATTTTTTATTAGATTCCATATACAAGTGATATCATATGATATTTGTCTTTGTCTGACTTACTTCACTTAGTATGATAATCTCTAGGTCCATCCATGTTGCTTCAAATGGCATTATTTCATTCTTTTTTTATGGCTGAGTAATACTCCATTGTATATATGTACCACATCGTCTTTATCCATTCCTCTGTGGGTGGTAGCTTGACACTCTTGGTACTGTCATGTATTGACAGGCTTGGGTGTCTGAAGCACCTCTGTATCACCATGGCCTCATTCATGGAGAAGGAAAGAAGGCATAATTCATGGAGATGACTCCCCTCTCACTATGGGTGCAGAAGGAATTCTGGGGCAATGATAGCAACCCTCTGGAGGTCCACCATACATCAGACACCATCACACAGGAGGCTCACTGAGTAAAACAAGGACCTAATTGAATTGCACTTGTGACCCACATTCAGGTGGTATCATGTTTAGAGTCATGGAAATTTCAACTTGAAGGCAAATTCACTCAAATTTTCTTTCATGACTTATAACTCAATAAAATGATTCATTTCCATATATAAGACTACGAAGCTCAACCTGGGAAATTTTAAAAGTGTATATATAGAAAATAAAGTCTTAAAGGTGCTTACACCTTTAAGACTTTATTTTCTATATATACACTTTTAGAAAATTAGACAATTATGAAAACTCTAGAGAAGTATTTATTTCAAAGGAATATACAGATACATCTGTACCAACAAGGCACAGACTCTCCAGATAGACAATTATGAGAGGAAAAGACTACCTTGTAAAGGGAGAGGCCTTTGATGAAGAATGGCTTCCTGGAGCAGGTGATCTGGGAGTGGGCCGTGAAGAAGTTACAAACCTGGATAGGTAGAGAAGAGGAAGGAAGGTGTTCTGTCAAGGAAAAACCATGGAACAAAAATGTGGAGGAACTACCCCAATTACACAGCATTATAAGGAATAATAAGAAACAGGTTGGTTGTCTAAGGTACATATTGCATGAATACCTTAAATGCTCATCTTAAGAGTTTGAACATGACCTGAGTAGTACAAAGAGGCCACCATAGATCCCTGAGCACCTCCTGGGTGTATTGCAACAACTAAAGGAGATAACATATGGGAAAGCAACTAGCATGGTGATACCTGGCAGGTAACGCATAATCAGTGTTAGTAGGTTGTGGTGTTATTCCTGAATGAGAATGAAACATAATGAACTTGATGCTTCAGGAAGAGCAGTCTGTGCAAGATGAACCCAAACAGGGAGAAATGTGCCTGGTGTGGCAATCCGGCTACAGGGTGACTAGCACACCTCACCACTGAGAATGTATACCATATGTCACTAGATTTCAAAGAAGCTGCCACCTGCCACTGTAGCAGTCTTACGGACCTCCACCGCCTGTAGGACGCTGACCAGGGACCTTCTGGACAGTGTATCCTCCTGTAAAATGTAATTCACATGTGTTTCTCGAAATGAACTGTGGTTTTAGAAACAGGCAGATGTGGCAGGCAGGAAGCTGAGGAAAAGACTGAGGCCACTGGTTGCTCTTTTATGCTGGGGCTTCATTAACAAGCTTCTGGAGGTCACTGGAATTCCTCATGGTGTGCCATAAGTGTTTGTGGAAAATGCTTCAGAGATTTTAAATGAATAGGTATTTTTGCAATCATAACGGAAAATATTGAAATAATTATATTTCTTCATCTCCTGAGAGCACGAGCGGTCTGGCGGCACAGCAGGGCCATCATTCTACCTCCTCTCAGCTCTCGTATTCTTTCATAGCCGTGTATCACCTTGGCAAGGGTCAAAGATGGGCTTCAACATGCTATGACTTGATGGCAGCTAAAGGGGCTGACAATACGCTTGACACCAGCCAATGTGCCAAAGACCTTTTACTTTAAAAATATTGGTGAACCAAGTAGTGACAAGTTTCTTTCTTAACTTCGGAGAGTAAGGGACACCTAAGTGAATTGCTTTGTTTTGGTTTTGTCGAATTGTCTATAGTTTGGGTTGATTATGAACGCATAGAAATTTTTATCAACTTTACTGAGGTATAATTTAGGTATTATAAACTGTTTTAAAGTACCTTCCTGTGTGCAATTCACTTAAAGTATACACAAAGTGTACAATTCAGTATGTTTTGGTATTTGACGTATACCCCTGAAACCAACACAATAAAAAAAGATTATTTCCTTTATCCCCTCAACATTCCCCCCACTGCTTCACAGTTCATCCTCCCTCCTACTCTCAGTCCTAGGCGTGTGTCACTATATAATAGTGTCACTATAGATTCGTTTAAAGTTTTTTTTTTTTGCGGTACGTGGGCCTCTCACTGCTGTGGCCACCCCCGTTGCGGAGCACAGGCTCCGGACGCACAGGCTCAGCAGCCATGGCTCACGGGCCCAGCCGCTCCGCGGCACGTGGGATCCTCCCAGACCAGGGGACAAACCCGCGTCCCCTGCACCGGCAGGCGGACTCTCAACCACTGCGCCACCAGGGAAGCCCTAGTTTGCAGTTTTGAAGAATCTTGTATAAATGGAGTCATACAGCATAGACTCCGTTGAATCTTGCTCCTTCAATGATTTTGAGATTCATCCATGCTGCTGCATCTATCAGCAATTTGTTCCTTTATATTGTTGAGCCATAGTTCATTATATGGATAGCCACATTTTGTTTCTCTATTCATCCGTGGATGGGTGTGTGAGTTTCCTAGGGCTGCCTTAAAAAATTGCTAAAAACTGGGTGACTTGAACAGAATTTTATTCTCTCACAGTTCTAGAGGCTAGAAGGTCAAACTCAAGTTGTTGACAGACTCCCTGGAAAAATCTGCTCCATGCCTTTCTCCTAGCTTCTGGACTTTGCCAGCGATCCTTGGCATTGTAGGTTGATCTCTCCAATTTCTGCCGCCATCTTCACAAGGTTTTCTTCCCTGTGTGTCTGTGTCTGTGTGTCCAGATTTCCCACCTTTTTATAAAGACACCAGTCATATTGGATTTAGGTTCACCCTAATCCCGTATGACCTCATATAAACTTGATAACATTTGCAGAGACCATATTTCTAAGCAAGATCACATTTACAGGTTCCAGGTTGACATGAATTTGCTGGGGAGGAGAAAGCACTATTCAACCCAGTATAGTAGGTATTTGGGTGTTCACAGTTTTGACTATTGTGAGTAAAGCTGACATATGTATAGGTGTAGAAGTCTTTATGTGGACGTATGTTTTCATTTGTCTTCAGTAAATATCTAGGTATGGAATGTCTGGTTTGCACGGTAGATGTGTGTTTAACTTAATAGGAAACTGCCAACAATTTCTAAAGTAGCTGTACTATTTTATTTTCCCGCAAGTAATATATGAGAATTCAGTTGTTCCACATCCTTGCCAACACTTGATACGGTCAGTTTTATTATTTGAAGAATTCTTTATACGACCTATACAAATCCCTTGTGAAACATATGTATTGAGAATATTTTCTTCCAGTCTTTGGCTTGCCTTTTGTTTTCTGAGTGGTGGTTTTCTAAGAGAAAAGTTTATAATTTTGATAAAATCCAATTTATCAATTTTAAAAATTCTTTGTGCTTATATTCTAATAAATTTACCTACCACGGGTTGCAAAGATTTTCTCATTTATTTTCTTCCAGAAGTTTTTTTTTTTTTTTTTTTTTGCGGTACGCGGGCCTCTCACTGTTGTGGCCTCTCCCGTTGTGGAGCACAGGCTCCGGACGCGGAGGCTCAGCGGCCATGGCTCACGGGCCCAGCCGCTCCGTGGCATGTGGGATCTTCCCGAACCGGGGCACGAACCCGTGTCCCCTGCATCGGCAGGTGGACTCTCAACCACTGCGCCACCAGGGAAGCCCCAGAAGTTTTATATAATTTTGACTTTTATATTTAACTTTGAATTCCTGCTATTTTGGGGGGAAGTTTCATAAGAGTTCTATATTATTTTAAAGTATTTCTGCTTAGCCTCAAAACTTTAAAAGTCATTCCATAATATATCCATTCACTTTTATGTTATTGTCTTTTGGGTGATAGAAATAATACATGTTCACTGTAAACAATTTTGAAACTAGAACAATAGTATAAAAAAAATGAAAAGTAAAATACCTACAATTCCACTGCTTAAATATGTTAATTCTTGACATTTTGGTATATATCTGCCCATATTCTTTTTAAAAATGTCTTCCTTCCATCAAATTAGGATAATGTTATACGTATTTCCTTCTTTCTTAAAATTATACAATAAGAAAATTTCCATATCATCATTAACTCTTTGAAAACATTATTTTCCATAGCTGAGTACTATTCTATTGTTTGGGTATATGAAAATTTATTTAATCTTTGGGGCAATTTTAGCTGGTTTCTAATATCTTGCTAGTCTAAAGAGTGCTATGGAAAATGTTCATGTAAATCAAGCCTTTGATCACTTCTCCGATAATTTTCTTAGGGAAAACTGTTAGAGGTAGAACTACCATGTCAAAAGATGTGCACATTTTAAGAGCCTTCAGATATATTGTTAAATTTATTCTCACCATCAATGTATGAGGGTTCCCATTTCATTGCGCTATCACAAACATTGGTATTATCACTTAAAAATAAGTTCAGTTATTTGCAAAAAAATTTCCAATTCTCCGTACTTTTTAGTATGAAAGAGATTAGTTATTCAACAGATAGTACTGGGAAGTCTGAGAGTAACTTGGAGGTAAAAATCAAGTTATAGCTTCACCATGTCCCATACACCAATATACAATTTATTTGGATTTAAAAAGTTTTAAGGAAATTGAGAAAATCTAGAACAAAATATACATAAATTCTTAACTTAGTAAAAGTGGAAAAGAATTATCTAGGCCTAAAAACACAGATAGGAGTTACAAAGAAAACAGAATTAAAAGCAAAATTAAATTGCTAAAATTTGCATCACATCTGAACATAAGAAGAAGCATATCTGTGGTGGATTTAAGAAGATCATGAACACTTTGAGACTTCTCCTGTTGAAAGGCGAGGTCTATACCCCCTGCCCTTGAATCTGGGTGGATTCTGAGATTGCTTTCACAGGGTGGAAGTGACACAGGGCCATCTTCAGAGCAAGTGAAAGACTGGTAACTTCTACTTCCTCTCTCAGGGAACATTCTCTACAGGAGCCCTAAAGCTGTCACGTAAGATGTCTGACTCACCTGAGAACTTCTCAGGGAGTGAGAAGTGGCTGGAGAGACCACAGAGAAGTATTTCAGGTAATAGTTTCAACTGAGCCCAGCCTTCAGCCTTCTTCACCAAGGGGTCAGACCTGTGCGCAAGTCATCCTGGACCCTACAAAGCAGCCAAGCCATCAGCTGAATATCACTGAATGACCTCAGTCAATGCTGCATGGAACCAAGAACCACCCAGCTGAGCTCCTCTCAAATTCCTGACCCCAACATCATGAGATTTGGTAAAATAGTTGTTTTAAGCCACTAAGTTTTAGGGACAATTTGTTATTTAGGAAGAGATAACTGGGACAATATCATTAATTAATCCATTGTTTTACAAGTACATATAATACTATCTGTACACCTGGGCTCTGGTGATTTAAAAACCATTTTTAAAAATTAGAAATATATTTAAAATTAATAGCTGCTTTTTAGTTTGTAGATTTCCTTATAGTCAGTTCGTTTAAAGAAGGTAACTTCTGGACTGAAATAAAATATTCCTTGAAATAAGTCAAGCCTTAGAGACATACATGGTAAGGAATTTTGAGTCTGCATGAGGGCTGTGCTGAAAGACTAAATAATTGAATGAATGGAAAAGAACGAAAGCAGTTTGTGGAGTATAAAACGCTATATGTATTTGAAAAATCAAAATGTTAGAAATAATAGTACCCTTCTCTGTACATCTCAGCTCATTTCTTAAAAGAAAGACCTTCTATAATGTAACTGTCTAATCTACTTTCCTCAGCACCAACAAAAGGGAAAGTTAGTAGTAAATTAGTTTTCCTATTATTCCAACTCACAGGGAAATCTCCTGTCATTAAATCTGTACTAGTCATTTCATCCTTAATCAAATACTATCTGTACAACTTCTGTATTACTGACCTATTTCAATACTACAGTTTTGTTATGTAATGTTTTAAATGTGTATACTAAAGTAGAATAGAAAGTCCTGGTGGGCAGGGACTTGCTTTTTATTCCGTATGATACTGGTTCCAACACTCCAACCAGGGAAAATATTTCATTGCTCTTCTATGACATAAGAAAAAGAAATTTATTCATTTGTTCTGACAATAAATACTCATCTCAAATCAATTCATTTAAACACCTTTTCTTTCTGAAATTAAGATTGTGTAGATGGGAGGGGAAAGGTATGCTGTCAATTAACAAAAATAAAAGTGTGAAAATCTATGTCAATCTAATTTTTAATTTTGTTTTATATATTTTCACATAATCTCAAAATCTGGGAGCTATTGCCACACACACACGCACACGCACACACACACAATTCAAAAATATTTCTTGACAATGACTTTGTGAGAAAAATTGTACCTTTGACTCCTTTAATTCACTAGTTACTTTTTGTGTTAGCCGAAGTAGTGATATTCTTCCAAGAAGCATCTCATATTTGCTGTGTGCATTTTATGGTCCTGGGTGGACATAGGTTGGAAAACAGGCAAAATACAAACTTTCGGTGATTTACTAAGGCAATTTTGGGACTGCCCATGAGTCATTAAATTGTGACTTTTTTTTGGCCACGCCCTGTGGCATGTGGGATTTTAGCTCCTCAACCAGGGATTGAACCTGTGCCCCCTGAAGTGGAAGTGCAGAGTCTTAACCACTGAACCACCAGGGAAGTCCCTAAATTGTGACTTTTTGAAATCAAATGTTCAATACAGATTGCCTGTATCAAATTACCCCACCATCCTTCTACTCCCAGTTTTGCAGAAGAGAAAGCTGGACATTGAAGACCTAACACAGCTAAATGTAGCAAAAACAGGTTAGAAACCAGGGCTTCTCCTGTTTCTCTTAAGTTCTAACTTGTTTAATAAAGAGATCAACTGGACTTGGCTCTGCACACACGTGCATACTGCATGAATCTCATGGGGCAAACAGAGGGCTGTCCTGCTCACAGACACTGCAGGGAAATTAACCCTGATATTTTCTAGAGCCCGAAGGGCTGAAGGCACAAGATGCTCAGAACCTCACTTTCTCCAGAATGTGTTTTTCAGTGCACAGACCCTCTCCTTTCTTACTTTCCATTTAACAGATGATCTCTCATTATTAATGTATGATTCTAAACAAAAGTAAGAAAGTTATAGTCAAAATTCTCAAATGCTGCCCAATTTCTTCATTGCTTTCTCAACTGTATCTAAAACCAATTGTTTGTCTTTTAACTAGTTCAGTGAAGGAGAAATCTGAAAGGGACATTCTTTTCAAAAGCCACAGCAGAGAACTTGACATGGCTGACAATTTTATTTTAGTTATAAGAAAGTCTTGGCTGCTTTATGTGTGGTTCACCCTTAATAAAGACTAAGCTTTTCCTCAATACGCACTCAGTAAATTCTACTGTATGCCCGTGTTTGTTAATAAAGGATGCACAACCATTTTTTTTTTTTAGATTATATATATACGTGTTAGCGTATGGTGCTGTGACAAAGTGAGAGATTGGTATGGACTTATATACACTACCAAATGTAAAATAGATAGCTAGTGGGAAGCAACCACATAGCGCAGGGAGATCAGCTCGGTGCTTTGTGACCACCTAGAGGGGTGGGATGGGGAGAGTGGGAGGTAGGTGCAAGAGGGAGGAGATATGGGAACATATGTATATGTATAGCTGATTCACTTTGTTATAAAGCAGAAACTAACACAGTATTGTGAAGCAATTATACTCCAATAAAGATGTTAAATAAATAAAGGATGCACAATAGTGCATGCACACACACACACACATATGCATATGCTTATATATGTGCATGTATGAATAGTAGGTCCATGGCTACAGTCTTGTTGGAATAATCTAAAAGTGACTACAGATAAGAAAATCTTGATATAAATAACATTAGAATTAAAATAACATAAAATTTTATGCCATGATTAACTGCATTTCTAGCAATATTTGAGGGAAAATAAAGACGATAACCATAATAAAGAATCTGTACAGTCTCAAGAAGCTTATAATTTCTTCTAATTCAATATTATTTGTAATATCGTATCATCATAACAATATGGTGTTTTAGTCAGTTTAATCTTAATATATTTTCCATATTATTAAATCTAGCTTATATTATAATATAATATCAATAAAATTTGCTTATTTATATCAAGCAAATAAAAAGTTATGTGTTGTAACTAGGCTAGATATGTTCATTTAGGAGTTTGAGCCTTTAAAGTAGGCAATTCCTATTTTTTAAAGAAAACATAAAACTATTTCATCAATAAAATTATCCAGTGGATTTCAGCTGTTTGGATTTTTAGGTTCAGAAATTATACTGGAAATGTAAATCTATAGATAGCTGGGAAATGAAAAATAAAGCAGGCTGCATATGGTTATTTCCAAATATGTAAATGTTCAAATGATTTTTTGATATTTTCATTGTATAGTGTGACTTTGCATAGACATAGCCAAGGAGTTTTTTCTTCATACACAAACTGTTTATATAGTGTTTACTAAATTCCCTGAATTGAAGTGATTTTGCCTTATTCTATCTTTATAAATGTGCAGAAATTATATTAACTACATGTAAATATATTTCCAAGAGTCCCAGCACCTAACTGTAGGAGTTCTTTCATCCAGCAAATATTTATTCTGTGCATGCTATGGCCAAGCACTGGGATATAGTAGTGAGAAAAATAGAGCTTCCTTCCCAAATAAAGTTTGCAGTCTAGTGGAGGAGAGAAGCATTAGTCAGATAATTACAGAAATACATGTAATATTGCAACAATGATACATGCTGTGATGAAGAGGTTTGTGGTGTTGAGGAAGCTTATATTAGCAGGATCTGACCTTGTCAGGGAAGGAGATCAGGGAAGTCTTTTCTAAAAGATCCTTGAATTGAGTTGTGAAGAAAATAGAGAGTTCTCAGGAGAAGAAATACAATATGCCCAAGCCCTGGATATGCAGGTCTAGTAAAGCTGGGGCAGAGAGAGATCAAGGGTGATCTTTGTTTAACAGGTTGTTGAAGAGATGCATTTGGACAAGACCATGCAGCCCATTTGAGGAATTTTACTTTTACCCTAAAAGAACCGTGAAGCACTGAAGGTTTTAAGTAATGGGATGGCAAATTAGATTCATTTGATAAACATCACTCTGACTTCCAAATGGGAAGAAAAGTGGAGAGAGACCAGATTAAATATTGGTAGACCAATTAGTTGGCTATGCAATAAAAATAAATGTAATGTTCACTGTAGATACAGAAAAGTGGTTATACTAAAAAAAGAATAACTACAAGTTTCTATTTTAGATCATGCTAGTGTAACTGCTATCAGACCTGTCTTTCTGAGGTAAACAAGTATAAAGTTGGATAAAATATATGATGCAACGGTTTTCAGGTATTAAATAGCAGACAGAACTGGAGAGAAGGGAAAGTGGTGAAGCAAGCCTTGTAAAGGACGCAGCTCTCTGAATGGGGACACTTTCCTAGTGAGGGAGGCAGAGCTCAAACAGGGCAGGAGTCACCCTGAACTGAGAGAGAGACTGGAATTTCAGGCTGTTGAAGTGGCTGGAATTGGTAGGACAGGGTATCTGAGTAAAGGGAGTTGTGCTAAATTGAATGTACTTAATGTCACTGAACTCTTAGGCATATTTTACCACAATAAAAAAAAAATACTGTTTCAGAAGGGAAGAAAGAAAGAAAGAAAAAGAAAATTGTGCAAAGGTTGGAGAAAGGTCATTAAAGTCTGCACTGGGAGTTCACCCTGAGCCCTGAGATGCAGGCTAAGCTGTATATGAATGGGGAAAGACTCTGCAAGGTCTAACAGAGAGTGACAGCTGTGGGATTGAGAGCCGAATGATGATATCAAGGTTGTACAATGCCGGGAGACATCTGAGGTCCAGTTCAGCTGGGGAAGTGACACCTAACGATCCTCTCATGCATTTGGTTGAAACCCCCCAAGAGCCACATTTTAGGAATGAGGATATTGCCTCACCCAAGGGCTAAAGTCAAAACCAAGAGAAATTCACCTTAACAAAAAAATAAAACCAAGATTGACAGGTTCACAAAAAGCTGCCAGTAATTTGTCTTCCAGGGGAAACCTGAACACCAATTAAAAGAAGCTAACATAATACAGAATTCCTACAGCATATTATCTAAAATGTCTAACATAGAATACAAAAAAAAATTCTAGGTTTTCAGGAAAACATTGTCCACAATCAAGAAATAGAATCTGAGATACCTCAGGTATTGGAATTAGTAGGCAAAGATGTTGAAAGAGTTATAAATATATTCCAAGACTTAAAGGAAAAGATTGTTACAGTGAGTGAAGAAAAAAGGAATTCTCAACGTAGACATGGAAATGATAAAAAGAGAACCAAATGGAAAAATTTATCTGAAAAATGTAACTTCTGAAATTTAATAAAAAACAAAACAAATCAAAACACCTAAAGGGCATAACAGCAATATGAAGACAGCAAAAGAGTCAGTGTATTTAAAGATCGATAAATACATATTATCTGTTCTGAAGAACACAGAGAAAGAAGTATCAAAAAATATAAAAAACAGAGACTCAGTTACCTGTGGGAAAATATGTAGAAGTCTAACATATATGCATTTTGAATTCCAGAGGCAAAGGAGAGATGGGACAGGAAAAAAACTTTAAAGAAAAGTAGCTGAAATTTTCCAAAATTTTTAGGATAATACAAAGAGAACCACTTAGGCATATTATAATATTATATTATAAAACTGCCAAAAACCAAAAATATAACAAAAATGATATAAGCCTACACCTTAAGATGCTAGAAAAAGAACAATAATTAAACTCAAAGTATGTAGAACAGGGAAATAAAGACAGCAGATGTCAATGAAGTAAGAAATAAACAAAGAGAAAACTAACAAAGAAAGAAACTTGTTCTTTGTAAAGAGCAGTGAATTGATGAATAACCAATATTGAGAATGAAGGATATATTATAGACATTTGAAGAATAATTTTAAATATTTTGAATAATCAATACATTTGACAACTTAGATTAAATGAACAAATTCCTTTAAAAATACAACTAATCAAAACTGACGCAAGAAGAAATAGAAAATTCAAATTGCCCTATGTCTATTAATGACATTGTATTTCATCATTGAAAACATTTCACAAAGAAATTTCAAGGTTCAGATGGCTTCATTGGTGAATCCTATCAAATATTTGAGAAGGAATTTATATCAACTCTACACATATTCTTTTAGAAAATAGAAAAGAAAGAGTGAACACGTCCCAACTCATTTTATGAGGTCAAATAACCCTAATACGCAAATCCTAATAAAGTTATTTCAAGAAAAATAAATTACAGACTAATGTCTCTCATGAATATAGATGCAAAAAAGAATGAACTGCTGATATCTACAAATCTATCAAGCTCAAAAACATCATGTTGAGTGAAAGAGACGAGACAAAAATATATATTCTATAATCCTTTTCGTAAAGAGTTCAAGAAAAGGCAAAATGAAATCTAAAGTGGTTTCTTGTGGGGTGGGGAAAGAGTTGGAGATTGGCCAGGAAGAGGCATAAGAGTACTTTCTGGGATGCTGAAAATACTCTATATCTTGATTGAAGTGATGATTATAAAGATATATAGGTATGGAGATGACAGATAGATGGATAGATAGATAGATGGTAGCGTTAGAATAAAAAATTCATCAAGTCATACACTTAAGATTTGTGCATTTCTCTGTATGTATATTTGACTTCAGTTTTTTAAAAAAGCTATCTAGAAGACAAAACAATCAGGGATTTATGGCCAATTACATATGGCGAGTGTGCAGACAAATGCAGTTTGATTGAGGAGAGATATTCAGGAAGAAAAATAAAATTGGAGGAAAACTTTTTCCTGCCTTAAAACTGCTTGAATTTCTCTACCTGGCACTATGTAGAAAAGAGAAGGGATACAGAAGAAAAGAAAAAGGAAAAAAGAAAAAAGATATGGTCTTAAAGGAGTTTAAAACCAGTAAATGAGTCAGAAACATATAATCCTGATATACGCAACTGTAAGACATTTATCCTATAATTGAAATATAATAGCAACCTACAGGAAATGGAATAGGTTGTTGATATCCTGTGTTGTCAAATATACTGTTTTGGAAGCTTTTAGTGAAGTCCATCCACAGTGGATTGCTCTCACTTTTAATCTGCGCATACTGCACTTTTTTGGCAAATAAGGACATGCATATGGAAAAATGATTATTGCAAAAGAAGGGAACACTAAAGGAACAAAGGGATGAAAATAGCATGGGAAAGCATTGTTTTATAATTCTACTACATATTGATTGATTGAACTGGTATTTTTCAAGCTCTGTCACAACTGCGTTATAAAGGCGTCACCACACAGAATATTGATGAATACTCTAAAATATGCAAATACGCAAGAGAGATAATTTTTCACGAAGTTTTGGTTAATGAGAATGACTTGAGTCCCAGAGAGAGGGGAAAAGGAGAGAGGTCAGCCTTGGCGTTCATTCAGAAGAGAGCCACATCCCTCCTGCTGTGCTTTGGAAGTTGTGATCAGTTACAGGAATTTTCTGCCAGTGCCCCACTTAGTGTGGGGTAGGGATCCACACACTGCCCGCCAGTTAATTGGAGGAGGACACACAGACTCTAGTTTAAAGAAAATTAACAATTTTATTCCATAAAAAACTACTGATGAGATGAATTAGCATGAACACGCTTGCATTCATGACAGGTTGCAGTTTCCTTCAAAAAATAAATAAAACAGGTAGTCAGGGATGACATAACTAGTATCCCATCAGCATTGGTAGAGACATGAGAGGGTAATATCATTTATTAGCCATTTTTGTGTATCTCAAGTGAGGTAAAATACAATAGAAGTTTTTAAGAATGTAAATTAAGTCAATGAACTTACCTCTATATCCCCAAATATTGTTCTTTTTAAGATGAAATTGTTTTACAACAGTAGACGTAGATGCAGAAATTAAGATACATATCTGTATTTCTCTATCATTATAAATAATGCTGTTTAATCTTCCTTCTTTATCTCTTCAAGTTTTTGTTGCGTTAATTTGGAATTTTAGACATGGATTTTAATCATTAATTTTATAACCTATGTATTCTTCAGGAATTACTTTGACATTTGCGTTGTTTTATGACTGATATGAATGGAACCCCAAGTAGATATGCTCTGCATTGGCACTGGTTATTACACATTTTATAGTTCTATTGCTCAGCACTATTTTTTTAAACTAACTCTTCCCCATTTTTAAGCTCCTTTGTATGACTTATTCCTCAGTCTCTCAGAGTTTTCCTTTGAGAGATCGTTTTTTCCAGAAAAATTTGAGAACAGTATATTTTTATTTGTCCCTTTCCTGTTTGAGAATCTTTCTATTGCTTTTGCATGTAAGTGAAAAATGAACAGGATGTAGAATTCTTTGGCGGTATTTCCTTCCATCAAACTTTGGGGAAGTGTGTTCCAAGCATTTTTGGTTAATTTAGTGCAAGGACAAATTGGATACCAAGGAGAATTTTGCAGGAAACATGTGTTAAGTGTTATTCTATTTTTTCTTGCCTGAATATGTACAGATATGTTTTTCTTTATCTTTTAAATCCAAACATTCCACCAGTTTAAAAAAATAATATATATATATATATACAGATCTTTTTCATTGGTTTTCTCTAATCCTTAGTAAGTACTTTCAATAGAATTTATTTATTCATCCAGCAAACATTTATTGAGTACTTTTTATGTGCGAGCTACTGTTCTAAACTCAGAACAATAATGAAGAGAAGAAACAAAAAATCCTGTCTTCATGAAGCATACATTCCAGCAGGAGAGAAATAAAACTAAACAAGTATTAAAAATTGCTATTTTTGTAAGTCAAAAATTGGGTTAATGTCAGTTATTTCATATGGCTCAACATATTGAATTTATAGTAGATAAGATGGTGGGAAGGGCTGAGGAGACTATTAAAGCCAGGTAAGGGGTTTGGGGGTACCTGGCAGAAAGGGTGGTTGTAATTCTCTCATCATTAACGGATCTCTGTATTCTGATGATGCAGCTCAAATCCATAACATGGCTGACAAGCTTTCACCTCCCCTAACTCTGCCTATTTTTTCAGCCTTATCTCAAGTCATTTTCTACTTCTGCTCCAGCCATACCATTCATTTTACTCTCCCCCTGATTACACCTATTCTTCCTCTCCTAGTCAGATGTCTCCAACTACTGTAAAGGTTAGTCTTCCACTTGCATCTCTTTTTCTATTTCAAATCCTGTTCTGGGGCTTCCCTGGTGGCACAGTGGTTGAGAGTCCGCCTGCCGATGCAGGGGACACGGGTTTGTGCCCTGGTCCGGGAGGATATCACGTGCCACGGAGCGGCTGGGCCCGTGAGCCATGACCGCTGAGCCTGCGCGTCCGGAGCCTGTGCTCCGCAACGGGACAGGCCACAACAGTGAGAGGCCCGCATACTGAAAAAAAAAAAAAAAAAAAAAAAAATCCTGTTCTGGTCATGCACCCTAGTTCCACTTAACTCCGTTTCATACACTACCCCCTTGCCTGAGTTGTACCTTGCAAATCAATTGGGAACCTCATTTCCTCCCGTTCTGAGAACTGTTCTTACTGGGTTTTTTCCCTCTAGTAATTAACATCATGCCCTAATGGTTCTCAGTCCTGACTGCAGATTTTATTCATTTAGAAGCATTTTAAGATTATCAGTCTCTGGTCTCATCCTGATGAACTGAGTCAGGATTTCTAGAAGCAGAGTCCCAGTATCAATATTATTTAAAAACTATCCCAGGTGAGGATAATTTCCTTAAAGCTTTGAAGAACTTTATAAACTCTTGACGCCTGAGCTTCACCCCCCTAGAGACCTGATTTTATCAGTTTTGGGGTCCTGACTGGGCATTGGAATGTTTTAATGTTCCCTAGATGATTCTTCAGGACATCCAAGGTGAGAACAACCGGTTTTTTATTTGTCCCTTTCCTGTTTGAGAATCTTTCTATTGCTTTTGAGTGTTTTTGTTGTAGCCATAACTTATAACAGGATCCAGGAGAACATACAGAAAAAGAAGTTATTGATTTGGCAGTGGACGGGAGAGTGGAGAGACTTGAAATACAGATGGGGAAAGTAATAATAATAAGTTAAGTGGAAAGCGCATAGTAAGGGTCAAGTACTTTTCTCAGCATTTTGTATATATTCAGTCATTGATTCCTCACAATAATGCTATTCTGCTGTCCAATTTCGACAAGAAGAATGAGAACAAATATATCAAGTATCTTGCCCAAGATCACATGTCTAGTAAGTGACAAGAGTCAAGATTTAAACCCAGCCTTGGTCCAGAATTTACTTTCTCAATCACTAGTCTAGACTACCTTGCCTCTAAGTGGCCTGGAATAGCTCCAAGGAAGTTTTTACATAACACTAAAAACATTCTTTTTTATTGATGTTGACATATGTCAGATTAAAATAGAAATAAAACAGCATTTATAATTATCTTTCTTTGTTTGGTTTGTACCCAAGATAATCCAACAACACAGCTGAACTCCATGTTCTAACCTGAAAAGGACTCTGAAAATGTAATCAAATCCAGAAGGGACACAGTTTACGACTGTGTTTTCCAAAAGTGTCCTGGAGGACAGTAAAGGGGGCCCATGAGACATTTTCAGTATTTTTAAAATCCTAATGTAAATTGTATAAATACCTGTTTCATTTTGAGTCGACCCAGGTCAAATTTTCTTTTGGCTGGAATTTACAATTAAGAATATTAAAACTAGCATCTCCACTAACCTAGAACTCTGATTATCAAATGTGAACATATTCAATTATCTGAAAATAGAAAAATGACTTAGTTATTATTGGCTGGTTCAGTAGATACAATCTTACACAACACTGGGTACACAGAAGAAATAATAAAAGGTTCATTCGCGAAAAGAGCTAGACAGCAATGATACATGAATTTCCTACTAAGGACAGAACACGTTAATGACAAAGCTATTCACAGACTCTGCTCTTCTCATTTCTATCCTAGTAATTTATTTATTTTTTTCCACTTAGACATTAGGGATATTATAGGAGAGTTAGCAAAAATGGTCTTTAAAGAACTCTTTAGAATACTTTCATTTATAAAGGACAGAAAGTGGAGCTCCATCTCGTTTAACCAAGAAGTAAATGTGATGGCTCAGGCCATGAAGATGTTCAAGGTTGTGTAGCTATGGCTGCGTCTAGCACATACGCACCCACAAGCACTCTTTCTTCCTCTGGATTTGCTATCTCCTGTTTTGGGGTTACTCTCGGGCAGATTTCCTAACATGGTAGGAAAGAGCCCCACTAGCCACATTCAGACCGATTGCTAGGGAAGAAAAAAGCGTACTTCTTTCATAAGAGCTCCAAATTTCAGGAGATTTCAGGAGAGCATGGATGGGGCAGGCCTGAGTCATAAACCCACTTTCAGAGCCTGGGAGTAGAAGCAGCCCTACTTGATATAAGGAGAGACATTTTCCCAAAAAGATGCTAGGTTGGCCAACAGGATATGTCTCTTAACAGGGAAACTATTGTTTACTACATGATCTTAAAAGACCTTCAATATCAAGGTTGATCTAACTCTTTTCACTTAACATTATATTCTGTGAAAGTTTTCCTGTGGATCAGAATCATATAGAAGCTCAAGTGGAAGGAAACTATGTAGTTGAACCATAAAGGTTTATACTTCTTGAGACATATTACTTCAGTTAATTCTAAGTACATTTTCCCCGGTCTTTAATTCTAGGAAATGTATTATAATCTTTAAAAAAAAAACCTTGAAGTTTGACAAACTGCTTTTGCATTTCATATTATTATCTGGGCATTTATTCCTCTCTGTAAAATAAAGAATAAACTTTGAGATTCAATTTTGGTCTGTATCGATCACTCTGAACTCATTATCCTATGAAGATTCAAACTACTGCTTTAGCAACCAGGATATTCAAGACAATCATTTTCATCCTGGGTTAAGACAAGATGGGTTAAATCTCATTTAATATCCTAGTAACATTTTCAAAGCAAAGACCAGGAACCATGTTGGATTTCATGTTTCAGGAAGCCAAATTTAAAAAATAGAGATTTAAACCTAACAATGAGAATTTCTCAATACTTCTCATTCTTCTGATTTTCTTGAAAATGCGCCTCCCCTGTTTGCACGGTGTCTTTAACCTTCAAACTGTCCTTTCTCCAACAGCCCCACTCCTTTAGAAGATACATGTTTACTTAGAGAAATCTAATTTGTGTTTTGTTAATGTGTGCTGTCTCTACTTGCTATATTACATTAAACGAGAAATAGAGTTACCAAAAATCATCTCACTTGAAATCATTCATAAGCTATCAACAAGGGAATCCATATACCAATTTCCTTTTTGCTTTATAACCATCTCCAGCACTAACTTGACCTTTACCTAAACAGGACTATAATTGCAGTTAAGATTATATAATTTACAATAACAACAAAAATTACTTTGTAGGAACTGCTACTGGGCACAAATGTCTCACAGCCATTAAGAGTATCATTCATCTTGAGAAGAAAATTATTCGTATCCACATCGACATTTTTAACATAAACTGTAGTACTCTCCATTGGCACCTTTTTACGTACCCATTAATCTCAATAGGAAAGCCTCAGTCTCACCCACCTAGTCTCTGAAGTTTGGATGTCACTACTGTGTACAATAAAAATTGTATATTCATGAACTCCATTTGTTTTATGTCCTTCTCTCTGTCAAAGCCTCCCAAGCAGCATATGCTTTGCTCTGTGGAGAATAAAATCAAATTTGTCTGTCTTGTCATATTGTCATCAAAGTGATAGTATCACAATTAGATTAACATTTTGTGAAAGAGCTGAAGGGAGGGAAATGTAATAGGAACACATTATAATAAAATCCACTTAACCCTTTCAGTCACAAAATCCCTTTTTCTCTAGCACCCGGAGGCAAAGAAGGCAATCAGACTCTAAAATAAGTGACACTGTCAAATTATTATGATGTATGTTGGAATCAAATAGGTCAGTTACTAGGCCTGCAAGGTACATTTTCATTTGAAAGGACCATTAAGATTTCATGACAACAACAATTTTAAGAAGTAAGACACTTCCTGGGGTTCTTTAATCAGTTTGGGATTAAGTCAGCAAGAATTGGTCAGAGTGGCTGGTGACACTATTTGACCCTTAGTATATCCTCACTCATTGAAGTCTTAGGTTCCAACTCAAGGAAAATGTCATATCCTGTATTGGCTTTTTCCTAGGAAATTTATTAAATTAAAATTCCTGTGGACAGCATAGAAATTTTATTTGCACTATTCTGATAGCTTAAAAAGACTCTGAGGTTCGAATATCAATTTTTGTGAGCCGGAAGTGAGGCAGGAACAAGAATATATGGTTGAAATTGGATAACAATTCTAGTGTCAGTTATTCTTCAGACAAGTTTCTTCTCTTTCCCATTGTGTGGAGAACAATAGCACTCACATGTACAAGAAAGGCAGTTCAGATGGAAACTACAGCTAGTCTTTTCCTTTGCAGGAGAAAGAGTGAGCTATCTTCATACCAGGCTGCCTTCACTAAAGGCTTCCTGGAGGGGCAGGAAAAGTCATCATCCCACTGCCCACAATGGTGTTGGGTGAGAGTTTTTGAGTCTCTGGGGCTGCCATGGTCCTCATGACCTTCACTGATGTTGGAGCATGGTGACTTCTTTGTGACCTTTTTCCAGGGAGGAGGCATATTTAGAGGGTTAAGAGTCACAGATTTTGGAGTACAGTCATATCCCAGCCAACCTCTGACATAACCTTTCCTCATCCTTGAGCCATCTCTTGCCTGCAACTTTTCTTTTTCTTTTTTTTTAAAATTGGGGCATAGTTGCTTTCCAATGTTGTGTTAGTTTCTGCCTTACAATGAAGTGAATCAACTATACGTATACATATATCCCCTCTTTTTTGGATTTCCTTCCCATTTAGGTCACCACAGAGCATTGAGTAGAGTTCCCTGTGCTATACAGCAGGTTCTCATTAGTTATCTATTTTATACATAGTAGTGTATATATGTCAATCCCAATCTCCCAGTTCATCCCACCCCCGTTTCCCCCCTTGGTGTCCACAGTCTTTAAAAAGGAATCTAGCACTAAATCATGTACTATGCAGTATTGTTCTCTCATTAATTTATATCAGTCAATCTTGCCTACCTCTCCAGCATCATTTCCTACAATTTCCCAGACAACCCTACAGGTCACACTATTTCCCTTATCTTGACAGTTTCCTCTTTCACACACCTCTTATCCCTTCACACATGCCTCTTCTTAGGATGCCCTCACATTCACTTGTCTTCAAGACAGCTCAAGTGTCACATCCTAAAGGAAATGTTATATAAAACCCACATTTGGACCTTCATGGCCCCTGTCATAATTTCCCCATAAAATTGTAATGATGACCCATATTTCCTCAGACTTTAAGAAATCCCAAACAATAATTTACATCTATTTCTTTATCTCTAATATAGAGGTCATTACCCAGCTCATAGAAAGTACTCAACAAACCAAAAGAAAGAAAGAATGAGTTCATGAAGAGCATCAAAACATTTATGAAAGACAGTGATGGTCCCTAGCATGCCAGATATTCACAGAGGAAAAGTCGTGTGCGATGGAAATTTGTTTCCTGTTTGGAATGGAGTTGTTTACTTATATCAGAAGACTACATAGTGTACCTTGACTTGAGCAACACATGTGACAGGAACTCATCATTTTATTCCTGTGAGAAGAAGGAGATGGAGTGAGGGCTGGTCCAATCAAATGGATTTGTCACTGGCAAAACAAGTAAACTCAAGTAATTTTGATTATTAGATTATTGTTTCCGAGAAACAATTGGGCCAACCCAATAGTAGCACATGTAGTGGTGTGTGGAGTTTGGTCTTGGTTTTGACCAAAAACCTTAAATCAATCTTAAATCAATGTATTGAATAATAGTAATAATAATATTTTAAATGTTGAGAGTTTACTGTAAACTTTTCATGCCTTAATTCACTCAAGACTCAGAAGAACCCTTTGGATTAGATATTATTATAATCCCCATTTTATAGATAAGGAAACTGGGTCACAGTATGCCTAATGATATTCTGATCATATCTTGAGATGACATAAAGCTGAAATAAGGAGTTATCTATTGGATCATAAAAGCAGGCTTTCAACAGAGCTCAGTAGACTGGAATAATGGATAAAAAATTCAATTACTATGGTATGGGGAGTCTTTGACAGAAGTTTGTTTGTGAAAAAAAAAGGGCTTTCATTAAGGTTTACAAAAGATTCCAAATAATGGTGGTATTAGGAAAAATTTCGTAAGTTCATTTAGGCTCTTATTAAGTCCCCTGCCAATAAGAGTTAGGTAAATTTCCAATATCACTCCTTCTTGGAGATGGAACTCAATAATTTGACACCAGATGCATGAGACATTTCTGCACAAGGAATTACTGAGGCCAATCCAAGTGCTATTACAACATTTCATTACCATATTCCAGGATAACCTGCCAATTTCACCTCTTGTCCTTCAACTTTGTCATTTATCATCCTTAATGATGCCATTTCCCAGTCTTGGAAGGAGCAGCTGTTAGGTATCTATAGGATCCCCTTCTCAGTTAATTCTTCTCAGGTGGTATCTCCTCACTCAAAGTGTGTTAGGTAACGAAGGCAATTTACAGATATCTGAGTTCAATACCACTTTAGCATCATCATTTAAATCATTTAGACAGGAGTATTTGGAACCTTCAGGCACATTTTGCAGGGAAATTTGTAGCAATTCTCTACTTCATTTTTCCTGAGTAGAAATGTCTACAAAATAAGCAATTTATAATAAATTGCACACGTGTTATCTCAGTCATTTCTTAGAATATGATCATTTTTACACATCCCTCCACACCTTCATATCTAGTGAGGCCTCCAGAAACCTTATGACAACACAGAAGTAAACTTGTACCTCACAACTAATTTTAGGCATTAGGCACATCTGAAAGTAGTGGTCTCAAGGTGTGCTCAAGGGTAGTGGTAAAACAGCCAAAACATGGGACATGGTTCTCTTAGAACCACTCTTCAAATCTATTTGGATGAATAGAACAAAATGATAAATTGTTGCTTTGGTTTTCAAATGATTTTGTATTTATAAAATATGTCTATAATTTCTCTTAAATGTAATTTATTGTTATATTTCTGAATAAAAAAGTTAACTAAGTCTTTAAATGATTTTAGAAATAATACTTGATATTTTAAAAAATCTTTCCAACTCTGTGGCCTATAGCAAAATTGCTTCACTAAGAACTAACTGAAACATCCATCTAAATGGATGATATTGTCTGCTTTTCACCCACCCCCCAAATTTATCAAAGGGAATTCTAATATCTGTTGTAAGCCGCAGCACCCTATATCAATTATAATATCTAAATAATGCTTAATTTAGATATAATAGCTATAACATCTAAAGGAAATATATGTATTTATACAGATATATATTTACAGATATAAATATACCCATAGGATATGTTTCTTCTCATAATTTTCTTCATAAGTTGTGATTTTCAAGGAGTTTATCCATTTCATCTAAGTTGACTAATTTATGGGCATAAAATTACTCATACTACTACAATATTAAAATTTTACATCTGTACAGACGGTACTTCTAAAATGGCTCTGTAAGGACTTTGGCCAACTTTTTCTCAGTCAAGTAACTATTTAACTGGTGAAAATTACTTTTAAAAAATGTTTAAAATGCCTGGAAATTGATCTAAGAACATGTAGTAAACAGAGAAATATTATTCAGGAAAATCTGCTATATCTCAGTAAGAACAAGAGTCTAGTGCATTTGAGCCCTGAGCTGCTCCTAACCTCCCTTCCCCCACCTCTATGTTATGGAAGCCTTCTTCATCATTCAGCCTGTGGCTTTGGTTTTACCCTGAGAGGAGCAGGGCACCAGTGTTTCTCATTCCTCCCCCCTGCCTCCCAGCTCTGTGTTGTAGAAGTCCTATTTTGGGTAGGCATAGCCCAGAGAACTGGGCTCCCTTTCCTCACCTAGCTCTTAGAGCAGAATGTCTATGCCAGTTTCAGCATGCCAATCAGTTATTGGGGCCTGATGTCCTGCTGCCCCATATCCCCCACCAAAGCATGCTTGTAGGCCAGAGAGTCTGTGAAGCCTAGAAGATCAGAAGCTAGTATTCCCCTCTCCAGTGTCTGTAGAGGTGTCACTCCAGGAGAATTAGGCTACTGTCCCCTCCTAGCTGTGGTGCAGTGACCCTGAGGTCCTGCCCAGGGAGGAGAGATATACTCTAAAGATGGCAAGCTCCAGAGCTCCACCTGAGAGGACTAACTAGGGGCATTTGTCTAGGGGCAATTGTTGTCAAAGACAATGGAGAATGTGGTGAAGAGCGATTAAGAGGAGTCTTCTAGCTCTGTGAAACAAGAAAAATCACAGTGCAGCCAGAAATGGAAGAGAAATAGCCAAGAAGAGCTCTCTTGGGATCACAGTTAACTCTGGTCAGGAAGCCTATGTGCATATGCTAGGCTGCACCCTTATAGGACAAATCATTGAAGGATATGAGCATACTTGAAAGTATTTTCCAAGTCACACACAGATCTGCAAAGGGTAGAAGCCTAACTGGATCAAGGGACTTCAGTGCAACCACTGACCAACTGCTGGGTAAACAAGCAGCTACTTTAACTCAGGGGCAACAATAGGCTACTCTGACCCAGGGACATCAGAAATTCAGGCTTAAAAGTAAATCGCACTCATCCGTGGTAGCCTGGAAGATTGGATGCATGCTCAAGGCTGTACTCTCTCAGAAATGACCAGAGAGAGCACCTCTGAGCTATTAGCTTCTGGATGAACAAAAGGCATAGTAAATGAACTCCCGAACTATGACAGCAGTGTCCATGACATATGCATCCAAGGGTAAAGAGTGAAAATATAACTGGCTGAGGGAGCCTAAGCATAAACTTTGACCAATAAATGACTTATGTTGACCTGAGGTGACCTCTAGATAGTTAAAAATTAAGTAAGGGGGAAAAGTCTGAGTAAGGACATCATAGGCTGAACACTGTAGGGAAAATAGACACTGTAGGGAAAATAACCAGCCCCAGAAGGACAGGATCAGTATCTGGAGTTGTTACATACATTAAATAAAATGTTCAGTTTCAGCAAAAAAATTAAAAAGTGAGACATGAAAAGAATCAGGAAAGTGTGATTCATATCAACATTGGTTCATTGATAGTAACAAATGTACTTACTAAAGTCTGGTGTTAATAGAGAGGAAACAGAGCTGTAACTTCAGTTCTCATCTTTCTAAGTATCCTCGGTAACTATTTCTTGACCAGTTCCTAAAGTGAGGGTCTGGATATAAACAAGTCCTACCATCTAAAATCTTGGCTGCTGCAGAGTTTAGGAGAACATTTCATACAACATCTGCACCCGTCTCATAGCAGAGGTAAATAGAGTCTGCATAGTGAACAGATGCTACTGCTTGTCGGATAGGCTGTCCTAATCACCCTCCTCAAGGTCCCTCTTACAGGAAAAAAAAAAGAAAAATAATGCTTGAAAGCCTCCTGAATTTGATAACAAAACAAAACAAAACAAACAAAAAAAACGAATCTACATGTTCAACAAACTTAACAAGCTCCAGCAAAGATGAACTCAAGGAAATACACACATAGATACCTCATAGCCAAATTGTTGAAAACTAAAAACAAAGAGAAAATCTTAAAAGCAACAAAGGAAAAGTGGTTCATGGCAAACAAGGAAATGGCAATAAGGTTAACAGCTGACTTCTTGTCAGAAACAATAGGAGCCAAAAGGGAGTGAGACAACATATTCAAAATGTTGAAAACAAACAAACAAATAAAACCCTGTCAACCAAGAATCCTATGTCCAGCAAATATCTTTCAACGGTGAAATAAAGATATTCCCAGAAAACAAAAAATAAGAGAATTTGTTGTTAGCAGACCTGCCCTAAAATAAATACATGATGAAGGAAGTTCTTCAGGCTTCAAGGAAGTGACATCGGACAGTAATTCAAATCCACATGAAAAAAACAAAGTTTTGATAAGGATAATTATATAGGTGATGATAAGTATAAATGCTTATTTATTTTTCTTGCTTCATTTATTATACATATATATTTGTGATCTCCTTTATTCTCCTAGTATCTCTAAACATATAAAATTATATAAAACAATAATTATAACTATTCTTGGGTTTGTAACATAGATAGCACATATATGCAATGTGTGTAACATATATGTTAATATATTAATAATGTATATATTACACTCACATATCTATGCAATATGTTTAAAAATATCTTAAAAAGGAGGAAGGACAGGGAGCTATATGGAAATAATGTTTCTAGATCTTACTGGAGTTAACATAAATCTGAAGTTAATTTTGTTATGATATTTTGTAATTTGTATATTTTGTATATTGTAAATTCTAGAGGGGTCACTAAAACAATAACTTAAAAAAATTATGTCTGTGGAATATTTTAGTGATATCCCCTCTTTCATTCCCAATAGTGAATGAAGACTCTTTCCTCGAAGAATCTGACTAGAGGATTGTTAACCTTTTTAGATAACCAATTTTGCGCTGTTGATGTTCTTTTTGTCCTGTTTCATTGATTTGCATTCTTATCTTTATTGTTTTCTTTCTTCTACTTACTTTGGGTTTAAATTGAATTTTTCTGTAGCTTCTTAAGGTGGCAGCTTAGTTAATTTTATGACTTTTTTTAATCTAATATAAGCATTTTAATGTAATAAACCTCTTCTAAGCAATTCTTAAGTTGTTTCCATAAATTTTGAGATGTTGTGTTTTTATTATCATCTGGTAAAACATTTTCTAAATTTTCTTTATTTTTTTCTTTGACCTGTTGGTTATTTAGAAGCATGTGTTAGTTAATTCCAGATTTTGGAGAAATTTTATTATTGGTGCTTAATTAGTATAGTTGAACACATAATTGATATAATTTAATTGACACTTATTTCATGGCCCAGTGTACAATCTCTCTTGAATATTATATGAGCTCTTGAAAAATAATGTATCCTGCAGTGGTTAGTTACAGTGTATTATAAATGTCACTTAGATCAAATAGATTAAGAATATTGTTCAAATGTTTATATATTTACTGATATGTGGTTTATTTGTTCTATCACTTACTGAAAAGAGGGTGTAAAAATCTTCAATTATGATGTACCTTTTATTATTTTTCCCTTTAGTTCTGTCAGCTTTGCTTTAAGTATTTTAAAGCTCTGTTATTAGATTCATACACATTTAAGATTATGATGTCCTCTTGATCAATTGATTCTTTTATTATTATGAAATGACCTTCTTCTCTGTCAAGTCCTTTTCTTGAAATGTACTTTGTCTAATAACAATATAGCCACTCAAATTTCTTGTGATTAGTGTGGTGTGGTATAGCTTTTTCTATCATTTTCTTTTTCAATCTGTTTGTGTCTCTATATTTGAAGTGTAGATGTTTTAAGTAGTATATAGTTGTATCATTTTTTATTAAGTCTGATAATTTCTATCTTTGAATTGGAATATTTACTTCATTCATATTTAATGTATAATCAATATAACTTGATTTAAACTTATCATCTTGCCATTGCTTTTTACTCATCCACTCTGTTATTTCTTCCTTTTTTCCCCTTTTTGAATTCTCTTAGGTTAAGCAAATAATATTTTAATGTTACACTCTATCTACTGCATTGGCTTTTACTTGCACCTCTTTGTGTGTGTAGTTTATTTTTTTAGTGACTTCTCTAGGGATTCCAGTTTGCATCCTTAATCATAATTTGCCTAGAATTAATATTACCCACTTGATACATAATGTAAGAATCTTATAACTATATTTTTATTTAGATTCCTTCTCAACCTTTGTATAATTGTATTATATATTTTACCTGTACATGTTTTAAACCTTACACTACATTGTTGTTATTTTGTTTTAAACAGCAAACTTACTTTTTTTTTCTTCAATTTTTATTGTTTTTTTTTTGGCTTTGTTGCATCTTCGTTGCTGTGAGCAGGCTTTCTCTAGTTGCAGCAAGTGGGGGCTACTCTTCATTGCAGTGCACAGGCTTCTCATTGCGGTGGCTTCTCTTGTTGTGGAGCAGGGGCTTTAGGCCCGCAGGCTTCAGTAGTTGTGGTACACGGGCTCAGTAGTTGTGGCACGTGGGCCCTAGGCGCGGGCTTCAGTAGTTGTGGGGTGTGGGCTCAGTAGTTGTGACTCACGGGCTCTAGAGCACAGGCTCAGTAGCTGTGGCGCACGGATTTAGTTGGTCCACGGCATGTATGATCTTCCTGGACCAGGGATCGAACCTGTGTCCCCTGCATTGGCAGGTAGATTCTTAACCACTGCACCACCAGGGAAGTCCCAGATTCACTCTTTAAATGACCAGAAACCTTAACATAGGAATATTTCTGAGTTCCCAAGGCCAAATGCAATGGATCCTAGCATGTGCTGGATAAACTCTTATTAAATAACAGAATGAATGACTGTGTGAATGTATGAATTGCCAAGCATCACATTCACCATGTTTTAATGCCTCTAAAATGCTATGAATTGTAAGATGTACTATTATTTTATGGACCACTGATAAAGAAAAAACAGTCAATTAAACTATATATGCCACAGTCAGATGCATTCTGATTTCACAGGTATTAAAAGATGACCAAATATATGTCTTAGATTCTATGAAATAGAGAGTTCATCAGTGATAGATCAAGATCTCCTGATTCCTAGTCCAGTGCATTTTTCTTATTATACCACACCATCTCATTCATTCAACAGAAACGTTTTTTTATTCTCAAAGATACCTTCATCTTCAAAAACCATTCCCTTAAGTTATGTAGGCAAAGATTTTTCCTATTCAAATGAAAATACTCATAAACTTTAAATTCTGACTAGGTCACATCTAGAGATTTATTTTTTTCTTCAAATAATTTCCAGACCAAAACAAACAAATGACAACAACAGAAAACAGAAAACAAAAATCAAAAAAACCTTCTGGATCTGGAACACATAATAGGCAATTAAAGTAAAAAAGAAATTAAAAGATACAGTCTGTATGTAGATGATGAGAAGCAGATAAAGGGAAATTGGGAAACTATAAGAACAATATTCTGCCAACTTAATTTTTGTCCTGGTTGTTCTTGGTTACTGTAAGTTTTGTTTACCAGACCCTGGGGGTGGGGGGAATTTTTTTGATGAAAGTTATTTAGTAGCCTAGAGAAACTGGTTCTGAAATTAAAATTCCTTCTTTTCTTGACTTTGATTATTATGTGCCAGCCATTTTCTTAACTAAAGTATAAGCCAAAAATATAGCCACAGCTTTATGGATGCATGAAGGAGAGTTTACAACTGCACTGATTACAAAAGGCAGCAGACCAACATGAAAATATTGCTCAAGGGATGACTAGAGAAATTAAAGTAATAAAAAAATTTTGAGAGGAAAAATTCTATAGGCAAATAATCAAATCAAATTGTATTTATTCATTCAATCTGAAATCAACTTGTAGGACAGATCCAAAAGTGTCAGGCACAACACTCAGCACTAGATAATCAAATGTCCCTCAAATGTGATTTAAGGGATGGTCATTGCCTGAGAAGCCCATTCCAGTAGGGGAGCCAGACGTGTAGACAAAAACACTTGTTCCGGGACACATGTTCCCAGAACACAAGAGGGATGGGTAAGAATAGACATTGCCCCTCATGTGTTATTGAAACAGAGAGGAAACAATTAATTCTGCATCTGTAGGAACTGCTGTGAGGATTGATAGATTTGGGTAAGGCTATATTCCAGGTGACTCTTGGAGGATGACCAAGCATTGGTTAAATGGACAAGTAGGGGAGTGCAAATCTGGTTTTCAGGTCAAAGTTTGCAAATAAAAATATGGAAAACAGAGCGTCTGCATCTTGATGCATTCTTGACAACTTTTCTTCATCTTACTCTCTTGCTATTTGTGGTATTCCTTCCTCTTAGAAAATGTTAAAGTACTTTGGAAATAGCTCATTACACTATGTTTGCTTGGTGTTCAGGGCATAAATATTTGTCTGTGCTCCTTCTGGGTCCTTGGACTCACTGACCTTCTTATAAAACAAGATTGCCATCTTGTTTTATAAGAAGAGTATCTAATGCCATCACATGGCTTCTCTAGCATCTTGTTTCTGCTATGAACCACTAACTCGATCTGCACGTGAAATGTTCAAGGACATGCTGATGACACAGTGGTGTCTAGAAGCCAGATAGACAGCTTCAGGCCAGAGAGCTGCTGGAGGAAACCGTCCACATCTACCTCAATTAGAACTGACAACCAGCCTGTATTCATAACACAAGATTCTTCAGTGTGGAACATCAGAACCCAGCTAGAAAAGGCAACAACACAAACTGAATTTTTCTGTTTCTTTGTTTTGCTTCGGGGCACCTCCTTTGTTGTCCTTTGTATAAATGTCTGTTTATTTTAAAGGAAAATATTTCTGATGTTCAAACGATTGATCAAAAGTAGTTATTCTGTTGTAATGTCTGAAGTGACCTGAATGTAGCCCATGGTTAGTGTCTGTGCTGTAGAAATAGAGAGGGCAAAGGCTTCTGAAGTATAAGTTACCCTCCCACTGACTTAGTATATAGCTTTTGCTGTATAGAATTTACATTGTGGAAAAAATGTTGGCTATTATAAACAAGTAGGACACATTTGAAAATTCTTATCTCTTAGTTTATTCTAATGATTGGTTGTTTTATCTTGGTACCATGACTGTTGCCAGCTCAATGACTAGTAGTCTCCAAAGCAGGGTGTCTCTATCCAGAGGGTTGTTGAAAATACTGTAGGAAGAGTGAATAATAATAATACAACTTGTATTTATATTTATTTTCTGTCTAAATTGTGAAAAGAGAAATGAAGCTTTGTTGATCTTTAACATAGGGGTGGAGACTGCCTACACCCTTGGTCCTCATGTGACATATAGAACCTAATATATCCTGAAAGAAGACTGTAAGAGCTATAAAGTGGAGGATTTGACAGTATATCCCTTACATCTGTACTTTGCAGCTGTAATATATTGCTGTTTACATGCTATAGGATGTTATCAATGTGCTTCATTTTATAAAAATGAGTCTTTTTAATAACTTAAATTTTTTTTAACATATAATACCTGTATATTGTACAAAATCCAAAACACATGAGAGCATAAAGTATGAAAAGTCATCCAACCACTCTTATTTCTAATCATCATGACTCATCTTGGATAGGATCAGAGGTACCAGGTTCTCATGAATCCTTCCCGAGACACATTGTTCATATACAGCCAGCTGGCATACTTCCATGTTCCCTTTCCTATACCCTCTCTTTTACAATATTAATAGTGGTAATTTTGCCCCTTAGAGTTTTTCACTTGCTATATCATGGAAATACTTCCATATCAGTCCATAAAGAGTTTTCATGTTCTTTTTACGGCTGTATAATATTCCTTTTTATAGATATACCATGATTGATGTACCAGTCCCCAAGTGATAGATATTTACACTATTTCCAGTCCTTTGCTGTGGCAAACAATGCTGCATTGGATAACCTCTCTTGTGTGTCACTTTAAACACATGCTTGGATGGCTGTCAGATAAATTTTTAAGAGGTTGAATATCTGAATCAAAAAGTGTGTGCATTTGTAATTTTGAAAAATACTGCCAAATTAACTTCATAAATGTTGCACTAATTTACACTCCCACCGGCAATGTATGAGAGTGTCTGTTTCCCCACAGTCCTGCCAACAGTAAATACCTTTGCATAATTGGAGCTTGGGATTGAAAAATAAGTATCATGATCTAGTAAGGTGAGCCAAGAGTAAATGTCTTCTATTTGGATCTATCTTTCTTTGTAAAATACTTCTTTCCAAGCAATGGCATTCCTTAAAACTCTGTGCTAAAATTAAGACTTTAAAAGCAGACCTTCAAATCACTGTATTACAAAGCATTAACTGAAAACTTTCAGAACTAATGAAGCATTTTCAACCACAGTTCGTATTACATGGTGCTTTTCATATCATCAATAAATAAAATAAAACTATTTTTAATGTTATTGATTTTTTATTTATCTTAACCCTTCTAAAATTCTATTTTTTGCAGGTTATATATGCACACAGGTATATGTGTGTATATTTGTAATAAACATACTCTTAGTGTATCATAATATTGTGTAATTTTTGAGTAAAAACTTTTGTATCAGAGGGTTGCCCAATACATTTTTGCTGATGAGACCTGGGACAAAAACATTTTAAAGACCACTGACTGGTCCATATAATCAGGTACTCATAAAATAAATAAAATTTAAAATTAACAAGCATTTAAAACATGTAACATTTTCCTGTTTAACCTCTTTCCCCTGGCAACACAATTCTGGCTGGGAATCTGAGCACCAATCTATTACTTATGATCTGTAAGGCCCCATCCAGAGTGCACTTTAAGTATTGGTAGATTTCCAGAAGAAAAATATTTTTTCTCTCCTCAGAGAGGATTATAATGAAAAGTCTACAGTCTTCACTCTGCCCTAAGATTACAAGTAGTGTAGAAAAAAAGAAAGCTGACCCTCTTCATTTGAATGATTCTACTCACGAGGAGGATGGAGAGGTTTGATGACCTTTCTGCGTAAAGACTTCATGCATTGATCCCACAGCAGGCATTTCTCTGAAATGATAAAGAAGTCTTCCAACAGCTGCTCTTGGAGGTTGTGTCTCCGGCCAGGGCTTCCTTCCCAGCAGCAAACGCTTCCCCTCCTGGTGTTACCAAGTCCAAGCTCATACTGCTCACTGCATGATGGGCCAATAAATCGAGACATGAGTTGTTGGGGCCAGGAATAGAGACTTCATTCGGAAAGCCAGCAGACTGAGAAGATGGTGAACTACTGTCCCAAAGAACCAACTTACCTTAGTTAGAATTCAAGCAACTTTTATACTAAAAGGGGAGGGGGTGTGCTTGGTTGTTGCAAACTTCTTGGTGTCAGAATCCTTTGTTCTTGCAGCTATCCAGTAAGTAAGTCATGATGTTTCTGTAAACCTCCAACAAGGCACACATTATTCTCTGTTCTGAAACTTTCTATCTCTATATGAATGGAAAAGTGTTATACCTTTAAAAGTCGGTGCCTTGAGAATGGGCTATCCGGTATATTTCAGGCTTTAAGCAGCATTCTTATATTGTAGCAAAAGCAATAGAATACAAAGGTTAAGGTGAAAGAAACAGATCCAATATGGAGTCAGATTTGTTCTTCCCTATTTCACTGGCAGCAGCTCCTGACCACAGCTCCTATCAGAAACTAGTGTTTCTTCCTTGAACACCTTATGGATTCCTCAAGTCCTAGATGCCTAAGGGCAACCTCTGAGGCACAGCTTAGAGAACAGACCACTAAAAGCAGTTTTTTATAGTCATAACTATTTAAAAATATTTTTCCTGATTTGCAAACTTGGAAAACACAGAAAATGGTAAAGAAAAAATTAATAGTAACCATAATGGAAAAAAATTTAACTTACCATAATACTGCAATATTGCTATTAACATTTTATCATGATTCCTTCCAGTCTTTTCTCAGTATAAAATATAATATTTTGTATAATGGGATTATATAGCATATACAGTTTGGCCTTCTAATTTTTGCTCTCTGTGAAATGCCATGAATATTTCCCATGCCATTAAAAGCACTTTCAAAATAACTTTTTAATAACTACTTAATAGATCATTGTATAGTTGAATCTTATTTAACTAACCCACCTGTGTTGGATGTTTGTGTCATATTCAATGTTATACTCTAATTGCATCTAAGGAACATCCTGGTACAATGAATCTTTGCTAACAATCTTAAGTTCAAATTTCAGGTTGAGTCCTTAAGATGAATTCTTGAAAATAGCCATGCTGTACTGATAGCTCTTGAGCCACAGTCACTGTATACGTTTCCAACAAGAGTCCGGTCTCACCACATCCACATTAATTAACTGCATATTCATGGATTTTGAATAAATAATGCTAATTTGATAGGGAAAAAATGGTAACGACGCTACTATAATTTATATTTCTTTAATCACCAGTTAGATTGAAAAGTTTTTGTATATATTTCTCAAAGAATTTTGTATAACAAAAGTAATACAAACTCAGCACTGGAAATATCAAAATAGAAGAGTATAAATAAAAATCATTGGTAATCGCACAGCTAAGAGCTCGTACATATTAATATTGCTTTTTATTGTGCATATTTTATTCCAATGAGAATTTTTTGTATATATATTTTGTGTATATCTGGATCATATAATATATATAATTTAGAAGTCTGTTTTTCATTTACAGCATTTTTCCTGTCTCAAAAATAATTTGAAAATGTAACTTTAAAGAATTACATAACTTCAGTGTATAATTATTTACTTAAGCATTACCATTTTGTTAAACATCTAGTTATAAACTCTTATTACAAATAACAGTATTTTCTTGTTTTTAATTGGCATTTATTTGATTACAAATAAAATTGAATTTCAAAATGCTTATTGGCTGCTGTACTTCTGCTTCTATGGATTATCAGTTTATACCCTTTCCCTCATTTTGTAAATGGAATTAATAGGTTTTTAAAAATTAATTTGTAACAGCTTTTTAGATTTTAAAGATATTGCCTCCTTCTCAGTTATACTCAGTTATACTTATAATAAGTAATTTTCCCATTTTGGTTGTTTGACTTTTATTTGTAGTTATTTGACATGCAAAAGCTCTATATTTTTATTTGGTCAAATCTATTCATACTTTTATTTGAGCCTTTGTTTATTGCTTTCATGCATTCAGAAAAGTCTTCTTCAATTCAAGCTCAGTTAAATATTCAACAGTGTTCTTCTATTGGAGGGGGGTTAGTAGTTTTATATTTTACATTGAACTATTTAATTTATGTAGACACTGTTTCAGAATATAGTGACTTTTTTTCAAATAACCAACTTTCCAGGTTTTTCTTTAGTTTGAGAACCTTGTTTCATACAGGGAAGTCATTATACATGGTGGAACTAATATAAGCATAATTACTCTTGAAAAACACCTTCTACAGCACCCAAAATATTATATGCAGATGGATAGTCTCTCTATAAGTTCAACACACAGCAACTATCTTCTCCAGTGTTGGAACAATTGGTATTTTTAGTGTACGGCACAATTTGAATATATTAGTTCAGGTTAGAGTTCTTTAAGCTCTAGAATAACATGCAATGTGAGAAATTCTCTTACTATGGGAAGCTCAAAGGACCTGAGACTGAAGAAATACAAGATTCCTGTGTCTCTTTCACGGTCACTCACTCTAGAGCATGTGGTCAAAGAATGGAAAGGAAGACACATGGAGAATCACCTGTTCTACATAAATGGTACACCCTCTCCAGTTCAGTCTATGTCTTTCTCTCTTTCTCTCCCTCCAATGTAAGTTAAAGCTGTGTATGATGTGTTGCTACTGTGTCTTCCCAGAAACCTGTTTCCATCCCTGTAGCTGTGGGCTAGCCTAAGCCTCATGGTATCACAGTTTTCTACCCTCTTTTGCTTTTCCTGAGTTGGACCTCACTCTCCCCTTTCTCAAAGGTGAACCCTAGTGGTCCCTAAAATTATCCTCCAAACCATAAAGTTCCATGCTGGAATCCATGACCTCTCTAAGTGTCACTGTCAGGTATCTGGAGCACTGTCCAGAGGAAATATCATGCAAGCCACATATTCAATTTTAAATTTCCTACTAGGCACATTTTTTTTAATAAAAAGAAATGTAAAATTAATTTAAATAATATATCTTATTTAACCCAGTCATCTCAACATGTAAGCAACATAAAAATAATTAATGAGATATTCTACAACCTTTCAAAATCACTAAGTCCTCAAAATCTGGTGTGTATATGACACTTGCAGCGCATCTCAATTTGGATTAGCAATGTTTCAAGTGCTCAAGAGCTGCATGTGGCTAATGGCGACTGTACTGAGCAATGCAGATCTAAAGGGCTTGCTAACAATCCTAAATTCATCATGAAACTCATCATCAGCTGTATGTTTCATGTAAGGGTTCTGGATAGTCTATAGTTTTCAAGCCACATTGAAAAGCTAACTCCTCAAAGACCCATGCTACACCATTTAGAAAGTAAGTCAGAGTAAGAATGAGTGGTTGCTTCTTTCTTTTTCTCATCTCCTCTTCTATGCAATCCATTTCTTTTCTCTGCATCCACACACTTTACATTCCATGCTTTCCACCATCCTATCACTTTGTGTTGGTAACAAGCAGCCCTGGATCAAGGGAAATGAATGAATGACTAAGACTCAAGGAAGAGAGTTCTCAGTGACAAACGTGTCAGAAATAATAAGACCTCTTCTTTCCTCGGTGGCTTACAATCTACTTCTCCCAATATATACTCTTTTCTCCATGAGGATAAGAGATATAATTTTATTTTTAACTGATATTCGTAAAAATCTGCATTTTCTGATTGTTACTTAAGTTTGTAAGCATTGGTAAATGCAGAATATATACTTTTAACTGTGGCTTTTTTTTTAAGGAGCATGCAAATGTGTTTGCTAGCATTGTTTTAAAGTGAACAGAAAGCTCTCAGTAAACTTTTACATTACTCTGCAACATGTTTTGTTAGAAAAGCCTGTGGTAGTATCTAAAATTATGTAAATCATCAGTTTTTAATCTGGCAGGAAGTAGATAGTGGCCCATTAAACTTTCGTAATTAAATTTTCCCTGTACTCCCCCGTAGAACCATTATCTGAGTTTTCTAATTAACACAAGAGGAGGGAGTCAATTCAGATTGATGGGATCTAGAGCCATCCCCTTTCATTTTAATGACCTTTAATAAACTTTTATTACTATTGATATTGATAATTATAATACACCCTTTAATTCTGCAATGTGATTCTAAGGACCTTTTCAAAAATTACAAAATTCACCTTTAAAGCTAGAGTAGGCAGAATTATTGTATTCCCAGATGCTGAGCATTTAAGGCAGTGACTTTAAGCAAGCTGGAGGGTAGACAGGCATCGTGTCGATGGCTTTTTCTTTCCTCCACCCATAGTGCAGGACCTCAGTCCTTACACAGCTTCTGATTTTCAGAGCACAGCTCTCCTCCAAGACTGGCAATCAGGCTGAACTGGAAGGTATTTCATGATAAACAATCCACAGGGAACAAGGTGGAATTTACTAAATTTGTTTTATTTTCAATTGGAAAGACATTGAGAGCAGGAGGCTAGATTCCCAAGAGGATAAGTCATTAGGCAAGCTAGGCTGGTTTCCCAGAATGATTTCATGCCATTTTACCAGAGCTTTATATAATTCTACATCCTCTCAGAACTGCCATTCCTGTCATTGGAACTGATGCTTCCGGGTGAGAATATGAATTTGCCGATACGAACACATAAGCACTGAGAAGAACACTTACATCTTTTCGCTTGCTTTGGAAACTGGAGTATTGGGAGGATAAGTTACAGGGGTTATGTGTGTAGTAAAGGATGGAGCTAGGATTTAGCTAATGCTGTTGCCCATCAAGCAATACTGTCTGCAGAATCATAATAGGTGACTTATGTTGGACTCTAGTGCCTTGGTTAATGAAATCAAAAGTTGTGAAGTTGTAATCAACCAAACTCATGCTACTTAAGGGAGACTGACTACAATAGTCTCATAATCTCCTCATCTATAAAGTGGAAACTAAAATATATTTTATACCATAAAAACATTGTGGAGATTAAATGAGATAAGGTATATAACATACGTAGCATAGTGCCTGGTTCAACAAATATTCCTTCTCATTTTAATTATAAATATTGTTGTCATAGTACCTCACCTGTTCTTTTTTTTTTTTTTTTTTCAATTTCACCTCATTTCTTCTTTTCAAATTTCAGGTGTTTGCTGTCCCAATATATGGGAAAAAAGTATATATCAAAAATAAAAGTCTAGACTTCCCTGAGAGAAGAGGCGGCAAGGATCTGCTCAAGATTACAAATATATGATGCAATCATTGGATGCAAAGATTTAGAATCTAGCTGTTGCAGTAATCTAATGATGAGGTTGTACTAACTTGTTCTTGTATGACAGCAGAAAGAGTAGAGAAGAAAGAAAAATCTCAGAGACTCTTAAATAGCAATAATCACAACTATAAATTTTCAGGAAATTTAATTTAATATAATTTTCAGGAAAAATAGACATGCTTTAAACTTCTTGTGGAAAAGCTCCATTTCATGACGTGTTGGACTAACTGGGACCAAACATACCCTCCCACTAGTTGTTTCTAGTGAAACAACAAGAAAAGTCTGTGTGTGGGGTGGGTGAAAGGGGGAGAATATATAAAGCAATATATTGGGAGAGTGCAGAACTGTGGTTCATTAGAGAAGGGAAACAAATGAAGTCAGCCATATGACTGCCCTGATTTTCTGTCTGGAGGAACTTCCAGACCATGCAGCAGTGAGGAGATCCCAGAGAGAGCTTGGCAACTCACTCGGTTGAGAAGACGCAGATCCGAGTTTCAGAAGATTTAGGTGGTTAGAGAGGAGAGAGCTGTGTGGAGAAACAGCTTCAGAAGATATTTGTAGTGAGTCTGTTCTTGAATACTAAACTATACATGTATAAAGTAAAAGTCCATGAGGCCAGGCAAACAATTCAAGAATTGTATGCTGAAGTTCTTAGAACTCACGCAGGGCTGAGAGACACCTTCACTGGAGACTCCAAAGAGGTTACACTTTAGTAGTGATGCTAAACCAGTCCTAGAATGAAGGATACTCTAGACTGGAGATTGACAGAGAATGGTCCAAGAGCCAAATCCAGTCCAGTCCACAGCCTTTTATTGTATGGGCCCCCAGCTAAGAGTGCTTTCTTTGTTCTTAAAAGGTTTTAAGATAAAGAAGGTGAAGAACGAGGAGAAGAAGGAGGAAGAGAGGAGGATATAGAATACATACCATCGATTGGATGTGATCTGAAACGGTTAAAATACTTACCACCTAGTCTTCATAGGAAAAGTTCAAAGACCCTGCTCTAGAACTACCTTAAAAAGTCTGAAAGGTAACCCTTGAAACAATCAAACTGATGCTCAGTTCATTTAACTTCTAGCCACAACAAAGTCCAACATACCTTAAATAGATACAATAAAATCCAGCACTTAACAGTGTAAAACTCACAATCCTCAGCATCCAATAAAAAAAATTATTAGATGCACAAAAGAAGCAGGAAAATGTTACCCATAACCAGAAGAAAAATCACTCAACAGAAACTGACTCAGAAATGACAGAGATGATGGAATGAACAGACAAGGATTTTAAGCATCTATTATAAATGTGCTCAAGGATTTAAAAGAGAGCATTAACATAAAGAGGAGAGAATTAAGGGATATATAAAGGAAAAAAATAGAACTTCTAGAGATGAAAAATACAATATCCTAAATGAGAAATTTACTATATGGGATTCATAGTAGATTAGATTCTGCAGAAGAAAAGACCGGTAAATTTGTGTACATAACAATAGAGGTTATCCAAACTGAAGTGCAAAAGAAAAACGTCTGAAAAAATGAGCGAAGTTTCAGTGGCTTATAGAACAATATAAAATGGATTAATATATGTATAACTAGAATCCCAGAAAAGAAGGATGGAGAGAAAAATAGGTAAAGACATATGGTTAAAACCTTCCAAATTTGACGAGAACTATATAAACTTACTGATTCAAGAACCGCAATAAATCCCAAATGGGTTAAATACAAAGAAACTATTCCAAGATAAATCATAAGCAAATTGCTAAAAATTCACAATAAAGAGCAAATATTAACACACTCAGAAAAAAGACCCATTACATATAGAATAACTAAAATAGGAATGACAGTGAACCTCTTGTCTCAAACTATGCAGCCATATTCTGAAGAAGAAGAAAAACAAGACCCTACAACTGTCAACTTAGAATTTTATATTCACTGAAAATATCTCAAAAATGAAAATTCATGCCAGCAATAAACAATTGGAATTTGAAAATTTTAAAAATGCCATTTACAATAGCACCAAAAAAATAAGTATTTAATACGTAGGTAAGTATTTTGTTAGGTAAGTCTAACAAAATATTTTCAGGATATACATGCAGAAAATAACAAACTTTGATTAAAGAAATCAAAGAAAATATAAATAAATGAAGGGATATGCTGTGGATTCATGGATTGGTAGACTTAATATTGTCATGATGTCATTTCTGCCCCACTTGACCTCTAGATCCAATGCAACACCCATCAAAATCCAGCAAGCTATTTTGTAAATACCAAAAAGAATGATTATAAAGTTTATACATAAAGGCAGAAGTCCTAGAATAGCCAATACAACACTGAAGAACAAATTTGGAGGAGTTACATGACCTGATTTCTAGCTATCAAGTTATGAAAAGACATGGATGAATTTTAAATGCATATTTCTCAGTTAAAGAAGCCAATCTCAAAAGTCTGAATACTATGATTCTGATTATATTCTGAAAAGTCAAAGCTATGGAGACAATGAAAAGATCATTGGTTGCCAGGGATTTGGCAGTAGAGGAGGGAGGGTGGGATAGATAAAGCATAGGGAAGTTTTTTAGAACGGTAAAACTATTCTGTATAACACTATAATTGTGGATACATGATGTTATGCAATTTTCAAAAGCCACTGAACTTTACAGCTCAAAGTGTGAACATAACATAGAAAAAAATTTTTAAACCACTTAGGAGGTTGGGAGAATACCAGGATAGAATGGAGAAAAACAAAGCCAGCTGTATTACAAACGTATGAAACAATCTCACTGAAAAGGGTAGAAGGAAATGTGCTGACCTCAGTAACTTTAGACATAAGCATAGTCTTTAAAACTAAAATCAGGGACTTCCCTGGTGGCACAGTGGTTAAGAGTCTACCTGCCAATGCGGGGGACACGGGTTCGAGCCCTGGTCTGGGAAGATCCCGCATGCCGTGGAGCAACTAAGCCCGTGAGCCACAATTACTGAGCCTGCGCTCTAGAGCCTGCAAGCCACAACTACTGAGCCTGCGTGCCACAACTACTGAAGCCCACACACCTAGAGCCCGTGCTCCGTAACAAGAGAAGCCACCGCAATGAGAAACCCGTGCACCGCAACGAAGAGTATCCCCCACTTGCCGCAACTAGAGAAAGCCTGCCTGCAGCAACGAAGACCCAACACAGCCAAAAAGAAATAAATTAATTAATTAAAAAAAAAAACTAAAAAGAAAGTGTACAGAAGGACTCTACCCTAGTTGATAAAGTTATACCTTACTGTTGGAGTGGGAGTTTACAGAACAGTAGGAAGAGGAGTCTAGAATAATCCATGTGGTAATGGAATAGAGTTAGAGATATCAGCATGAACTATTTTAGCTTAATATAGATACAAATCTTTACATATAGAAATACTCATAGGTATGTATTTATACATAGGTCAATATACACACACTAGTTCGCTTGCTCTGTCAGCTGAGAGGGCTTAGAAGCAATGATGTTGCCATAGCGAAAAGCATACTTAGTGTCCAGATCTTGATTTCTAATACCACTCTCCAATGAAAGGAACTAGGTTTCCTTTGGTGAAATGGCTGATTCTAGGACTGGAGCAGAGATATACCAGGATGAGCCTGGAGCATGTTGTAGTGCCAGAAAATAAGGCGGTGTTTGAAACAAATAAACCAATTTCACAGTGATGGGGATGTGTCAAAGGGACAGAGGAGCATGATTTGAGCAACAAAATAAATAACTAGTGTTGTCTTAAATCCATCAATATATACACTATTCAAAAAATAGAGGAGGAACTCTTTCTAAGTCATTTTTTTCAGACAGCTTTATTTTGAAACCAAAACCAGATAAAGATACTACCAGGAACAAAAAAAAAAAAAAAAAGAAAGAAACCTATAGACCAAATCACTCATGAGTATAGACACAAAAATTCTTAACAAAATATTATTAAATCAAATCAAACAATATGTAAAAAGGATGGGTGTAGTGGATTTGCATGACATCAACTTAGTTAAGTTGGAACTACATTTTCCAGAATTCTTACCCTACCATAATTTTAAGTTAGCATTGCCTTGAAGAGACATTTTCCATGAGATTTGGAAGGGAAGTGGGGCTGCGACCTTTTCGCTTTTACACGTGAAAGGTCGATATGAGCACACTCGGCACCACTGCAGTGCACACGTATTATAGCTGATCTGCTAGCTCACCTTACTGGGACCTCAGGTCCCTTAGCCCCCGCTAGATCACCTCTTATAACATTTCTGAGTCCAGGGCCAGAATATGCAGCTCCAGAAGCAGCAGCTGAGCCTGAAGCTTCCCCAGGTCCCTCCAGGTTTCTTTCTTCAGGTTCTTTCAAACTATGGTCTGCATGCACAGCTCCTGGGGTAGTGGACAAACCCATGACTCTTCCAACTGGTACTGAATTTCTTTCTTCAGGTTCTCCAACACTTGGGTCAGTTTCCGCACCTTTAAAAATAGAAGTAATAGCCATATATAACATATTTTTTAATGTTATTTTATTTTATTTTACATTTAATTTTTATTTTATGTTGGAGTATAGTTGGTTTACAATCTTGTGTTAGTTTCGGGTGTACAGCAAAGTGATTCAGTTATACATGTACCTATAGCCATTCTTTTCAGATTCTTTTCCCATATAGGTCATTACAGAGGATTGAGTAGAGTTCCCTGTGCTATACAGTAGGTCCTTGTTGATTATCTATTTTATATATAGTAGTGTATCTAGGGTAACCCCCAAACTCTTAATTTATCCCTCTCCCTCACCTTTCCCCTTTGGTAATGTTTTTTTGTTTTGTTTTGTTTTGTTTTGTTTTGTTTTTTTACGGTACGCAGGCCTCTCGCTGTTGTGGCCTCTCCCGTTGCGGAGCACAGGCTCCGGATGCGCAGGCTCAGCGGCCATGGCTCACGGGCCCAGCCACTCCGCGGCACGTGGGATATTCCCGGACCGGGGCACGAATCCGTGTCCCCTGCATCGTCAGGTGGACCCTCAACCACTGAGCCACCAGGGAAACCCATGATGTTTGTTTTTAAAGTCTGTGAGTCTGTTTCTGTTTTGTAAATAAGTTCATTTGTATCATTTTTAAAGATTCCACATATGTGATATCATATATTTGTCTTTGTCTGACTTACTTCACTTAGTATGATAATCTCTAGGCCCATCCACATTGCTGCAAATAGCATTATTTCATTCTTTTTTATGGCTGAGTAATATTCTCATACATAAAATATTTAACTGGCCCCCATAATGACATAAGGTCAAATTCCTATAATAAATCCCATATTCTAGATGATTTAGAGGGCTTCTTTTCCTCTGATCAAACCCTGACTGATAACAATAATACATCATGACTGAGTGGAATTTATCCCAGGAATGCAAGCTTTGTTCAGTATTTAAAAATCTGTCAATGTAACTCACCATATAAATAGATAAATGTGAAACCAAAATTATCTCAATAAATACAGAAAGAACTTCGATAAAATTTATCACCACTTTATGATAAAAATTATCATCACACTAGTTATAAAAGGAACTCTCTCAACTTGATAAACAGTATCTACGAAAACTGTATAGCTAGCATCATATTTAATGGTAAAAGACTGAATGCTTTTTCCGTATTAGGAAGAAAGCAAGGATGTTGCATTTTACTACTTCTATTTAACATTGCACTGGAAGTCCTAGCCAGTGCAATCAAGCAAGAGAAAGATTTTTTTTAAAGCATGTGATCTGGAAAAGGAAGTGAAAACAGTCTTTACTCATTGATGACATGATCATGTAAATAGAAAGTCATAAGGAACATACAAAACAGATCCTAGAACTAATGAGCAAACTTAGCAAAGTTGCAGAATGTAAGATCAATAAATAAAAATCAGTTTTAGAGTGGCATCAAAACATGAAATATATACAGATGAATTTAATAAATTATGTATAAGATTTATACACTGAAAATTCTCTCAGATTAGTGCTAAGTTTAAAAAGATCTAAGTAATTGGAGAGACTTCCTATGTGAGTTGATTGGAAGATTCAATAGTGTGAAGAATAGTCCCTAAATTAATCTATAGATCTAAGGCAATCTCAATCAAAATCTCAGCAGGACTTTATAGAAATTGACAAGCTAAGTCAAAAATTTATGATGAAAATGAAAAGGACCTAAAATAGCTATAGCAATTTTGAAAATAAAAGAGCAAACCCGGAGGAACAGCTCTACTCTGATTTCAAGACTTACTATAAAGCTGAGGTAATTATGACAGTGTGGTATTCATGTAAGGTTGGGTGAAAAAAAACAGAGTCCAGAAATAGGTCCACACATATACAGGTAATTGATGTGTAACAAAGGTTCCAAGATAATTCAATGGGAAATGAATAGTCTTTTCAAAAAATGGTGCTGCCCGTCCATGTGAAAAAAATTGACATCAATCCGTACTTCACCATACACTGAAATTCACTTGAAATGGATCATATACCTAGACATAAAATGTCTAGAAGAAAACATAGGAGAAAAGGTGTTTTTTTTTTAACCTTGCAGTAGGGCAAATTCTTCACTAGGATACAAAAACAGAAACAAAAGAAAAAAAGAATAGAACAGATTTCATCAAAATAAAAAACATCTGCTGTTCAACTACACCATTAAAAAAAGGAAAGCCTCTAACTGGAAGAAAATATTCTGACAAAAGACTTGAATCCAGATTTTATATTAGTCCTCCATCTGAGAAATTACTGGTATCCAGAATTTATGAGAAGTCTTACAACAGTTCAACAATAAGGATGTATTTTTCCCTGGAGCCTTCAGAGGGAGCATGGCCCTGCTGACATGTAGAGTTTGGACCTCTAGCCTCCAGGAGTATAAGAGAACAAATTACTAGGTTTTTAAAGCCAGCTAGTAGTGTGGAAATGAATAACGGATTCTAAAATTTATAAGATAATGCAAAGGATCAATATTAGTCATAACAATCTTGAAAAAAGAGAATGTAATTGGAGAACTTACATCACCAAAAGGTTTATAAATCTGTAGAAATTAAGACAGTGTGGTATTTCTATAAGAACAAACTGGAAAAAGGAACACAGTAAAGCCCAGGAACAGATTTACATGTAGAAGGACAGGTAACATTCTGTGCAGTGGACAGTCAGATGGATAATCATATAGAAAAAAATCTTGACTGTCCACCTCAAAGAAAACACAAAATTAACTCCAGATGGATTTCCTAAATGTAAAATGCAAAACAATAAATCTAGAATTTAACATAGAAAATGTTTGCAGGACCTGAGGATAGGCAAAGACCTCTTAAGCAGTATACAAAAAGCAACAGCCATGAAGAAAAAATTGAAAAAAATAAGCCTTGTTGATTTTAAGAACTTCTACTTACGTGATACCTATATCTGGCAAAATACTTAAATCCAGAATGTAAAAGAATCCTTACAAATCAGCAAGAAAAGTGTAAACATCCCAATAACAGAAGATTCAAACGAGGCATTTCAGAGTATATCCAATGACCAATAAACATAGGAAAAGGTGTTCAACATTGTTAGTCATCAGAGAAATGCAAATTAAACCCCAGTGAGACACTACCTCATACACTCCAGAGTGATTAATTTTAAAAACAAACAAACAAAAGAAAACAGTACTAAGAGTTAGCAAGAAAGTAGAGAAACAAGCTCTCAGACACTGCTAATGAGAATATAAATTGACACTATAACATAGAAAAACTGTTTGGCTGTATCCACCAAAGCTGAACATACATACACCCAGTGACTGATTGCACTTTTAGCTACACACCCATCAGAAAAATGTACATACATTCACCAAAAGACATGTTCATAGCAGCTCTTTCCATAATAGCCCCCAAATGGAAATTACCCAAATGTCCACCAATAACAGTACAAATAAATTAATTATGGTCCACTCATAAGATAGAATATTACACACCAATGAAAATGAAAGACTGCTACACGTAAAACATGGATTGAAAAAAGGAGACTAAAGGGAAGGGGCTGATTCTTGAACCCATGTTAAGGATAAAGTTCATGCTGATCTCACATAGAATTAGAAAACTAGAAAAAAAACAGGTGAATCTCACAAACATGATGTCAAGCAAAAGAAGCAAGATGCCAAAAATTATACACTGTTTGATTCCATTTGTATGAAGTCCATTAAAGGCAAAATATCATGAAAAAGTAAGATTTATGACTATCTTTGGGGTGGATAATGATTGGCAAAGGTCCAAAGAGGGCTTCTCATGCTGGTTTACTCTATCTCTTGTTGTAGGTGATAGGCAAGTATATTCACTTTCCAAAACATTCGTTAAACTGCCACCTAGGAAGAATTCACTTTTCTGAACATATTTTATATTTTAATTAATTTTTTAGCTTTTATTATAACATTATTTTAAAGTGTATCACAAATTCATTAGAACAAGAGGAATGGGACAGAAGAATGGGGAAATATTAAAGAGAAAATTTAAACTTTTAGCTCAATATAATTGTCATCTCATTTTTAATGAGGAAAACTAAGTACTGCCAAGAAGCAGTCCCAAATGTCCAAGATACTTTGAAAACTCTTCAGGGTAGACTCACGGATTTGAAATCTAAAGCATTGTAGAAATGTTTCCTTTATTTTTTGACTAAAAAAGGAAGTACATTAAGCCAGGTTAGAACAACCAAAGAAGAAATCTAGTTACTTTTTTGTCATCTATAAACTTCATGAAGTCATCTGCTCCCTGAAATTGGAAAAAGATTTTAGTGAGATGACTATGTATCATAATGATCTGTTTGGTTCTATCTCTGTATTAGTTTCCTATTGCTGTTACAACAAATTCCTTCAAATGTAATGACCTAAAACAACACGATTTTATTATTATATCGAGCTCAGAAGTCTCATTGGGCTAGAATCAAAGTGTCAACAGGTCAGCTTTCCTTCCAGAGGCTCTAGGGGAAAATCCATTTTCTTACCTTTCCAGCTTCTCGAGGCCCATATTCATTGGCCTGTGGACCTCTTTCATATTCAAAACTAGTAACCCCATCATTTTGATCTCTGCTTCCATTCTACATCTCATCCTCTGATTCTCCTACCTCCTTCTTCCCCTTATAAGGATACTTGTTGTTCCATTGCATCCATGATGATAATGAGGGATCATCTCCCCATCTCACAATCCTTAATTGCATCTTCAATGTCCCTTTTGCCATATAAGAAAACCTATCCACAGATTCTGGGGATTAGGGTGTGGACATCCTTGGGAACCATTATTCTGCTTATCATAGTGTCCGTAGTCACATTTTCACTGCATTCAAAGAGCTTTGGAATCATTTCACCCAATTCGACTTAATCATTCCTATTATTCGATCTCCCCCCTTTTTTGAGTGTGTCTAAGCTAGAAGAAAATAATTAATGCAAATATACAGTAATGTAGACCTAAAGTATGCTGAATGTAATAAATTCATTACATTTATTCAACTGCATTCACTATAAGAACTCAACTTTGCATTTTATGTTGCATGGGCGAACATAAGAAGACTGTGTATGTGAGTGATTCTCCATCTTTACTCAATGAAAAACATAAAAATGTTAATTTTAAAATATAAATTTATTCTCTGCATTATTAATGGATTCTATTTTGATTCCTCCAAATGTTTACATGTGGATAAAGACACAGAAATTGGCCTAAAATAATATTATCTATGAAATTGAAATAGAAACAGGAAGTCAATTCTTCAATGTCCTCTATTTAACCTTTGCATGATGTACGTTTCTGCTTTGGATTTTGTGTCTAAGGCCAAAGTGTTAAAATTTTATTTATTCCAATATATTCTTTATGAAATACTCGATCTTTCGTATATGATTCTAATATCTTCTCCTTAGAAGAACGTCCCAAATAATTGCAATGATAAAGAGTGAGTAAAAGATTTTTGCTATTGCTTCCACCAAATCCATGTCTATCATGCTAACCTCTGAGCACAGCACCTGTGCCCGCCCACTCACTGAAAGTTCCTAAGGAGAATTGCTTCTGCTTTCATAACAAAAGTACACTTGAGAAGTCCCATCCCTCACAGGGATTACTGGAGGAAAAACTGACCAACTGAGAAAATCATACTAATTCTTCCTAACAAGCACTCCACCTAGAACAGTCCTTAATAATACCCTCTTTAAAAACGTAGGGCTTCTTCCTCATTTTTCGGGATGTCCTTTCAAATCCTTTTGAAAGTCATGTCTCTTGAAGGAAGAAGAAATATGTGCAAACTTATTATGCAATTTCCCCCCTTAGTATAATTTCAACAGGTATGTGGGCCCATTTTCATTTCACACGATACTCACCTTCTTGCTTCTTTCGATAACTGCCTGTTTCTATAATGATTTTACTTCTATTTCTGTTGATGGCTTTCAGACATAATGGGTTGATGCCTTCTATAATGGGCTCAATGGTTATAAACCTCAGTAAAGCAGAGATTTGTGTGCCTTATGCTGAAAGTGAGAGTTAATTGCTTTTATAATTATGATACGATGAGAAATACATTTTTTAAAAATTGTTGGTACCCTGGGTTAAAGTGTTCCATAAAAGAGAGGAAATGCTTTTCCAAGGCCAGCGATGAGTTTCTTCGCTCTTTTTCAGCATCATATCCAGATTTCTCAGCATATCTCTTCAGGAGGTGGGTCCTGCCCATTGATAGAGCCTCATCTCTCTACAGTATACCCATATTATTGCATTCCCCTGGGGCTGGGGACAGCGAGGCTGGCTTTTTCCACATCTTTACCTCTTCACATGCTGTCCCTTTTGCCTCTGCTTCTCTGGATAGCAGTCTCCCACTTTATAGTACAGTAAGTCCACTACATATGAACTTTCAAGTTGCGAACTTTCAAAGATGCAAAAATGCGTTCGCATGTCCAATCACATAAGTTAGTTCACGTGTCTGGCATACATTGTCACGTGCGCGCATCCTCTCCAAGAGGTTGTGCTTTTGTGTACTTTACTGTACAGTACTTATACAGAGTACAGTAGTACGGTATTTCAAGCCCAGGATGTCCGAAGCAAGCATAAAAGGGGTGATGTAGCCAGTAGTGTACTGTACTTTTTAAGGTACTGTTCTGTAAGATTAAAACCGTTTTCTTTATTTTTTTGTGTTTGTGTGTGTGTGTTTGTTATATATTATTTGTGTGAAAAGTATTATAAAGCTATTACAGTACAGTACAATATAGCTGATTGTGTTAGTTGGGGACCTAGGCTAACTTTCTTGGACTTAGGAATGTGCTTTCGAAAGGGAAGCCATTCGTATGTAGGGGACTTACTGAATTAACCCCTTCACCAAGCTCTTCCTGATAGGCTCATGAAAGCATAGCTCCCTGACTTTTAACTTCAGAACGCCCTGTGCATACTCGTGTCACTTGTCACATAATCCTGGGATGGTCTCTTTACCTCTCTGGTCACTACTTTAGACACTGGGCTTCTGGAGCAGTGTTTTTGTTTTTGTTGTTGTTGTTTTTTTGCGGTACGCGGGCCTCTCACTGCTGTGGCCTCTCCCGTTGCGGAGCACAGGCTCCGGACGCGCAGCCTCAGTGGCCATGGCTCACGGGCCCAGCCGCTCCGCGGCATGTGGGATCTTCCCGGACCGGGGCACGAACCCGTGTCCCCTGCATCGGCAGGCGGACTCTCAACCACTGCGCCACCAGGGAAGTCCTGGAGCAGTGCTTTTAAACCCCGTTATCACAGAGCCCGCAGAAGGTGACAGTCGTGTTTGTTGAGTGAAGCAAGCAAGCGAAACATCAAGAACGTGACAAAATCAAGTGTACTTATTTAGTGTTTTAGTAGACTCGATTTCCTGCAACTTGTCTACTCCAGGGAGATGAATTGCCAGAGACTGAACTTACAGGTTCCTGCTGTTCGTGTTTAGCCATCTTCATGCATCATGGCTGATTGGACACACAGAAACTCTCAATTAGTCTTGTTTTGCCACGGTGCACACAGCTCTATCCAGAAACGATAACACAAACACCACACAGATGCCTGATATTGTAGAGGGAGAAGTACCATATCTGACCCTGTAATCTCAACCTAGGTAAGACTGTTACCATTTGAAGGACTCTAAACCTGATATATATCAGTTGGGGATACTCCCTTAGCTGCTGTTCGAGGAGGCTAGGCCTCTGAGTGCTGACCACTTGTCATCGCGCGTCAGCAGGTGGAAACTAGGAAGGGGTATCCCAGCTATGGCGGCCAGAAGTTAAAGAGCCAAAATGGAAACCTCAAGACAAAGTCCTTCAGAAATAACTAGGCTGAACTCTCTATTAGCATCAGTCAAAAACCCTAGAAAATCCTGTTCACTATAGCCCTGAGTTATCCATTTGTGATGCCTTGGTAAGTTCACGTCTAGCCCTGAAGGAAATTTAAAATCCAACAAACAAAAACAAGAATTTTGCCTTACACACCTCTTCTACTCCCCACCCCAGAACTTCACTCTTGCTTAGCTAAACCCATTTCTCTATCTCTCAGAAGAAAGGGAGCTGGTTTTGTGTTACCTAAGGACATATGCGAAATTTTATTATTGAGAAGAAACTGGAGCTCAGAGTAGGCAGAATAATTTAAAATACATAACAGTTGGCACTGAATCTCATGCCAATGGCATGATGCCACTTGGTAACATACCAGAAATGAGAAAGGGGGTCAACCTCTGCTAAGGCAAAGGCTCAAGGCTTACTTGATATAATGTGTTGACCATATAGTGTCTAAAGGGCATGATCCAGAGAAAAACAAACACGGAAGCAGAGTAAGATGCCACTGCCATTAAGTGACTCTCAGGACCCACAGTGAGTTCCCACTGACATATTTAATTTGAGGTGAGTGGAAGTCCTAGGAAAGATTTGTGAATTAAGAATTAAATGTAGAAATAGTGGTAAACGTCAGGGTAGACATTTGATTGACTCTCCTACAATATTTCCACTGAGAATAAAATTTATGTAAGATGGAGTTGGAGGGGTTTTGAAAATTATCTGATCTGTGAGAGGCACACACTGGGGCTTACCATGGGGACCCAAGGAAACATACAGATACACAAATGAGGAAGTTTTGCAAGATCCATAAATAGGGACAAATATCTTTAGTCCAGGGTGGTTAAAAGAAAAATCTTATTGAATTAAAAATAAAATGCTATTATTTGACACTTTGGATATTTACTAATGCTTGAAAATACATTTTGTAAGCAATATCAAAAATGCTATGAAAATACTATTTAAAGTCACTTATAACTAATATATCTTCATTTATATACATGTTTTTTTCATTTTGTCCCTCTAAATTTGAGTTTAAGTCATTAGTTAAATCAATAGCAGACAAAAGATAGTGTATAATAGAAAGAATGCTTTGTATTTCCATCACCTTTCTTTCAAGAGCCTAGGCATTTTTGTCATTAGAGCCGATGCATAGATGTGAAATTGTTTTTACGGAGTTATTGATGCCTGTATCTACACAGAGCCTAAGTCAAATTATAGTGTATTATGGAAGCAATAGCTTCCTTCAATTTTTTTGCATTATTGTACTCTAAGAGTCACCTAAGCCCATTACAAAACTGCCATGAATATTGTGTCTAGACTATAAGTCATCTAGGTTTTAACCAAATTAAGTCTCCACTACATGACTCAGATTTAGTATCTTCTGAACATAGCAATGTAATCTGCAACCACGGAATTATTATAAGAAAAAAACTATAACACAGTGCCTCATCCACAATGCGCATTCAATAAATATTTGTTGAACTGAAGGTATGACCTCGACCTACTACAAATCTCTCCTATTTTACTCTTATAAATGAATTAAGAGCTACCAATCTATAACACTTTTATCATGTCATCAGCCTTGATGTATGAAATGATATTCCTGAGGAGAATCTGGAACTCACATTAGACAGAATAGGATAGACTAACACACATCTTCTGAAAGAACAATGCATGCTTTTAATCCAGACCAGCAGGTAATCAGTTTCTTCGTGATAATCAATACAAGTTAGACATTCGTCTTAAAACCGACTTCACTGGCAAGGATTACTCCAAGAATATTCACAAATAGGCTAAAGAATAAACATTTTTAAACAATAAGGTGAAGAGTGAATTCCATTAGTGTTTAGAAAATATATCATATGTTGAAAGGAGAAACGATCATGTATTTTGGAAGTCTAAACAATAAGTTCTCCTTTCTCTAAATGTCTAAATTTTTACTTGGCAATAGTCTTGGACTAATCAAACCAGTGGTATGTTCTGTACCATGAGCATCCAACTTCCATCAACTTCCATCCATGAATGCTTAGCATAAGATAGACCTAACTATTTAATTTAAAAGTGCAGAAATAAATGCTCAGCTACAATGCATCTCCACTAAAAAGATAAAGAAGGAAGGGAGGAAATGGATTTCAATAAAAGAATAAAGAAAAATAGGTTAGGCAGCTTGAGTTTCTAGATGGATCATTCTATCTAGTGTAATTACTTAAAAGGCACTTTTAAGAAACACATTTCTGGCAGAATTTGAAAACAAAATCTGTTCTGTCTCTGTGGGACTACAACAAGGGGGTCTTGTCTTAAGGTAAGGATGAGAACAAACTTTATTTTTGTAATAATGAAAGTTTTGTAAGTGGGAACGGAGTTTGAGTTCAGATTTGTGATTAATGTTCTCCACAATCAATTAATCAGTTAGGTTATATAATTAAATTCTCATGGTTTTTAAGAAGGCCAAGATCACAAATGCATCTCTATTTTTAACTGTTGATATTTAATTCTATGGATATAAACATACAACCATAAGTTCCTGAAATAATCAAGGGGACTCAGTCAGAAAGGAAGGATTATATTTGGAAAGCCTTGGTTGTTTTGTTTGTTTGTTTTTTCTGAAATAAGCACTCCTATTTGTGAATTTTTTTTCATTTTTAAAAATTCCCATAGGAACTAGGATCTTTCCTCTCAAACTCACTAGCAGAGAGTACAGAACAGGTTTTTCTCAAGAGATTCCCGGTGAATTTTCCAAATTCTAATGGTCAGAACATTTACCAGTCTCAATTACACTCTGAAGAAGTCAAGATATTTTCTGTTAAGCAAGTATCCAACCCCACTGAGTAACTGGTCTGCAGAAATGCATGAAGAGTTAAATGCAAAGCTCCAGAATGAAAGTTTAGCGGTAAAAGCAGTGTTTTACTTCTATCCCATTTGGGACCTCCTGAGGGAAGAAACTAGCGAGCTCTGCAGACTTGAGGGGAAATAAAAAAAAGAAATTGTCCCAATGCTATTCAGTAATCAATTGAGAAAAAAAAAATCAGTCAGTACCAGGTAATAAAATATGGAATTAGGGTAGAGCATTTGCCTGAGGATATATCCTGTAGTAAAGGGTATTTTTCATGATTTATAAGGGTTTTTAAAGAAGCTTGCGGAATGCCACAGGAGAAATGAAGACTTCGGCAAGCTTTACATTGTTCGGCAAGTGCTCTCATAATCCTTGTTTATGTTTGAAGGTAGGGGGTGGGGAAGAAATTGTCCAGTGAGGTGGAACGGTTATTGACCAGATTGATCATGGGAACAAATCTGCCGGTGGTAACCTTGTTTAATGATATGTTGCTGGGCTCAGCACCTTGCTGAGGCTGTGATTCTTCACCGGCTGGGGCCGCATGATGGATCGCGGCAGGAAGCTGATGGTGCAATCACTCACCGGCCGTCACCACCACCGCACCGCCTGACACCGGTCCCCCCGGTCTCCGCGGAACGTGGCGGCCGGGCTGCCCCGCCCACTGGGAGACACCAGGGCCCAGCAGACGAGCGCACGGGGCGGGGGGCGGTTCTCGCCTCCCGGCACCTTTCTTTGTGGGGCACGTCTTTTAAGTTTGGGTTTGTGATTTTATTTTTTTCCAAAATTTGAGCCCCCTTACAGCTTAGGCTTCTGAATACCCATCCTCATATCCACAGCTCATTAGGATTTATTTTATTTTACTTTATTTTATTTTTTAAAATTTATTTTATTTAAGTGTATTTGATTAACAATGTTGTGTTAGTTTCCTCTGTACAGCAAAGTGATTCAGTTATACGTGTATTTATATATACATTCTTTTTCATATTCTTTTCCATGATGGTTTATCACAGGATATTGAATAGAGTTCCCTGTGCTCTGCAGTAGGCCCTTATTGTTCATAAGGGTTTATTTTAATGCGGCCAAACAGAAGACCAAGCGAGGCCCAAAAATCTGAAAAGATGTTCCCCTAAAGATAAATTCAGGGAGTGTAATTATTTTATACGAAAAGATAAAATCATATTTTATCATATTTTTCTATTTTTAATAAATTCATTAGTGCAGTAAAATTATACTAAAGTTATTTGGCGTGGTGTTACTTGGACCTATGTTGTTAGGCTAGGAACTCTGTAAGCGCAGGATCTTTCTTATCTTTTTATACCCAGCATCTCACATGTAATTGTTTGCTTAAAAAAAAAAGACACGTGGTTGGTGTGAGAAAAAACCAAGTAGTGTAAATGAATACTTCTATGCTGTGACTCCTTCACTCAACCGATCTGTAATAATTCCCTATTGCTTATCACATTAAACCTAAACTGGTCTCTCCTGTTCGAGGTGACCCCAAACACCAAGCTTCACTCCTGTACTCTCCAACATGATTGCTTTGGTTTAGTCAGGGCCGATTCATTGCTCTTATTATTTGTCCTCATTCCTGACATTATGCTTGCTTGTTCTTTTCCCCTTCTTGGAGTCTTCTCTTTTTTGCCTCCACTTACCAGCTTTTCTAGAGCCAGCCTGTGCCACCTCTTACAAGAAGTACTCTTTGATTACTCCAGCCTTTATTTACCCCTTATATTAGATCTTGGTTTTCTACCTCTGCATTTTCCACTCCCTACTTCTTAAGTCCCACATAATGTTTGGCAAGGATTGTGGTTCCAAGGATGGTTCCAAGGATGCAAACTTCAGGTCTAAAATTGGGACTGGAGACCTGGGAACTTAATTAGTGCATCGAATTGCCTTGGTGGCAAATTTGGTTCAGGAATTGGCATACAAAATTCATTAAGGTTTTGCTAAAATTCTGGGACAAAGATATTCTCTTTTCTTACTGCACAAACAAGCATGTAGGTCTAGGAGCTTCTGATAAACATCTTGGGACTGAGCAAGCTATGCTTAGGATGAAGCTGATACTGCTGAAGATAAGATGAAGAGGAAGAAATAAACAAGACATTTGGTGAATCACTGAGATGCTCAGGCCCTTCTGATGCCAGCCCAGAGACTACTCAGTTTTGTAAATTGAGTATTCTCTTTTGAGTGTCAGCCAGTTTCTCAGGGATTCTGTTACTTGCAACTAAGAACACTGCCATCTTCTTGGAACTCAGTTTACACTTATGATAAATAGACATTGCTTGCTTTGGCTTTCCTATTTTTTGAATGAGCAACCAACCTCTCTTTCACAAAGTCGAAAGCTTCTTGAAGGTCCAACAGACTGCTTTGATTCTTCTGTTTCCCTTCTTGACAGCTTGCACTGTGCTGGTGTAGAGGTGATGCTCAATGCTGGCTCATGGTTTAATTCCTCAATGACTAACCCATCCTTTCTTTAGGCCATGGGGCCACATGTTTTACAGTTTGTTGGCTCCATTGGTGGGGGTGCTCCACTGGACTGCAGTACAGAGGTCACTGTCATCCCCTGTATCAAGAAGGAGATTTATAGACACAAGAAGTGGTTCAGAGCTTCCAAGCAGATTTTCACCATACTTCTATTCAGCAAACATCTATTGGCCAAATCTAAGTTACATTACCTATTCTCCCATGGGCATCTCAGTCTTGATTGATCAGCTAAGGTGTTTCTCCAAAATGTCACTTGTTATTTTTGGCACACAACCACCACTGCCCAGACGATTTTTTTTTTTTTCTCCACTGTGTCTGCTGGTCTCCCACCTCCTTTGTGATCCAGGGTGGGAAGTGATAAACACAAGAGAACCAGGCTTGTTACAGACCTTCAAAAACTGTAGCTGGTCAGTCAGAGCCTTTAGGGCTACTTATATTATCATTAAAAACAAAATAACCAGGCTTCCCTGGTGGCGCAGTGGTTGAGAGTCCGCCTGCCGATGCAGGGGACACGGGTTCGTGCCCCGGTCCGGGAAGATCCCACATGCCGCGGAGCGGCTGGGCCCGTGAGCCATGGCCGCTGAGCCTGCGCGTCCGGAGCCTGTGCTCCGCAACGGGAGAGCTACCCCATTTGGATCTAACTATTTAACGCACTTGTGCTTTATGCTATTAAAACTAATATAGGAAAGTTTATGCATTAGATATATAGGAAAGTTTATACGTTATACATAGAGGAAAGTTTGTACATTATCTCAACTTTAAAGACTTCAACTTAAGCAAATTCTATAGGGTGTCTATAAACTTAATTTAGACAGAAGTTCCGAATGTCTAAGACTTTCTAATTAGTCTCATTTCCTGTATAGGAAATATCTTCTGATATAAACATATTTAAGGTATAAACTATTTCCAGAAAATACATTTCTGAAAAAGACTAAAACATCTTGCTATGCTCCAAGATAGAGTCTTCAAACTTTATTATGCATAATAATTACCTGTATGCCCATTAAAGTACCGATTCCTGGGCCCTGCCCTTGAAGAATTGGATCCAGTAGGGCTGGAGTGGGACTCCAGGTGATGAGAGGTGAGATGGTGCTGGCACTGCTGGTCCACAGTCCACACTTTGAGTAGCGCTGCTCTGCACAGCAATCTGCCTCAGAATAGTTGCAAGTTTACATTTTATCAGTTTTTCTGCCATTCTCAGTTATTACTGAGGCAAGTAGGTTACAATTATGCAATTGGAAAATCACATTGCCACCTACATGCCTTTGGTTTTTTTCAGTTTCTCTACACAATTTAGAACTGTAGCTCTATTAATTTTTCTAAGTTACTTTTTAGCTAAAAAGTAAATTACAAGACTAATAGTCTGAGTTCATACATTGAGTTGAATTGATACCTGTAAGCTGATATGGTTACATGTTTGTCTTCTTACACAGGCACTTGAGTCCTATCTATTTTGTACTCCCTATAGAGTATAGAATTATATTGCTGTCACTTGAGAAATACTCTGTGTATATTATTATTAATACTCCTACTAATAAAACACCATGCCAGTCTACCCCAAAAAGTTACATTAACAAGCTATGTGCACAATACTTTACAGGAAGAAGAAAGCTAGCCTTAGAAGCCATGAAGAATGAAAAGCTATAAGATAGTCAACCATAAAATGGCTGCACTGAGATCTACTGGGGGTTTGGAGGATGGAGAAAGGTGAGAATTATGGCTTTCCAATTGAGATCTCACTCGTGGTATGGTTTCCTTCCTAACTCAGCTCACTTTGCGATGTATTTTTAAAGGCACTGTCCTAGCTTTCAACCATAAATTGATAACGGGGTTCTGCAGCCCTCAAGAAGCAAAATTTCAAACAAAAAAAATGGTATGACATTGTTCATGCTAATCAAAAACACTTTTAAGCTCTAGCTTTTTATATTTTTTTGTATTCTTTTTTCTCCTTCCCTTTCACCAATGTGATGCTACAGTGTTATTCTTTGGAGAATGCCTCTGTGTGTGTATGTGTTTAGAGAGAAATAAATCTATAGATGTTTTTATTCACGGAACAATATCCCCTATCATCTAGAAGTAAACCCTCTCCACATCTTTTCTTTCTGAGATGGTCTCACCCCAAGCAGCTGCAGAGGCCATGAAAACATTCCCATGCTACAGCCTCTGGCTCTTTGGCTAACTCACCTAGTGGCCACATTGGCAGCTTCACGTCTGTTTTTGAGTATAAAAGGCAAAAGGAGGTTAACTTGCCCCTTGTGTGGTGTCTCATTTTGGTTTAGCAGTCAATTTGGGTGTCTGTGTCTATCCTTGAATAACATTGTCCAAAAACCAGTGTAAAAAGGACAAACACCTACTCAGACCTAATGCCAATCAAAGTTTCTTTCACGCTCTCACAAAGTTTCTGTTTCATTTAACCATAATCATCTTTCAATCTGCATCCATTTTTTTTGTAAGTCATAAACATAATTCAGTACAAAACCGAAACTCACTGGTAATTCAAGAAAACGGTAGGTTTCTCTCCATGTGTACATAAAAATTATTTCTTTTGGAATAAGAACCTTAATACAGTGATATTGTAACATAAGGAAGAGGACACTTTTCACCTTATAATAATAAATGACATGCTAAAGGAGCATTCTGTATCATGAACACTTTATAACTACTGGTCTTGCATGATGGTTAACATAAAATAAAACGGGCAGAATCAACTATGAATCTAATATACAGCCTAATGCTAATTGTAAAATAAATTAGTGTACGTTTTAAACGTGTTTCTTTGTATTTTAGCATCTTAAAATGGACTGTTCTAATAGCTACAATATTTAAAGGTCATCCAAAAAATACTTAAAGTCTTGGGGGAGTTGTTTTTTAACATTGCTCCAAATGAAACTAATGTAACACTTTTTTTAAAGACAGTGGTTGACATTGTTTGTATTTACATGTGATATATCCACAAATACAGCATTGTGCTCATTTAATAATATCCATTAATTTTCTAGTCATTGTAAATTTACTAGAAAACATTTAAGATTTTATGCCCCTTTTCATCCCAGTTCTTATAAAAAAGAGAAAATGGCAACATAAATTACCTTTTATCAATCTAGCTTCATAAATATTCTTCTATAAACATCTTCCCCAAAGGATTGATTATTCGGGCCATCAGATTTTTAAACTGTTGTATTATACCAGATGGTTGCTATAATAGGAAGTAAACAAAAATGTTTTCTAGAAAGGTATTTATCAGCTAAAATGTTTAATCCATATATATAATATGGATTTATATATATCATTTGCCAGTTTAAGAAAAATTCACAAAGCATAACTTGATGCTTGGTAACATAATTTAGTTGGCAAATTTTAGAAGAAATTTAATATTGTTTGCTACAATTATAAAATTCAGATGTTTTGATGTAAAAGAATATTCTGGTGTCAAAAAAAGTGGAAACATTTTAAAGGCTGTTTTATTTCCCACTCCTGTTCTCTCAGTTTAATCAGTCTATCAGGCTGTATGTAAAAAGCACAGGAAAAAATATTAAAGCATTGCAGTGGCTGCATGAACATCTGTGGATATCACTGAAAGCCACTTAATAATCCCAATGAAAGAAGTTTTACATTTTAAAATCTGAGACCTCTTTACGCAAATCATTTTGCTTTTAGCCATTTCGAAAAGAATTGAAGGACCTAGAGGATTTTACAGTTTTACATAGCACTGGTGAGATGGTTGTCAATGTTTATCTTACATTCATTAGTTAAGATCTTGACTGATCATAGCAAAAGCAAACGCAAAAATCTGGTCCCCAGCTAAAATGAAGTACAGCCAGAGTCTATAATGCTAAAAATTTCTGCTTTACCTTATATTCTCTATATTTAGTGTATTATTGAATGGCATACAATAACACAATTCATTATCTAGTAAAGTGATTCATGATAAGTACACTTTTTAACCTTATTGTATAGACATTAAGCTCAGTATTAGGTGGTTGTGTACTTAAGCCATTGGGGTTATAAAACAAACATATTTTGAATTTTTTTCTATTTGCAAAAAATAACTTTACATACTTAGCATAATTAGGGGGGAATTAGGTGCTATACTCTATAACATGTCAACTTTAAATGAAGTCTATGGTGTTATGATTAGCTGTTTTGTTTTGTTTCACTTTTCCCCAGCATAAAGTTTATGCTAAAATAAGGCTTCAAGCTATAACTTTTAGAAAATATGACCTTTCTATTATACACAAGAAACTAAAATTTAAAACTCCCTAAACAGCCAATCCCTGCAAAGAATTTCCTTTTCCCTACAGGTAGTATGAAATGGAGCCCAAATGACAGGACCCCATCTGAGTCTCCCCAGCTCCCCCAGTCTGCACAAACCCACTCTATCAATCATTGCAGGATAACGCATAGTGGTTGCACCTGTGACAGGAAATGATTGAGTGCTGAACACAGGGCCTGCTTCGCCTGTCGCTTTGTGCATTTGTATTTCTCCAGGGCCAGTTTGAGAATTTTCAGAACTTGGGGGTGGGGAAGGAGGGATTCCCATTGTATTCTGAGAAAAGAATAATGCACTTTGATTATGAAGATGTAACACAAAAGAGAAATTAGGCAGCAAAATGCCCTGGTCCGCTCAGGTGTAGGAGAGCATCGGAGCAGCCCAGGATGCAATATTATTAAGCTGTAATTTAGTTTAGATAAGCAGAGGCTGTTGATCAGAGCCATTCTTTTGGAGATGTCTCACTCACCCAGTTGCAAAACAGACATGTGTTCCTTTATGACCACATAAAAGAAAAAGAACAAAAAGTCAAGCCTCACCTATAGTCCAGAAAGACTGTATAATCTAACTTAGTTCAGGATAGCAGGGAAAAAATTCTTCTTTCGTCTTTTAAACTCTTCCTGCACTTTTTTGGAAACCTCCGACGTAATGTCACATTCCAGTTATTTAAATGGTTTAAGTGCTATCATCTGTTAAGAAATTGAAATTAAAGGATATACAGTTTGAATAATTTTCTGCTAATTCAGCCATTTATTGAAAATATTTGTGGAAAAAACAAATGTTAAAGTGCCACTTTTACAGCATTCAATATTTTATTTGAGTTGATCCTTCAGTGTAGAACCCCATGTGTTTTTCTATTATAGAATAAAAGATTGATAATATATTTTATTGTGTACGTTCCTCACATAATTCGAGTTTGAGCTTCTGAAATGACTAAATGAATACTTTTGTTAAAATAATACTATCACCTATTTTTAAAAATCCTGGAGGGCAGGGAATAAACAGTGAAAAACTCACTACGCATTGAAAACTCTCCCCACCAAAGAGGAGGGAAAACAGTAACAATAAACACAACAAAACTGGATATGTAAACTCAGTTTCTCAGGTTAGAATTCACATTTTTGCCTGAATCGCCATGCTCTGTGCTACAGGACCTCGCCACAAGCTAAGACTTCTAAAAATATTTGTGTCAGAGAGTAGACGGTTTGCCGGGTGCCCTTTTATTTTTCTTATTCAGTATTATTACCTTCCACCTTCCTTAAATAGAGGCAAATACAATTACAGAGAAATGAAATGACCGCAGCGTTGACAGGGCTGGCTTGTTCTAGGACAATCGGATTTTACTGGATAATGTACAGGCAAACACACGCGTCCCGTTTATTTCATTGTTTCCACTGCGGAGAATCTTTTTCACCGCTCTCCACGCCTTTGTTGACCCAAAGCCAGCGAAGTTGTGTGGCCATAAATAGATCGGGGCAGCAGATTAAGAAAGGGGGGGGGGGAACCTGACTTTCTCTGGGTGTCTGCGGATCGGATGGATCACTGCGAAGGGCGTAGTGGTTGACGGGGGTGGAATAAAGTAAACTGCGTGGCACTTTGGCTCAGTGAAACCCAATTCCTTCGCCCCAGAGCTGTAGTGGCCAGATGTGCGCGACTCTCTAGACCCGAAGCCTTTTTCGTCAGCCACAGGTCCTCGCCAAACCGATGAAACAGGGTGGGAGGTCTGGCGGGTCCGAAATGGGGAAGAAATGCGCGCTGATCAACGAGCCGGTGGGGCTCGGGGAACCGCCTAGAGTGTTGGGGGCGCTCCCCCTCGAGCCCCGCTGGTTCCGGCGGCGGGTGGCTCCTTCCTCCCCATCCCGTCGCGCACTTTCTCCGGCAGGGGGCCCGGGCCGAGCCCAGGTCCTCCGCGCGCTCGGCGGCCGGGGCCCCTCCCCCGCTGCCCAAAGCGCGCCAGCTTCCGTGCGCCCCAACTGGGGGTGTCTCCTCCATCACCCCACCCCACACCCCCGCCAGCTTAGCTGCGGGAGTGGGTTTGCGGCGAGGGGAAGGTTCGCTTCTCCCGCTACTGGGGCCTGGAGAGGCCAGGGCGCCGCGGGATGCGGGAGTGGGGGGAAAGAGGTCTTGCGGCCGCCGCTCGGACGCGCACCCACCCCTCCTTCCGGGGGCTCCCCGTTCTCGGCGAAGCGGGGACCCCGGGAGGTCCCCCAGGCCGCGCCCCCACCGGGACACGGAAGGCGAAGGCGTCTTGGGACGGCGCCCGGCCCGGTGCCCTCCACTGTCCCACCGCATCCTCTCCCCGCGTGGCGTCCGCCACCTCCGACAGCCTCCCGGGGTCCCTCCTCAGCACCCCTTGTAGTGTAACTGACCAGGAGCCTCACGCTAATTGCAGAGTTCAACAGAAATCACTAGGCTCACAGAAACCTCGCCTTCCTCCCACGAATCAGCTAGAAAGGGAGGCCGGGGAAACAAAAGACGTAAAGGAAGATTAAGCTACTTCTCAGCCGGCGCTGAACTTGGAGGTGGAGAGGCGGCGCGGGGCGCGCGGAGAAGGCGGCCGCGAGCAGGGCTTCCGAACGAAGCCCGAGCAGGGGGAGGTGGGGAGCGAGGGAGGAAGCAAGACAAACATCTGGGGATTGGACCATATGCTGAAGCTTTGTTTTGTCCTTCAAAGTTCGACTGCCCTTGAAGTGATTTGTCAGGCGGCCCACTGGTGACAGGGAGGCTGTTCGGCGTGGAGCGGGGGGGAGGGGGAGGGGAGGGGGGTGAGGAGAGGAGAGGGCGGGAAAGGAGGGGAGGAAAGAGGGAGAAGCCGAGGAGAGGGGGAGCGAAGTGACCCCACTGCCCGAGGAAAAGGAGAATCCAGCGTCCGCGGAGGTGCGGAGCCAGAGACGGGGGAAGCGGTGGGTTCCAACAAGACAACGGAAAAGACGCAGGAGGCAAACAGAAGTCAGGGGGAAGGAAAGAAGCCGAGTAGAAAGAAAGAAAAAGTGGGAGGATGGGGGAAGTGAGAAGGAGAAAAGAGGAAACAGACTGGGAGGTAAATTGAAGTCAGTAATTGAGGTGTCTTTAAAAAGGGTGCAAATCTATTTTAGGAAAAGTGGCTTTGAGCTACCCCCCTTTTTTCTGTCTTTTTTGCCCGCCAACCGCTGAACTGATTAGACTGTAATTAAGGCCATAAAGCCCTCAGATTATCCACCTGTTTATTCACTAAAGTCGGGGTCTCATCAAGCAAATTAGCTGCTTCCAGGCTACACATTGGGCCTCGAGCTTGCCTGATTAATGAAGTTTATTGGGAGCTGTTAAAAGCATTAACTGGAGAAAATCTCAGCAATTCGTCATATTTAAGGGATGGAAATTAAATCTTACTATGCAAATGAGAAAAAAATTTTAAGCGTCTTTAGGGGTTACTATCAGCATATTATTTTTTTCTTGAAGATTCTATTCAGGAAATGGGCTTTAGAACAGGAAGTCTTGTTTGGACTTAAGTTATCAAAAATATTCAGTCCCACTTTATCTGGCATTATGATGAAGAGTAAAAAAGAAAAAGTAAGACTACTCAGGTTCCCAATGCAAAGAAATTTTGAAGACGTCCAATCATAAAGCCAGCCCTCAGAAGCAACCGAATTTTTAAATTAAAATTAATGTACCCACCTACAGGATGAGATTTGGGTGTATTCCTGCAAGGGGCTTAATGTTCGATTTGGGAGAGGGTCTGTGATGAAATCCAAAGCTAACCGAGAGAGGAGGGGAGTTATGTAAGTGCCCTAAACAAGGAGCAAATGTACAGTGACCTGAAAAAGCACCACAAATAAATGAATATACTTACAAATTGGCCATAGAAAATGTTTCTGTACCCAGTGTTTGTCATCATAACCACTGTGGCTCTTGGTGTGATTAAGAAATTTAAAAAGAGAAGTGGGAGAAGTATAACCGAGTGGAAAGAGGAGGTGTAGTGCAAATGGAGACCATAATCCAGAATTTGTAAAGTACGAATTGACTTTAGGTGCTGCTTGGTGATATTGCCACACAAATGTTGATTAATGGGTGCAGTTATAGAAGTGAAGAGAGTGATTTCAAGATATTAGTTATTCTTGAAAAGGGGGAAATCTTTTCTCCAAGAGTAAGAAGAGTCCACGTCTAGATGTCTTCTATTTCAACAAAATATGGAAAATAAACATGTGTAATGAGTAAATATTTTAGTCAATGAAAAGCTTATGGTAATGCAGTCTTTCAAGATTTATTTTTAAATCTCTTCTATTATGTTTTCTAGAGGCATTTTAAGTGCACTTTGAAATGTTTACTTAACTAGTATGTTATATATTTAAGGACAATGTTGTATGTTTTATAATTTCAGTGAAATATATATTAGAGTATATGAAATCTAAACACTATATGAGACAAAATGGACAGGCATAGCTGATGGAAAATTCAATAGCTTTTAAGAATATTTATCTCACAATAATAGTCACCTTTTACTGATTCAATTCTAAAATAATGGATAGATTTTTATAGTTATTCTTACTAATATTGTCATTCAAAATTGATCTTCTAGATTATTCTAACATTTTTATTTTAAAAACAAAGTGTTGAGATTAATTTCTCTCACCTTAATGAAGTTATTTACAGTTGTCTAAGGAAAGTAACAGTAATCACTTATATTAATTTCTCCTTTAAAGGTCCAAAAAATTCCAATTTATGTATCCCTCCCCTTTGGTGAATATAATACAGCTTTGTGAAGAAAAATGTAAATTTGAAGTCTAGAAAATTTAATAACAACACAAAAAACATAGATAACCTTGAAAATCATCTTTGTCAGTCTTAATCTTTAAAAAGCTTTAAATTATTTGTTTACTGTCTCTTCCAAATTTCAATACATTCTAAATCTGAACCACAAAAATTCCCTTTTGTTTCCATCAATTCTATGTATCACATTATTTGGCTTATAATATGATGATTTTGTAACAGATGAACTGTAAACCTTTTTATTTAATATTGGAAATAAAATAATCATTTAAGAGAGTTTTGAATAAGGACTGAAAATTCTTGATAAATGTATCTGATATTGTCCACTGAATTATTTAAAATGCATGTTATACTTATATTCTAATTACTAAAGAATTATTCAGTAAAAAAGCACATAGGTAAATTTAATTCATTATTGTTTATGTAAATACAGATTTAAGTAAGTAGACTTATTTCTCCTATAATCTTAAAGTAACTGGAAGAAAAACAATTATCCTTTGTTCTGAAAATTGGCCATTTATTAGGACTTGACTTAATATCTGACTTAAACACATACACGAGAGAAGAGAGACAAGTAAATTGTCTCAGGATATTTAAAAATACATTTGCTATAAACAAAATTTAGGAAATATTTTATGTCTCACATTTTTAATATTAAAACATCTTAAAATCATATTATACTGATCTTAGAATCATGGTATGATGTGTTTAACAGTTCATTTAAAATATGGATTTTTTGTACAAAGATAATTTGCCTTTAGAGGGTACAGTCATACAGAGTGGGCTTCTGAGCTACTAACTAATGGATGTCAATTATTGTCATTTGTATTTCTGGTCTCTAGAGTGGTATGGATAAAGAAGGTCAAAATGGTCCCTGATGAAAGGAAACTTTTAAAAACGTTTGGAAAAGTTAATGAATTAGATTTCCCCTGCACTTGACGATATTAGGATTGGGAGATCAAGATTCCCATCAGCCAAATCAAGAATGTTCACAGTTGACAGGAAAACTCAAAGTTTCTTTTTACCCCCACCAGAGAAATGCCCTCCCGTCGCTAGAGGTGGTAATTCATAGAAACGATTATATTAGCTTAAAGAGTATGTTTCATAAGCAATAAACTTTAAGTACACTGAACCGAATGTTTGTTGTATTTATTTCATGAAGCTCTTCATAAGTGCTTGAAAATGCTTTTGGTAAAATATCCCTTTCACTTTATGAAACATGTTTTCTGCTGTGAATAAAATTACAGTCTTAATAAACCACAGCTATTGTTTTCTTCTCTTTGCAACAATGATGAAAGTTCAATGAAATGAACAAAGCTAGAAAAGATGTACAACACTCCCTTTTTTTCTTTAACTGCCTTTAAATGATTTATGAAATAGAAATCCTGTTTCAGTTTGCCTTTAATAACTAGTACTTCCTTCACCAATAAGTCTCTATCTTCTTAAATATTCCAAATATTAAGATATAAAAGAAGCTCTCTCCATTTGCTCTTTAAGACCTACTGCATTTTTAGCAAAGCCTCCAAAAAGTGGAAAGTGTTTTGATGCATCGTTAACCTGATCGATTGGTTTAAAAATATATCCTTATTTGTTTTTAATAGAATAGTATTTGGAATAAAGAAATATGGTATACACCTTTAAAGAGAAGCCAGCATGTCCGTAATATTCACCAAATACATTTAAAATGCTATATTTCATATTTTGGGTTCTTAGAACTGATAGCTTCTCTGTAGAGACACTGACTTAAATGTTAAAATTCAGTTTAAAACTGTGTTTTAGTCACTTTAATACTGTCGAATTCTTAATGGAAAAATAGGTACATGAGGATAATAAAGTTGATAATATTTTCATTCTCAACTATGCAAATATTGCTCAAATGAAATATGTTTCATTATTTTATATTTCCAGGGCAACCTTTTCAGTCTGGAAAGGTCGGTACTGGGGTTTTATTTCTATACATGATATGACCTAATTCTTTCATGTGCTGCAGAAATCCAGAAGCGGGTAGAGGGTGCCTCTTCCTTTTTTTCTTTTTCTTTTTTCTTTGATGTAAGTCTAAATTGCAACAGCTAAAATGCCTTCCCATAATTGTAATGAGATCAGTGGGTTTTAAGTATGGAATGAATCAATTATTGTAAGCAGAACCCCTGTGTAAATCAACCTCAGGATTATAAAATGAATCTTTGACAAGTAGTCAAGGTTTCAGCTTTGTCTCAATAATGAGGATTAAGTTCTTACTAACAAGTGAAAGCAAAAGTTGTATTCACTTACTAAGGAATATATGCATATTCATTAAAAGAAGTCAGATGAATGAGGCTTTATAAAAAATGAGGAGGCATCTAGAAGCACCACTAAAGGTAAAAATCCATGATAAATATGTCTAGTTTATGTTAAAAAAAAATCCCCAAATCGTATTTCAGGAAATGGCAATACATTTGTGATTGAGAAATAACTATGTTAGCAATGAAAAATAATAAGGTAGTTTTTTATATTTTAATCAAACTTTAAAAATAAAAAAAAATCAAGGATTGTCTTAAAAGAAATCAAGACTGCTCATCAGTTTTAGTAATTCTTAGAATTTGGTATTTTTCAACTGGGAAGAACAATAGAATGTAAAGTTTTAAAAGGACTGAAGACAGAGAAAAACCCTCTTTTCTGATACAGAGTCTAACAGGGTAGGGAGATTGGGTTTACATAAGATAGTTCCCTCGTGCATGTCCTAGATGATTCTCTGCTTTTCTTTCTTCTCCTTTCCTTTCAGATAACTGTCTTCTGTTAATTCCCTGTAACTAGTTGTTTAGGAACTACACAATTTACTATTGTAAATGGCAAGTCGGAAGCATAAAAGACAGCGGCATATTTATGTGTGCTTACCAATTTACTACCGTACTTTAATGCTTATGCTTATGATAGGATAGGGTTTATGTGCTTTTTAAAAAAATGTCATGAATCATCAAAACAAGAAAGAAGTTTTCTCCTGGTTTATCCTGTCCCAATTACACACTTCTTGAAATTAGCTAGGTTCTGCATCACATAGAATTAGAAATTAATTAAACCAGTAAATATTAAACGTGATTCTTAATATACATAAAACTGTAACATCAGTGTTCTTTGATTATATTTACATATTGTTCCTTATATTTCTATTTAAGCATTTCAGGCATTATACACAGAAATTAAAAGCATGATTCTTTAAAAACATGGAATAAAGTCTTACAATAAATTCAATATTCACAACACTTTATAACTCAGTGAAAGGATAAATGTCTATTTTAAGAACTTTTATTTATTTGGGCCATAGTATATACAAATAAAAATATAGTACTCTGCTTAATTTTTGCCAGTTAAAATTAAATTAAATATGCTAAATCTAATTGTGCTTATTTCTCTAATGAGAAAATGAGAAATTTTGGCATACATGTAGATATTTGTGAGAAAATAACACCTATGTAATAATAAAAATATAATACTTAAATAGTATTTTCCCACCACAATTTTTATCAAAAATAAACTATTTTAATAATCTTAATTTTTCATTTTTCTGTATTTGTTTCAAATATATTCCTATTGTTCTGGCATATATGTGTATCATTTTTTATTTTAAGACTAAGACATCTATTATTGATGTACATGTATAAACATAAACTGTATCTCAAAATGAATACAAAACTCACAAGAGTGAACTGAAAGAGGATACTTACATAGAAACTGTAAAGGTATGCCTGAAACAGCTAAAATCAATGTCTACGAATTCATTTTCAAAGGCAAGTTTTTAAGTCGTGTGCTGGACTTGAAAAGAGAAATGATTTTGGAATAGTGAACATTTACAGATAAAAAGATAACGCTGTCTGCTGTGCAATGAAGGAATTTAAATTTACAGTGAGAGTCTGACATCTGGTGGTGAGACAGAGGAGTACCAGAAAAAAAGGGGGCTGTTGTAAAGCACCTCCTGGCTTTTACACAATCAAACTCCACTAAAAATTATAAGAAATTCTTTTATTTTTTCTATATTTTAGACATTTTCATAACATTTTTGCCTCCTCCTAATGAATCCTCTCTTATATTTACATTTCCTAAATATTGCTTGTGTTAAAGATGTATTTTCAATAGAGTGAAAATATTGGTAGGCAGTTATTTTTTTAAATAATAATAAATATTCGTTTAGAAATAGTTTGGCTTATTAAATTAATTCATAGAAAGTTAGTTTTATGTTACATTTTTGGGATCAAAATGAACCTTCCCTAAATCTTCCCAATAAACAAATTAAAAATTCACAAAGAAATTTAAAGTTATTTTTAACAAAGAGCAAGAATGGCAACAAAAAGACTTTAAACGTTCAATTGAAAGATAATCTTTATTTACAATAGCCAGGACATGGAACCAACATAAATGTCCATCAGCAGATGAATGGATAAAGAAGATGTGGCACATATATACAATGGAATATTAGCCATAAAAAGAAACAAAATTGAGTTATTTGTAGTGAGGTGGATGGACCTAGAGTCTGTCATACAGAATGAAGTAAGTAAGAAAGAGAAAAACAAATACTGTATGCTAACACATATATATGGAATCTTAAAAAAAAAAAAATGGTCATGAAGAACCTAGGGGCAAGACGGGAATAAAGACGCAGACCTACTAGAGAATGGACAGGATATGGCCAGGGGGAAGGGTAAGGTGGGACGAAGTGAGAGAGTGGCATGGACATATATACACTACCAAACGTAAAATAGATAGCTAGTGGGAAGCAGCTGCATAGCACAGGGAGATCAGCTTGGTGTTCTGGGATGACCTAGAGGGGTGGGATAGGGAGGGTGGGAGGGAGGCTCAAGAGGGAGGGGATATGGTGATATATGTATATGTATAGCTGATTCACTTTGTTGTACAGCAGAAACTAACAGTATTGTGAAGCAATTATACTCCAATAAAGAACTATTAAAAAATAATAATTCGTAGAACAAAACTATTGATAATATACTCCTAGCCCATAATACTATTTTTATTAAAATTATCCAAAAGAATCACAAAATTGGTACAGCAAACTATGTTCTAGGACTAACAACCTATTACAATGTAATATGTTTGTTATACAAAATTAATCCTGCTTAAATTTTGCAGTAAGTAAATTACAATAACAGCTAAAAATAAAACTAGTAATATTAATGTTTCATAAAGTAGATTTTTCTAAGTTATTTTATCTTATAATTTTAACATGTCCTTCAAATAATTTTTAAATGTATTGCTAAACCCGAATAACAAGCTTTGGGTTTTTTTACCCTTAAACATCAAAATACAAAACTAGAAATTAATACAGAATTGGCATTTTCTGGTGCGTATTCAAAGTGACATGAAGTAGCCAGAGAGGAAAGCTTTTGCATGATTTATGTTCCTAAAAGATTTAACCGAACAGTGTGAAAAATGTTCATAGTTAAAAAGAAAAAAACATATCTTGGTAATTGCCTCCGATTAATTGCCTCCAATCTCCATTTTGCTCAGCGTATGTAGGCGAAGTATTAGGACTGCACTGGTTGTTTCTGGTGTGGCTCTTTGATGTCTTCATGTAAGAGGCTGTGTGACACTCAGAACAGAGAATGCCACTGATCTCCGAAAAGATTCCGTCGTTGTAGCATTTCATAAATCCTTCTGTAGTGGCAGAGAAGCGATAGTATCCTAAGATCAACATCTGTTTCTTCCTCATTTCTCCACAGCTTTAAATTGAATTAATGTATGGGGTGGGTGGTCATACTGGCTTGGTTATTGGTCTTCCTCATTGATGCCCTTTATATCATGCAGGAGATTGAATTCATTGTTTATTGTGAATCTCCTGAGTAAACTTTCAGGAGAACTTTTCGAATACTCAGGAACACTCAGCAGTGTGAATGGGAGGCATTCTCCTGTACCACTGTAATCAAAGACGTAAAAACACTTCTATTAATGTATCCGTGAAAGGTTGATATTCCCACAAATGGATGAGAATCTTGAAAGAATGTTTTAAAAGTAAGAATCAATTTTACCATTTACATAGACATTGCTCTGTAAAGCCCAGGTAATTTTAGGAATGCTAAATAACAGAAGCCATAGTGTTTTTTTCCCCCTTTGGAGATACTTATTCTTACATTAAATAGTTATTGATGCAGTTACATTATGTATGAAAACTCTCTCTCCAAGTGCTTTGAAGATAGGATATCTTTCTTAACAGAGACTTGTGAATAAGGAAGGCAAAGAAATTTCAAAGCATTTTAGAATAAAAACAACTCTATGTATCCACTAATGAATGTTGGTGTTCATTTTCCCCGTAAAAATACTCAAATTTTTTCAGGGCTCTTTGAATGGGAAGCCCGTGTTCTGCCCTCATCACACCCTGTCTCCCCATGCTATGAACTCTCTGCTGTTTTCAAAGTTCTGAGAAAAAGGATGATATCAATTTTTTTTCTGGCTTTTGATTTCTCAGTGCCTGTCACATGGTAGGATTTCAATGATTTTTTTAAATGAATAAATAAGTAATGAATGAATGCAAAAGTGCTTTTCTTTTTTTTCCTCCAGGATCAGTAATTTTCACCTAAAAGAGAACATAAAATTCCAATACGCATCTATCCATGCTTGAGAGAAAACAGCAAGATAAATTATTACAACACACACAGTCACATTATGTGTGAAGGCTTTGAAAATTCTTTTCTTTGGACAAAAAAAAGAAAAAGAAAGAAAGAGACGAGAACCTTTACAATTAAGCAATCCTTGGGGTCCATGTTATAGAAGTAGGTACATGAAATAGACAACGTTTTAGCTGCTAATATCTGCATTGATAATGTTTATACAGTGAGATGCCATCTGTTATATGAACATTTGCACACATTAATGGGCCCTGAGCTTACAATGATATATTTTACATGCAGAAGCATGTCAGAAATTTGTAACAGATCAAATGTGTGGGCCCGTAATAGGCACTCCATTATCATGTTAATCATAATCTGAGCATTTGGTTTTCTGATGATTTTACTATAAAATTATATATTTTTAGAGCCCTCTTAATTTCCACATCTTTCCTGATTGCTGCTGACCACATTATTTTTTCCGTTTGATTATATCCTGTAATATATACTCTCTATGCTTCTCATTTGCTATCAACAACCCTATTTAACTATTCACTAATGACAGAATTGTCTTTCCCAAATGGTGCAAGTTCCCCAGATCAGGGTGTGTGTCTCCCCTCTTTGGTATCCACGTACTTCGCAGAACCAGGGTTTTCAGAGATAATGTTAACTTTTGAAGGGCCAGTACTAAATATGTCCTGGATATTTGTTTTTATAGAAATGCTACTAAAATATAAACAGATTCTATGAAACATAAAATGTTTCCTTGTTAGCTGGTTCAAGTAATGTTATCTGGAGCCAACCCCACTCTGTACATTAGCCTATTTTTTCCCCCATGGTGTTAATCACCTTCTAAAATTAACTTACTTGGTTGTTTCTTAAAACTTTTTTATTATCTATCTCCCTCACTAGAATCTAAGCTGCATGGTGACAGGGACCTTTCTGCCTTATTCATAGCTCTATCCTCAATGGCTAGAACTATCTCTGTCTATAGCAGGTGCTTAGTAATTGTTAATTTTCCCCTAGACACTCCATTTGGAATTGACAACTTGCTAGGATTTGATTCATAGTGTTAGAAGGGAATTTAGAGTTCATTTAACCTCATTCTATAATACCTCTGAGAGGTACCCATGTGACTTCTGCTTGTATTTTCATGACAGGGGGCTCATCATATATGAGCCATTGTTGGAAAGCTCTTGTTTTTAAAAAGAACTTTCTTGTAATGACTTGAAACCTGCCTTGTCTTTGAATAAAATATTACTGACACTGTCCATTCACTCCGTAAGGTGAGCCAGACAGGAACAATTCCTGTTTTCATGTCCACATAGTCAAATGGGAGAGACAGATAACTAAACATATTATGTTTACAACACATGTTAAGCATAATGCTTGAATAAGAAGTACAAGATCAAAAAGAACCAAAGTAAAATCAGGTTCAGAAGAGAGGCAGCCCAGGTTCTGCTGTCTCAAACAGATGTACAATGTAACACCCTCCTGCATCCCTCCACAAGATGTACATTACACAGAAACACTTCTGAAACCGGATGAATGGGTTTTTTCTAACTATGATAACATAGTAAGTATGGCTGCAACAGAGTCACAAGACAAGAGAAAAATCTACCAAAAAAGAGCACACTACATTTGGTTTACTTATCTGTAAGACTGAACGTTACCATCATCTGCTGGAATTTCATTTTCTTCTAATTATTTTTGTCTCTTGAAAAATTAAATTGGCTTTCCAAATACAGTTTCATATTTTTCCTAATAAAATAATGTGTGATTCTCATAAAGAAATCTTCTGTTTCTAAAACTTGCTTATTTCTGATATGCACTTTTCATTTCCTATTGCAAAGGTTTTTTTTTATAAACATTTAGATCACTAAGCAAATGAGTAGCTTCTTAAACTAAACAATGCATGTCATCAGCCATATCACGCAAAGTTGTTGATCAAAAAAATTTGAATGGAGATGCTTAGATGTTATGATATATACTTATAACTAGATTTAATCAGTTCGCAGGGTGAAAATTAACTGCTCTTACAAGGGTTTGCTTTTAAAACTTTTCTCCCAAGTTTGTTGCTTACCTTCAATCTTAATATTTTTATTTTCAAAGCGCCTGCCACTTCTTATCACTCATACTGAAACATACCACTCTCCTCATACTCTCTTGACACAAACTCATGCTCTTTTATTATTATTATTATTATTCTCTTCCATTCTCTCACTTTCTGAACTTAGTTTGATCCTTGATATGGAATCCAAGTGGTCCTGGAATTACATGGAAAGAAAGAATGAGTTCCTTAACTCCAAGGAACTTACAGATTTGGTCAATCCACAGATTTTAGACAGCAAAATTAACACAAAAGAAAGAAGAAAAAAATAAAAAAACAAGCCACACAGAAAGGTCTTTAACGGTTATGGCAGGTTGTGTTTTCCAAAGATGGCCACCAAAATCTCTCTCGACCCATATGCTATTCTAGAATCTTGTCACTCCCCCATCAAGAGATGGAGTATAATTCTCTTTCCCTTGATTCTGGGAAGGCCTGTGTCTCTCTTGCAAAAATAAAATACAATGAAGCAAAAATTAAGCTGTGTGACTTCTGGGGCGAGATCATAAAAGGCAATGTAACTCCCATTCGGTTTGCTTCTCTCTAGAAAACTTCAGGCCTTGTGAGCAGCCTGGTTACCCTGAGGCTGCCATGTTGTGAGGAAGCACAAACTACCCATGAGCAGAGGTCACATGAAGAGGCCCTTGGAGCATATGAAGAGATCCCCTAGCTGACTGCTGCTCCAGCCCCACCCCTGCCACTGTTCCAGCTCCAGCCACCATCTGACTGCGATCAGAGTCCCACAGCCAGCTCAACCCTTCCCAAATTCCTGACCCACGGAAATCATGAGGAATAATAAAATGAATGTCATTGTATTAAGACACTAAATTTGGGAGTCATTTGTTATGTAGCAATAGATAACTACAATGGCTTTCAGAAACTTAGTGCTGAAATTAAGGTAGTGAAGAATAATCTTGTTCTATGCACAGCTTTAAAAGCAGTGAAGGCTGAGATTCAGAATTCTTTGGTTCTCTAGAAGGGTCTCCCAGCAGTTGATATTTGTTCTTTGGTAGTACCTAAAATTATGCTTTATCATGATGTGTTAAATGTTATTGAATTTTATAAAATATATATCACATTAGTATAATTTCTTTAAAAAACAGTATCCACCTTTCTATTAAATATATCAAGAGATTTTATTATTATGCCCTGTAATGGTAGGTAGCCAAATGGAGGCCTTATAAACTCTTTTATATGTATTACTCAACAAATATGGTAACTCTTGGCGTAAAACAGCATATATCCGTTAAGATTACTTCATCAACGAATGATAGAAATCCTCAGCTTAAATTGATGTAAGCAAAAAAGAAATTTATTATCTCAAGAAGTCAGGGATCTTCCATGATGGCTTGGGCTCTGCTTCTTTAAGTCTCTTGGGTCAGCCTCACCTGTGGGTGGGCTTCACCCTTACACTGGTAACCAGATGGCTGCAGCAGTTCCGTGCAACACATCCAGACACAGCAATGGCCTGGAAAGAACAGTCTGTTCCAAGGAATTCTTATTTTGAATGAAAAACTCTTTAGCATTTAAAATCCATTCATTCAATAATTATTTATTCAACACTTGATAAATGCCTGCCAATAGTCTAAGTGCTTGAAATGCAGCTATCAGCAAACTAGTAGACCTCCATTTATATGTCACTGGACGTCACTGGGTCACATGGCACCTTGTACCCATTCAATGGAAAGAGTTATAAGACCACAATGATTGGAACCCAATCCAAGATATTTCAGGAAAAACGATCCCTCTTCCCTAAATCATGTAGGAAAGGCATAATCACTTGAACAGATTGGGGCGTTTCTAGCAAGGATCCAGTGGGGGAAAAGGATATTCAGTAGATCACTTAGCAGTGTCTGTAAACAGAATGTATAAGAATATATTGTTATTCAGTTTATGAAGATTATCTCATAACGTAGATATGTCTTGTTACATAATGTTAGGTTAAGTTACCAGGATTTTTAAAAGGTACATATAAAATGATCACAACTATATATGTTTAAATCTTGGCATATTCAAAAGGGCCAAATAGCAATACTAAAATGCCAGTAATATATTGCCTGTTTACTTTTTGTGATAGAGCTATGTGTGTATTTGTATATCCCGTTTCTACTTTTCCCACTAAATTTTCTTTAATGAGCTTTTTCTTCTTTAAATAGTTCTTTAAATGAAAAATAATTTCTTGTCGACTGTGTCCAGCTACATTATCTACTGCCTAATCTAAGTCAAATAAAACAAATTTATGGAGCCTGAAGTTTCCTAGTCTCAGATCATAGCAATGACATCTTTTTTTTTTCCCAGTACTTCCAGCTCAACCAAGAACAAGCAATTTAAAATAAAGAAAAAGAACTCCCTTGCCAAGAATCTTCAGATCAATGATGAGGAATATATGATATTTTAGAGTTTAAATATTTGTCAAAGATTAAGATGATTATAAATTCACTAAATATATACTCTTACAGCTATACTAGGTTTTGGTTAATGTTAACATATCTTATGTTTAAATTAATTAATGATTTACCAGAAAATCTGCTTTATAGTATAAAGAGAAATAGAAACCTTTCCTCCAAGCATCCAGATGCCTGGAGCCTACTAAGGTCAAGCCCCCAAATAAATCATATATAGTTCACTCATCTCTCCTTCTCCTTACTCTTTGGTTTCAGTTTTCATGGGGACTCATGTTTGAGGGGCTAATTATGACCACGTAGGCTGTTGGGAGACACACATTCTCTTGGGAAGAAAAGCTATGAGGTTGAAAAGCAGCAGGGCGTCTTTCTCCCACTGCAATCAGGATAGTCCACAAAATGCAGTCAGTAAGAAGTGTTTGCTAGCTTAAAAAAAAATGAGTATCGTAATTTCTCAGTTGCACTAACACGCCTATGCTCATCAGCAGGGTTCAGTTGAAGATTTAGAAGAAGTAGTTTTGGGAGATGAAACATTCAGTAATTTGCCTTTTAAAGGTGACTACCTATAAAGCAAATCTTCATGGCTAATGTAAATTGATAACCTCTTGCCTCCATCTAAAGAACAGAAGCCTGTCTCTAGCCGTAGAGATGTGTTAACTGTTGGCCTCTCAAAACTGCAAGAACATGGTGAGCACTGCTCTTCCCTATCAGTGTGACATCTAAACAGCTCAGAGCTGATAGGATTCTTCATCAATCACCTTGATCACAATGGCTGTATGGACAGGGAATTTAAGAGAGCTGATCTGCTCTGTCACTTTGGGCTACCTTGTTCTTTTTTTCTTTCTTACTTTTCTTTAGGCCATCTCATCCATCAACTGAACTGCACAACAATGGAGACCTAAAACTAAAACACATATAATGACACTTAGTTAAATGATTGGGCACTGCTAAACCCACAGGGAATCAGAGTAACCGTTCAGTTTGATTTAAAGAATCAGTCCACCAGTTGTGAGGTACTCACGCAAACAAATGAGTATTTGGCATTACGCATCCTGTACCTAATAGTCTCTGGTATTGCAAAGACTTTAAATATCCAATGTAATAGAATACATTTTCAAAATAAAATCAAAGAGATCAAATTTGTGGTTACCAGAGGCAGGGGGTGGGGGGAGTGAGAATCGGGTGAAGGTAGTTAAAAGGTACAAACTTCCAGTTGTAAGATAAATTAGTACTAGCGATGTAATGGACAACATACTAAATGAAATTAACACTATGATACACTTTTTATGAAAGTTGTTAAGAGGGTAAATTCTAAGAGTTCTCATGACAAGGAAAAATATTTTTTTCTATTTGTTTAATTTTGTCTGTACATGAGACGATGGATGTTCACTAAACTTACTGTGGTCATCATTTCATGATGTGTGTAAGTCAAATCATTACACTGTACACCTTAAACTTACACAGTGCTGTATGTCAGTTATATCTCAGTAAAACTGGGAGAAAAAAATTAACTCACCGGATGTCAACATCTTTGAATGAATACTATTCTGAATAAATCAAAAAGGACATTGTTAGAAAAGAAAAAAATGAATACCAAATATGATAGTTCTGGTAAATGAGTTTCACGTGCAGGAGTTTGTAGCTTATAAGTTCAAGTATAAGCGGTGGGTAGATGTGTCAGCCCAGGATGTAGTGATGCATCGTGAGAAACACAAGGAGCACAGCTTCAGCTCTCCCCAGGGACAGCCAGGGAATCTCTGAAGCCTCTGATACCTTGGAGGTCACATCTCCCTCTGAATTTAAAGGTACCTTATTTTGTCTTTTACATCCGTGAATATGATTAAACTCCTGCTGTTGTGCTAAATTTCCAAGATTGTAAAAAGTCAGGGGAATTAAAAAGGTCACTGCAGCATTTCATTTCACTAGCAGACTAATGTTATAGGAGGACATAGGAAATTGCTTGAAACGAGAACCTGTATCCAAATTCTGGAAAACCTGAGTGGGAAAACCTAGGTGGGAAAGAGAAGATTCTTTTAGGTGTGTAAGGACAATGTGAGACTCCTTACCAGAATGTCCTAGTCAAGAAAATTAAAATGTCATTTTAATAGTAAAAAGAGGCTAGAATCTGGTCACTTAACATGAAAATTTGCCAGGAGTTAGTTGCAATATCCATTTTTCTGTGGACCCCTGGACTTGTTTATAAATTTAGAATATTGCTTTTATACCTTAGAGCTACAAATTAACTACACAACATAACCCTTTCTGTTTTAGTACAATACCACTATTTTACACAACTAGGAGTAAAATGTTAGATGTAAATATAAAATTAAGAAATAGGGCTTCCCAGGCTTCCCTGGTGGCGCAGTGGTTGAGAGTCCACCTGCTGATGCAGGGGATGCGGGTTCGAGCCCCGGTCCGGGAAGATCCCACATGCCATGGAGTGGCTGGGCCCGTGAGCCATGGCCGCTGGGCCTGCGCGTCCGGAGCCTGTGCTCCGCAACGGGAGAGGCCACAACAGTGAGAGGCCTGCGTACGGCAAAAAAAAAAGAAAAAAGAGAAGAAAAGAAATAGTGAAATCAACAAAGATAGAACATATACATGAATGACCAAATCTGCGTTCATTCAGGACAAAATGTAAAACAATTTGCTTACATCTATAAGATGAAAAAATACTCATGTTGGCCTAAAATAAAAATAATTGCAATGCATGTTAATGCATATGTGCTTTGAAATCTGTTGACTCCTATGAGCAATATGATATTTTGTGATAGTTGAAAATTCAAGTTGTTTCAAGGACAGCTCTTAAGCAGATCCATCCAAAAGGACTGCCTCAAGTTTATCCCAATTTAGTGTCTGCACAACATGAGTTATCAACATGGAGCATCTTCAAAATAAGTTAATATTCGTGATGTTTCTGAGGTGCATATCGAAGAAATTATTTCAGTGAGCCCAGAATCTTGCATCTTCCCATACATAGAGAAACACTAAATTCCTTAACTTGAGATGTGGCCTCCTGGGCTTGAAGCCCTCAAAATTCCTGATAACTCTCAACTTTTAGGTTGTGAATATATATATATATATTTTTTTTTTGCGGTACGTGGGCCTCTCACTGCTGTGGCCTCTCCCGTCGCGGAGCACAGGCTCCGGACGCACAGGCTCAGCGGCCATGGCTCACGGGTCCAGCCGCTCCGCGGCATATGGGATCTTCCCGGACTGGGACACGAACCCGTGTCCCCTGCAGCGGCAGGCAGACTCTCAACCACTGCGCCACCAGGGAAGCCCAGTTGTGAATATTTTTAAGTCTACAGGTATAAAGCAGACACTTCCAAAGCAGAACAAAAGACAAATCTCAACATTTGGAACACTGACACCGGTGGCGGACACTCCCAGAAAGATCCCTCTGAGGAGCTGTTAGAACGTTGTCACCCTTGTTTCCACCAGATTGTGGAATGGACATTGACAGTGGGGAATTGTCACAGGCAAGAGCTAAATCGGACTCCACGTTGGATCTGTTTCTTTGACTTTAACCTTTGCTTTTCGTTGATTTTGCTATTATAATCATACGTAATGGCCTGCCTCAGGGAACACTGCCCACCTGTGAATGGTTGCAAGAAAAAAGAAACCAACACATCCCCTCACTGAGGCTGGACATTCCCGAAGATGTTTTGCAAGACTGATGGCCCTTTTACTTATTACTTCCTCACTGCCTCTCCCTCTCTGACTCTATAAAAGAAACTGGCATCCAGACCCAGATAAGATGGTTTTTCAGAGGCACTAGTCTGCCATCTTCTCAGTTTACCACATTTCTGAATAAAGTCGTATTCCTTGCCGCAAAAAAAAAAAATATATATATATATATATGTGTATATATATATATATATTCGTGATGTTTGATTATATAAAACGTTAAAAAATCTTATAATTCTTTAATATTTGAATTCTGGGTAGGATTTTTTTTTTAGATTCTCCCAGGGTAAATAGTGTGCTTTATTAGTAAACATTTATTAAATTCATAAAATATGTCAGACAAATGCTTTATAAGCATCATCTCATTTAATCTTCTCAAAAATCCTATGAGATAATATTATTAGGCCCATTTGACAGATTAGAAAACTGAGATACAGAGAAGCTAAGCAACTTGGATGAAGTATATGTTGGAGATGGAATATAAACCCACAGCCCAAGCTCTTATTCGGTGTACTAGTCTGTGTAGAAACAATTTAAGCCACAAACCACAGAGTACTTCCTTCAGTAAATTCTGGTACACCTATAACATCATTATGAAAATAGCTTCTAACTATTATATATAGAATGGATAAACAACAAGGTCCTCCTGTATAGCACAGGAACTATATTCAATATCCTGTGATAAACCATTACGGAAGAGAATATGAAAAAGAACATGTATATATGTGTAACTGAATCACTTTGCTGTACAGCAAAAATTAGCACACATTGTAAATCAACTATACTTCAATAAAATAAAATTAAAAAAAAAGAAAACAGTTTGACAACATTCAAAGATGTTGGGTAACTAACGCCCTTTAAGTTGCAAAACTAAGTTCTTTTCAGACTCAGATAACTGTCCTGAATGAGAGCTGTTGTGTTAACTGGAATTTGAGGTTAATTCATTTAATAGAGAAGCCATTTGCCTTTCAAGAAGGCCTTCCTATGTAAACAAATAGAAAGATCATTGAGAACCTGCTCATCTTTGTAGCCCAAACACCTAGTGTATTTCGCACATTCTACGTGCTCAATAAGTATCTCCTGATTACATTAGCTAATCAATTAATTTATTATTGAACATTCAATTAAGTGAATCTTGATCTTATAAGCAAACTCATATGTGTATTAGCGCATGGGCTCTGTAGTTTGTGGCACGCAGGCTCTCTAGTTGAGGAGCTCAGGCTCAGTAGTTGTGGTACATGGGCTTAGTTGTCCTGTGGCATGTGGGATCTTAGTTCCCTGACTAGGGATTGAACCCACATCCCCTGTGTTGGAAGGTGGATTCTTTACCACTGGACCACCGGGGAAGTCTCTGTATTACATACCTTAAAAGAGGTCTCATAAATACACAACGTTAACTTACCTCTGGTGATTTTCTGAATTTACTTGTTGGGTAAATCTATAGAAAATACAAAATACTATTCATACTCAAATCAAAAGTTTAAATAAAGGCATTGTCTTAGTTCAGGCTATAATAACAGAATATCATAGACTAGGTGGCTTAAGCAACATTTATTTCTCATAGTTCTGGAAGCTAAGAAGTCCAAGATCCAGCATCTGGTTAGGGCTTTCTTCCTGGTTTGCAGGTAGTCATCTCATTGTATCCTCACATGCAGAAAGGAGAGAGAGAAGAGAGAGCTTTCTCTCTCTTGTCTCTTCTTACAAGAGCACTAATCTCATTCATGAGGGCTCCACCCTCATGACTTAATTATCTCCCAAAGACCCCACCTGCTAATACTATCACAATGGGGGTTAGGATTTCAACATATGAATTTTGAGGGGACACAAATATCTAGTACATAAGAGACATTAAATAATATCAGTCTTAATAAATAATTCTTATTGTTCATTCTTTATATGCCTTCATTCTGAGTTAAATTTCTGCTCTTTCCTTAACAGTCCAATGTTCTGATTTGTGAATTTATTCATGCCTTTGTAAAAATATTACCAATCTCACATAGCAACCTATGTATCATGTGTAATTCCCTCCTGAATATGACTAATAATTAATCTAACTTGTAGGTGTTAGATAATATACCATAGTTACCCACTTGCCTAAAACTATACCAGAATTTTAGTCTGTGATCAACATATATAAAAATCTCTCTGTATAATTTCCAAATCTTTTTTTCAAAATGTCCTTGTGTGCAACAGAAAGACAGCTTGGCAGTGCAGATTTCTGGACATGTTGAAGAGTGATCTATTCTCCATTTATTGCTTGAGACTGTTGGATTCCCTAGCATGCTGACTAACTGATTAAGGATTTGGACTGCTCTTACTGCAAGGCAGTGATGGTATTACATTGCATCATTTACTTCCATGAAACAAATGTCCTTAACAAAGTCCACTTTTCATGATCAGTAAAAGTTTATGAATAAATGGGGAAATATTATAGCTCACACATTATTGAGGGAAAAGCATACCTAGTTGGAGGGGTATACTCAAAGCTCTGGTATCTCTCTTCACACCCTAAAAAACTGGAGGAAATAGAGACCATATAAAGTTCTAGGTGTGCATGTTCGCATACACTCTAAACCCTGTATTTCAAACTACTTTAACTTGTTGAGGTTCCTGAGGACAAAAATAGAGCGCTGAGAGCCTGGTGAGTCCTTCCTTTCCATGTTAGGAGGGTGGATGAATTGCTGGGACTGTCGAGCTAGCCTCCTGATTTGGAGATGAGAAATGAATATTAATATTCAAGTCTCTTAATGTCTTTCCTAAATTTCCACATCACAGCATCAGAATAACCAGTTTACAGGCTTTGTATTGAAAACTTGGGTACGAATTGGTGTCCTGCCTTTTTCTTAGGATTCCTTCCTCATTGTTTACATGAGCAGTCCTTGGGAAGCAGAAGCTAACCCATCACTTCCACTCTCCTCCTCCCATACAAAATTCCTTTCCTGTGTGGCTCACAGATACAACATTTGTGATTATTCACAATATAACAGAAGCAAAGTGTTTACCCTAAAGGACTGAGTTATCTATTTAAAATGATCTGTACAGACAGAACAGGCAATGGAAGGAAAAAGCCCCACATTTTGAAGGCAGTCTTAATAAATATTTTATTGAAATATAGTGGTGTTTCACAGAGACAGATATGCTCAAGTTTATCCATTTTATCTTGAAATTTTTTTTCATTGTTACAGAAAGTGAAATAGTAGAAGAAAGTAGAAACATAACAGCAATCATTATAAATGTTTATAGACATAAGTAAAGCCCTTATCTAAAGTTCATCCTGTTTAAGGACATGTTTTATGTTGTACAATTCCTCTTAGAATATCAATCTAATAAGCACCAAATGAGGCTGAAGACAATGCTGTTATAAAAAATGGAGAAAAATGATTAAAATATGATAATTATACTGATGGCTTATATGTTCAATCTAATCAACCAGGCTTCCAATTTGTCATAATGTATACTCACTCATACATTATTACTTAATTATAGCAACACTTCTATTTGGAAAGGTTGTCAATCAAGTGAACACCCAGCATTTTTTCTTTTTTTTTCCCTAATAAGGGGCATATTTTCAGTAAGGATTTGAAGCTGTCATGCTATTGATTTAACCCTTGAAATACTTTGCATGCAAAAACTATAGTTCCCATTGAATATTTTTCTTTATATACATATAATATAAGTTTATACTATGTAACATTATTCTTTTATGTCAGAACTGATATACCACATTCTAAAAGAAAATTAAATATCGACAGAATTTGGTGATTTTATGGTTAAGATATCCATGTGCTTGCACTGAAAGACAAAAGATGTGCTGTTTTTAAGAGAGGGAAAATTTGACCATAGTGTTTCCCAGTTTGTCTGTGATCCATATTGAATAAGAAACAGCAGTGAGGGTGAAATTTAGATAGCTCTTGGACATGAATGCTTTACAGGCTTTACCCATAGCAAATTAAAGGTTTCCCTTACCTTTTACTTTATCTCTTCTGGCTCCATTACTCTGCCTTCCATTTGGTAAAAATGTTTAACATATTGCAAAAACAATCATGTAAGGGCATCTGCCAGGGTCACCTACTAAGATGTTAGTAACTTGATCATATAACCAAGTCTTCTCTAGCAAAATGAAGCAATAAATTGAAACAACTACTCATATTACTGAAATGACTAAAAATGTGTCTCAATTATTTTGAATATATTATTGACTTTGGAAGATACATTTCTGTATATATGCATACAGATCTATATATAGAGATTAAATATGATCTCTGTATGTGTATATGACTTATATGTATACAGTATATTCTCAATTTTTTAACCCAGATTATTTAATAGACCATTTTGTCAAGATGGTCAGATTATTGACTAAGAATTTAGAAATATATATTCTTATTGAGTGTGGACAGTTTGTGTCCTTAAGTCTCTGGATAATTGGTTCTATGACTCCATTCAACCAATATGGTAGATAAGTCCATGGGATCTATTTTTTTATAATTAGTGGGAGAGAGAGAGAGAGACTTTATTTCTCCTTTATTTCTTTAACTATTCTTCTTTGCAAGTGTAAAATAAAGAAGCAAATGTTCATATTTGCAAACCTCCATTATTCTTTACATCTAGTGTTGTGATTACACTAGATGTAATCTAGTGTTACACTCGTTACACTAGATGTTACAATTGCAAACATGGAATATGAGCCCATATATCAACACCACTACATTTCTATCACTTTCATGAATTACTAACAAAAACAATTATATCAAATGTTTTGTTTTTTGTTTTTTTTTGCGGTACGCAGGCCTCTCACCGCTGTGGCCTCTCCCGTTGCGGAGTACAGGCTCCGGACGCGCAGGCTCAGTGGCCATGGCTCACGGGCCCAGCCGCTCCGCGGCATATGGGATCTTCCCGGACCGAGGCACGAACCCGTGTCCCCTGCATCGGTAGGCGGACTCTCAACCACTGCGCCACCAGGGAAGCCCTCTTTAGATGTTTTAACTTCATTTATCCTTTGTACAACTGTGGGATTGGTATTATTGTTCATTATTTTCAGTTGAGGAAATTGAGGCACAGAAAGATGAAGCAGCTTGCCAGAATTATTTACTAAATATTAGAAAAATTTCAAACTGGAGTCCCTCTCTGAGTTTTCTGAGAATGTCAACAATAATAACAATGAGAAAAGTTTGGGGGAAAGTCAGGGCTTATGCTCCTTGCCTTAACTGCAACCTCACCTCCTCTGCCGCCTTTTTGCCCCATTGTGGGGTGGCCTGCTCTGCAGTTTCCTCTCCTCCTGGCCCCAGGGAGCTGCTTCTCTGGGCTTGGTTCCCTCACTTCCTGATGACTCCATTTTGATACTTGGCTGACTGCTCCAGGGAGGGATCCAGGTTCATCCCGGTACCCTATCTTAAACCCTGGAACTCCACCATTAATTAATCTAGTTGCATTCTGCTGTTATCATATGTTCACACAAAAGTAGATCCAAACATCCTAAGGAGAATTTGTAAGTTGTATAAATATGTCAACCAAATAACATACCTGAACATGTAAGGAGGGGAGATGAGTTTGGGTTTGAAGCTATCCAAAGAAGGGATATGTTTTCATTTCTTTCATACAGTAACACAGCTGAAAGCAATCTTCCTTTACCGTGAAAGAAGGCAGGAAAGAGTCAGGAGAGTACTACACTATTAAACTCCAAGGAGGGTAAGAATGAAAAGTACCTGAATTCTGCAGAGTTAGATTGACAGCTCTTCACTGTAACACTCAGGATCCCCTGAGCCCTGATCCTGAGCACATACTCAACAGAGACCAGAACAAACAACAATATTTTAATAATCAAGTAGTGTATCATAAAGAATGCAGGTTAGACATAAGGAAGAACAATCTGACATGGAGAATATTTGACCATGACAGTAAAATCCCTAATAAATTTAGATCAAATTTCAGCCAATTGGATTAAGAAGAAAAAAATCCAACCAGGACATATACGTGGCGTTATGAGAGCTATGAAGTCTATTAATGATGGGCTGAATTCTTTATTGGCCTGATTAAATTTACCACACAGTTTGCTATCAACATGGGTGTCATTAGGTACTAAAGATAATGTATAATCTCATTTCATGGAGATGTTGAAAAACATAACTGCCTTCTTGTCTCAAAGAAAGAGGCTAACTCTTTCTAAAGAGAAAAGGGGACTTCCCTGGCAGTGCAGTGGTTAGGACCCCACGCTGCCAATGCAGGGGGCGCCAGTTCGATCCCTGGTTGGGGAACTAAGATCCCACATGCTGCGTGGCCAAAAAGATAAAGAAAATTAAAAAATAAAGAGAAAAGAATAAACAAGTTCATGCATTCAAGAATTTTTCTAGTTCTTCTAATCAGTGACTAAGCACATATAGATGTAAAAATCATATAAATCATATAAATTTCAGGTTAAGGGAAGCAGATATGTTGAACATTTTTTCTCCTGTAGGATAACAATTAAAAAATTCAACACACATTTATTGCTATGCGTCTGCTGTTGTAAGTAAGCACTTCCATGTCCTCTATCTTATTTACCATTGTTATTAAACATTTCCATTTTCCTTGTAAAAAAGAAATTCTAATCCCCCTGTAGCCTGAGGGAAACCACTAAACCTTTATTCTTCAATTTTATTTAAAATTGAGATGATAATATTTAGCTCCCTAGGTACTATGAAAACTAATTAATTAGCGTTGGCAAAAGATCTTGAAGACCAAAAAATATGAAATTCCTAAACCTAATATTATTATATTTTTATTCTTCACAGTGCCCTCCATATTAGTCTCCTTTTTTTACTCTATTCCCCATCAGTAAATAACATTTAACTTGAAACAATTTGACATGAGCTAAAACCTACCAGCTGTTATCAAGATCTCTTGGCTAAAGACGGTATTTATGCGATTGTTTGTAGTACATACCAAAACATATGTGCTTGTTCACTAAAGATAGGAAAGTTTGAGTGAAAATAATATGATGAAATTTTTTTAACTGGCTCCCATGCGATTTCGGAATGGAATATGATGCTTTGTTTTTCATATTACTGGTGATGTGAGATAATCTGAAGCAGCTTCGATGTTAAGTAAAAAAATGTAAAGTACAGCCAATTGCCTTTTTTTTTTTTTTTTTTTAGGTACGCGGGCCTCTCACTGTTGCAGCCTCTCCCGTTGCGGAGCACAGGCTCCGCGGCCATGACTCACAGGTCCAGCCGCTCTGCGGCATGTGGGATCTTCCCGAACCGGGCACGAACCCGTATTCTCTGCCTCGGCAGGCGGTCTCTCAACCACTGCGCCACTAGGGAAGCCCTCACCTGCCTTTTGACTTTGCTAATGGACATCACTTTCTTTTAGAGTAGTCCCATATCACTGAATATGCTTTGGAAATACTCAGAATAGTATTCTTCTTAGCTTTCTGAAGCTTATTTCACAATAATTAAGCAGCAATTTTATATTCTTAACCCAAGAGCCAAGCTCTTGGAAAAACTACCATTGAATTATGGTACTTATTAAAATTCTCTGAAAATAAACCTTGTAATACTAAGGTTTTCAAATATGACATATTTTATATGGAATTCATTTGAATCAAACCACTGTTTGATTCCTAACACCTGTAGCAATGAAAGGACCTCAGGAATCCTGAAACAAAAAGGAATGAGTTTGCAAGTAAATAGAATGGGCAAATCCGTGAATTCTTAGTGTGCTTTTTTTTAGGCACTATTATGTGTTATATTTTAAATGGAAAAAAAGAAAAAACTCGCTTAATTTCAAGGTCAATGATAATCTCAGTCTCTCCTCTTCTCTTTCTTTTCTATTTCCAGCCCAAATACCTATGAATTGTGAGATGATGCTGAAAACGAATTATCTTCCAATCTAGGGCAACATATTTGCCTTAATTTCTTCCATATTCTGAAATTTAAAGAATTAAATGGAAAATATTATAATCAATAATTGATTGATTAACTCCCTGTCTTATCAGACTCGAAGCAATTCTATCACCACTGTTAATACAACACAATATTTTATGTATACTTTTTTTCTGTGGTACGCTGGCCTCTCACTGCTGTGGCCTCTCCCATTGCGGAGCACAGGCTCCGGACACGCAGGCTCAGCGGCCATGGCTCGCGGGCCCAGCCGCTCCGCGGCATGTGGGATCTTCCCGGACCGGGGCACGAACCCGTGTCCCCTGCATCGGCAGGCGGACTCTCAACCACTGCACTACCAGGGAAGCCCTATGTATAAATTTTTATAAAGTGTCCAAGGTGCAATATAAAACTAACACAGCAGACAAAATCTGTGAGGAGTTTGCAATCTATCTTAAAGTTACATGGAAAATAAATACTCTTCGAATCCAAATAGGTTGACGTATTGTAGCACAAGATCAAAATTAGGGCAAAAGAGGTAGGTTTATGGGACCTTGGACAATTGATTCAGCCATCTTAAATTATGTATGTAATGATATCATGTAAATGATAGTATATTAGGAATCAAAAATGAGAACAGAAGTGAAATCATTTTAAACTTCTATACAAATGGCAGATATTATTGCAATTATATAAATTAATATGAACACAGAGAAAAACATATATGTTGAACTACTCCATGTTTTGAAAGGACGGGATATAGGGAAATGATACAACTCTGTTTCAGGTGGACAAGTTTTCATAGGGTGACATTACAATGCTTTAGACCTAGTAAATTACATGCATAACGTACATGCTTAGGAATATCCCATGCTTTCAAGGCAAGGTCTCCAGAATGAGAATAGAAGGACCAACCGCAGAGGAAACTGGGGGTCTTGGAAATGAGGGAAGTCATGTTTATGAATGAGGGGTGGCGGTTTGTTACCCAAGTGTTTGCTGCCTCATTGCTCCAATTTCTGGGGCCACCCTTGCCTATGACTTTAAAACAAATAAACACTTTTGGACAGTGATATTTAGTCAATTAAGATGTGGAAGAGAATATAGTCAAACTCATAAGAGCAGAGAGTAAGTTGGTGGTTACGAGGGGCTAAAGGGAGGGAGAAATAGGGAGGTGATGGTCAAAGGGTACGAAGTTTCAGTTACACAATAAATGGGTTGTGGAGATGTACTATACAGCATAGAGCCTATATAGCTAACAATGCTGCATCCTATATTTAAACTCTAAGGGGGTAAATCTTATGTTAAGTGTTCTTACAACACACACCACCCCACACCACACACACTAATCATAAAGGGCAGGAGGAAACTTTGGGAGATGATGACTACGTCTGTGGCCTTGATGGTGTGATGGATTCTGTGTTTAACCATCAAGTTTAGACATTGAATATATAGAGTGTTTTATATGTCAATCATAACTCTACAAAATGGGTTTTTTTAAAGAAATGTATACTTGCGTTGGGTTGCCTGGAATGATGATCACTTAATATAATCTGATTATTATATCTGAGTGGTGAGACATTTTTTAGCAATAATTATTTTTACCTTTGTAACTGGGTTTCTTATACTAGGCATGTATATTTTTTTGAAAAAATCCTTATTCTGCAAAACAATTTGGGAAAATAAGTCCATGGTAAAAGAAAGCTTCACTAGTAATAAAATGAGTGAAAACTTTTAAAATGAGCTGTCATTCTACACTTCTATAATTAAAAATAGTAAAATCTGATAATATTATTAAATGTTAAGGAAGGTTCAATGAGACATGTACCTTCATACACTGCCAGTAAGAGTGTACTTTGATATAACTTATCTGAAAAGCAAGTGTGCAGTATGAATTTCTAAAAAGGCACAGCCTTTGACCCAACAGTATGACTTCTTGTATCCTATCCTAAAGGAAAAAAAAAATCAGAGATACATACAAAGATACAAAGAAATATTATTCATAACAGCAAAATTTTGGAAACAACTAAAAATTCAACAATAAGGAAATGACTAATGAATAATCGTATATCCATTGAAAATCATATTTAGGAGACCAATGACCTGAAAAAATGATTACTCAATGTGAAGTGAAGAAAAGCAGAACTCGATTCTTATACACGATAAGGTTTCAATTTTACAAACCATGTATGGGGGGAGGGGACTCACATAGGGAAAAGACCATTGGAGTAAACATACTACAATGCTACTAGTGTTTATGTTTCTAGTTTGTAGGATTGTACATAATTATTATTTTCATCTTCATACCTTTCTGTATTTTCAAGATTTTCTACAACTAGAATGGGTTAAAAATCTCTCTGCTTTATCATTTAGGAAAGAAATACCCTTTCTCAAAATTTATTCTAAGAAATAATATTCAATTTGGGGGAAAAACTGTACACAAAGGAATTTATCACAGAATTATTCATAATCTTAAAAACTGAAAAAAAACTGTAATGCCCATTAATAGAAAGGATAACTAACTTGTGCAACATCTCTCCAAAGAGTGTAGCACATTAATTTATACCAATGACTAGGATGATTATGTAAAAACAAGGAGAATGCTTAAATGAAAAAACAAAGTCATCGAATGGTATGCAAAGTTTCATTTAAATTGTTGAATAAAAGCAAAAATACGTGCACATAAAACACTGAAAGAAAACTTGCAAACTCGCATAGTTATTATGCTATATCTGGGTTCCCCGGTGAGTGAACATTTTATTTACCTTTCTTTTCAAGCTCTTCTGTAATATGCCTATTTCCTCCTTGATGATAAAACCGATTTATAACACAAACCATAATGTCTGAATCAGAGAAGAACAACTAGTACAGTCATTCATTCCAATTCTGTTTATTCTTCTTTCTTAATTTCTAACCATTTGTATGATCTTGCATCTTTCAGCCTCATATTAAGCATTAGTGTTTGTCAGTGAAGCTTTATGGACTTTAATACTGAGTTTATAAGGTATTGAGTTAATGTGACTCATTTACTTCACATTTCAGGACGTATACATGAAGAGCATCCTTCTAATGTTTACTTGTCTTTTTGGGTCAAGGATGCAGGTACTCCACATGTCTGTGATGTTTGCCTTTTGTAGGCATCCTCAGAATCAGAGATCACTTTTTTTTTTAATGCCATTTATTAAGTAGACTAAAAATGAGAGGTGGGGTGGGAAGAAAAGCAGGAGTTGAGGACACAAGTTGAGTCTAGGATGACTCTCAGTTTCCTTTTTGACAGTTTAAACAAACAAACAAACAATTCCTTCTCTACTTTGTATTGCCTGAGAACCACTATGGTTTTGTAAAGTCTGTAACATTAATGACATTTAATCACCCACGAGTACATTTGTTTTAAGCCTATAAATATTATGTTAGTAATACTAAACTATCTCCATTGGCTTATTTGTAAAAAGAAAAATATATATTTATATTCTTATAAAGTTAACAATGAGGGCAGAGAAAAGGGAATGAGAAGCAGTGTTTAATCACAGTTTCTCTGGACAGAAAAAACAGACTGGGTTCTTACTCAAGCTAGCTGGTCAAGCAGGATCTGAGGAAGAGTCACAGGAGACAGAGATGATGGAATTGCCACTTTTAAGGATAACACACATTGGGTTATATAGGATCAGATAAATTTGCTTTAAAAATCTCAATCTTTTATAACAACACCTCATATATGTTAAGATGATGAGACACAGCTTCAACATTTTATGAGATAGTTTTCTACTACTGATAGATTCTCATTTAAGTTATTAAACCACCAGCCTCACAATAAAGGGAAACATATGTACTAACCATTTTTCTCTGCTATGAAATTCAGGCTCTATAGACTAAGTAAGTTGACTTCCTTTTGGAAAGATTTGTCTGACACTAAGTTTTATTTCTTCACTTAAGATAATAAAATTGTTTTGAAATTGTTTGTTTCATCAGTGGAGGGTGGGTGGTTAGGTTGAGAAAGAAAATAAAAGTAAAGAGTGAACACATATTATGGGAATTTTCCTCAGTGAAGTGAACAAAGGCTCCATAGGTTGGGTGAGTTTCCCTAGCATATGGTCTTTGGACTGTGCCCTTTCTTTGCCAGTATTGATACACATTCTCCATTTCACTTTACCCAGTGTCAAAAAGTGGGGAAAGGAGATAATGACAAATTGAAAAAGAAATACACATATATATGTAATCTCATTGGATGAAATATATAAATAGTTGGAAACGTCATTTTAATTACTACCTCGTGAATACAAATGTATTTGACTCCACACTAATGATCTTGATTCTGGCACTGAACCATAACTAATGTCAAAAATTTGCAGAATTTCAAAGAAGAATATCACCTGTAATATCCATGTGTCCTAACATCAAGGTCATTCTCTAATGATGAGGATTTTACTCACTTACATAATTTATGTGTAAATGAAGAATATGGATACTTTGTGTTTCTGAAAGAAAAAAAAAAAGAAACTTCTACCAGTTCCAAGTTTCTGATCCCAGGTAGTGCTCTTATTAATATAATTCCAAATGATATCACATTTCCCAAAAAATCTCTTGAGAGGGACTTGAGAGCTGCACCACTGTCTCTAAGAATTACCAATTACTGTCTTTCACATTTCCTCCTGAGCTGGATAAAAAGTATCCATCTCAAATTTATCAGCAAATATAGGATAGTTCTGGGACCGAGAGTAAAAGAAGCTTTTCCTTAAATTGGAAGCCCTCGGAAGACTGGCCTTTCCTAAAGGTTGGAAGATTGAGCCCTCATTACCATGGCCTTTGTCAGTTTGAAGACTTTACCTGAAGAAGCAGTCCATCTCCTGTCCTCTTTACCTTGGGTTACAGGGTCATTTAACTGTTTTCAATCCAGGGAAAATATGTGTCTTTCAAACTGGTGTCAAGATACCCAAATGGGATAACGGGAGAGTGTTCAGTGGAGTCTCCTAGACTGTATACACACTGCAGAGCTTCAGATGCCTTCTCAGTGAAGATGGGTGATGGGGAGACGAGGCTGGTGAATTTCACAAGCAGGCCTCACCTGCTTCTGCCTTCATTCTGTCTGGTGTTTTAGGATCCACTACAAAGCTGTCACAGCCCTAACTGACAATAACACCAAGTGCAAGGGGGAAAAGCCCATTTGTTAAATTACTAGGATAAAGGAAGTGTAGTAAGTTCCATGTGCTGAGATGCCTCCTATAGGGTAGGAGGCCTCACTTGTTAATTTCTGCTACCATATCCTAGAATGAAAAATGTATTTATCCTTATTATGAAGATGAGAAAACTGAAGCTCAGAGAGGTTGACTATCTTACTCCAGGTCACAAAGCCTCTGAGTGGCAGAGACAGGATTAAAACCTGGGTTGATTTGTTACCAGGACCCCTGCTTTTTTATTTTTTAACCACTTCCCTAAGAAGGAGTGATATCCCAGCATGTGAAATTGTGTGTTCTCCCTGGGAGTTCAGAGAATAAAGAAATCATTGAACCCCAGAATTCAAAAGCTCCAACAGGGTCATTATTGTGAAGAACGGAGGAAGTTATATCCTGCAATGAATAGTTCTGTGCATTGTGGTTTTCTAATGGAAGGCACACAGGCAGAGCAGAAGTGAGATACAGGGGCTGGGGGTGGGAATAATGATCAGACCCAAAAGAAGCAGAAGGTAAGTAATACAGTCATTCAGTGGTGGGAGAACAGCCTAAAATGTACTATATACAGGTCAGTGCAGACCCGCTCGGCTCCAAACGGTGTTTTCAGTCCTTTGGAAGCAACCGGTTTCAGGCTGCAGGTAGTAATGGCCAAGTTTTCACCTTCACATTTACACCCAGCTCTTCACCCAGAAGATCATTCTTTGAGCTGAAAGAAAAGCAGTCAGGAGCCGTGCAGTGGTGCATGCCTGCTCAGCTTATTAAAACATGGGAAGAAGGCAATATTTCACCCCCCAGAAATAAAAAAAGATAGACAAGTGAGAGCAGCTAATCCATCAGAAGAAATTAGCAAGCAGAGTATGTAGCTGTTTGAAATGATGAACGAGGCTGAAATAGCTACACAGGCTAACATCCAGTGGGATAATTACTCCAAGCTCTCAGGCTAAAATCTGTCTTGGAGGAACTGGGAGGCTTTGATGACTCAATTTCAATGGGCATGCTTATGAAATACATAGTAAAAGCTATTAGAATTGAAATTGTTCTTGGTAAGTATTCTGTGACTAGGCTGCTGACCCTGTCAGGCCGCTTTTAATAAGGTACACAGTATTTTTATTCTCAAAAGTGGCATGTACTTTAGCTGCCCACAAACTCAGCTTTAACCCTATAGTCACTTGCCCTGTGATTTTTCCATAGACGCATGCTGCGTTTACTTGTATTCTTGTTATGTAAAATGGTGAGTTTCCAAATCAGTGTAGACATTGTTCGTTTTTGCTATAAGAGAAGCTGCTTTCCTTGATTCTGTCAACCAGTTTTCCAGCTTCAGAGACAAGGATTTGTTGACAGGACTGATCCTACTTGATGTGCATGGAGCAAATGTCTTCATAATACATACTTGCTGATCTAAAACAACCTTGTTTTCCCACTGGTGCTGATATTTTCGGCCATGACCATCATGACGTTATTCCTGTGGAATATATCCAGGTATAAGCTAAAATAATCCCCACATTTTAAAATGAATTAAAACTAAGTAGGGCTTCCTTGGTGGTGCAGTGGTTGAGAGGCCACCTGCCGATGCAGGGGACACAGGTTCGTGCCCCGGTCCGGGAAGATCCCACATGCCGCGGAGCGGCTGGGCCCGTGAGCCATGGCCGCTGAGCCTGCGCCTCCGGAGCCTGTGCTCCGCAACGGGAGAGGCCACAACAGTGAGAGGCCCGCGTAACGCAAAAAAAAAAAAAAAACCAAAAACTAAGTAGATCTTCCTCTACATACCTGGGCATAATTGTTTTAAGAAAATCCTTAAATGTAAGAAAGAAGCTAGGGCCATACTACTCCAAGTGTGGTCTCCAGAAAAACAACATAGGCATCTGGGAGCTTTTTAGAGATGCAGTATCTCAGGCTTCCCCTCAGACCTACAGAATTAGAATCTGCATTTTAACAGTATCCCCCAGGTAATATGCGTACACAGTAATGTTTGAAAAGCCCTGCTCTCGTACACAACTGGTTTTAGATTTCTATCATCATTCACCATCTAAGCAACTTTGCACTCAGCCAAATCTTTCTCAAAACATATTTGGAGGGAAAACAACTACAAAGAATCAGAGGAAATCCACTCAAACTCCCTCTATTTATAAAACCACGCCTTCATTCAAAAGTACTGAGAGTCGGGGCTTCCCTGGTGGCGCAGTGGTTGAGAGTCCGCCTGCCGAAGCAGGGGACACGGGTTCGTGCCCCGCTCCTGGAAGATCCCACATGCCGCAGAGTGGCTGGGTGCGTGAGCCATGGCCGCTGAGCCTGCACGTCCGGAGCCTGTGCTCTGCAACGGGAGAGGCCACAACAGTGAGAGGCCCGCGTACCGCAAAAACAAACAAACAAACAAACAAAAAAAAACAAAAAGTACTGAGAGTCAAAGCAACTCAATGATTTGAGGAAATCTAACGGTATAAATAGATGCTAAAGGAAACATGTAATTCAGGGAATAGAAGAGAATGTTTACAAATTTCCAATTAGCATCTTCAGAGAGAGCTGAGGCAATGCCGTGAATTATAAAAGAACAAGCTTCTTTGAGAAAAGACCACTGAAAGAAAATGAATGAGCTCTTGTGAATTAAAAATATCATGACTGAAATCAAAATACAATTAGAAAACTGGAGGTTGAGGCTAAAAAGAATTCCAGAATGTAGAGCATAGAGACAAGGGAGGGAAAAATTCTTTCATTCACTCATGCACGGAACAAGTATTTATCATGCAACTGCTTGGAGTCAAGCAGGGGCTGGGGATGTGGCCGTGAACACAACAAAATATCTGTGCTCTCAGAGCTGATGAGGTGAAAATGATGTAAATAAAAGTTAAGAGCTATGGAACTTCCCTGGTGGTCCAATGGTTGGGACTTCGCCTTCCAATGCGGGGTGGGAGTGGGGGGGTGCAGGGTTCATCCCTGGACAGGGAGCTGGGATCCCACATGCCTCGTGGCCAAAAACAAACAAACAAACAAACAAAAAAACACATAAAACAGAAGCAATATTGTAACAAATTCAATAAAGACTTAAAAAAAAAAAGTTAAGAGCTGTGGAAAAGCAACCAAGGAAGTCTGCGACTCATTCAAAAGGAGGTTCAAAAAAGAAAACAGAAAATAGGACAGAAAAAACTAAATAACAAATGAATAAGTGAATAAAATTTTCCAGGAGTTGAAGGAAAACATGATTTTCACATTGAAAAAGTCCGTCAAATACCTAACGGGGGATAACTATATATAGGTATGTACATGTATATTGTTTTATATACATATATGTACACACACATATGAAATTTCATAATACCCACCAAAAAGTGGATTATCTACAAAGAAACAAGAATTGAATTAGCAACAGAGTTTTTATTAACAATATTGTATTTAGATAGAAAACACTGGAAAAATACTTCAAATTCTAAGGAAAATGCTTTTCAGTCTAGAATTCTATTCTCAGCCAAAGTTGACCAAAGGTAAGGACCACTTGAGATACCTGAAATAGATTTCGCAGGCACACTTCTATAAAATAAGCTTGGACAATATAAAAGTCAGGGTAAGCTGGGAGAGGTTGAGAGGTGGGGATGGGAAAGTGAGGTGAAGGATCGTGCAGGAGCAGGGTTTCCTTCACTTTCATTCATAAAAAGTCATAAAATACTATCCAAACCTGACACAATTAAAAAAAAAAAAGGAGTTTATTACTTAAAGTAGAAAGAGTAACCGATAGAAGTACCAAAAAGTATAGTCTAAAATCAGAAGAGAGGAAAGATGAAAGTTATGGAATTATATTTCTTATCTGTCAGGATGGGGCATCGGAAGATGCTGTTGCCAGTTGTTAAATCAAGAATTAAGACCAGATACTGTAAAACTCTTTAGAGGAAAACATAGGCAGAACACTCTTTGACATAAAAATTGCAGCAGTGGGGCTTCCCTGGTGGCGCAGTGGTTGAGAGTCCGCCTGCCGATGCAGGGGACACGGGTTCGTGCCCCAGTCCGGGAAGATCCCACATGCCGCAGAGTGGCTGGGCCCGTGAGCCATGGCCGCTGAGCTTGCGCGTCCGGAGCCTGTGCTCCGCAATGGGAGAGGCCACAACAGTGAGAGGCCCGCGTACCGCAAAAAGAAAAAAAAAAATCTACAAACAATAAATGCTGGAGAGGGTGTGGAGAAAGGGGAACCCTCTTGCACTGTTGGTGGGAACGTAAGTTGATACAGCCACTATGGAGAACAGTATGAAGGTTCCTTAAAAAACTAAAAACAGAGCTACCATATGATCCAGCAACCGCACTCCTGGTCATACATGTGGATAAAACCATGGTTCA